>NC_082641.1:150856871-151506507 GCF_028023285.1 Balaenoptera ricei | reverse complement strand
ATACCTAGGAGTGGAATTGCTGGATCACATGGTAAGTTTAACTTTTTGAGGAACCACCAAACTATTTTCCAGAGATGCTGCCCCATTTTATGTTCCCACCTGCAATGTAGGAGGGTTCCGTTTCTCCACATCTTAGCTAACATTTGCTATTATGTCATTTTGATCATAATCATTCTAGTAGGTGTGATATAGATCTCATTTGACATTTGCACTTCCTTAATGACTAATGACGTTGAGCATCTGTTCATGTGCTTGTTAGCTATTGGTATATCTTCTTTGGAGATATATCTGTTCATATTGTTTGCTCATCTTTTGATTGGGTTGTTTGTCTTATTATTGAGCTGCAGAAGTTCTTTGTAAATACTGGATACAAGTCCTTTATGAGATTCGGTTTTGCAAATATTTTGTCCAAGTCTATTGTTTACCTTTTCATTTTCTTAATGGTGGCTCTTAAGCACAGAAGTTTTGAACCTTGATGAATTTCAGTTTGATTTTTTATTTTATAAATCATGCTAAGAAAGCTTTGCCTGACAAAAAGTTTTGAAGATTTTTTTCCCTATGTATTCTTTTAAGAGTTGTATAGTTTTAGCTCTTACATTTAAGTCTATGATCTGTTTTGAGTTAATTTTTGTATATGGTGTGAGGTAAGGGTCTAAGCTTTTCCTTTTGCAAGCAGACGAATAGCTAATTGTCCCAGCACTATTTGTTAAATAGACTATCTTTCCTCCAATGAACTGCCATGGCATTGTTGTCAAAAATCAATTGACTGTAAATGTAAGGGTTTATTTCTAGACTCTCAATTCTGTTCCATTGACCTGTATGCCAGTCCCACTCTGTCTTGACAACTGTAGCTTTATAGTGAGTCTCGAAATCAAGAACTGAAGGTCCTACAACTTCGTTCTTCTTTTTCCAGAACGTTTCGGCTATTCTAGGTGTTTCTCATTACAATATAAATTTTAGGATCAGTTTGCCAACTTCTGGAAAAAGAAGCCGGCTGGAATTTTGATACGGATTATGTTGAATCTATAGATCAGTTTGGGGAGTATTGCTATCTTAATATTGTCTTCCAATCTAAGAACACGGAATGTCTCTCCATTTATTTAGAGTTTGATTTCCCTCAGTGAAGTTTTATAATAGTGTACAAGTCTCGTATTTCTTTTGTTAAATTTATTCCTAAGTATTTTATTCTATTTGAAACTATTAGGAATGGAATTATATTCTTAATTTCATTTTTGGCTTGTTCATTGCTTGCTATGTAGAAATAAAATTGACTTCTGTGTATTGATCTTGTATCCTGTGACCTTGTACTTGTTTATTAGTTCTCATAGTATGTTCTTTTACATTCCTTAGGATTTCCTACATATAGAATCATGTCATCTGAGAATGAAGACAGTGTACTTCTTCCTTTCCAGTCTGGATGCCTCTTGCCTGTTTCTTGTTCCCGTGAGGCTTGTTCCTGTTTGGGGGTGTCTGCCTGAATTGTTCTTCCCCCAGCTGTTCCATGGCTCACTCCCTCACCTCCTTAGGTCTTTACTCAAATGTCAACTTCTTGCCAAGGCCTTCTTGGAACACCCTACTTAAATTGAACCCCTCCTCACACCCCACACCCCTAACCCTTTTTCATGCTTTGTATTTCTCCACAGCACTGACCATCTCAGACTTTATACCTCTCCCCTCTCAAGATGGTCCTGAGAGTTCCAAGAACAAATAATATGCCTGGAAGGAGGGCCTGAGCTGGTGCTTAGCCAGGGTTGGATGAAGGAGGGTCCAGAAGGGGTGTTCTCTGGGGCACTCAGACCCCTGCCCCACCCTTCCTGGCTGGGAGGGGAAGGGGCTCCATGCAAATGGGAAGACATTCAGGAGGCACTAGGTGGGGGTCCCCGGGGAGGCTCATATACACCCGTGCCTGCCTAAACAGCTCAGCCACACCCAGACAGGGGCCAACCTCGACAAGGGTCTACCTGAAGCTTGTTTGCACTTCATTTCACCTGAATAGAAAATGCTGGCACTCAGGAGATGGGGAGGACAGAGGTAGGCTCCCAGTGACTGCTCCAGCTGCAGACCCGCTAGAGGTGATCCTGCCTTTGGAGACTCCACTCTGCCCCTGGCAACCAGGAAAATACGTTCCCTATTTGCATGGGGTTAAGGAACGGGATCTCTTTACACCCCCTCCCTTATCTGGAGCTTGTCCCAGAACTAGGACTGGGGTTAGCCGGGGGTGGGGGTGGGGGGGTGATCCCGGAGCCCAGTCTGAGCATAGGTGGGTGGAGGCTGCAGTGGAAAGAGCCCCCAGCTGGATGTCAGACAATCCTGGGTCCCTGTCCTGCTCTGTGTTTTTGCAGCAGAATGAACTTAAGGCCTGAGAGTCAAGCCCTGGGTGGGTTTCCACCTCCATCAAATAGGCCTGAGGAAGCCCCCTCACCCTGGGTGGGAGGTTTGCTCCCCTACTCTGGGTCTCCATTTCTTCATCTGTACACCCAGTGTAAGAATACATCCTCCGTACAGCCACTATGGAGAACAGTATGGAAGTTCCTTAAAAAACTAAAAATAGAACTACCATACGACCCAGCAATCCCACTACTGGGCATATACCCTGAGAAAACCATAATTCAAAAAGAGTCATGTACCACAATGTTCATTGCAGCTCTATTTACAATAGCCAGGACATGGAAGCAACCTAAGTGTCCATCGACAGATGAATGGATAAAGAAGATGTGGTACATATATACAATGGAATATTACTCAGCCATAAAAAGAAACGAAATTGAGTTATTTGTAGTGAGGTGGATGGACCTAGAGTCTGTCATACAGAGTGAAGTAAGTCAGAAAGAGAAAAACAAATACCGTGTGCTAACACATATATATGGAATCTAAAAAAATTTTAAAAAAAAGGTCATGAAGAACCTAGGGGCAAGATGGGAATAAAGACACAGACCTACTAGAGAATGGACTTCAGGATATGGGGAGGGGGAAGGGTAAGCTGGGACGAAGTGAGAGAGTGGCATGGACGTATATACACTACCAAACGTAAAATAGGTAGCTAGTGGGAAGCAGCCGCATAGCACAGGGAGATCAGCTTGGTGCTTTGTGACCACCTAGAGGGGTGGGATAGGGAGGGTGGGAGGGAGGGAGACGCAAGAGGGAAGACATATGGGAACATATGTATACGTATAACTGATTCACTTTGTTATAAAGCAGAAACTAACACACCATTGTAAAGCAATTATACTCCAATAAAGATGTTAAAAAAGGGCTTCCCTGGTGGCGCAGTGGTTGAGAATCTGCCTGCCAATGCAGGGGACACGGGTTCGAGCCCTGGTCTGGGAAGATCCCACATGCCGCAGAGCGGCTGGGCCCGTGAGCCACAATTGCTGAGCCTGCGCGTCTGGAGCCTGTGCTCTGCAACAGGAGAGCCTGCGATAGTGAGAGGCCCGCGCACCGCGATGAAGAGTGGCCCCCGCCTGCCGCAACTAGAGAAAGCCCTCGCACAGAAACGAAGACCCAACACAGCCGTAAATAAATAAATAAATAAATAAATAAATAAAGTCATTTAAAAAAAAAAAAAAAAAAAAAAGATGTTAAAAAAAAAAGAATACATCCTCTGGGCTGCAGGCTCCAAGAAGATATTACCCATTAAAACATATATTTTCATATACAATATATGTATATTCTTAGTAAAAATACACGTAACATAAAATTTACCATCTTAAGCATTGGTAAGTGTAGAGTTCAGTGGCATTAAGTACATTCCCATTTTTGTGCACCCCCAAGAAGATATTATCCTTTAAAAAATACTGTCCATTCCCCATGATCCCCTCTGGTGTCCCACACCTGTGCTGGGTGTCACCCTCTGCCCTTGTTCTTGTCTCCTTGAGTGGCGAGATGATTTATGTGTTCCTCTCTCTCCCAGGCTGGGACGATGTGTCCCTCATCTGCTTGTCCCCAGTGTCCTGCACAGGCTTGGCACAGAGTGGACGCTCCTTAAAAAGAAGTGAGTTAGACTCTCGAGGGAGGTGGAGCCCCATGGACCAAGCCATCGGCGCAGGCTCTCAGGGTGGCTCTGCCAGAGCACGAATGGGCTTGTCTCAAACCGTGCATGGCCCTCCAGACAGCGCATCCAAATCACTTAACCCTCCCGAGAGCTTTGGAGGAGGGCGCTAGTCATCTCCACTCTGGAGATGAGGAAATTGGGGTCAAGGGAGGACGTGTGACTTGCCCCCGGCATCGTCCTTTGAGGTTACTGGCAGAGCTGGGATTTGAACACTGGGGCACTGGGGTGGGGCTGCACTATTTTCCTTTAAATCATGAACCATTTTAATTTTAATTGATGCAAGCACTCTACACCATTAAATACACTTTGAAAGTCATTCAACTTCGCTTCAATTGTAAGTTCTCTTTTATTAACACATCTTGATTTAAAGAATACCCTAACTTACCATTGACGGGTTGCTAGGTGAATCATTAGATTGAATGCGCAATTGCTTTATTATAATCTCCTCATTCTCTCTCCTTAAGTGAGCCTGAAAGTATCCAGTCTAAATTAGAGAACAGAACATTAGCCCTTATAAATGGCCAGTGTTTATAAGATGTATCAGAAAGATCCCTGCTAACCCTTTGGCTGAACCGTTTTACTTGAGTGAAAGAACTTAGTCCAATTTAATAACAGTTCGATTTAAGGCTGCTTCTTCAAAGCCTATTAGCAATTCTCAGTCACTGGCACAGATTAAAATCAATCGGCAGAGCTGGGAGAGTACAAATCTCTGTGGATTTAGCAGATTGCTGATGCCTCAGTTTCCTCATCTGTAAACGAGGACAGTAAAGATTAATGAGTTGGCTGTTGAAATAGTGCCCGGTGCCCACAGTAAGTGCTGGATCATGTTAATAATTATTACTGTCTCAGCCGAGCTAGCTGCTTTCGCTGACAGCTTCCACTTCACCCAGAGTTCACCTTGAGGCTGTGTGACTGGACCTCACATTTTATTATGAAAAATTTCAGGCATACGGAAAGGTTGAAAGAAGAATGCCATCCATGGACACCCTTATACCCACCCCATAGACTCGACAATTGTTCATGTTGTGCCATATTTAATTTATTTACTGCTGTTTTTATTTTCTTCTGAACATTTCAAGGAAGTTGCTAACATCATGACCTTTTACCGCTAAATACTTCAGTGTGCATCTCTTAGGAAGGAGACGTTCTCCTAAGCAACCACCAAAAAGTGAATACGTCCATAATATCATCTAATGTCCAATTCATATTCAAATTTCGCTTCTCAGCAGAGGGTACCATCAAATTTTTGGATTTTTGCCAACCTGAAGGAGGAGAGTCTCTCAGTGTAATTAGAATTTTCTTGTCTCTTACTATGATTACAAATGAGCATCTTCTCACATGTTCAGGCTCCTTCTGCATCTCTTTTTCTGGAACTATCTGCTCATGGCTTGTGTCCATTTTATTTTATTTTATTTATTTTTGGCTGCACCACATAGAATGCAGGATCTTAGTTCCCCAACCAGGGATCGAACCCATGCCCCCTGCAGTGGAAGCGTGGAGTGCTAACCACTGTACCGCCAGGGAATTCCCGCTTTTGTCCATTTTAAAATCATATTTTAATTTTTTTATATCTGTTTTTAAATACTCCTTAAATATTGGTGAAATTAGCCTTTGTCTCTATGTTGCAAATATTGTCTCCCATTTGTCTTTTTTTTTTTTAATTTTTGCTTGTGCAGGGGTTTTTTTTTTTTTGCCATAAAAAGCTTTTTTAAAATTTAGCTTTAATTTTTATGTAGCTGAATTTATCAAGTTTTTCTTTTATTGTTTCTGGGTTTTGAGTCCTACATTGAAAGGCTTTTCTCATTCCTGGGTTATAAAGGAATCCCCTCATGTTTTCTTCTACAAGTTTTAAGGTTTCACTTAAAAAATCTGAATATCTGGCTCATTGGGTATTTATTCAAGTGTTTGGTGTGAGGTATGGGTCCACTTTAATCTTTTTTCCAAATGGCTGCCCAATTGTCCCAAGATCACTTATTAAAAAGTCCATCATGTCCAGTGATTTGAGATGCCACTTTCATCATACATCAAATTTCCATATGTACTTGGGCAACTTTCTGGACTTTCTATTCTGTTCAATTGTTCTGTCTGGCTATTCACATTCCTAACTACACCATTTTAATGCTGGGGCTTTATGATATCTTTTTTTTTTTTTTTTTTAATTTTTATTTATTTATTTATTTATTTATTATTTATGGCTGTGTTGGGTCTTCGTTTCTGTGCGAGGGCTTTCTCTAGTTGCGGCAAGTGGGGGCCACTCTTCATCGCGGTGCGCGGACCTCTCATTATCGCGGCCTCTCTTGTTGTGGAGCACAGGCTCCAGACGCGCAGGCTCAGTAGTTGTGGCTCACGGGCCTAGTTGCTCCGCGGCATGTGGGATCTTCCCAGACCAGGGCTCGAACCCGTGTCCTCTGCATTAGCAGGCAGATTCTCAACCACTGCGCCACCAGGGAAGCCCTATGATATCTTTTAATATCTGGTAGGACTTATCCCCACCCCACTGCCCTTCTTTTTAAGTTTTTCTGGCCATTCTTGATAATTATTTCATATCAACTTCAGAATCAACTTGTTTAACTCCAGGAGAAACAAAAAACAAAAAACAAACAAACAAAAAACCAATCCACTCTCAGTATTTTCACTAGGATCATTTTAAATGGATATATTTACCTGGGTCAAATGGCCATCTTTATGGTATTGAACATGTTATTATTAGGGGGCTATCTTTGGGGCCCTGTTTTGGGTTGAATTATGTTCCCCCCCAAAGATATGCTTAAGTCCTAACCCCAAGTACCACAGAATGTGAACTTATTTGGAAATAGGACCTTTACAGAGGTAATCAAGTTAACATGAGATCATTAGGGTGGGACCTAATCTGATATGACTGATGAAAATGAAGGCAGAGACTGGGGTGATGCGTCTACAAGTCAAGGAACATCAAAGATTGCCAGCCAGCCACCAGAAGCTAAGAGAGAGGCCTGGAACACATACTCCTTCATAGCCCTCAGAAGGAACTAACCCTGTCAATACCTTGGTCTTGTACTTCTGGCTTCCAGAACTATGAGACAATCAATTTCTGTTATTTTAAGTCACTCAGCTTGTGGTACTTTGTTTCGACAACCCTAGTAATCAACTTCAGGCCCTTGGGAGGATCTCTTAGGCTGGAATTGAGCTGTCCAGCCATGACTTCAGGACATCGAGAAGCATTTGTGTGCTTTCCTGACCCCAAGCAAGGCCAGCCAGGCCTGTTTCTTGCCTGCCTGAAGTGGATGAGTGAACCAATGAATGCGTTGGAAAGCTGGAGGTGTGACTTCACTCTCAGTGGGTGGCCAAACCCACTGAGGTCGAGGCCAGTGAATGAATCATTTGTGCACTATGGCTCAGTGAGTCAGGGAGGGCCAGGCACAAAGCCCGAGTCTGAGGCCTATTTCCTTGTCCCCTTCCTTTGGCATCTAGAAGCAGCCCCCTAAAAGTCATCATCCCATGAAACAGACAGTGAAATGCCGCAACACGCCACCCTCATGATATGCCCTCTGTGTGCTGTGGAGAGATAAGGACGAAGGACTTAGAAAACAGAGAGGAAGCGCCAGGCCCCCAGCTGCGCCACTTACTTGTATGTGCCTTTGGACAAGTTAGTTAACTTCTCTGGACCTCGGTTCCCTCATCTCTTCCTTTGGGGGTGGTTAATGGTACCTGCCTCATAGGGCTAGTGTCACAGTCTAGGAGGAAATGTATGTAAAGCACTTGGCAAAGGGCTAGGGCTTACAGCAAGAGCTCAGTAGAGATTGGCAATTATTAATAAAAACTGCCCCAAAATAACTTACCCACAAAGGCAAAATTGGTAGGCACAATTTTTGAGTCTTCAACTAGTTTTTTGAATACACCACCGGTAACTTTTTCTTCTCCTTCCTTCAGGGGAGAGTTTGGAATAGACAAACTATGACCTCATTTGCTCCCTTCAACGTTAATTAGTGTTTTCTAATTGTGAAAAGGAAATTATGTCTCAATTCATATTCCGTCTCAAAAAAATTAACTAACAACAGAGATTTGTCACTTCTCACCGTGGCGTCAGTTCCCCTGGTGCCTGGGGCGGGGCTTGGGGCCATGTTGGCAGGCGGTGCCCTTGGTTCAGGGATAGGCCTGTCTGAGTCACAGAGGCCCTGTTACTTCCTGGTCCCTCTCCTGGGCTCCTGGGTTCATCTGCATGTGTTTATCCAACGAACCTGCTTTGAGGTTTGTTCTGGGGACCAAGAAAGGCAAGGAACCGTGTCCCTGCTCCCAAGCTAGTGGGAGAAACAGAAATGGTCAGCCATGGGGCCTATTCACACAGGCTGCTATCTGGTCCCACAGCGAATCTGAGAGTTGGTCTCTTGGGGTTATTACTGCCCCCATTTTATAAGGCAGAAAACTGAGACTCTCAGGGGCCAAGTGGTAGATAACAGAGACCCATCTCTCAGAGGTGTTTCATCCCGACATTTCTATTCTACAACAGTCTTTGTCTCTAAGGAGACATCCCTTCCTCTGGGCATCTTTCCCTCATAATTCTCTCCCATTTGGGAGAGGGCCCTTTTCTGGCCTTTCTGATATCTACCCTGGCGCTTAGCACCTGGGTTGTACTTGTCTATTGACAAGTCTGTCCCCCTGCTAGACTGTTTGTTGTAGTGCTTTAATTACTTTACTGTATTCTCCTGGACCTAAGAGGTCAGCTATTCTGAGACACCCCCCTCTTTAATGTATACACCATAAAGAAAGAGAAATGCTTGCAATTAACTATGTCAATTAAGTATGCTATGCCTCCGACTGTAAGTTATATTCCATTTTGAGGAATGTTAAAATATGAAAACTGTGCCTTAGGCTCAATGAAATATAAAAGCAATTATTGCTTTTGAACACATCCTAGGGAAAGAAGATTTTATAAATATCCATATACTAATAAGAACAAAATTCACTAAACACTTACCCTGTGCCAGGAATTGTTCTAAAGTGCTTTTCATCCATGATCTCATATCAGGGGTTGGCAAACTTTTCCTGTAAAGGGACATAAGTAAATATTTTAGGCTTTGTGAGCCAGACAGTGTCATAGCTACTCACCTCCCGTTGTAATGTGAAAGCAGCCACAGAGGATAGTATCAATGTGTATGGCTGAGTTTTAATAAAACTTTATTTACGGACTCTGAAATTTGAATTTCATACGACTTTCACGCGTTACAAAAGTGTTCTTTTTCTTTTGATGTTCCTCCCAACCATTTAAAATATAAAAACCATTCTTAGCTTGTGTTGTACAAAAAGAAGGAGTAGGCTAGATTTGGCTCATGGGCTGTAGTTTGCTGATCCCTGTCTCATATGGTCTTTACAATAGCACTACAAGATAGATGTTATTATTATCTTCACTTTATACATGAGACAACTGAGTCTCAGAGAGGTAAAGTAACTTGTCCAAGGACACACAGCTGGTGAGTGGTCAAGCCGAGATTCTAACCCAGGCAGTCTAACTCTGTAACTTGCTTTTAACAAGTCACCCTAAATATGGTAAATATGGTTTACCCTAAATATGGTTGCCTTTTAATATCTTTAGCTTTTTCTCCTGATTACAAAAGTTCCACATTTGTGTTGAAAAATTCAAATCATACAGAGTTGTAAGAAAGAAAATGAAAGTAACCCCACCCTCCAGAGATAAACACTTAAGGGTTTGTACACAGAGTTCACACAATGCTGACTAGATTTAGAATGTTCTGGACACTGTGTGACTTTGGATAGGTTGCCTAACCTCTCTGGGTCCTTGTCTCCCAAATGAGGGAGCTGGCTGAGATGATGCACTGCCACGGGCCTTCCCTGACCGTGGAGATCTGTTTGTAAGGATTGTGCAACAGAAGCTGGTTCTGTCCTAACTGTCTGGGTGTGGAGGGTGAAGTCACCCCTTGCCGGCCCCTTAGGATGGGTCAACTGGCTGCTAAGTCCCTGTGCCCGTGGCTGCCCCAAATCCCAAACCCTGAGTGACTTTGGAAAGGCAGCAGGGATACCAGGGCCTGAGCCAGGGGTTGTAGGAGGCTCGGGCTCCCTCCAGGGCTGGTGCCAGGGACCACTCTGCCCAGTGAGCAGAGCTCCAGGCAAGCTGGTAGTCGGAGGCTTCAGCCAGAGCTGCCGGGGATGGACTTGCAACAGGCGGGGAGCCCTTAACAGACTGGGGTTCCTACCTCGGGATGCCTGGGTTCCCCCCCCCTCCATATCTCCATCGAACAGGCCCCAGGGTTTGGATCTGCATCTGATGATTACCAGCTGTGTGACCTTGGGCACATTCTCCTCTCTGAGCTGTTTCCTTGCCTATAAAATGGGGATAATAACCGCCTCACGGGATCATTGATTGGTTCCTGAGATGATACTTGTAACGCAGCTGGCACAGCGGCGAGGCTCCACAAACGGCCATTTCCATCCCCTTCTCTCTTCTTACACTTTTCAACAGTACCTTTAAGAAAATTCTTCCACCATGCTACAAATTGTGGACCTACTATGTGCCAGGCACTGTATTTAAGATAGTAGGTTGGGGAGGTCACAGATGAGAGAAACACACCTCCTACCCTTAAGCAACTCAGGGAGGGTAAGATAAGAATCTAAGAGATGTTTACGTAATCAGAAAGTTCGGACAAAGTCCTCCAGGGTGCAGGTGCAGAAGTTGGAGAATTCAAAGAAGGCTTCCTGGGGATGCCACTTTCGGACTTGGAGCCCAGAGGAGATAGCACCCTGGCAGGGGGAGGGGCAGCAGTGTGAGCAAAGGTGTGGGGGTGGGAAAGGATGAGAAACACATGTCCAGGGGTTTGCCTAGAAAACAACAGAAGAGTCGGTGAGAGCAGTGAGGGTGGGGCCAGATGGAGGGGTGGAGCCTAGTGGTGGCTTTGGATTTGGTGGGACAGAGGGAGTTAGGAAGGAAGGGTACTGAGCAAAGGCAGGAACTGCCTGCCTTACAGCACTAGGGAGACAGTAAAAGGGCTGTGGATTCTGGAAGAGAACAGGAATGTTGGGAGCCAACTCCCTCTCCTGAGAGCACCGCCTCCATATGTGACCGACACCAGGCCCTAGATGGATAGTATTCCCAGTTTACAGATGGGGAAATGGAGGCTCAGAAATGTTAAGCCACTTGCCCAAGGTCACAGAGCAGACAGTGAGCTAGGGCCACTTTCTGCCTGTCATCTGGGGGCGTGCCACTCTTTCCAAAGTCGACTTTGAGGGCAGAATTCAGACAGAGATTGTAGGGTAATATCAACCCCGGCTACACTGAGTCTTCCCACAGCCCCTAGGAGTACATGTTCTTATCTCCATCACAGGAAGGAAGGAGTGGGGGCTCAGGAGGGAAACAGACTTACTCAAGGCCACACATTAAGGGTGGGGAGTCCAGGCCAGGCGGTCCCACTGCCCCGCCCTGCCTCCAGGTTTATTTCTAAGTACATCTAAAATCAGGAAAAGCCCAGGTCGGAAAGGCCAGGTTCTCTCCCCAGAGTCAAAATCCCCTGATGCTCTTTTGTGCCCTTCTGCCCATCAGGACCACAATTCCAGCCCCTTGCTGCTTCTGCAGTCACCACAGACCAGATTATGCTGGGCCTCTCTTTGGCTCCGTCTCCAGCCAGAAGTAGTGTCTCTAGTTCCTGGACTGGGGGCCTGGGTGGCTACATCTTTACCACTAACCCCTCTGACCTGTGCCACTGTGTGTTGATTGGCCTCAAGGAGGGACCTTACCCTGAACTGGACCTCTGTACTAACCACACCTACCTGCATCTTGTGGTGACCTTCTCCCCAGGTTCTGATGCCAGATGCTGAAACACACAGTGGCATGATGATATAAGCATTGCTCTGCTAGGAAGGGAAAAACCAAGAGACTTAGTGAATCATAACAAGAAGGGATGGGTAGGGCCTGGGTTCCTTACATCCATCATCTCTAACTTGGGCCTCAAACCATCCACAAAGTAGACAGTTGTAAACCCATTGTACAGATGTGAGCTTAGAGGCTCAGTGGGGGAAAAGATTCACCTGGAATCACCCAGCAGCAAAATGACAGCGTGGGGTTCAAGCTCTGCTCTTTCCAGATAGGGATAGAGAGGAAAACCCCGCAGAGCTCAGCAGACATCTGACTTTAGGGCCAGACTGTGCCACTTAACACTGTAATATTTGTATAAAAAAGTTTTCTTTTTAAAAAATGCGTAGGTATTAAAAACTGCTCTTGGTAAAAAACAACAAAACTTGGGACAGATCAAGTTCGCATGCTGTGAAAAGTCAGCAGCTGTAACATTTTATGATTCAACGCATAAAATATGTTGAGTTCCTCAGATGAATAAGTAGTATAAACAAACAAGTTTTTTCTTTCTTAAAAAAGATACAGGGAGGGCGTTGCCATTATCTGAGGACCTCTTTGCTGTCCTCAGCCAATGTTCATCTGAAGGTAGAAAACGCCCTTTAAAAGAAAAAAGCACTTAGCCTTTTACTTTTCTAGAATTTAGGCAGAAAGTTTGAGCATGTAAGAACACAGAAGCTAAGCGAGGCAAATGCAGAAGTTGCCTCTGATGATACAATCCACAGATCAACCACCCGGGGTGGCAGTGAAACGCCCCCCTCCCCCGGAGGAGAGGGGAAGAAACCACAGAATGTTCCTGATTCGGCACCCCAGCACGGTGGTGCGATATTTATGTTTGTGTACCTAGCACTGTTGGTGCCGCTGCAGAGGGGCTCCGCCGCCCAGGGGGGCGTCACTAGAGCCCAGGACAAGGGTGACCGCGTGGGGTCTTCCCAAACGTTTGTCCAGGTCCTGGAAATCCTCTTAAAGCGCTGTAGGATTGGATTTCGAGGTCGGCCCATATTGATGGTGAGAAGCAGGGTGTGGGGGCTGCGCCCGGTCCCTGTTCCCCTTTGCAGCTCCCAAGCCCAGCGCTTAGTGGGCGCTCAATCAGTACATATTTGGGGCGTAAAGAGATGGAGCCGCTCAGTCTTAGGCAAATGTGACCAGAAACGTGTCTGGCGGCCCCTGGTGGGGCGCTGTCGAGCCGCGCTGGGGGTCGCCTCCTTAAACGCCGAACCCCGCAATCCACAACCGCACCTTGCGAGCCCTCACCCTGATTTCAGCCCCCTGACTTGCCCTCCATGGGCTCACAATCCTCTAGGGACTACACGACTAGGAATGAGATTCTTCCGCTTGGTAATCGATTGGAAGGCGTTTTACTCGTTAAATGTACATTTTAAGTAACAGGAAAGTCTGGGCAACAGGAGAATATTTCCCCGAACACCTCCACCCCAACTCAGCCCGGTTGTTCTGGGATGGATTTGTCTTCAACCCTCATTTCAGGCTCCTCGCTGTTGCCCCACCCCCAGCAGTGTGATACTGGGCAAGTAAATCGCTTCTCCTTGGGAACCTGTTTCCTCGCCAACTGGGGACGAGGCAATGGGCGAAAGGGGCCCACGTGTATGCAAAAACAAAGGAAACCCCTTTCCGCTCCGGTGGGCGGCGGAGGGGGCGCTGGGAAGCGGCACGGTGGAGGGGGAGGGGAGACGGAGGCCGGTGGCAAACGGCCCGATCTCCCTGCCGTTCGCACCCGGGAGGTCAGTCCTCGCCTGGCAGAGCGCCCGCCCCCTCCCCTCCCCGCTGGGCCCGGAGAGCGGCGCGGGCCAGGTCCCCGGGGACGCGCCAGGCGCAGGCCGGATGGCCTGGCGGGGGCCTGAGCCGGAGCCAGAGCGCAGCCAGCGGACCCCACTCGGAGGCCGATGACGTCTTTGCCTTTGGCTCCTCCGGCGCCAAGCCCGGCAGGGCGGGTGACGTCACCGCACCGGTCATGTGACCGCTATTCAAACAAACAAACCCCCTCCCCCTGAGCGCGCGAGACCCGCCCCTCCCCGCCCCGCCTCGCCTGCCTGCCGAGAGGCCACATATAAACGCGCTCCCGCGGGTCAGGCTCACTGTGAAGGACGTCGGGGCTATAGGGACTAGGCGGACCGGCGGGACAGTTGGAAGAGCAGCAAGGAAACCGAGGTGGTCTAGAGTCCCGCACGACGAACCCTCGCCCAGTCCAAAGGCAGTTTGGGGTTTGGCGCAAAGAAAACCAGGGTCGGGCTTTTCCTCGAAAGCCGTCGCCCTACTTTTGGCTTCCCAGGACAAAGAGCCCAGGAGGACTTGCACGCTGGGGGCGCTGGGGCCGGCCATGGTCATGGAAGTGGGCTCCCTGGACGCCGGAGGCCTGCGGACGCTGCTGCGGGACCGCGCGGCGCAGTGCTTGCTGTTGGACTGTCGTTCCTTCTTCGCTTTCAACGCCGGCCACATCGTCGGCTCGGTCAACGTGCGTTTCAGCACCATTGTGCGGCGCCGGGCCAAGGGCGCCATGGGCCTGGAGCACATCGTGCCCAACGCCGAGCTGCGCGGCCGCCTGCTGGCTGGCGCCTACCACGCTGTGGTGCTGCTGGACGAGCGCAGCGCCGCCCTGGACTGCGCCAAGCGCGACGGCACCTTGGCTCTGGCCGCCGGAGCGCTCTGCCGCGAGGCGCGCGGCGCGCAAATCTTCTTGCTCAAAGGTACGCCGTCGGGGGTGCTCAGGGGCGGACCGCACGCCCCCCTGCCGCCTTGCCCGGGGACCCCGGGCCCTCAGCTCCTGGGGGGCTGCCCCACCTGGAGCGCTTGGACGCCTGAGTAGCATTGTGGGAACTTGTTGGCTTTGTTTGGCACTAGGAACAAAGACTCGCCTGGGCCTCTCCGGGGTAAAGTTACAGCCCTAGTGGATGGGGGAGTTGTATGAAGGTGCCCTGTCTCAGTGGTACTAACAGAAAAAAAATATGTCTCTTTTTATTGCCAGGAGGATATGAAGCTTTTTCTGCTTCCTGCCCGGAGCTGTGCAGCAAACAGTCGACCCCCATGGGGCTCAGCCTTCCCCTGAGTACTAGCGTCCCCGACAGCGCCGAATCCGGGTGCAGTTCCTGCAGCACCCCACTCTACGACCAGGTTAGTAGGGAGGAGCCGTGCCCGAGGGGAGAAGGAACAGCTGGCAAAGGTGGAAGAGCAGCGCTAGTGAGAATATAGAAAGTGACATGCAGCTTTATTTATAACAGGGGACACGGGGATATTATTTATCCCATGGTTAAGTGGTATGATGGAGCTGGGTCTCTTAATTGTTGGCACTACAGAAATGAACTTGTTGGCCCTGCCTAGGCAAATGGGTTTAGTCCCCTATTTATTTATACTCTAACAGCAGTGCTGCAAAGTTCACCCAGTGTTGAAACTGACTTTTCCAGCAGGGAGTTTTTGTGGGTGTGGGCACCAGCACTGACATTGAATAAAGCTTGACAAGTGTTGGATATTTCTGGATTTCAGGGTGGCCCAGTGGAGATCCTGCCTTTTTTGTACCTGGGCAGTGCCTATCATGCTTCACGCAAGGACATGCTGGATGCCTTGGGCATCACTGCCTTGATCAACGTCTCAGCCAACTGTCCCAACCATTTTGAGGGTCACTACCAGTACAAGAGCATCCCTGTGGAGGACAACCACAAGGCCGACATCAGCTCCTGGTTCAACGAGGCAATTGACTTCATAGGTAAATGGAACAGATGCCTGGGACTTCTGCCTCACTCCTTCCGTTTTAGTCACTGAGCTTAAACTCTGTGGCAAGAACTTGAGTGGCATACTTTTGAGCTTTCCTCTAGACATTAATGTCAGTCTGGTGTGGGTAGCATCTCTGAGAAATATAGATTCGATGTCCCATTTTACAGATTAGCAAACTGAATCTCAGAATGTTGAATTGATTTGTGCAATAGCAATCTGCTTAGTGGTGATGCCTTGTCTGGGTTTAAATCCCCTGCTGTTCTTTTCCACATTGCCTCCACAAACAGTGTCTGTGTGATGGCATGAGGTGATATTGACCATCTCTGGACAGGACACACATGACATTTCTTAGACACCCTATTCCTGGGGTTGGGGTTGTTCTCCTGGGCTCTCAAGTAACCAGCTGCCCTTTGTTTTCCAGATTCCATCAAGAACGCTGGTGGAAGGGTGTTTGTCCACTGCCAGGCAGGCATTTCCCGATCAGCCACCATCTGCCTCGCTTACCTCATGAGGACTAACCGAGTCAAGCTGGATGAGGCCTTTGAGTTTGTGAAGCAGAGGAGGAGCATCATCTCCCCCAACTTCAGCTTCATGGGCCAGTTGCTGCAGTTTGAGTCCCAGGTCCTGGCCCCGCACTGCTCGGCAGAGGCGGGGAGTCCCGCCATGGCTGTGCTCGACTGCGGCACTTCCACCACCACCGTCTTCAACTTCCCGGTCTCCATCCCCGTCCACCCCACGAACAGTGCATTGAGCTACCTTCAGAGCCCCATTACAACTTCTCCCAGCTGCTGAAAGGCCACAGGAGGTGATCTTCACAACCCACCAGGACTCCAGGCTCCTTCTTGAAAGGGGAAATGCAGTAACTCCAGGGAAGGGGGCTTGTGAGGGCTGGTCCTTATTTATTTAATTTCACCCGAGTTCCACTGGGTTCCTGAGTGGTCGTAGTGATGACTTAGCGCCAAGACGTTTGCTGAACTCAGCAGGTTTCGGGACCAACATACAGTGGGTACATCAAGTCCCTCTGACAAAATGGGGCAGAAGAGAGAGGACTCAGTGTGTGAGTCGATTTCTTTTTGCTTGTCCCTGTTTTCTGAAGACACTTTCATGCTTGACATACCTACCAGTATTACCATTCCCGATGACACATATACATATGAGAATATACCTTATTTTATTTATTTTTGTGTAGGTGGTCCACCTTCACAAATGTCAGTGTCTACTCCTAGAAGAACCAAATACCTCAATTTTCTGTTGTGAGTACTGTAATATCCTGTAAATATAGCCTAAGCAGGTTTGTTTTCAGCACTGATGGAAAGCACCAGTGTTGGTTTTGTTTTGTTTTGTTTTTAAGTTGCCAACAGTTGTATGTTTGCTGATTATTTATGACCTGAAATAATATATTTCTTCTTCTAAGAAGACATTTTGTTACGTAAGGATGACTTTTTTATACAACAGAATAAATTATGGCATTTCTATTGAAATCCTGATGCTTTATTTCTTGGACAGCCCCACTGATCCCTCTCCCATCACTGAAATAGGGGAGAACAAGGTCCTCCAGAATGTGTTGGCATCTGATCCCATACTCTTTGGTGGCCCCTCAGTCCCTCAAGATGGCTGGGTTGCAAGGATGGTAGAGAAGTGTGATCAATCATAAAAAAACAAACAAAAAACATAGGTGCTGGAGCTGAGCTCTTGGTATTGGATTCAAGTGTCCACCTATGTATCTTCCCATCATGTCTCCCTCAAGTGTCCCCAGAGCCCAAACTAGGAAGAAGTGGCCATTTACTTGGTTGCTTTTTCCATTTAATACCTTCCCCAGGATAACATAAAAAGCCTCCCATCCCTCTCTGATCTCTGCTGAAGTGATGAGGATGATAGTTTTTCAACACATTTGCTATAAATGTGTTTCTACTATCTGCAAGGCAGGGAGTGCTAACTGACCCTAGAACAACTCAGCAAGATCTGCAAATGAAGATGGTGAGACCCAACATAGCTAAGTGGCACAAGTGGGGGAATTGGGCCCTACATCTGTTTTGTTTCCTAATTCTATGTGCTTTGTGCTTTATCACTTGCTTCTCATGTGTGCTTTTTTTTTTTTTTTGCCTTTGAAAAGACCTTTATTTTTTGTGAAAAGAATACCAAGCACTATAAGCAAATACACTGTAGACAAATCACCAGAAATCCCCACCCCCAACCTGACCATTATTGTTTTGGAGCACATCCCCTAGGCATCTCTGCACATGTACACAGCATTTTTGGTGGCTGCCTCCTTCAGGTCACTTGCTGCCCTGATTTCATAATTTTGTTGAAGAAGATAGACAATTAAATCTGACTTGCCCTAGGGCAATATTCTCGATTTTCACTCTGTCTTGCCAAACAGGCCAAAGCAGAGAAGGTGTAATTGATTACCAACCCATAATCCAGTCTTTAATGTTGAACTAAATAACAGTGAAGCTCCTGGGTTGCTGGCCCCTTAGCCCCTGCACTCCTTTACCTGTTTCTGGACAAAGTGCTGTAGGAAGCAGAAGAGCGAAAATCTTACTTTACTTTTCCAGGGGTGCTCTGAGTAGTGGTCCTGGTCCAGCCCCATCGTTCAAGGCCTTGACCTTTCCGCACTGGTTCACCATGCACCACCTGACTCCCAGGGCCTGAAAGATCCCTGTGTTCCATGTTCTAAGAACTTACCCTGGGCTGGCAAGTTCATTTCCTCGGCTGGGCTTCCAATTACAAGTGTGTTCACGCCTTTCAAAACAAACCATACCCAGTGTTTTTATCAAACCCTAGAAATCTACTATTGCAAATATCTCCCTTCGTGGAAATGTACCAGCGACTTCGAGTCCGTGGCAGATGCCATGGCTGACATCCCCGTGGGCTCGGGCCATCACTTTCTGCTTGGCAGACACTGGCTGAACCAACATTAATCTCCACTGTGATCCACACAGTGGAAAAATACAGTGGCTGCCTAAGGGAGCCGCCAGTGAAAACAATTCACTCACTTCTCCCAGCACAAGCTACTTAACCTCCTGCCAGCCCTGGAGAGCCAGGGTGATAACCCCTCCTCCCCATGCATCCGATTCCTGGTCTCAGGCCCTCCAGAAGATGTCAGTTTTGGCCTGAGACTGCTTTTCTTAGGAAGGAAAAAAAGTGTCTGAGAAGAAAGATGCTTAAACTATTAAAACGTTGTTTCTCAGCTGGGAGATTGACATAGGCACAACTCGATCATTTAATACTGATAATGTAATAACAGCTGTCAATTTTAGAGTTAACGCCTTGTGCCAGCCACTGTGCTAAGTGCTTTCCAGATGATCGAATTTAACTTTTAAAGCAACATGCATTTTACAGAAGAAGAAACTGAGGCTCAGAGAGGTGAAGCGACAACCCTCTAACTGTAGCTCAAGGTCATACAGCAGGTAAACAGCACTGCAGAGTTGGGAACGTGGGTCTGTAAGAAGACTGGGGAAGAAAGCCCTAGTTCAGTCCAAAAGACAGCTCGTGGGAGTGAGGAAAAGATGAGCTTTGTAGCTAACCAGACGTCACCATGGTTTTACCCCATAATATCAAAGTGGAAACGCCATTTATCCCTTTGGGCCTCAGTTTCCTCATCTGTAAAATGAAGATAATAAAACCTACTTCACTTGTGAGGAGGAAATGTGCTCATGAATGTAGAAGTGCCTGGCAGGTTGTGGGCCCTGGAGAAACATTCAGATCCCTTTCCCTTCTCCTAATGACCTCTAGCGGTTCTTGGGTCTCAGTTTTCCCACCCATAAAATGACCAGTTTGCAGTGGATCTAATGGGTAAGCTTCCTCCCAGCCCTCTAATTCTAGTACGTAGACTATGCATCAATGCATACTTTATGCTTTTTGGTGGTTTCCAGACACCCATTATTCCATTAGGAGACTACCAACCCCAAATGCTTCCACTGCATCCTCTCCTTTCCTTGGAATTTTGCAAATCGCAGCTAATTTGCCTTGAACTTGCAGCCTCCGGCCTCCATTTCCCTCCCTCCCTCCCTCCCCTGGCCCCTGGTGGATGACATCATTGCGTGTATACCTTTAAGATTATATAAATCTGTGATCGTACAGTAGCCTCCATCCCCATGGAGACGCGGAGGAGTTTCCCTTTTGTGAGGAAAGCTGTCATGTCACTTCCTGCTGCTGACAAATCAGTTTAGGAGATTAAAATAAAGGGGGGGGGGCGGGGTGCGGGAGGCAGCCTCTGAGAACTGCAGGCTCGGTGGTTTCTGGTTGCCATACACAGAGACAAACAAAGCCGAGGCCGCGCAGGCCGAGCTCAGGTTTCCCACACCTCAACGGGTGGATCCAGGTCACCCGGCGCTATTTTTCTCCGCAGGCTGCATTCTGGGGAGCAGGTGGGGGGGGCTGACCACTTATGGGGACTTTCCTGGGGCTCTGCACTGAAAGCCTGTTGGAGAACAGCCTCTGGGTCCAGCCAAGCCTCTGCTCCCCTTTATCGGCTCAGGAGGTGTCCTCATCCTTCGGGGAACAAAGTGTATGCCGGTTGCTAGCGCCACAGTGCACACAACTGTGCTCTGCTAAGGGAAATACGGTAGAACCACCTTTTTCTTGACTGTGGCTTTTTAGGCTAAGCATCAGTCCATTCATTCGTTCATTCATTCATTCAACAAATATTTATTGACTCTCTATAGGCCCAGGGATGCTTTGGTGTTAGACAAAGTTCCTATTTTTTTTTTTTTTTTTTACTTTTTTTTCAAAGTTCCTATTCTCAGGTAGCTAACAATGGTGCTGTTGGGGTGTGTAAATAAATAATTAAGAAATAAGATAAGAATGAAGGCTCTGAAGGTGAGATATTAAAGGGGGGGGTCCTTTAGATTTTGGTGATCAGGGAGGCCTCTCTGATGGGGTGACTGGAGAAGCTAAGACCTGAGTGATACAACCCAGTTGCCTATTTGAGAGGTAAGCTGGGAAGAGGGTTCCAGGCCAGGAGGGCACTAAAGACTTGAGGTTTGAGAGGGATCTTTGTGGACTGGTAGAGCACTTGACTTGGAGCCAGCTAGACCTGAGTTCAAGACCTGCTTCTGCCACTTGTTAGCTCTGTGACTTACTGTAGGTAAGTTACCAAACTCTAAGCCTCAGTTTCCCCATCTGTAATATGGGCCAATAACCTCTGACCTTCAAAGGCTTTTTAAGAATTAAACGAAAGACAGTCACTCTGGGCTCATCAGAGAGGCTTGGGAAAGGCTCATTGTCCTCTGGTGACTCAGCTGGTCCCCATTCTGCCACTTGAGCAGCAGCACCCCTCCCCAGAGTGTCCTGGTGAAAGGAAACAGGGAGAAGTGAGTTGTCTTGCCCCATCTCTGGGCCCCAGGACTTATCCCAAGGGTTAGGGAGCAGCAGGTACTTACATATGTCTTCTGAATAAAGGAGTGAGTGACCATCCCCTAGAAAGTGCTCAGTAGATGTTCGAATAATACCACCAAAATTCTGGGACTTTGTTCCAAATGCCTCAACAAGTAATAACTGTATGCCCTTGGGTAGATTACTTCTCTACTCAAAGCCTCAGTTTTCATACCTCTAAAAAGGGAGTGGTGAAAGTATTTGCTTTACATGGTAGTTGTTAATATTAAATGAAATAACGTACACAAAATATTTTGCACAGTACTCAACACACAATAAACAATAAGCATTAACCATTTTAACCATAGTTACTATCATCACCACTACCACCACCACCATCATCATCATAAAGGAAAGATCTTAAAAAGGAAGCAAATTTTAATCTTTAGCCCAGACCTCTCCCCTAACTGCAGACTTGTATATCCAATAACCTCCTTGACATATCCATTTCTTTGTCAAATAGACGTCAAAAGTTGGCAATTCCAAAAATAAACCTTTGATTTACCCCCAAACCAGCTCCATCTGTGCTCTTCCAATCTTGGTTAATGGCAACTTCATTCTTCCCTTAGCTCAGGTCAAAAACTTTGGAGCCATCCTTGACTCCTCTCATTTTCTCATAACCTGTATTTGATTCATCAGCAAATTGAGACAGGTCCGTTTTCAAAACATAACCGTTTTCAAAATAGACCCACTTCTCATCACTTCCAAAACCACCTCTCTGGTCCAGCCACCATCAGAAGTTGCCTATGTTACCGCAGTAGCCTCAGGGCTGTTCTTGTTTCTGCACTGTCCCTCTCAGTCTATTGGCCACCAAAAGCCAAAGCTATCCTTTTAGTGTTGCCTATAGTACACACCTTTGACGACAAATTCAGCTTTTGTTTCCCTACAAATATTTTAATTTACTTTCAGTATTGAAAAATGTTTTCACTGGGCAAAGAATTCCAGTTTCAACCTTATTTCTTTAACCATTTTGAAGACATATTCCATTGTCTTCTCAATTTTGTAGTGTCTTTTGAGAAGTCAGCTTACTAACTTAGTGTTGTACCTCTGAGGGTAATCTGTCTTTTTTCCCTGGTTGCTTTGGATTTTCTCTTTCTCTCTCTCTCTCTTTTTTTAAAATTAATTTATTTTAAAAAATTTTTAAAAAAACATCTTTATTGGAGTATAATTGCTTTACAATCTTTTTTTTAAGCAGTTTTATTATAATGTCTCTGTAGTTTTCTTCCTATTTACCTTGCTTACGATTTGTGTTTTTTTCAAATCTGTGGCTTGATGTCTTTCATTAGTCTTGGAAAATTCTGTTATTATTTCTCCATTTTGATACTTTCACGTATAAAACATAGCTATTTTAATGTCTGTGACCAATAACTATATGGATTCTCTTGTGTTTATATCTGTTGCCTATGGTTTCTTTTGATATTTGTAAAATCATGTTTTATTCCCTCGTATGCCTGGTTATTTTGATTGAGTGACAGGCACTGTGTATGAAAAATTTTAGAGATTATTTAAGGCAGTTTTACCCTCTTCTCAAGAGGGTTTACTTTGTTCTAGGTGGCTTGGAGGTCTAGGAATCCCAGTTCACCTTAACCCAACCAGAGACAGAGATGGCTTGAGAGGACTTGAAGCTGGGCTTTAGACCCTGTGATGACTGCTTCAGTCTTCTTCTAAAGGTGTATTCGTTAGTAGTTGCAACTAAAAGTTTGGGGATTTTCCAAGCCCCCCAGCCTGTATTACTTTTTGGGGTAATATACGAGAAAGCCTAGGCGTATACCAGATTCCTTCCTGGTGTGCCCTGAATCTAGTATTTGTCCCATTATACTCATGAGTCTTTTAAAAGCTCTGCTCAAGTCGTTAGCCGTTCAGCTTCTCATTTCGGAATTGACAGATAGCCCTTCGGGGAAAAGAGGCACCCAATGCTATGCTCATCCCTCTGGGTTTTCCTCTTCCAGCTCTTGATCCCACAATTCCTCACTGCCCTTTTACCACTTGAACGTCTTCAAACTGAAATGTTTAAAAATATTCTGTCCCACTTTTCTAGTCCTCAGCAGTAGAGTGGTTCTGGATGATGTGGTCTGCCATGACTGGAAGGGAGTTAGACTTTTAAAAACCCAGAGTGAAACTTCTAACACATGAGGTTTCTTTTTCTCCTCTACCCCAACCCTCCATGGCACTCACCTCACTCATAATAAAAGGCCAAGTCATTACAAAGGCTACAAGACCTGACATGACTTGTCTGGCTGATACATCTCTGACCACATCTTCTGCCACTCTTCCCTTTCACTCATCTCTTCCAGACAAGCTGGCCTCATTGATCTTCCTAGCACAGGCAGAGTTCACTCTTGCTTCAGGGACCCGTTCTCTTCCCTCCGCCCAGACCAATCTCCCTTTAGATCTCTGCAAGTCTGGTTCCTTCATTTCCTTCAGCTCTCAGTTCAAAAGTCATCTCTTCAATGGGCCATTTCCTGACCACCACCCCATTTAAACTAGAGCCACCCTGCCCCAACCCTGGCCACCCCATATCCCTTTCTCTGCTTCATTTCTCAACAGAGCACTTATCACCGCCTAATACGTACTTATTTGTGTATGGTCTATCTCCCCACTAGAACGGAAGGCCTTGAGGGCAAGGACCTTGTCTGTCTTGTTCACTGTGAGATCTCCTGCCCTTAGAACAGTGCCTGGCATGTAGTGAGCACTCAATAAATGTGATGCATAAATGAGAGAACTCTGAAGGCTCTGGACAATTCCTCTCCTTTCTGGGTGGGTCCTGGGCTCCAGCTAGGGGGAAGTGATTCTTTTCTGCTCAGCCAACCTCTTTCCCTTCCACATGAGGCAATTTCCCTTGGAGACTTTCCAGTAACACACAGTGGTGTGCAAATGAAATAAAGCATATAAAAGCACTTTGTAATCAGGAAATAACATGACGGTCCTGGCTATCCAAAACCTGCTTATCCTGGGGCTCCGTTCTTGGGATCAGGGCTGTGACTCTGGAAGGACAACAGTGGGAAAAGCTCCTCAGGGGCTCCGTTCTGAGCCCCATCCTCCCACACTTTCCCCCTCCTTTCCTCCCTCCCATCCAAAGAGAATTCCCCATGGCGTGTGCCTCTAATTAGGAGAATGGGGCAGTGGGTGATTCATGGGGAAGTCTGTAGGGCTGCTTGGGGCTTATGACTCACAGCTTCTCATCTAATAGGAGGGTCAGATCTCCATACTGAATCTCCTGGAAATGTCCTTTGTCAAGGGCTCCAGTGACCACTGGGGATTCTCTCCCACAGAGCTCTCAACAGCACCTTCCTGGCACTTGTCACTCTGTTTAGTTGTCTGTTGCTCAATAAGTACATATAGAAGGAACAAAGGAAGGGAGGCCAGCAGTGAGAGCGGGAAGGAGGGGAGGAGGGGAAGAGGACATCCGACTCCTTGACCAGACTGTGAGCCACTAAGGGCAGGATCGTGCCCTTTTCTGTGTCCCAACGTAAGGCTTGGCTTATAGTTGGGGAAGTAATGGTTGAGTAAATGAAGGAATATTTGGGGATCTTGAGGGGCCTCATTCGAGGGTATTGCCAGCCTGATAGAGCCTCATGGCAGTGGCAGGTGGGGGGCTGGGGCTTGGTATTTATTGTGGATGACACTGTAGAGGCTAAGGCAGATGGTACTGGTTGACATAAAAGCAGTCCAGTCATAAAAGCAGGCCCTTCTGAGCTCTAACTGGTGCCAGGCCCTGCACTGGACACTGGACGCACAGGAATGGAGAAGATACGATCCCTGACCTTGGGCTCTCCCAGCAAATGGTGGAGACTGATGGCTTGACCCAGGATTTTAGTGCAGTGGTCTGGGAGCTGGTCGCAAGGTGTGGACAGGACAAGGGAGTGGGGAGATGCAGGGAGGATTGGGTAGAGGGGAGAAAAAGAAGAAAAGGCTTTCTGCAGGGGGTGACTCTAGAGCCCTGGAATTCTGGGGACGTGGCACAGAAAGGACTCCTGTCCTCAGGGGGATGAGGAATGGTCTGAAGCCAATTTATTGTTGTTTACTAGATTTTATGGAAGGAAGAAGGGCCCTAGGACTTGTCCCAGGCCCAAACTACTTGCCCTAGAAGTGAATTCTCAAGAGCCCTCACGAGAGTCCCCACGCCTGTCCTGCTCTTACGCAAAATGGACCAGAGCCCCGCGCCCCCTACGGTGGGCATCTCAAAGAGTGGGCTCTGTGGGGCACTGAGTGAGGCCAAGGACATGACCCTCGGGGAGGAAAGACTGAAAAGCACTAGCTTGGACCCTGGCTTCCTCTCCATATTCTCATTGGATGAATTGTTTAGGCTGTTCTCATCATGGACCTGAAAACTGCAGAGAGTACAGTGTCCCAAGAAGATGAGATAACACGATTATGACTACCTTGTCCCTACGGCCCAGAGTCAGCCATTCAGGCTCCCACTCACATTGACTTTGGACATGACAGGGCACAGCATTCCACCCTGGTTATTCTACTATGAGCTGCTTCTCTGGTGTGAAGGGCCCTGTAGCCCTTGAAGAGGCAAGACCTGAGTTTCACTTGGGCCATTGCTCATCCTACTATAAGGTCTATAAGAGACTGGGGACAACTTTATTTCTGATATCTCTGGCCAGAGCTAGTGCCCAATATAGCCATGATAGCTCAGGGTCAGAGAAGAAAGATAAAGGAAGTCTCATTTATTGAGCTCCTACTATGACTATTGCTTTCCGTATGTGGTTTATTTAATGTTCTCATCTGGCCTCTTCATCAGGGCTTATTATTATTGCCATGTCACAAGGAGTAGTAACTGAGGCCTGGAAAAGTAGAGGATTTGCTTAGAGCCACAAGTTGGGCTGAACTCAGTATCCAAGGCCCAAGTCCGGCAAGGTCTTTCCACTGCACCAAGCAAGATAAGGGTGAGCCCTGCCCTCATTCTGGGGCCAACCATCGCTCTTTAAGTTTGGGGAAGGTGGAAAGTACTGATGATGACTACTAGATGAGGCTCCCCATGCCCCCAGGGCTCCTGGGAAGGGGCTTTATGTATCCTTGTATCCTCAGCGCTTTCAATAAATACACAGACCATGATTAAACTGACTAGGACATAGATAGCTGGTTGCCACTAGTATCTGGTTTTCCTTTCTTCTTTAGTAATAGATTTTTAGTTAGGTATGTGTCTTACAGTTCCCTCCCTTGCAGCCAGGTGTGGCCATTTGAATGTCAGGCCTAAGGTGTGTGCAACTTCCAGAGAGTGTCATTAAAGAGAAGGGGATTTCTTTTCATCCCCCTTTCCTTCTTCCTGTTGTCTGGAATACTGATGTGATGGCTGGAGCTGAGGCAGCCATTTAAAACCATGAAGCAATACTAGGAATGATGGCAGAGCAGCAAGATAGAAGGAGTCTGGGTCCCTGAGGACTGTTGGGAGATAATTCTCCATGGCATTTTTATAACTTTTGTGACACCTTTTAACTGAAATTATTTCAAGAGTTGTTTTAAGGCAAATAGCCTGGGGAAACTAAGATAGTGTCTTCTGGAACAGAGAACAGATTTGTTTCCTGAGCAGGATAATAGAGATAATGTTATTTTCCAGGGCAAATGTTGGCTAGATTTGCTAGCAGCCTCTTAGAAGATTAGGATTTTCCTAAACTCAGTGTGCCTCAGCTCTGACACAAACCCACTGTGTGCACAGCATCCACCTGGGCTTACTGCACTGGCCCCATGGAACTTGGGGGGCAAGGGGAACCAGTGCAACTATGAACCTCATGCTGCCCGCTGTGCTGTAATAAAGTTCCTTGTCCTGTGTCTTCTGCAAGCATCTATGAAACTGTGGTCAGCTTACTTGTTAGTTTGCAAGTAGGAAGGAATTCTCAGGCCTTCATGCTTCTGACAAGGATTTCGTGGAGAACAGCAATATAATAAGCCCTAGTGGGATTTTTCCCCCCCTTTTTTCTAACTTTATTGAGATAAATTTTACCTCAGTAAACACCTATTTTAACCTTATGATGTAATGATTTTTGACAAATCTATATAGTTTTATGTGTATATTCAAATTTTAACAAATGTATGCAGAATGTATTATACCTACCAACACATCCAAAATATAGAGCATATCCATCATCAAAAATTCCCTCATGCTTCTTCCCAATCAATCCCTACCTAGGGACATGCTTTCTGTCACCATAGATTAAAATTGTGATTTCTGGATTTCCTATAAATGGAGTCATGTTGTATTCTTTCTGTTGTGTCTGCATTTTTTCAATCAGCATAAATTTTTTTAGATTAGTCCATGTTGTTGTCTGTATCAGTAATTAAAATTTTTTTAAATAGATTTTATTTTTTAAAGCCGTTTTAAATTCACAGAAAAACTGAGTGGAAAGCACAGAGAGTTCCCATATACCTCCTTCCCCATACGGGCCCAACCTCCCCCACTATCTACGTACAGCCCCATAGTGGGACATTTGTAACAGTGATGATACAACATTATCACCCAAAGTCCATAGCTCACATTAGGGATCACCCTCGGTGTTGTACGTTCTACGTGTCTGGATAAATGTATAATGACATATATCCACCGTTATAGTACCTTACAGAGTAGTATCACTCCTTTAAAAATCCTGTGTTCTACCTGTTCATCCCTCCCCCTACCCCCAACCCTTCGAAACCACTGATCTTTTTACTGTCTCCATAGTTTAACCTTTTCCAGAATGTCATTTTTGATTATATAGTATGTAGCTTTTTCAGACTGGCTTCTTTCACTTACTAATAAGCATTTAAATTTCCTTCATGTCTAGATGGTTTAAATCCATTGTCTGGATGTACCACCATTTATTTATCCTTTCATCTACTCAAGGACATCTCGGTTGCTTCCAGCTTTTGGCAATTATGAATAAATTCATAAACTATAAATATAATTCATTTGTAAATGAATGATAAATATTATTCATAAATAAATATTATATATAATTATGAATAAGGCTGATCTACGTTTTATGGATATAAGCTTTCAGCTTCTTTAGGTAAATAGCAAGGAGAATGATTGTTGGATTTTACTGTAAGAGCATGTTTAGTTTTGTAAGAAACTGACAAATTGTCTTCCAAGGTGGCTGCACCATTGCCTGCCCACCAGAAATGAATGAGAGTTCCTGTTGCTTCATATCCTTGCCAGCATTTGGTATTGTTAGTGTTTTGGTTTTTTTTAAAAAAATATTTGTTTGTTTATTTATTTATTTTTGGCTGTGTCGGGTCTTAGTTGCGGCACTCAGGATCTTGCTTTGCAGTGCTTGGGCTTTTCTCTAGCTGTGGCGCACGAGCTTAGTTGCCCCGCGGCACGTGAGATCTTAGTTCCCCGACCAGGGATGGAACCTGTGTCCCCTGTGTTGGAAGGCAGATTCTTTACCACTGGACCACCAGGGAAGTCCCGGTATTGTTAGTGTTTTGGATTTTGGCCATTCTAGTAGGCATGTAGTGGTATTTTGTGTGTTTTTGTTGTTTTTAAAAAATATTTATTTATTTATTTATTTATTTATTTATTTATTTTGGCTGCATAAGGTCTCAGTTGCAGCATGCAGGATCTTTGTTGCGGCATGCATGAGGGATCCAGCTCCCCAACCAGGGATCAAACCCAGGCCCCCTGCATTGGGAGCACAGAGTCTCACCCACTGGACCACCAGGGAAGTCCCTTTGTTTTTGTTTTTAATTGAAGTACAGTTGATGTACAGTATTATATAAGTTACAGGTGTACAATAGAGTGATTCACAATTTTTTTTTTAAATAAAGCGCATTTTATTATTATTTTTTTTAATCTTATTTATTTATTTATTTATGGCTGTGTTGGGTCTTCGTTTCTGTGCGAGGGCTTGCTCTAGTTGTGGCAAGCGGGGGCCACTCTTCATCGCGGTGCGCGGGCCTCTCACTATCGTGGCCCCTCTTGTTGCGGAGCACAGGCTCCAGACGCGCAGGCTCAGTAATTGTGGCTCACGGGCCCATTTGCTCCGCGGCATGTGGGATCTTCCCAGACCAGGGCTCGAACCCGTGTCCCCTGCATTGGCAGGCAGATTCTCAACCACTGCGCCACCAGGGAAGCCCCACAATTTTTAAGGTTACACTCCATTTATAGTTATTTAAAAATATTGACTATAGTCCCTGTGTTTTACAATATATCCTTGTAGCTTATTTTGGTAACTTAATTTAACTTGCGATTCCCTAATGACATATGATGTTGGGTATCTTTTCATGTGCTTATTTGCCATCTTTTTAAAAAATTAATTAATTAATTAATTTATTTATTTTTGGCTGCATTGGGTCTTCATTGCTGCCCACGGGCTTGTTGTGGTGAGCGGGGGCTACTCTTCAGTGCGGTGCGCGGGCTTCTCATTGCGGTGGCTTCTCTTGCTGCAGAGCACAGGTTCTAGGCACGCTGGCTTCAGTAGTTGTGGCGCATGAGCTTAGCTGCTCCGCAGCATGTGGGATCTTCCTGGATCAGGGATCGAACCTGTGTCCCCTGCATTGGCAGACAGATTCTTAACCACTGCGCCACCAGGGAAGTCCCCTATTTGCCATCTTTATATCTATCTTCTTCTGTTCGGGTCTTTTGCTCATTTAAAAAATCAGGTTGTTTTCTTACTGTTGAGTTTTAAGATATTTGTATATTTTGGATAACAGTCCTTTATCCGTTGTGTCTTTCAGAAATATTTTCTCCCAGTCTGTGGCTTGTCTCTGGAATCTGGTGGGCTTTTTTGTGTGAGAGAAAACTATATTTCTGTATTCCTATGTTGTTTAAGCCACTGTTATGCTGGGCTTTTCTTGCACCTGAACTTAATTCTAACTAATACCTGAAGGCATACTTCTGCTTAGACCCTTTCAGGGGCTTCCTATCATATCCAGAATAAAACCCAACTCTTTCCATGGCCTCCATGGACTCAGGTAGTCTGGTCCCTAGCAGAGCAGTTAAGAGCAAGGCCTCTGGAACCAGGGTTCAAATTCTGTAAATTTGGGGAAGTTATTTAACTTTTCGGTGCCTCAGTTTCCTCATCTGTATAATGGATTAATAATAGGACTACCTTCTCAAGTTGTTGTGAGAGCTAAATGAGTTTCTACATTACACGGTGTCTGGCACATGACAAGTGTCCCATACATATTGTTACTGGCATAGCGCCTCTTTCCCCAACCACAGCACCGAACCTCCTTGATTTTCTTTCACGTACTCTAATAAACAGAATGCGTTCTCACTGCAGAGCATCTGTACCCTTCCCTCTGCCTGGAACTGTAACCCCCCCACCCAACACATACACACTCACCCACACTCACATACTCAAACACACATACATAGCCACACACAGATACGTGTGCTCTCACTCACACGCATTCACAAACATTCACACTTTCACACACACCACTACACACTCTCCTCTGTGAGGCTGGCTTCTTCCCCTCTCAGAGAGGTCTTGCTTGACTCTCTTTTCTCACGAGGCCCCTCCCTCCACTTCTCCACCCCTGCACCTTGTTCACTGACCTCAAACCACTCCCCACAAGGGCTGCTCCCACTAGGCGGACACTCGTTAGGCAGAGAGATGCACCAGGCCCAGTCCTAGCTTCCGGTCTAGGGTAACAGTGTTTGTTGTTGCTCCCCCGTCTGCACTTTAAGCCCCTGTCTTTCACTGGGCAGGGGCCATATCGATCTTGTTCACAGTTGCACCACCAGCCCTAGACCAGGTCTGGAACATAGTAGGTGTTCAAGGAATATTTTGGTGAATGAATGAATGAGTGAATGAACAAGACCACAGGTTGTCTGACCAGGAAGGCACCCTGTGCAAACCACCGGTCGGTGGGAGCTGAGGTTGGGCGAGGGGCGAGGACCTGGCCCAGGCTAGAGTGGGAATGGGGTGGGGGGAGCCCGACTGGGACTCGACTTCCTGCCTCAGCGCTCGGGGCTTGTCAGACCCCGGCAGGCAGCTCTCCTTCCTCTGCTTCTCCACAGGACAAGGATGTGGCCTCCACTCCTTGGAGGGCTGTTTCCGGAACACACTTCTCCTTCTGCTTCTGTTTCCCTCCCAGAAAGCAGGCAAGCAGGCCGGGGTGGGATATGGGCAGAAGCACAGGGAGCCCAGGCGGTGTGTCTGCGCTAGCATGTGGCGATGCCCCAGGTGTACCGGCCTCCAGCCCTGGACCCGCTCCAGGCAGAGCACCTTTGCTTCCTGCTCCCACCTTAGACCAGGGCTGGGAGGCTCAGGCTGGGAGGTTGGGCAGGAATCTGGAGTGGACGCCCACAAGTGCCCCCAGGCACCCTCTCTCTCTGTTGGCCTTGGACTCTCACTGACTTGATGGGAGGCAGGTAGGGGAGAGATATCAAATCTTGGGAATAGTAGGTAGTTAGAAAATAGCTTGAAAATGCATATTCATCCTTTTTTTTTTTTTTTTTTTCTTTTTTAACCCCGGGTACCAATAGCAAAAAGCAAAAATCTTCTTAGCATTTGCCAGGTGGAGGGGTTGTAGAGAAATTGAAGCAAAGGTATTAAAGATTTGGAAACACTGCCTTAAATAAGAATGTAGAGACAATTGAGTAGTGAAAATAGATGCTTGGTGTGTATGCGTGTGGCTGTTTTGTGTGTGCTGAAGTGTGCACTGGGGTAGGTGGGCAGGGAGGGGGCAGCTATGTGTCCCTGCTTGTGCGAGCACCACTGAGGCCCTCGTGTGATTGTCCAGGTGTGAACGCAGGTGATGTGCTGTCTTGTCTGGACGGAGGGGAAGGACGTGCCATGGGGTTGAGGAAGGAACATCTCTGGGTGGCAGGCCAGGTTGGTCCTGGCCTTTTTTGTGACCGCTGCCCTTGGTCGGCAGGACCAGTGGAGCTCATGGTCATTTAAGGTGCTGGCTGGGTCAGGCAGCTCGCTGGGTGGCAGGCCACCTGGGGCCCAGATGGTGCAGGCCTTCCAGGGGGCCGTGGGAGCTATTTTTAGTGGCCTGGGCTGATTCCCAAATCCTGCTATTTCTGGCACTAGAAGATTGCCCTGAAGGATGTGGAAAATTTTCATGTTGAGAATGTCTGGTTTCTCTTTGGCTATGCAAGGGCACAGTAGGGAGACCAGGACAAAGGGCTTGAGGCCTGAGGGCTTCTGGGATAATTCACCAGCACTGAGAGCATGAAATGGCCATTTTCCTACCCTTTGGAGACAAGTATGGATTTTTAAAAACACCAGTGTCATGATGGGTGACAATCCCTGCAGGTTTGCCTAGGGTGTCCCTGTTTTAGCACTGAAAGTCTGGCATCGAGGACACCCTTCAGACCCAGACAAACTGGGACAGTTGGTGACCTGAGCTCCATTTCAGCCCCTTTTAGTTCTAGAAGTGAAATTAATAAGAATAAGAAAACCACCTGCATCATCTTCCAGAATGTTCACCATCATCCTATACAGTAGGTACTGTTATCATCTCCATTTTACACATGAGGAAACTGAGGCACAGAGAGGTGAAGCAACTTGCACATTGCAGAACAGGGAGCTGAGTAAGGGTGCCAGGATCTGAATTCTGCTGTTCTGGGGCCTGAGTCCCCCAATTATGTTGCCTGGAAAAAGGATGGTTTTGGACCTAAGAAAACCAGGGTTCAGTCACTTCCTAGCCAGACACTTAACTTGGGATAAATAATCTCTATTTGGTCAAGTTTTCATGAGGGTTAATTGAGAGAGTGTCATTACAGGAGGCCTGACACTAGCAGGTGCTCAGGAAGTGGTGGCTCTGTTCCCCACTGCTTGTCCCTTTTGGGGTGGCAAGACCTGGTCACGTAAATCCGCTGTCTGAGTGGTCCCCAGGCCACCCCATGCAGGCTGCACAGCGGGGCACCTGGGTACCAGAGGTGATGGGAGGCAGGTAGGGGAGAGATATCAAATCTTGGGAATAGTAGGTAGTTAGAAAATAGTTTGAAAACGCGTATTTTCAAGGGCCCCGGTTCTGCCCTATTTGCCCTAGGCATCCTGGCTGCCTCTGGCCTCCACTTTGCTCAGCCGTCGAATGGGCAACTGAGCCCACCCACGCGGGGCGGGAAGTTTCAGGGAAGCTGGTGCCTCCACCCCGGCCCCCGTGGGAGCCCCCTCCCCAGGCAGATCAGGAGCCGGATCACGCCGGTAGGGCGGTGGGGCCGGGCGCCGGGACGCCGGAGGTGCGGACGTGCGTGCGCTGGGGCCCGGCACGAGAGGAATGCAGCGGCCCGAGACGCGCTGTTCCTTCCGCAGGCCGCGCGTCAGCGCCCAGCAGGAAGGGCCGCCTCGCGTTCCCAGCCGCCCCCTCCGGGCTGGGGAAGTGGCCAAACAATAGGGCCGCCCTTAGTGACCGCGCTGGTGTGTGTGTGTGTGTACACAGGGTGTGTGTGTGTACGTGTGTGTATCCTGAAAGGGGAGAGCTGGGAGAACAGGGAGAGGACCCCTTACTGGGTTTCCCCAGGCGTCAAGCCCCTGGCTGCATTATCTCATGTAGTTCCCACAGCACCACCCCCACCTCCGCCCCAGGAAGGCACTAGCATCCTCCCCGTACAGGAAACAGGCGCAGAGAGGGCCACCCGCGGCAAACGGAGTTTGTGCATGGCTAAGCGAAGGCCCTGATGGCTTCTGCCATCTTCCAGCAGTGGGCTTGGGATGGAGGCTGGGTCGAGGGGTGGGAGGAGGCCGAAAAACCTTGCTGCGTGCCCGGTTCTGCAGTTCCCAGAAAGCCTGCATGCACACAGCCTTGACAGGAGAACTGAACTCTCTGCACATACCAGAATAAGTCTGTGAATTCACCAGCATCCCCATTTTACAGGTGGGGAAACAGAGGCTCAGAGGATGTGCCTACTCCTACTGCCAGCACACATTTGTTGTACCAAAAAGGATTTGAGCTCCTAAAGAAAGAGAAAGAATCATAGTTAATTCTACCTTTCCTATATAGATGGTACCTTAGGGTAACCAAATGGTTGATGAGGGGAAGTTTCTATTTATAGACTTACACCTGCTTTAAAATGTAGAAAGAAATGATAGAATTAGAGACTCATCACTGGGTAACCCCTAATGGATGAACTGGGCAGCTACAGCTGCTCACATCACAAAAAGAGAGTATGAGCCTCCTGATGGAAGAACATGAGGCGCCCAGGAAGTAGTCTTGCCCTAAACTCAAACCGGAATCTGATCAGGTCCCTGGATTTGAACAATTTACAGGAACTACAGGGGACAGAGGAACATGCTAAGTGGCACCTTGGGGAATGCAGTCAGCCCACTTCAGATGTGAGAGACTCTATAGATATACAAGTGGTTTCTTCTACAGATAAATTGCAAGAAGAGAGGGAGAGAGAGAGGGAAACAGAAACAATGAGCAAGTAAGTAAATAAATGAATAAATGGAGGGGAAATCAACACAGTACAGGAGATTTGGAGCCATATCAACCAACTGCCAGGTGTAGATCTCATTTGGGATTCTGATCTAAACAAATCATAAAACAAACATACAAACAAAAAACTCCAGACAAACGAAAACCACATGTGAAATAAGAAATCCAAACAGATCCCTAAGAATCACGTGGCTGGGGGCTAGTGATCTATTTTGAACTGATGCCTCCAGATGGGGTTCTTGAGGTCAGGCAGCTTTGAGACGCCTGACTTAGGGTGAAATGGGAACTGCCCCAGGGCACTGCTTCCTCCCCGCTGGACACTCCTGGCAGATAGGCACTTGCTGGAGTTTGTGGAAGGAGGGAGAGAGGGAGGAGTAGAGGGCGATCACTTTCTCTTTCCTGGCCTCTGCACTCAGGGTCATCTTTCTAAAGTGCATGCATCTTGGAGGTAGCCAGGATCTGGCCTTTTTTTAAACCCAGTGTTTAAAATTAGACCCCTTGAGCCAGGGCCTACTGTGACCCTGCTCCCTGGGAAATGGTGTAAACAACAAGTTCCAGTTGCTGGGACCTAGAGCTTGTGCTCAAATCAGGCGTGGCCCAGGGTGGTGACATCCCACACCTCTGAAGACAGCCCTGCTTCAATCCAGCGGTGGCCCTCGGGACTGGATCACAGTGGCGGGCGCTGGGATGTGAGAACAGCAATCTGTACTCTTCCCCCGATGGTCCTTCCATTTTAATTATGGGGAAATGGAGTCACCATGAGCCTTGCCCAAGGTCAAAGAGCATTATTATTATTATTAATTCATACATATAAGCTTTAAAAAAATCTTATTGAAAATGGTTTGCTTTCATTTTAACAGATTAAGTCATGTCCATGGCAAAAGATTCAAAAGTACCGATGTATCTGATGGGTAATAAGTGACTTCTTTCCACACCTACCCCGGGTCTCCTAATTCTCCATTCCAGGAACTGATATTATCAGTTTCCCATGTGTCCTTCAGAGACGGTCTGGCCAGCCTTTCTCATTGGAGTTTCCTTAATGGCCCACGGGATCATTGTGTGTAAGGAATTAGCCTCTTTCCTCTGCATCCCGAGTGGTACTAGTTACGAACCATCCTCGGATGAACTAAGAATTTTCCCTGATGTCATTTTCCTTGTTCTGTGTCAGATCCTGACCCCCAGCTGGTTAACTAAACAAACTGTTCCATACCTTTCTTTTTCCCTTACTTTATCTTGGAAATGGCACATTGTTAGTATGCAGAGAGCTGCCTCTTTGTTACGGCTGTGTGGTGCCCATGGTATGGATGCATGTAACTCATTATTCTGCCTCTTCTGGTGGGCATGTAGTTCGTTTCCAGTCTTTTGCTCCTATACATGATGCTTTGGTGTATATTCTCACGCACGTATGTGAGGGCATCTGTGAGAGAAATTCCTAGAGGAACAGGATGTTACTGATCTGTATCAAACTGGTCCTAGTGACCCTGCTTCTGGGACAAGGACAAAAAGTTTTTACAGCCAGCCTGAGAGAAACCTGGACTGGATTGCAAACAGTCTGGAAGTTAGAGGAGGGGGACAAGAGTTCCAGATGTCTAAGGAAAGGAAGGAACAGGTATCGTGGGCCTACCGTGTGTTACGTATATCGTTATTTAACTCTCACGACAGCCCTGTGAGGTGGATATCTATTCCTATTTTACTGCAGAAGCTCAGAGAGGTTGAGTCACTTGCCCAGGGACACACAGTGAATAAGTGGCAAAACTGGGATTTGAACTCAAGTGAGTCTGAATCCAAAGCCTGTACCCTTTCTCTTCCACTACCTGATGGGCTGCCCGTGTTTCCAGAATGGCCAAGGGTCAGGCTGGCATGTTGCCCACCTCCAGAGGGTATCACTCACATTGCAGTCTGTTTGCTTGGCATCCCCGGCATTGTGCAGTGCACAGTCTGTGAGAACGCACACGGCAGCCCTGCTGGGATGCCCATGATCTGCTCTCAACAACAACAACAAAATCACTAAACACAACTGCTGCCCTTAAGACCATGGAACAGCAAGCCCGTTGATTCGTGAATTCTTTCTCTCGTGTGTTATTAGTAGTTTTAATAGTTATTAGTAGATACTAATTTAGTTATTAGTAGATACTGATAACAACAAAGTTGAGAGAGAGGCTGTTTTCCACCTTCCAGGAGCTCTCAGTCACTGTGATTTAGAAGCACCTTGTGATCAAGGAGGAGGATTGGACTGACTCTGTTAGGCTGAGGATCAGGGAAGGTTTCTTGAAGGAGGAGGCAGTTGGCTGGGCCCTGAAGTATGAGTAGGAGTTTGCCAGGTGGGAGAGGGGTGAAGTGGGCAGCGAAGGTAGAGGAAGGGCATTTCAGCAGAGGGAACAGCCAGCAGAATGCACAGGTGTGAAATAAGCAGGCCCGTCAGGAACTGCAAGTTCCTGGGTACAGGGAGTGTGGGAAGAAGTGGGGAGCAGACAGGGGGGCCCTTGGAGGGGATTAAAACCCACAGACACACACACATGTGTGTGCCGTGGGCAAAGAAGGGACCCTGGAGTCCCTGACATGGGTTTAACTCCTGATCCTCACTGTATGACCTTGGGCAAGCCCCCCCCCCACTCTGGGCCTCTTGTCTGCTTGTTGGAGAGGGGAAGGGTTGTGGTAAGGTCCATCGAGTGTGTCCTTGGTTGGGGCTGTGTGCTGAGCCCTGAGCCTACCAGTCACTTGGCTGTCCTTAGCAATGTGTATGCACCTCATTTACCATGACCTTCCCTCCTGGGGTCAGGCCCAGCCAGTCAACCTGGGAATTCCCTGGGTGTGGATTGGGGGATGGCGGGGCAAGAGAAGGATAGCCTGGCTCAGTGGGTCTGGGTACTGGCTGGACTGGGCCTGCAGACAGCTGGGAAACTCCTTCCGACCATCCATGGGCTGGTTCAGCTACATAATGTTTGTTGAGCCTATACTGTGTGAAGCACTATTCTAAATACTTCTCACATATGTAGTTCTCATAATCACCTCACGAGGTTGGGTTGTTATTATCCCCACTTCACTGAGAGGAAACTGAGGCTCAGAGAGGTTAAGTAACCAGCTTAAGACCACACAGCCAATAAGTAGAATAGACAGGGCCTGTTTAGATGATTTGAACTGGTACTTGGATTAGCTTTTTTTTTTTTTTTCAATAACCAAGTATTTATTTTAATGTGTATTAGAAAAGAAATAACTAGTGTATCAAACTCATATGTTTCTGGTGAACTGTTATTCTTATAATTTCACTACTCATCTTTAGTCTTAAGACTATATTCACTTGTTCATTTAAAAATCTTTAATAGCTGTGTATTTATGTTAATGTGTATTAGGAAAAAAATGTAAGTCATGAATTAAACTTATGACTGTTGGCTGTGATATAATTTCCTTTTAAAAAATCAGTTAAGTAAAAATAGCAATTGATTTAAAGGAAATTTTCAAGTATAAACAGTAAAAGTATAGAAAAAAAACTACTACAGTGATACTAGAATGAGAGGGGAACGCTTGCCCAGGCCCTGGTGGCCTCCTGGAGATGGTGGAAGAGGTGGAGGACAGAGGGAACATGAACCTTAAGGGACTGAAGGTTGTCCTGACCCCAGCTTTCCCCATACCCACCGCCTGTCTAGGCGCTGTCTCCCCTCCGAAGCCAGATCGACCTTTGAAAAAACTGTAAGCCACATCCCGTTCCTCTCTTGTAAACCCCTCCAATGGCTTCCCATTGCATTTAGAGAAAACAAACTCTTCCGCAATGCAGAAAAGGCCCTATATAACCCAGTCTGCCCCAACCTATTTTCTGTCCTTCCTCACTGGCTGTGAGGTGGGATCACAGTGGCCTCATTGCTATTACTGCCTCAGGGCCTTTGCACAAGATGTTTCCTCTGCTTAGATCACTCTTTTTCTAGATCTTCACACACACACACCTCTTTCTCAGCCACGTCCCCAGAGAAGCTGCTCCCTGCCTCCCTCACCCCCCGAACTAGAAGTAACTTCAGGTTACTTCTGAGTACCACAGTCACCTCACACTGGTTCATTTATCTGAACAGCACTTCTAACACTATCTAGATATTTTTTTCTTTTTAAAAAACACTGTATTTTTTGTTGTTCCATTAGAGCAAGAACTCTGTCTTGTCACTGCTGTCTCCCCAGATTAGTGTCTGGCACATAGTAGGTGCTCAGTAACTATTTGTTGGGCACATATGTGTGTGAGTGGTGGCTGAGGGGGCTGGAGAATGGGTTTAATTAAGCTCATGCATCTGCAAATGAGGGGCAAGCTTCTCCAGAAAACTGAGAGGTTTGAGGTCCTCCAGATGAACAGTTCAGGCAGCTGAAACCAAAAATGCAGATGGGATTAGTCACCCTCGGAGCCTGGTAACACTGGCACCAAACGCACTCTCCATCCAAACACATCACAACACTGCGGGCCCCTGCGTTGTCAGGGCCCCAGGTGGCAGCTCTGGCATTTGGGAACTGGCAGCAGCTGAGCAGTGTGGGCACGGGGGGAGTGGAGGGGAGAGGCTGGGGGGGTGGTGTGTGGAACAAACTAGGTCAAGGGCCACGGACAGGGTTGCCTGGCCTGGGGACAGGCAGTGGCGGTGGAGGGGGGGAGGGCTTCGTAGCACGAACCTTGAGAAAATTTGCCTTGAAGAATGATCTCAAAGTTGTTGAAAAAGAAAAATTCCACTCCTAAACCGAAGCAGACCACTCGGTTGTGAAATCCATTTCCACGACACTTTGCCTGCTCAAAAGGGGAAATTCTCTGCTTTCTTTCTTTTTGGTTTTATAACAGCTTTATTGAAATATAATTCACATGCCGTATAATTCATCCATTTAAAATGTATAATTCAGCGGTTTTCGGTATATTCAGAGTTTTTCCACCATCACCACAATCCGTTTCAGAACATTTTCATCACCCCAGAAAGAACCCCCAACCTGTTAGCAGCCCTCCTCCCCTCAGCACTAGGCAGCCACGAATCTACTTTCTGTTTCTATAGATTTATCTCTCTGGACACTTAACATAAATGGAATCATATGGGATCTTCTGTGACTGGCTTCTTTCATATAGCATAATGTTTCCCAGGTTCGTCCATGTTATAGGATGTATCAGTACTTCATTGCTTTTTATGGCCAAATAATGTTCCACTGTATGGATAGACCACATTCTATTTATTCATTCCTTGGTTTACGGACATCTGAGTTGTTTCCATTTTGGGGGTATTATGAATAATGCTGCTATGCACATTCAACAAGTTTTGTATGGACATATGTTTTCATCTCCCTTGAGTATATATCTAGGAGTGGAATCTACTTTCTTCTAAAAGGAAAAAAAAAAAAAAGCCCCCAAGTCAACATATGTATAGGGAGAGTGGATTTAAAATATCACTTGTAGCTGTGACAGAACAAGTGAACTTCATGAGCATGGGGGCTACAGCTGGGCCTGGCACGTACTAGAAGCTCAGTGAATATTTTCGAATGAATGCCCAAAGGCTTACTCATTCTGCTATCCCCAGTGGAAAGGCCCAGGGTTGGAAATGCGGCAAAAATGGCTCTCTATCCATTCATCCATTCATTCAACAAATATAGTGGCACAGAATAGTTCATTCAATGTCATTTGAATTTAATCAACTGTTGAGAGTTTCTTGGACAAAGCTGGAGAAGTCCCTACCCCTGTGTGTGAGGAACTCCGTCGAGAAGGGAATACAGACAAGTAAACAGCACCGTAACACAGGAAGAGGAACAGGCCGCTTTCTTTCCCCTCTCATTTTTGGTGTTTCCTTTTTGAGCCAGTGATGCTTCCCCTAAATTCTTGGTGTGGGGTTCCTCTTGTCCCCAGGGCAGAAGCAGCAGTGGGGAGAGAAGCTCCATCTTCAGGGGAGCTTGGTCCGCCTTTAAGAACCTATCCTTGGGTGCCCTTATACCTTTTTGCCTGAAATCAAGGCCCTACCTTAACTCATTTACGGAATAAAGGGCATCTTGCCTAATGCCTTTTTCTGACTGTTGACCTGTTTCCGCTGTACTCCTGAGAACAGCCTAAGCTGTGTAGGCGCCTTGGGTTCAGAGATGAACAAAGACAGCCCCTGTCTACCTGGACCTCCAAGCCTGATGGGGAGGACGCGTGGTCCACGAGCAGCCCAGAGGGACAGTAGGACTCAGATGGGGACACTGGCGCTGGACCTGCCTCTGGGCCTTCTGTCTGAGAATATACAACTTTCTATGTTTTATTAACTTGTCAAATACATTCTTACATCAGGTCCTGGTATACTTAGAATTTTCATGTGTATCACTTTTTTTTTAAATAAAGAAGATATTCATTTATTCATTCATAAACATTCATTGAGTACCTACTATGTGCCAGGTCCTCAGCGCAAAACAGAGACAAGTAAAACTTTACCTTGAATTGTGAATGCCTCAGAGTCCAGCAAGAGAGAAAGACAAGTAAATCACAGGGAGCCCTGAGTATGTGCTGTAATGGGGGATGTACGGGAGATGTATTATTTTTATTCTATCTCACATATGATTTTCTCATTTAGAATATATTGTTACACCCATATAAATCTTATATATTATTTTAGTCACGTATCTTACATATATTCTGTTCTCATCTGGGTTATATGTAATTATATGTATTATTTTTGCTTTAAAATTTTATAATTTTACTTCTCAAAAGATTCACGTATCTTACATATATTCTGTTCTCATCTGGGTTATATGTAATCATATGTATTATTTTTGCTTTTAAATTTTATGATTTTACTTCTCAAAAGATAGTTTATAGCTTTCTACTGTATCTTTGAGTTTTATCTTTTTAACAATATAATCTTTTGAAAAAGGTGCTTTTTCCCTCGTGATTTTAATGGTGGTGCATTTTCCATGGAGAAAATTTAGAAAATATAGAAGAAATAAATACATAAAATAAAAATAGCTTCTCATCTCACACCACCCAGAGACAGGAATTGTCTACCTGCTACTGTCTTTCCTTCTAGTCTTTTTTCTAGGCTATATGCAATGTTATGGGTCTTATTATAAGCGTGGGACACACTCTTATTAAGACACATGGTATTTAATTTTAATGAAATTGGTAGGGGTGCAGGTGTCTCAGAGGATGAAGTATCCACACCTTCGTTCCCAAAGAAGGTCTTGATTTTCTTCCTCTCTGGGTCCCCAATCACCCCATCCTGACTACTAAATTGAGGAGCCCAGGGCATAACCCCGTGGCGGCAAGGGTTTCTGGCAGGCCTGGGACTGGGGTTCTGAGGCTGTGCCCAAGGTCGGGGCGTCAACCTGGTTCCAGAACCTGAGCCCTTGCTCACCCTGGGGCGGGGGTGGAGGTGAGGGGAGAGCAGGTGAATTACTGGGGGTCAGGGGGAGTGTCACTGCCCCCCCAGGGCCTTCTAAATAAGGCCCTGGAATCTGCTGTATCAAGAGACAGCCGAGAATCCACGTGGCCCCAGAGTGGCTTGTGTGGGGTGGGGGGCACTGGAAAGCCAAGACCCACCACCCAACATTTCGCTGCCCTCCAGCCTCTTTGAGAAATGAACTTCTCGGGGAACAGTGTGTAACGTACACGCAATATTATCCCAGCCTGGGAAGTGGAAGTTCTGGTTCTCTTTGTTGAGCGGTGGTGGCCTCACGATGGTTCTAGGAGGTGGGTTGCTCTGCCCCCTTTACAGCGAGGTGGAAACTGAGGCTGGGAGAGGTGGGGTGACATGTCCAAGGTCACGCAGGTTTGAGGTGACCCTAAGACAGGCACTGTTAAGCCCGATGCTCTCCTGCCCCTAACCCGGGCCGTCCTGGGCTCTGTCTGCGGCTCCCTTCTCTGCAGGCACTGAGCATTCCGTAGGGTAAATTTCCCAGCCTGGGTCCCCACCTCCTCCTTACCTCCTCCCTCCATCACTGCACAGGCAGGAAACACAGGCTCCCCGTCTCGGCTTCCCAGCAGTCCCCGGCCGTGGCCTTCACATACAAATATTTATCTAGTGAATTAACAAACACAGAGAGAGGAGGCCTGCAGATAAAACCAGGCTGGAACATAATCCTCCACACAGGTTCTCCTGGAGGTCTCTACGTGCACAGCCGCACAGCCGCGTGGCACTGTGTGTGTGTGTGTGTGTGTGTGTGTGTGTGTGTGTGTGTTGGTGGTGGAGGTGATAAAAGAGTCGGATAATGGAGTGCAGTGGTTTGACACGCGGACTCTGGAGCCCAGCTGCCTGGGTCTGAGTCCCAGCCTCTCAGCTGTGTGGCCTTGGGCAAGTGACCGCCTCTCTCTGTGCCTCTTTCCTCCTCTGTGAAACGGTGCCGTGGTCAATGGTCCACACCTCCTAATTCACGCAACAGTGCTGGTACTAGAGTCAGCACAGTGCCCGGCACGTAGCAAAAGCTTTTAGAGTGAAACAAAATATTGAGGAAACGGAGTCAAGATTCCGAGATGAAGTAACTTAACAAGAGAGAAGCCACTTGCACCAGGAAGCTCCCCAGAGGAGATAACATCTGGAATGTTCTGGAATTCTGCCTAAAACCCCCCAGTGGCTCCTCGGCTGTCCTCAGAACCAACTCAGAGAGGGTCTGTTTATTGTTTCCATGGCTCACAAGGCTCCACACTGTCTGGAACCCAAATTAACCTCTTGATTTGACCCCCACGAACGTGCTCTGCTTGCATCTTCCCCACCTTGGCCTCCCTATCCCCCTCCCCCCAGCAGCGGCTCCAGCCCACAGCCCGGGAGCTGTTTTTGACTGCCTCTTCTCTCTCTCATACCCTGCAGCCTGTATCACATGCTGTCCCTCCAACATGCAACTGCTTCTCCTGATGGCCACCAGTGCTCGCCCCTCAGGCCTGACCTATCTCCCACCCGGATGCACCAGGAGCCTCTTATCTGAGGCCCTACGTCTGCTTCTACTCTTGGCCCCAGAGCCGCCAGGGATCCTTTCAAAACCCAGCTCTGAGGTCGCCACCTCTCTGCATTTGGCTCCCAGGAGCTTCTCAGCGCATGTGGAAGAAACCCTCAGATCCTGCTGCAGCTCAGCAAGCCCCAGCCTCCGGGGTCCAGCTCTCCTCCTCTCCTCCCGTGTCACTCCTCTGCTTGAACCACACAGGCCTCCTTGCTGTTCCCCTCAGAGCCTGTGCACCTGCCGTGCCCTCCCCCGACATGTGCCTTTCTCCACAAGCTCCCGTGTTCCCCTCCAGTTCTCTGCCCAAATACCACCTCCCCAGGGCCTCCCCCAACCCTCACCTGCAGTACCCCCAACTCTCTCCACACGTACACCCTAATCTCTTCACCTCTATCCTGCCTTAGTTTCCCTTCACAGTGCTCATCTCCACCTGAGATTACATTACAGTGTAATTTTATTTATAAAACGTATAAATAATTTTTAAAATTTACAATATTGTCTATCTCTCAAGCTCATAAGACCTGGGAGAGCATAGACGTTTCCTGAAGGAAAGAGGGCAGGAGGAAAGGGATGCAGGCAGGAAGGAAGGGAGGAAGGAATGGAAGGTTTGTCTGATCTGATCCCATCCAGCTGGGAGGCCGCAGGAAGGAGGGGAGAGATGAACCCCAGGCGTGAGGATATTTGGGGGGACAGCCTGTCTGGCTCACAGGGCATTGTGGAATATGAGGCGGGAGGCGGGGCAGACTTTTGGCACAAAATTTATGGAGCTTTAAATACCAGAAAAGGGAACTGTGAAACCAAGAAACAGAATTCAGTATTGACCCTAAAATGTCTTTCTTCTCACCGGAGGACAAGTTAGCTTCTAGAAAGGACAGTGAGGACGGAGTCCTATAAATCATATTCCAACCTTGGTTTGAGCTGCTCTCCCGACCGTCCATCCGCTCGGCAGCTGGGGAGGGTGTGGACGCGGGATCTGAGGCCAAGGAGGAGCTCACGGCATCACACCCTCTGGAATGCTGTGGCTGTGACGAACCCGCTCCAGATTCGCCCAGTTCCCGTCAGAACATGAAACCAAAGGGAAAAAAAAACCCACGAGGCCCAGATTGATCAGCACAGAACTTAGCAACAGCACAACAAGCTGTAGTCAGCCCGCTTCTACAGCCGAGGTTCTCTTCCGCCAGGCCCAGGGCTTGGGGACTCACCGTCTCTGTGGGCCTGTGGGCCCAAAGGCCGACTCCGTGGCCATCGGCGGGGTGGAGCTGGGGTTGAAGCTGGAACCACAAGGGCTCCAGGAATGGCTTAAAATCCCAGCGTTCCACACGCGCTCCCTGTGGGGAGCCTGAGAAAGGAATGCTGATGGGTGTCCCCTTGGGCACCCTGGTTCGCTCTGCTATTTCAAGGGCTCACCCCATGCACGCCCTTGTCAGGAGCTGGCAAGGGGATAGGGGACTTCAGAGTTTCAGAAACATCCAGAACATCCCAGCATGTCTCGGTGAGTCACACCCTCCCATCTTCACCATCACATCTGGACGATGAGGAGCTCAGCCAGCTCCTGACCCAGTTCCTCAGACCTCCTCCCACCTTCCAGGCCAGCGTGATTGTACCAGAAAATATCTCAAGTATATGGCAAAGTTCAGAAAATCATACTGTGGACGAGCACCCCTCACTCCCATTTAACCCTTAACGATTTGCCTTATTTGCTTCTGATTTTTCACTTTCTCTCTTAAAAAAAAAAAAAAAAAAAGTGCCTGTGTAAGCATGGCCATGGTAGGTGGTGGTGGTGTGATATCCCCAGGCCTATCTGGGGAGACAGGCAGACTAGCAGATCATCTGTCAGGCTGATGAGAGAGTGCCTGGCGGATGCCTGACAATAGGACTGACACGTAGTAGGTGCTCAGGAAATAGTGGTTTTCCTGATAATGCTGCATCTCACCCACCTGTGGCCTGTGAGGCAGGCAGTCTGCAAACAGAGCTCGGGCTCACTCAGCCAGGAAGGGGACCAGGATTGTGAGCCTTGTTGGGAGCAGAGAGAGGACAGCCACTGGTCCCCCAGTGCTGTCCCTTCCTGGGGGGGCAGGATGGAGTCCCCCCATGGGGCGCTGAGGGCAAGAACCCACCAGAGAACAGGGACATGAGGGAGGTTGCCTTGATTTCCCTGAAGCAGCCGTTTGGGGAATTCAAGGCAGGGGCTTCTCCAGGGATGGGAGTCTCGGGGCTCTCCCTCTGCAGCAGCTGCGACCTGGCCTGGTTGAACCTGTTCTTGGCCTTGCCGCCGTGGCAAGGGGTTGGGGCAGACTTGTTGCAGCTGGGGGTCCACAGGTGGAGTGGATGAGAGGGTCCAGAGCCGAGGGATGCAGCGACGCCTAAGTCTGTCTGACTCACGGACTTAGTGACTGTTTGTGCAACTCACTGAGGACAGAGCACCCTGTCCTGTCCTCCAAGGGCCCCATCTTAGGCCCCATCTCAGAGGTGGGGAGGTACGGGGGTCTCTCTGAAGCCCTAAGCCCCCAGGATGGAGTCCCTGCTCCAACACTGAATAGCTGTGTAGCCCGTGCAGGCAGTCTCTCCCCGCTGAGTCTCAGTGCTTCGTCATCTGTGAGTTGGGAGGATCAAGTGACCAACGTGGCAGCCCTTATTCCAGCAGATACTCAGGGGCTCCTGCCACCCCCCACCCCGCTGTGCTGTTCTAAAGCAGCAGTTCTCAGAGTGGAGTCCCCAACCACCACCAGCAGCATCACCTGGGAACCGGTTAGAAATAAAAATTCCCAGGCCCCACCCCAGACATAGTGAATCAGGAACTCTGGGGTGTGGCCCAGTGCTCTGTGTTAACAAGCCATCTGATGCCCGCTCATGCTCGGGCACCACTCTTTTAGGGCATCATCCTGATCATGTCACTTTCATGCTCTAGATCCTTCCATGGCTCCCCATGGCCTTCTGGATAAAGTTCAAGGGCTCTAAGCAGTGTTCGAAGCCCTCCCCTGATGGCCCTGACTGACATGAGGTGCCAGACCTGTTTGCCCAGTCACATGATAGGCTGCTGGAGGGCAGTGCCCGTGACTCAGGCCTCCATCCTGTGTGCTCTGCCCCCAGCCAGGCTGGCAAACTGCACAGAGGGCAGGAGAAAACAATGGCATGTGTTGACTACGTGCATGGCTCTTAGTGGCAGTCTGACGTTTGGCTTCTGGCCCTCACTCGTGAACCTGGCCAGTTGCACAGTTTGGAGCCTCAGTGTCCTCATCTATTAAATGGGCATAATAATAAAGTGGCTACTTAGGTTACTGTCAGGATTAAATAGGTGCAAAGTGCTCAGCCTAGTGCCTGGAAAATAGCAAGAGCCTTAGGGTATCAAGGGTCCACAGTCCCTTATCCCAAATTCTTGGGGCTAGAAGTTTCAGAAATCTGACCTTTTCAGATTTTTAAAAAATTATTTACTTCATTCATTTATTTTTGGCCGCGGTGGGTCTTCGTTGCGGTGCATGGGCTTCTCATTGCGGCAGCTTCTCTTGTTGCAGAGCAGGGGCTCTAGACCCGTGGGCTTCAGTAGTTGCGGCACGTGAGCTCCGTAGTTCTGGCACACGGGCTTAGCTGCTCCGCGACATGTGGGATCTTCCCAGACCAGGGAACCTGTGTTCCCTGCACTGGCAGGTGGACTCTCAGCCACTGCGATATCAGGGAAGTCCCAGCTTTTCAGATTTTAAAAAGGGAACTATACCATGTATTTACATGACACATCCTATGGGGGTGGGGTCTTCTTCTAAAAACAAACACACTGATGTTTCCACATCAAAATGCATGCATATGCAAAGTAAGTGCAAATAATAAAGACCGTCAATCAATAGCCTCCTATCAGTTCAGGTCATGGCAAGGCTCTTGGGCTTTTCTAGAAGGCAATGGGGAGCCATGGAAGGATTTAGAGCAGAGAAGTGATGTGGCCAGGTATGTATATTTTGGAGATCAATCCCTTGTCGGTTGCTTTGTTTGCAACTATTTTCTCCCATTCTGTGGATTGTTTTTTCATTTTGTTTATGGTTTCCTTTGCTGTGCAAAAGTTTCTAAGTTTAATTAGGTCCCATTTGTTTATTCTTGTTTTCATTTTCATTACACTAGGAGGTGGATCAAAAAAGATCTTGCTGTGATTTATGTCAGAGAGTGTTCTGCCTATGTTTTCCTCTGAGAGTTTGATAGTGTCTGGCCTTACATTTAAGTCCTTAATCCATTTTGAGTTTATTTTTGTGTACGGTGTTAGGGAGTGTTCTAATTTCATTCTTTTACATGTAGCTGTCCAGTTTCCCCAAGCACCACTTATTGAAGAGATTGTCTTTTCTCCATTGTATATTCTTGTCTCCTTTGTCATAGGTTAGGTGACCATAGGCGTGTGGGTTTATCTCTGGACTTTCTATCCTGTTCCATTGATTTACATGTCTGCTTTTGTGCCAGTACCATACTGTTTTGATGACTGTAGCTTTGTAATATAGTCTGAAGTCAAGGAGCCTGATTCCTCCAGCTCCGTTTTTCTTTCTCAAGATTACTTTGGCTATTCGGGGTCTTTTGTGTTTCCATACGAGTTTGATGCCCTAAAAGAATGATGCCCAAACATGAGTGAGCATCAGAATCCCCCAGGGGGCTCTGTAAACACAGATCACTGGCTCCCCACACGTGGTCACTCTGGCCTCATGGCAGCCGGTGAGGAAGGCATGGTCATGCTCCCATTTTACAGAATGTGTTACAGAACACTGAGGCCAGGGAGATGAAATTACTTGCCCAGGGCCTCACATGCTGGGCTCGGTGAGAGGCCTGTGACAGGGGAAAGCATAGTCTTCGGGATTCAGACCGGCTCTGTCATTTCTTGGTTGTTTCACCTTGGCCAGGTGACCTTGCCTCACTGAGCCTCAGTTTCTCCATCTGCAAATCGGGATTGGCAGTTGTTCTTTGAAGGGCTGAGGGAAGAAACACTGAGACGAAGGGTGCTGGGCTGAGCCCCAGAATTCCCCAGGCCCTGGCCCCAGCCCACACCCCAGCAAACCTGGGCCTGGGCTCCAGAATGAGGAGGAGCCCTTCCAGCCTGTGTTGTCCAAATATTACAAAGGCCTGTTGGTGCTCTCCATGGTGATGGCACCCTGAATGTGATGGGGGCAAGGAAGTGCCTCTGTGCCAGGAACCTGCAGGTGCTGTTCCCGTGCCTGGGACACTGCAGGAAGCAGGCTGGCTCACACAGGCTGGCATGGCCAGTGCCACCCGAGTGGAACTACAGGGACAGCTAGGCCTTGGTGATAAGAGCCTTCAGGGGAATCCAGGAAATGGGTGTGTATTAAGTCGAAGTCTGTGTGCTCTAATCCTAGAAGCAATCACATTTCCAACCCAGGCACTGACTGTCTGTCTGTATCTCTTTCTCTCAAAAACTCTCTTATCAAAGTTCAACATTTTCTGAACACCACAGAGGATTGGGGAGCTCAAAGTCTCCAAAGCCAGAGCCCTGCATTCAAATCCCAACTCGTCAATGACTGGCTGTGTGATCTCAGGCAGATTACCTGACTCTCTGTGCCTTCATTTCCTTATCTGTAAAGGAGTGGGCACCTCCATCCTTCTAGGGGCTCAGAGCAATAACTCAGAGACAGCTTTGACTCTTCTCTTTTCCTCAGCCCCACATCTGACTATCAGGAAGTGCAGCTGGCATCACCTTTAGACCTATCCAGATCTTCCTTCCTCCGTTCATCCACACCTCTGCTCAGAGCCACCATTGTCTCTCACCTCCCTGTTCTTTCTGCTTCCACACCGGCTCCCAGGAGCTCATTCTCAGTGCTCTGCAGTGCCTCCCTGTCTCAATCAGAGGGAAAACTCAAGTCCTCCGGTGGCACCTGCTCCCGCCCCCCCATGTGGCCTCACCTCACCTCCCAGCCTCATCTCCTGGCCTCACTGTTGCCACTCTCTCCCTGCTCACTCTTCTGATGCCGAGGAAAGTCCTGCCCTTATACGTTGCCCTGGCCGTTCTCTCCGCCTGGAATGCTATTCCCCAGATACGAGCCTAGCTCGCTTTCTGACCTTTCTCCGGTCTCTGCTTAAATGTCATCTGACTCCAACATTTAAAGGGCAGCCCCCATCCCCCCAGGCCCTCTCTGTCCCCCTCCTTGCTTTATTTTCCCATATGGCTCTAAACACGACTCAGTAATCCTGTATTTTACTTCAGTTGTCCAGAATGTAAGCTGCAGAGGGCAGGGAATTTTGTGAGGTTTGTTCTCTGCTGTGTCCACAGCACCTAGAACAGCATGGCCCACAATAAATACATAACTATTTGTTGAATGAATGAATGAATGAATGAATGAATAGCAGCTACTGTAAGTTTGTTGTGAGGATTAAATGAGTTAATGCAAAGCACTTAGAACATGCAGGGCTCGTGGGAAGCTCAAGATAGGTTTGCTATTGCTATTGGGACGGGGTGTACAGAGCTGGCTTGGAACACAGCGATGGGAGAGACCAGTTGCGCCCCTGCCAGGAGGATGTCCTGGAAGAGGCTCAACTCATGCAGACTCCTGGGGCTGTGAAAGGGCCCGGGTGCCCTGGAGATGTGAGCAGCCAGGTGAGCAGGCGTGGGATGAAGGAGGGGCTGCCAGGGATACCAGCAGCTCCAGATCATGAAGCACCTGAATGCCAGGTAAGGGGTTGCACTTGCTCTGAGGGCAGTGGGGACCTCAGGAAGGCTTTGGGTGGGGGCAGGATTGAGGAAAAGCATTGATGACTCTGAGAACCAGGACCTGTGCCCTTTGAGGTCTTAACGGGGAAGATTATGATCTTGAGCTGGAAGCTTTGTTGCAGCAGCAGGGGACTGAGAACCTGTACTCTCCCTAAAGGGACAGTCTCCTTTCTAGCCCTGCCATGGCTGGGAGGGGCCCTCTGGTGAGCAAGAGGGTTCGCCCAGTGATGCCCCACCGCAATCCTGTGCCTCGCCCAGCGTTGCGGAAGTGAGTTGCCCACCTCTGGCAGTTTCCCAGCAGAATTGCTGGGATAGATAGGGAGAAAGGGATGGCGGCTGGACTGTGTGGCCCCCTTGGGCAGGAGGGGCACAGATGGGTCCTCAGTGTGGGGCAGTGAGGCGCGCTCTGTAGGCTGGAGGCTTCCAGGGAGGGTCTCTTCACTAATTCCTCCAGCACGTGCTCAGCGAGCACCTACCATGGGCCAGGATCATGCTGTTTGCTGGACGTGCAGTGGGACACAGCACGGGCAAAGTCCCTGCCCTCTTAGGGCCGACAGTCCAGGATGGGAAGCAGAAAATCCACCCATGAGCAGACGAACAATACTGATTTACAAATGTGAGACCTGCTCTGAAGGGAATTTGCCTTCCGTGGCAGAGATTGATGTAGGCTGGAGAGTCAGGGGAGGGCCTCTCAGAGAAGATGACATTTGAGCCAATATCGGAAGGCTTAGCAGGAAGTCTTCATGCAAAGAGTGAGGGGAAGAGCATCTCTGGCACAGGGAGCAGCAGGGGCCATGCTCGGAGGCCACTCCCAGTCTCATGCTGTCCAGGGTAATGTTGGGTTGTTGGGTTTTCCAGGCCTGGTCAGAATCTGCATTTGGGGTACCCACTTTTTTTTTTAAACAAATATCTACTTGGTTGTGTATTTTTAAAAAATTTAATTAATTAATTAATTAAGCTGCTTTGGGTCTTCGTTGCTGCGCGCGGGCTTTCTCTGGTTGCCGCGAGCGGGGGCTACTCTTCGTTGCAGTGCACGGGCTTCTCACTGCGGTGGCTTCTCTTGTTGCGGAGCACGGGCTCTAGGCACGCGGGCTTCAGTAGTTGTGGCCCACGGGCTTAGTTGCTCCTCGGTATGTGGGATCTTCCCGGACCAGGGCTCGAACCCGTGTCCCCTGCATTGGCAGGCGGGTTCTTAACCACTGCACCACCAGGGAAGTTCCTGGGGTACCCAACTTTAAGAGCAAAACTATTCTTGGAATTCCCTGGTGGTCCAGTGGTTAAGACTCCGTACTTCCACTGCTTAGGGTCTGAGTTCGATCCCTGGCCGGGGAGCTAAGATCCCACAAGACGTGCGGCACAGCCAAAAAAAAAAAAAGGAAAACTATTCTAAGTGATCTAAGTATTTCATTCATTCAAGTATTTATTGAGTACCTACTATGTGCCAGACCTTGTCCTAGAGAGCGTATAGCTGTGAACAGGACAAAGTCCCCACCTTCACAGAGTTTACAGTCTAGCAAGAGAAACAGTTAACACGTGAGCAAATAAAAATATCATTTCAGGAGTGAAATGGTAGCTGCTATGAAAGAAATAAGGTCAGTGTAGAATGGTTTAGGGCTGGGGTTGGTGGTCAGGTGGGGCCTCCCTCAGAGGGTGCTATTCGAGCTGAACCAAGTGAGGAAGGAAGCCTGAGAGGATGTGAGGTAAAGTATTCCAGACGGAGGGAACAGCAAGTGCAAAGGCCCTGGGGCTGGGAGACCATTTTAATTAGTATGAGGAGCAGCAAGGAGCCCAGTGTGGCTGCGGTGATAAGAGGGAGCCGAGCACTGATGTGAGAGGAGGTTGGAGAAGTGCTGAGAGCCAGGTCAGGCAGGGCGGTCAGACTCCTCAGTATTTGGTAACCTCGCCTTTGGGGCTCTGGGACTGCCACAGATGTTCCAGCAAGGCTGGATTCAAGCCAACTGTGTGCTCTCAGGCACAGACCAGATGAGATACCAGTTCCATGCAGGGGCTGTGGTCCCACAGATGCCACCATCCCCTCCTCCTTTTTCTTGTCCAAGTCTCTCCTTCTGGAATGTTCCATTAGTCCAGTTTGGGGTGGCAGTGGGGGCTGCAGGGGTGGAGGGCTGCAGCCAGGGATCTTGCTGTCTTTGGAGGGCTGCAGCTGGAGGCCTAAGGTCCTCCCATTTCAGGCATGGCTCTTCTGTCCCCATTCAACATACTGGCCTCAGGACTTCCCTGGTGGTGCAGTGGTTAAGAACCCGCCTGCCAATGCAGGGGACACGGGTTCGAGCCCTGGTCCGGGAAGATCCCACATGCCGCGGAGCAACTAAGCCCGTGTGCTACAAATACTGAGCCTGCGAGCCACAACGACTGAGCCCTCGTGCCACAGCTACTGAAGCCCGCACGCCTAGAACCCGTGCCCCACAACAAGAGAAGCCACCGCAATGAGAAGCACGCCCACCGCAACAAAGAGTAGCCCCCGCTCTCCGCAACTAGAGAAAGCCCGCATGTGGCAACAAAGACCTAACGCAGCCAAAAATAAATAAATAAAATTAATTAATTAAAAAAAAAAAAGACTGGCTGCATAGGTTTCCTTTCCCTGCTGCCTGCTCCAGATCCCCCCTCTGCCTGCTTCCGTCAAAAGTCCCCACACTCCACGCTGGGCCCCCTGGGGGCTTCAGGCCACATACTGGTCCCTGCCCAGCCCTGGCTCTCAGACACCTTCCTGCATCTCTGCGAGCACCCAGGCTCCTGCCTACCCTTTGTGCTTCGGATCTGGGCTTCCACGTTCTACCTCATCTCAGCTGGCTCTTGGCTCTGGCTCCGTCAGCTGGTGACATGTCCAATCTGATGGCCAATCAGTGGATCCCCAGATGTAGATGATGGCGTTGTGAATTTGCCCAGTGTTGACCGTATCACTGTGGCTAGGCCCTCTGTGGGGCGACGGAGATGAAAAAGACATATGCCATCAAGGAGCTCCCAGGCGACAGGGACCGCAGAACTGTAGCAACTCAGCCAGAGGGGTGAAGGCCCCTCCATCTACACCGCCCCCTCTCCCACAGCCATCTTCCTTTCGCCAGTTAGAGAATGTTCTATCTGACTCTACAAGAATTAAGTCATTGGGCTTCCCTGGTGGCGCAGTGGTTGAGAGTCTGCCTGCCAATGCAGGGGACACGGGTTCAAGCCCTGGTCTGGGAAGATCCCACATGCCACGGAGCGGCTGGGCCCGTGAGCCACAATTACTGAGCCTGTGCGTCTGGAGCCTGTGCTCCGCAACAAAAGGGGCCGCAATGGTGAGAGGCCCGCGCACCGCGATGAAGGGTGGTCCCCACTTGCCGCAACTAGAGAAAGCCCTCGCACAGAAACGAAGACTCAACACAGTCATAAAAAAATAAATAAATAAATAAAAGAACGTGAATTTCTTTAAAAAAAAAAAAAACAGAATTAAGTCATTCGCCGCTTCGGTCGCTGACCTTCAGCACCCCCTGAAAGGAGTTCAGGGCAGAGATCAGGAACGAGGCACTCTGTGCTCTGGGAAAACTGGCAGAACAGGCCTTCATGTAGTTAGATATTTTCAGGAGAAAATTTAATGAACCCAATTTCAAAAGCATTAAAATCATTAACTGAGATATCTGTTGCTTGAGACTAGCAGCGACCCTACCGAGAGGTTTGCACGATTATATGTACCGCTTCTCCAAAATCACACACATGCTCACCTCCCCCCCTCACCCCAAACCCACCTCTTTGGAGCAGTTCCTCAGAGCTGAGAGGCTGTCTCCTGGGCTGTAGTCCTAAGTAAGTCCCCAAATAAAACTGGAATTCACAGCTCTCATATTGTTCATTTTATTTCGGCCAACACTTTGATGTGTGGTCTGTTTCTTTTAAAATTTTTATTTGGAAAATTTTCAAATCCACAGAAAAGTTGCAAGAATGGCTCAATAAACACCTCTCTGACCTTCACCTAGAGCAGTGGTTCTCAGTCAGGGGTGATTTTGCCTCCCAGGGGACAGGTCTAGAGGCAATGTCTGGAGACATTCTTGGTTGTTACTGGTATCTAGTGGGTAGAAGCTAGTGACGCTGCTGAACAATGCATAGTATGTGGTGACTGTCACTCAGAACAAGGAATTTTCTGGTTTTCATCACAGGAAAAAAAACTGTAACTATGTGAGGTGATGGATGTTAAGTAAACGTATTGTGGCAAACATTTCACAATAAATGTGTATACCGAGTCATTATGTTGTACACCTAAAACGAATACAGTGTTATGTGTCAATAGTATCTCAATAAAAAATTAGATACACTGAAATAAAACCGCACTGAAAAGTTGAAAACGAAAGCCTGGAAAAATGTATAATGTGCAAATACTAACCAAAAGAAAGCTAGTGTAGCAATATGAATATCAGACGACTAGATTTTTTTTTTTTTTTAGACAATGGTTTCATGAGCAGTGATGGGGGGTCTCTGTGTTTTGTTTTTGTTTTTTGTTTTTTAAATTTATTTATTTTTATTTATTTATGGCTGTGTTGGGTCTTCGTTTCTGTGCGAGGGCTTTCTCTAGTTGCGGCAAGCGGGGGCCACTCTCCATCGCGGTGCGCAGGCCTCTCACTATCGCGGCCTCTCTTGTTGCGGAGCACAGGCTCCAGACGCGCAGGCTCAGTAATTGTGGCTCACGGGCCCAGTTGCTCCGCGGCATGTGGAATCTTCCCAGACCAGGGCTCGAACCCGTGTCCCCTGCATTGGCAGGCAGATTCTCAACCACTGCGCCACCAGGGAAGCCCCAGACGACTAGATTTTAAGCAATTATATTAATAGAGACTGTGAGGGAAAGTACATAGAATTAAAGGGAAATTGAAGGGAAAATCTTTTAAGAAGGCACAACTATCATAAATGTGTATGCACCCAGAAATATAGCCTCTACGTATATAAAAGGAGACATTTATAAATCCACGATTTAACTTGGGATATTTTTAATACATCTCTCTCCAGCAGACAAATGAAAGAGAAAGGATATAGCCTACTTCAGCAAACAAAGTATTGCAACTTGATTATACATATAGTAAATATATAAATAAATAAATAAATACACACACACACACACACACACACACACACACACACACACACATATACCAGCAGAGACTGAGGGGGTTCCCTCTAGGACAAAGTACTAAATCTCATGGCATTTGGGTGGTTGTCCTCTAATCGCCCTGGAGATTACATCACTAATGTCCAGCCCAAGCATTACAGCCAAGTGGTGAACTTGAATTGCCATGTGCAACTCTAAAAAAAAAAAAAAAGAAGAATTTTCTTTCTTTCTTTCTTTTTTTTTTTTTTTTAATAAAGTTATTTATTTATTTATTTTTGGCTGCATTGGGTCTTCGCTGCTGCAGCGGGCTTTCCCTAGTTGTGGCGAGCGGGGGTTACCCTTTGTTGCAGTGCACGGGCTTCTCATTGTGGGGGCTTCTCTTGTTGCAGAGCACAGGCTCTAGGCGCGCGGGTTTCTGTAGTTGTGACACGCGGGCTCAGTAGTTGTGGCTCCCGGCTCCAGAGGGCAGGCTCAGCAGCTGTGGCACAGGGGCCCAGTTTCTCTGCGGCATGTGGGATCCTCCCCGACCAGGGCTCGAACCCATGTCTCCTGCACTGGCAGGTGGATTCTTAACCACTGCGCCACCAGGGAAGCCCAAGAAGAAGAATTTTCTGGTTGATAATGTCAGTAAGGACAAGGTTGAGAAATCCTGCTCTAAGCTGACCAATTCATGTGCTTTCATCTCTTGCTGTCTCTCTCTGTCTCTATATATCTTCTTCTTCTGCCCCTCCCCTCCCCCTCCTTCTCTCCCCCATCATTTTCCTCCTCCCTCTCCTTCTTTTGCTTAACCCTTTCAGAGTATGTTGTAGACATCATGACTCTTTGCCCCTAAACACTTCCATACCCCCTGCATAATCACAATATTCACTTAATATAATATGATTATCTCATATACAGTTTATATTTGATGTTGCCAATTGTCCAAATAATACCCTTGATAGCATTTCTTTTTCCCATCTGGAATCTAGCCCAGGATGAGGCCTGTATTCAGTTGTCCTGTCTCCTTTCTCTCCTTTAATCTGGAACATTTAGTTCCTCCGCCCTCTGTGTCTTTCATGACCTTGACATTTCTGCAGAATACAGGCCTACTGTTTTGTAGAACGTCCTTGTCCTTCAGTGTAGGTTTGTCAGGTTGTTTGCTCAGGATCAGATACAGGTCCTGCATCTTTGGCAGGGCTTCCCCAGCAACGCTGCCCAGGTCTCAGCACATCACATCAGGAGGCATGTGTTGTCCGATGGTCCCAAATGAGCTCCCGGCTAAGCTGGGGTCTGCCAGATTTCTCCACAACAAAGGTACACTTTTCCCTTGTGGGATTAGCAAGTAATATGAAGCCTGATGATTTGAGGGTATATATCCTGCCCACTCCCAACAAACTTCCCTTCCACTGATGACTCTTACTTAAATCAATTTATGGAGCCAAATGATTTTCTAATTCCATCATTCCTTGATGATTCCAACCTGATGATTCTCCAGCATCCACTGATGACAAAGGAATTAGTTTTTACTACAATGGTTGTCAAATGATTTTATAAATCCATCATTTCCTCTTCATTCATTAGTTGGAATTCTTCTGTAAGGAGGAGCTTCCCTCACCCCCCTTCCTTCCTCCCTCCTTCCTTTCACTTTTCTTTCCTTTCTTTCTTCTTTATTTTATATTTATCAGGGTGAATTTGTGGATTCTTTTTTTTACATTCAGTATATTATAATCCATTGCCATCATTATTCAATGCTCAATTGTCCCTGACAAGTCAGTACCTAAATTGTTCCATAGCTGGCAACAGTGATCTCTTCAAGCTGGCTTCTGTATCATTTTGATTTATCATTCTTTGGTCACTTCCTTATTTTCTGCCAAAACCTGGTGTTCCAGACTCATCTTGTATTTTTCTTGTTCCAACCTTGGGATCATCCGTTTCCCCAAATGGCCCTGGTTCCTTTTTTTTTTTTAATTTTCATTTATTTATTTATTTATTTATTTTTGGCTGCGTTGGGTCTTTGTTGCTGTGCATGGGCTTTCTCTAGTTGCGGCGAGTGGGGGCTACTCTTCGCTGCGGTGCGCGGGCTTCTCATTGCGGTGGCTTCTTTTTGTTGTGGAGCACGGGTTCTAGGCATGCGGGCTTCAGTAGTTAGTTGTGGCACGTGGGCTCAGTAGTTGTGGCTCGCGGGCTCAGTAGTTGTGGCTCGCGGGCTTAGTTGCTCTGCAGCATGTGGAATCTTTCTGGACCAGGGCTCGAACCCGTGTCCCCTGCATTGACAGGCGGATTCTTAACCACTGCGCCACCAGCCCTGGTTCCTTTTATTGGGGAACGATATTTAGAAACCAAGATCTGGGTGCTAGGTGGGCTCATTTTTATTGGGGTGTCATTGATCCCGGCCCTTTCAGCAGATAGAGCTGGAAATCAACATTCATTTGTGTTTAAATACATTTAGAGCATGAGCTCATACTACCCCCTCAAATTCCAGTCCAACACCACAGGAATTTTCTCCCTCCCATATTTATATGTCCCTTGCTGGAAACCCTGACTCCCAAGAACATCAATATATTTGCTGACTTGCTCAGTGCTATAATAACCACAATACAGTTTCAGACCTGGTGAACCACAGTAAACCTGTTACATAAAGTTTAGGCCTTCTTTCCAGTTCCACTGTCTTTAGCTCAAGGGCAACACAGTGTTTTGGCTGTGTTAAGAGGTTCCTTGGATTTGTTCTTTTTCCCCTCTGTGGTCTCATGATAGCACAATGATATATCAATTTGCTCTACAGTTAGATTAATTTGCTATTATTTGTTTAATATTAGAGTTTTGACCATTCTTGTTGATTTTACACCTTGCTTACTTCCTCTCTGGCTCTGCCTCCTACGATTTTGGACAATATTCTGAGCTGAAAATGCTTAGGGTGCTGGTGATGCTGCCGGGAGCTCCTTCTGCTTCAGTTTCCCAAAGTGTGGGCTGTACACTGCCGGCTCGAGCAGAGACAATTTTCCAGACTTGGCATGAAATAACAGTAAATTACACTGTGAGAAATCCATTCTTTTTCTGACTCCCCTTCCATCGTTGGATTACTTCAGTCAGAAAGCTTCAGGTTCATGCTACTGTGGCTTTAATGCCTCTTTAGCAGTTGCTGATCTCCCTCTGAACAAAGAGAGAGGCTTCAGGCACAGAGCCTGAAGAAGGCAATAATATTTAGATGGAAGACAAGACATTGTTTTATTTATCTGTTTGTTTCTTAGAGCCAGGCTGCCTGGTTTCCAATGGTACCCTTGCTGTTTTCTAGCTGTGACATTGGGCAACTTACTTAAGACCTCTGTGCTTCAGTTTCCCCATCTATGTATTTGAGATATAATGGTACCCCAATAAGATTGTTCTGGGGGTGAACAAGTTAACGTTAGTTCATAGTGTTAGTTAGTAATATGCCTAGCAGAGTGTCTGGCACATGGTAAGCACCAGTTATATTCATTTTTATGAAAACTTTTTGTTGATGGGAAGTGATTCTAGTCTTCCGCCCAGGGTAGTGATGCAACATTTCCTCTTTAGATTAATTTGGTTCAGTGAGCCAATTAAAAACAAAGATTAAGGTTAAAAACAGTGGTCTGCAGATTTAGGAAAAATCATCAGTCTTATGGTGTGATGTGTGGACCCTTCCCTGCAGGTTTCCTTGCTGCCCCAACTTTTCAGTAAAATTATGTAGGTGAAAGAACACTTTGCCAGTTGTAAAATGCTCTCCTTCCTCTTACCCTTCCTTCCCCCTCCCTCCCTCTTTCCTATTCTCCATCTTACCCTCCCTCCCTCTCTCCCTCCCCCTCATCCTCCCTCCTACCTTTCCTCGCTCTTCCCTCTCTCCTTCCTTCCCTCCTTCCACAAATAATAAAGACTCCATCTAGGTGCTGTGCCAGGTATCGTAGCTCTAGAGGTGAATAAGTCATGAAGCCCATCTTCCTGAAATTCACAGTCTAATTGGGGAGGCAGACTAGTAACCAGACAATTGCTGCCTTGTGATAATTGCCCTGAAGGTAGAGCTCAGCATAGCGTGTGATTGGAGCAGAGGGGTGTGGGATTGCCTTACCAGCCTAGGTGCCGGTGGGTGGCTCAGAGATTGTTGCTGAAGGCAGAGCTACAACTTTTCTTTGTTTTTTGGTTTTTTTAATATTTAGTTTTTTATTTACTTGGCTGCGCTGGGTCTTAGTTCTGGCATGTGGAATCTGTGTTGCCGAAAGCGGGATCTTTGTTGCCACGTGCAGGATCTTTAGTTGCGGCGGGATCTTTTAGTTGTGGCATGCGAATTATTAGTTGTAGCATGTGGGATCTAGTTTCCTGGCCAGGGATTGAACCCAGGCCCCCTGCATTGGGAGCGTGGCGTCTTAGCCGGTGGACCACCAAGGAAGTCCCCAGAGCTACATGTTAAAGACCACGTACGAATTACTGGGGTTAAGAAGACCCGGAAGGTGACCCTGACAGAGGACTCCACCCATGTAAAAGTGTTCAGCCTTTGAGAGCACACACCATGTGTTTGTTCAGGAAAATATAAGCACTCAGGGTGATGGTGCAGGGTGCAGGGCTTGGGGGGTTGAAGCAGGAGGCTGGAGAGGTCCGCAGGGGTCAGTGAATGAAGGGTCCAGAAGGTCAAGTCCAGAGCTAGGGCTTCATCCTGTACCACGGGGGAGCTGAAGGAGTCCAAAGAACAGCAGGATGTGGTCACATTGCATTTGGGAAGGTCATTTGGGCGCTGGACCAGCTTGGAGATGCAGGCCTGGAGTCTGTATGTGGGGATGCTCTTAAGCCTGGCCCTGCTCCTGAGCCACCTATGGGCCCCGCTCCCAAGAAAGAGACCCCGGGTACACGCTCAGCAAAGACTGGGTCACCCTGATCTGGTGTCCTAACCCAGCTCTGCCCTCCTCTGGCTGGGTGGTCTTGGACAAATTACCTCCCCTCCAGAAGCCTCAGTTTCTTTGTCTGCATCATGGGTAGAATCCCACCTGCTTCAAGGACCACGGTGAAGCTCAGTCATGGCACCGCAAGCGAGAGTCCTTCATGCCTTGCACAAGGCTGTGTCAGTGCATGGGGTGGGAGTTTGTACTCAGTTTCTCAGATTCCCATAGCACCTGACTGAGTCAAAGCTTCGACGTGCTTCACTGCTGCCAGCTCCAGGGACTCCGTCTGCTCCTTTCCAGGAGATGCTCTAGGTCACGTCTTGGGGTTCACTCATCATTGCTCGGTGCACACAAGAGGTTGCCAGCACCGGCTGATGGCCTAGATGGTCCCACACTGGAGGACCCACTTACCTGAATCACTGCTGCCATCTATGCTCTGACCTCCTTCCTGGGAGTCAGGGGACAACACAGGCTCAAATAGTTTTTCATCCATCCATCCACCCATCCATCCATCCATTTGTCCATCCATCCATCCATCTATCCATCCATCCATCCATCCATCCATCCATCCATCATCCATCCATCCATTTGTCCATCCATCCATCCATCTATCCATCCATCCGTCCATCCATCCATCATCCATCCATCCATTTGTCCATCCATCCATCCATCTATCCATCCATCCTTCCTTCCATCCATCCATCATCCATCCATTCTCCATCCATCCATCCATCCATCCATCCATCCATTCACCTTCATTGAGCACCTTCTCTGCGCCAGGTACAGTGTGAAGCTCTGGGGAGAGAGGGATGAATGAAATGGACTCGTGTCTGTTTTCGTGCACAGTGTGTTTGTTCAGGAAAATGTAAGTATGTCAGGGTGGTGGAGTACATAGTACAGGGTGTAGGGGGTTGAGGAATGAAGCTAGAGAGGTCTGCAGGGTTTAAGGTATAGTCTGATGGGGGAGATGACCATACAGAAGTAAACAAGAGCATTTTAGACTGTCATAGTATTAGGAAGGAAGGAAACAAGGCCCGGCCATCCAGGGAGAGATGATGGGGTTTGCTGGAGAGCTGGCAGTGGGGGAGAGCAGGGTCCTGGGGTTGTATGTCCTGGACTTGCTGATGGGCAGGATCAAGGGGTCCTGAGGATCTGCAGCCACAGAACTTGTAGGACCTGAGGAGGGATGGCCCTCCAGGTGACTCTTCAGGGACACAGGGAACCATCTGCCCCAGTGAGGAAGACCTAGGTTCAAGTCTAGGGTCTGCCACTCCCTGACTGTGACCTTGGGTAAATTACCTCCCCTCTTGGACTCTCAGTTTCGTTATCTCTAGAATGGGAATCATGATGGTACTGTCCTCGTGAGTGATGATGATAATGTACTCAATATCAAACAACCCGGCAGGGTGCCTGGTACCTAGGAGGTGCTAAATACATGTTAATTTTGCCATCCATTCTCTCTCCCTTCTTTTCACCAGCGGCCCTAGAGATCTCCAGGACTCCTGAAGACCTTGCATTGGCTGTGGCTCCTCCTGCAGTTTCCCCATCTGTAAAATGGGGTGAGACCAGTGCCTGGCACCTATAAAGTGCTCAGTCAGTGTTAGAGGCTGTCGTGGTTGCTGTAGCCATGCAGACCCCCTTGCAAGTCTGGCCGAGCCTGGCATTTTGTCTGTCACCTCTTGCCTCTTCCCCAGGATGTGATGGACCTGCATGCCTCAGAGCCTTTGCACAGCTCTTCCCTCTGCCTGGCTCACCCTTCCCTCGGGCCAACTCCCCACCACACTCCTCACCCCTATCCCTGAGCACTGAATCCCATCACTCTGTTTTATTTTCTCCTGACACTTGACAGGATCTGGAAGGATCTTTCTTGTCCCTTCAGTTTATCTGATTATTCTGTGTCTCATGGTTAGTTTGGAGGTTCTAGAGGGCACAGCCTTTGTCTTGCTCCCTGCTCCCGTGTTCCCAGCTCATAGTACAGAGAACACAGTAGGTACACAGTGCATATTTGTTGAGAGAAGGAAGGAAGAGAGGAAAGGAAGGAGGAAGGAAGTGGAAGAGATGAAGGAGAGGTGAGAAGGGCAGTGGAGGCTTGTGGAGGAGTGGCTGGGGCTCGGGAGCCCCAAACCTTCTCCTGGGTTTCTCCCCACCATCTTTTTTCAGATTTCAGTGGTGGTTTTCACTGGAACTTTCTTTCTTTCTTTTTTTTTTTTAAGTATTTTATTGTGGTAAGAACACTTAGGACGACACTTTAGTCAGATACAGACAAGTATCATATGATATCGCTTATATGCAGAATCTAAAAAATGATACAAATGGACTTATTTACAAACAGAAACAGACTCACAGACTTAGAAAACAAACTTATGGTTACCAAAGGGGAAAGGGGGAAAGGGATAAATTGGGAGAAAGGGATTAACAGATACAAACTATCATACAAAAAATAGATAATCAACAAGGACCTACTGTATAGCATAGGGAACTCTACTCAGTACTCTGTAATAACCTATACAGGAAAAGAATCTGAGAAAGGATAGATATATGTATATGTATAACGAAATCACTTTGCTGTACCTGAGAGTTATACAACATTGTAAATCAACCATACCCCAATATAAAATAAAAATTTGAAAAAAAAAAAAACCCCACTTAAGATGAGATCTACCATCCTAACAGATTTTGAAGTGTACAATGCAGTACTGTCAACTACACACACAGGCTATACAGCATATATAGAGAACTCACTCATCTTGTGTAACTGGAACTTTATACCCGTTGATTAGCAGCTCCACTTCCCCCCCAGCCCTCAGGCCCCGGCACCCACCATTCTCCTCGCTGTCTCTATGAATTTGACTATTCTAGGGACCTCATGTTAGTGGACTCATGCAGTATTTGTCCTTCTGTGGTTGGCTTATTTCACGTAGCACAATGTCCTCCAGGTTCATCCATGTTGTTGCTTATTGCAAGATTTCCTTCTTTTCTAAGGCTGAATGATATTCCATTATATGTATACATCACATTTTCTTTATCCATTCTTCTGTCCGTGGACATTTAAGTTGTTTCCACACCTTGTCTATTGTGAATAGCGCTACAGTGAACATCAAACTAAAAAGTTTCTGCAAAGGACACAATGAACAGAGTGAAAAGGCAACCTACAGAATGGGAGAGGATATTTACAAACCATACATCTGATAAGGGATATATATCCGAAAGACATAAGGAACTCCTAAAACTCAAACTAGTAACCCGATTAAAAAATGGGTTAAGGGATTGAATACACATTTCTCCCAAGAAGACGCAGAAATGTCCAACAGGTATATGAAAAGATGCTCAATGTCACTAATCTTCAAAACCTCACACCTGCCAGGATGGCTATTATCAACGAAACGAAACAAAACAAAACAAAACAAATGAACAAAGAAAACAAGTGTTGTTGAGGATGTGGAGAAACTGGAACTCTTTTGCACTGTTGGTGGGAATGCAAAATGGTGTAGCTGCTATGAAAAACAGTATGGAGGGTCCTCAAGAAATTAAAACTAGAACTACCATATGATCCCTCCATCCCACTTCTGGGTATATACGCAAAAGAATTGAAACAAGCTTTCTTTTGAAGTGGTCAGTACTCTCCTTCCTGACCTGTCCACTGGCCAGAAGTTACGGCCCTTCCCCATTATTCCCACTGCCCCTGGGCCTGGGTACTTTGCTGGGATGTGCAAGAAGCACATGCTGAGGGGATTAACAGCCCTGGATGCTCTCAGGGGGCTCAACTTCTCGCCAGGGCTAGGAAGGTTTCATTTAACAAGGGGTCTCTGCTACCACCTACTGGGCATCTGGGGAAAGGGTTTCACAGTCACCCAAGGAAACATTCCTGTGTCTGGACACTTATGAATAAATGTCAATCTCCACAGCAATAACAACAGCCGTGATTTTATCAAATGATTACTCTATGTCAGACGTTGTGCCAGGTACTTTCAAAACACGATGCCTTAATATCCAACAACCTGAAACGCGGCTGGTGTTATTCTGATGTATTTATACAGAGAGAGAAAGAAAGAGACTTAGAGAAAGAAAAAATGGCCAAGGTCACACAGCTAGTGATGGCCAAGTCTGCATTCTCACCCAGGTCTCTCTGGCCCTAAAGTGGGGCTGAGCAGTGTCTTAGAGAAAGGCAGAGAGGCAACGAGAGGGTGGGCAGGAAAGGCGGAAGAACGGAGTAGAGGGCTGTAGATGGTTCTGGAAACTACTCCTGGTGCCCTTCCCAGGAAAGTTCACTCATGGTTCCTCCCTCTCAGGGCACCCATGCTGTCCCAAGGCCTTGCTATGAGCCAGGACGTCCTCCCAGTGACCCTGGGTGTGCACTCCCTCATCCAACACCACACAGGGGTGGAGAGCTTGGGCCACCATCCTCCAGGGAGTGTGGTGCAGGGTGAGACTGTCTCCAGGCCCTGAATCTGGTGCTCTGGGTGACACAGGTGATCAACCTGGAGAAGCTGCACACAGGTTTCGATGGTCTGGGTGACGTCCTCACATTTTGGGGGCCTGAAGGTCAGGCTGGCAGAGTGGGTGGGAGACCCCCTCTATGGGGTAGATTCCCCAGCATGCTCTGAAATGATGGCCTTGCCATGGTCAAGGGCCCTGTCTGCTACTGTTAGGAAGTCTCTACAAAGGAGGTCATGTTGGTGATGTCAGGAAGACCAGCGGTCTTTTTCTGGCTCTGCCACTTTCTAGCTCTGTGATCTTGGGCAATTTCCTTCACCTCTCTGAGTCTCATTTTCCCCTTCTGTAAAATGGGACTAATCCCAGTCCCTACCTCTTAGGGCTCAATTGGGAATCGATTGAAAACCCATATGTAAAGCCCTGAGGGCATAGTAAGTGCTTGATAGACGGTAGTATGAAGGACCCTCACAGACAGATACATACCAGGCATGCCTCAATGCCTCTGCAAGGCTGAGAAGGAACACTTTTTGTTGTATGATGTCTCTGCAGAGCTGGGGAAACTGAGTCACTGGGCCAGGAAGTGCCTGAGCCCAGGCTTCAGCCTGAGTCACAAGCCTAATTCTGGTGAAGCTCCCTGCAGCCATCTCCAGAAATGCTTTGGGTCACTGTCTGCTGGCTTAGTGCCTCCTTCCCTCCCCACCTCATCAGCCAGGCAGGGCTGGGTCCCCTAACTCTGTATCTGATGAGTGAAGGATGCGCTGAGATGAACATTTATTGCCCCTTACAGCTGGGGGAACTAAGGCTGGGAAAGGGGAGGTGATTTCCCCTGGGGGCCACACAGCTGTGTTGGGGTAGGAACCTGACTGGCCCCTGGGGTCATCCATCAGAAAAAAAATGCTTCGGTGGCTGCATTTCCTCAGGGCTGGCTCACACCCCCAGCTCAGGCCTGGGATCAAAGGCGACGCTGCAGGAAGCCCTTCCCAGCCCGACTTCCCCAGAACTAAGACACGCTTTGACGTCAACACGTCCACATTCCTGCCCTCCAGCCCCAGGGCGGGGGCACTGATTTCCTCCCACCAGCCTTGGCATCCCAAACAGGAAGTTGGGTCATGTGGGCGGGTCGGGCCAGGGCACCGGCAGGAGGGGGGCGGGAGTTCAGTCCAGGCGTCAGCTCCCAGCGGCACCTACCGGGCTTGGGGCACCCAAGAAGGGCCAGGGAGTCATGTTATACTATATCACCAGGGTCACAGTTGTTCCTAAGGCACTCATGAAGGGCCGTCAGTGACTTCGTCCCTTTTGGTCTTCACAAACTATTGCACTCATTGATTATGACTATCTTACTGATCAACAATAACGGCTACCCTAGGTTGAGCGCTTACTCCAGCCGTGAGCTTTACGTGGGTTCTCTCACTTAATTCTCATAATCCTCTTATTTTCCTTTAACAGATGAGGAAACTGAGGCATTGGCAGGTTAAGTCAAAAAAAAGTCTGCAGCAGTGGGGAGTGGGCAGGGCAAGGATTTGGACCCTGTCTGGCCTGGAGCTGGTACTCGGAGCCCCAGTGGGTGCAGCAACCTCCCCAGCTCAGCCTCTGCCAGTGCAGTGTTGGAAAATGCAAATCTGATCGTGTCTCTCCTGGGCTAATCCCTTCCAAGGCACCCGTTTAGCCCGGGGACAAAACTCCATGCTCTGAGGATGGCGCTCTACGCCCTTTTCCTCCTGCTGCCTCCACCTACCCAGCCACGTCTGGTTCCCAGAACTACTCTCGTTTTTCATTATGACCACATTTTATACAGGAGGAATCCAAAGGTCGAAGAGGAGACAGAAAGTGGGTCAGGTCACAGAAACAGTGAGGGGCAGAGTCAGAATTTACACCTGGTCTGGCTGGTCCAAATCCTTCCACGCCTGAGGTTCCCAGTGTCACAGTGCAGAGAAATGGCGGGGCCCTTATGGCAACTTCCTGGGCCCAACTAGGGATGCAGGGGGGAGGCCTAGAGATCATGGTCAGTGATCTCCCCAGGGGGAGTCTGAGCACCTCCTCCTCAGCCCTCTGAAGCTCCAGGGCAGTCTGAGTGGTCCCACTTATCACAGAAGCTGCAAGACACGCTGTGGGGCTTTTCCTGCTGGTGGGTCCTGCCCTCCCGGGGTTCACGTGAGCCAGGGGCTACGTCAGCTTCCCGCTCCTCTTTCTTGGGGCCCCAAAGTGGCCCCTCCACGCTTCCTTCCTCACTGTCCTCCCCTGCCCTCTGGGCAGGTGCGTTTCCCACACCGGAGGAAGGGCTGCAGCAGCCTGGGGTTCCCACACTTGACTGTGCTTCAGAATGCCCCAGAAGGCTTTTATTTATTTGTTTGTTTGTTTGTATTTTTGGCTGCGTTGGGTCTTCGTTGCTGTGTGGGCTTTGTCTAGTTTTGGTGAGAGGGGGCTACTCTTGATTGCGGTGCGCGGGCTTCTCATTGTTGTGGCTTCTCTTGTTGCAGAGCACGGGCTCTAGAGCATAGGCTCAGTAGTTGTGGCTCACAGGCTTAGTTGCTCCGCGGCATGTGGGATCTTCCTGGGCCAGGGCTCGAACCCGTGTCCCCTGCATTGGCAAGTGGATTCTTAACCACTGCGCCACCAGGGAAGCCCCCAGAGGGCTTTTAGATTGCCAGGCCCATTCCCGAATCTCTGGTTTGGTGGCCTGGGTGGGGCCTCAGAGCATGCATTTTTGTTTGTTTGAAGTACAAATTCTCTGAATATCTAAACGAGGAACTTTAGGTTTGTTGTATATCTTTAGCAATACCCGATCACCAATTTTACTGAGGATTTATTTCTGGGTCTTTTCTAGAATTTTCTTTCTTCAAACTTTGATGTTTTACATACGTTCAGCCCTTCTCATAGCGAGTGTAGGGACCCCTGCTGCCCTGCCAATGGGAGGATATTATCCCTGATGGCACAGAATGAAATCATTCTGGGTCATTCAAGGTTACCCTTAATATAGGACTCTTTGGGTTAGTTTTAAAATCTCATTTGGAAAAATGAACAGAGGACCTGAATAGAAATTTTTCAAACAAAGACATACAGATAGCCAATAGGCACATGAAAAGATGTTCAATGTCACTGATCATTAGGGAAATGCAAATCAAAGCTACAATGAGGTACCACCTCATGCCTGTTAGAATGGTTATTATCAAAAAGGTAAGAAATAATAAGTGCTGGAGAGACACATTCCTCCACAGTGTGGGAACCCTCCTACACTGATGGTGGGAATGTAGATGGGTGCAGCCGCTATGGAAAAGTTTGGAGGTTCCTCATAAAACTAAAAGTAGAGCTACCATATGATCCCGCAATTCCACTTCTGGGTATCTATCCAAATAATAGGAAAACACTAATTCAAAAAGATATATGCATTCTTATGTTCATAGCAGCCAATAACCAAATATGGAAACAACGTAAGTGCCCATCGATAGATGAATGAATAAAGAAGCTGGGTTGTGTGTGTGTATATATACACACACAACATAATATTATTTAGCCATAAAGAGATGAAATCTTGCCATTTTGGGTAACGTGGATGGACCTTGTGGGTATTATGCTAAGTGCTGTAAGTCAGATGGAGAAACACAAATACCATGTGATTTCATACATATGTGAAATAAAAAGAAACAAACAAAATAAGCAAACCAAACCAAACAAAAACAAACACATAGATACAGAGAACAGAGTAGTGGTTACCAGAGGGGAAGGAGGGTGGGGGGGAGGGCAAAATGGGTGAAGGGTGACAGATGGAAACTAAACTTTTGGTGGTGAGCACATTGAAGTGTATTCAGAAGTTGAAATGTAATGGTGTACGCATGAAACCAATATAATGTTATAAACCAATGTTACCCCCCCCAAAAACCCAATTCACTTGGTATCATGATGTATCTCAGAGGTCCTACACGATCGCTAGCAATCACTGAGTGTATCACTCAGACAGACAGTTTGGGAAAATGGATGGTTCCAGGGGGACTGTATACCTCTGGGTGGAGGCATGGATTTCTAACAGGTGCCAGGACCATGCTTCTGCTGCCAGCGGACCACACTTTGAGAAGCACTGGCGTGGAGGAGGCCAGCTGGAGGGGTGGTCAGCTGGCAGGCAGGGGGTGAGCAGGGGCTCACCACGCTCCACCCGGTACAGCTGCGCCTCGGTTTCCTTTTCCATCAAACATGGGGAACAACAAGACAGTCCTTTTTCAGGCTGGTTTCCTCCACAAACGTTTTGGAGCAAATACATCTGTTTCCGCTCCCTGAGGTTCTTGAGCTCTGGTTTTCACAAGGGCAGCGGGGACTTCTGCCATCACCCTGAGGTCTGTGCGAAGGGAAGCACCAGCTCCGTGGGGCGGGTGCTGCGGATTGTCCAACCCCACCTGACAGTGGGGACACGGAGGCTGAACGTCCACTGCTCACACAGCTGGGAAGCCGCAGGGAAAGGAGTCAAACCCGGTCTTAGTTTCCAGCTTCTCTAAGTGCTTCTTGGGGAGGCCACCGCGCTCACCCCTGAAGGAAGAGACCCCAGGCTGCGGGGCCGACCTGAGTCCGCTGGGCGATTTCTCAGGTGACAGCGCCCTCTCGTGGTCGGCGTGCAAAGGCGAGGAAGACCCGGAGCCCGGCCCCAGAATCTGACAGCCCCTCTCTGCCAGGGATTGATCCTTTGGTTTATTCATCCCTTCAATTCTACAAACACTTTCGTACTGCCTACTGAGAGCTCGCCGGCGACACGCTGGGACCAACAAAGACACAGTGGTTGCTCTGGCCGCACTTACAGTCCATCTGGGAGAACAGAGAACATATCCACGCTGATGTAGAAATACAGCTTGTATTAAAAATGCATGGAGGAACAATTCAGGGTGTGTGGGAGTGTGTGCCTGAGGCACTGGCCTGTGGCAGAGTCAGCCAAGGCCCCTGGGAGGAGAGGCGTGATTAGGAGTTAAGTGGGAGAAGAGGGTGGAGGGGGAGTGGGCATCAGTGGGGAGTTTTGCGCAGAGGACACAGCATGTGCAAAGGCTCTGAGTGGAGAGGAAGCCTGGGGAACGTTCAGGTTGGAGGAATCTAGCCAAGCGGGGCGGGTGGGAGGGGGCACCGTGCTGGGAGGAAAGCTGGGGCGGTGGGCAGCCGACCTCACAGGGCCTTCTGAGCCTCAGCCAGAGGGTTTCTTGTGCCCTGGGGGCATCAGGATGGTGTCAAGGTTACAGGTGTGGGCTGTGGCCCCAAGCTGCCTAGGTTTGAATCTTTTCTCTGCCTTTTGCCAGCTGGGTGACCTTGGGCAAGTTGCTGAAGCTCTCTGTGCCTCAGTTTCCTCCCTCTGATAATTGGGATGGTGGCAGAGCTCCCCTCATAGGGCTCCGGTGAGGAGTAAATGAGTCTGCACCAGGAACATGCCTGCAACAGTGCGCGGCCCTTGAGTGCTGGCAGATATTGTTATTGTTGTTGTCATTGTTATTGGAGGGTTCTGGGGTGGGGTGACAGGATCAGAATCTCAGTGACAGGAGGACTCCAGGCTCTGATGAGGACGGCTTGGAGCGGCTGGAAGCAGGGAGACCAGGGAGGGGCTGCTGCAGCCTTCCTGAGGGGAGCTACACTTTTGATTATTGTTTGCATGATGTTTTTCTTTCCATATTTTTACTTTCTACCTTTCTTATCCTTATATTTAAATTGTGGGGTTTTTTTTAAGTTTTAATCTGATACTCTTTGTATTTGGTCTATTTAAAAATTTTTTTAATATATTTTTTAAAATTAATTAATTAATTAAATTTTCAGGGCAGGCTCTGTTGGGTCTTCGTTGCTATGTGTGGGCTTTCTCTAGTTGTGGCGAGCGGGGTCTACTCTTCATTGTGGTGCACGGGCTTCTCATTGGTGTGGCTTCTCTTGTTGCAGAGCAAGGTCTCTAGGCATGCGGGCTTCAGTAGTTGTGGCTCATGGGCTTAGTTGCTCCGCGGCATGTGGGATCTTCCCGGCCCAGGGGTCGAATCTGTGTCCCCTGCATTGGCAGGTGGATTCTTAACCACTGCACCACCAGGAAAGTCCCTGGTCTATTTTTTTTTTAATAAATTTATTTATTTTATTATTTTATTTTATTTATTTATTGTTTCTGGCTGCGTTGGGTCTTCGTTGCTGTGTGTGGGCTTTTCTCTGGCTGTAGCGAGTGGGGGCTACTCTTCACTGCGGTTCGCGGGCTTCTCATTGCGGTGGCTTCTCTTGTTGCGGAGCACGAGCTCTAGGCGCGCCGGCTTCAGTAGTTGTGGCACGTGGGCTCAGTAGTTGTGGCTCGCGGGCTTAGTTGCTCTGTGGCATGTGGGATCTTCCCGGACCAGAGATCGAACCCGTGTCCCCTGCACTGGCAGGCAGATTCTCAACCACTGTACCACCAGGGAAGCTCCCTGATCTATTTTTATTTCATCAAATTACTTAATGTATTTTGAGTTTATGTCTACCATATTAGTATGTGTTTTCTATTTCTTCTAATTAGTCTATGTTCCTTTTTCTATCTTTTTTTTGCCTTTGTACCAGTTTCCTAGGGCTGCCATGACAGAGTTCCACAAACTGAATGGTTTTAAAACAATAGAAGTCTATTCTCTCACAGTTCAGGAGGCCTTCTGGAAAAGCAGGGTGTCACCAGCATTGTTTCCTGCGGGAGGCTCTAAAGGAGACCCCCCCCCCCCCTTTCCCCATGCCTCTCTCCTAGCTTCTGGTGATGGCCAGCAAGCCTTGGTACTCCTCGGCTTGTAGATGTCACTCCAATCTCTGCCTTCGTCCTCACCTGGTATTTTCCTGGGCCTCTGTGTCTTTACATGGTCATCTTCTTATAAGGACACCAGTCTTATTGGACTAAGGGCCCACCCCACTCCAGTCTGTCTTACCTAATTATATCAGCAAAGACTATTTCCAAACGAGGTCAGATTCTGAGGCACTGGGGGTTAGGACTTTAACATATTATTTTTGGAGGACCCAATTCAACCCCTACTAGCTTTCTTCTGAATTAAATACTTTTTATTACTCCATTCTGCTTCTGTTAATTTCTCTTTTTTTTAAATTTAATTTATTATTTATTTATTATTTTTATTTTTGGCTGTGTTGGGTCTTCGTTTCTGTGTGAGGGCTTTCTCCAGTTGCAGCGAGTGGGGCCCACTCTTCATCGCGGTGCATGGGCCTCTCACTATCGCGGCCTCTCTTGTTGCGGAGCAGAGGCTCCAGACGCTCAGGCTCAGCAATTGTGGCTCACGGGCCCAGTTGCTCCGCGGCATGTGGGATCTTCCCAGACCAGGGCTCGAACCCGTGTCCCCTGCATTGGCAGGCAGATTCTCAACCACTGCGCCACCAGGGAAGCCCTGTTAATTTCTTAGTTACACATTCTATTACTATGTTTTTGGTGATTATCATAAAGATTGCAATATGCACCCTTTAAGTATAATATTAATTTAGTGTTTTTGCCATCTTGGACAATGCAAGGACTTTGGAGCACTGTAACTGCATTTTCTGTCACACTTTTTGTGCTATTGTTGCCAGATATATCTTAACTCTACATACATTAAAAATTCTATGCAACATTATTATTCCTGTTTTATATAGGCAAGCTTCATTTACACAAAACCATATAATTATCTTTTCCATGTGTATCTTCCTTCCTCTGATGCTTCCGTCTGAACTTATTTTCTTTCTGCCTGAAGACGCTCCTTTCATAAGTCCTTTACTGGGCGTCTACTGGTGACAAGTTATATATTTTAGTCTCCCCTGCAAAATTTTGTCTTCATTTTGGAAGACAATATCCACAGCATATCAAATCCCAGGTTGCAGGTTTTTAAAACATTTCACCTCTGTTAAAATATTTCATTGTCTTCTATTTCTATCATTACTCTTAAGAAGTTAGCTGTCAGTTGAATGCTCTTTTGAAACTAATGTGTCTTTTTTCCTTCCGGCTACTTATGAGATTCACTCTTTGTCTTTGATTTTCAGCCATTTTTCTGTGAATTGCCTAGGTGAGTTTGTATTTGTTTTGCTTGGAGGTTCTTGGCATTTCTTGAAACTTTGGCTTGAGGTCTTTCATAACTTCTGTAAAATTTCAGCTACTATCTTTTTGAATATTGCTTCCACTAACCCCAAGTACCTCTGAATGCGACTGTATTTGGAGGTAGGGCCTTAAAGAAGACATTAAGGTAAAACAAAATCAATAAATGGAGAATCTGTCTTATAGGAGCTCCCAGGAAGGTTCCAAGACAACTACTGTGCATAGGCAAGAATGAGAATGGCACACAGTAGGAGCTCAGTAAATGGTAATTGGACAAGTGATCGAAGGTAGCGAAGAAGCATGGAGGGGGAAGTGTGAAAAATCACTTTGAAAGGTAAAGTTAGATTTGTACTTTAAAAGTTAAAGCAAAATAATGTATGTGGAAACTAGAAAAATGGTACAGATGAGCCGGTTTGCAGGGCAGAAGTTGAGACACAGATGTAGAGAATGGACATATGGACACCAAGGGGGGAAAACTGCAGTGGGGTGGGGATGGTGGTGTGCTGAATTGGGCGATTGGGATTGACATGTATACACTGATGTGTATAAAATTGATGACTAATAAGAACCTGCAGTATAAAAAAACAAACAAACAAAACAACTAATACTAAACTTTCATTGGGTTATTTGTATGGAAATATGTTAATATAAATGTTTCAGACATTACATGAAATTTCTAAAAATCTTATATGTTCTGGTATAATGTTATAAGTCATAATTCTAGTTATTACTTTAAAATGTATATCTCAGAAATAACTAAATTTCCTTGTCAATTGCACTATTATGAACTTTCATCAAATCTTTAACTGTGGTCATTTTTAAGTCTTTTGTCATTTACAGACAGTTCTGGGTGTACTCTGATGATTTTGCAAATATGTTCCTATAAAAGGGGTTCACCTTCAAGGAATTCATAGAAAAGACTCTGACAAGTACAGGTTTCTGGTAACTGACTATACTGCTGAACTGAATGAATAAGCATTTTCAGAACTCTAATGAAAAACTGATGAACTCATAAAAGTGCTAACAAAAGATCAAGATGAAAAAAAAATTAATTACATGGGACTGAGTGAACTGATGAGGATTAGTATAATTTTTGTGACTTTCTGTTTGAATTAAGAAAAAAAAAAAATCCCACAAGGACTCAGAGGCAAAGAATATACAAATCAATTTTCACTGCAAAGTAAAGGAGCTGTTACAGTGGAGGATTACTGGACTGAATGTCAATATTATGACATAGTATGAGTGTGTTTTGTGTTTGGTAATTGCAATCATTGTTGCTTTTGTTGTGGTCATCCATTTACAATGCTTGGTGTCAGTCTATCTCTTGTAAAAATAAAATACAGTGTGTGTGTGTGAAAAAAAGAGTTAAAGCAAAATAAATTCTAGATGATTCAATTATCTAAATGTTAAAACTGTATAAATGTACTAGAAGATAATATAGGTGAATATTTATATAATCTTTGAGTTGGAAAGTTAAAGCTTCACACCAAAGGCAAAAAACATAAAGGAAAAGACTGATAGCTTTGACAACATCAATTAAAATTTTTTTCTTCTATTAAAAACCATCTAGGGCTTCCCTGGTGGCGCAGTGGTTGAGAATCCGCCTGCCAATGCAGGGGACGCGGGTTTGAGCCCTGGTCTGGGAAGATCCCACATGCCGCGGAGCAACTGGGCCCGTGAGCCCCAACTACTGAGCCTGAGCGTCTGGAGCCTGTGCTCCGCAACAAGAGAGGCCGCGACAGTGAGAGGCCCGCGCACCGCGATGAAGAGTGGCCCCCGCTTGCCGCAACTAGAGAAAGCCCTCGCAGAGAAACGAAGACCCAACACAGCCATAAATAAATAAATAAATAAAATTAAAAAAAAAAAAAACCATCTAAACAAAACTTGAAAGTCAAATAATAAACGATGAGAAATATTTTCAACATATACAGCCAGCAAAGGATTGTTGTTTTTGCTAGCACTCTTACTAACCAATAACACTTTGCCAGAAAATCAGCAAGGGTTAAGGAAAAGCAATTCACAATAAGATAGCCCATACTCAAATAGTAAAATGTATATGCTTGCCAATAATGAAATAACGGTATAATGCAACATTAGTGAGATGCTATATATTTAAATATCTAACTGATCAAAGATGAAAAATAAATAATATCCAGAGTTGGTGAGGTTACAGGGAAGTGGATATTCCCACATTGCTGGTGAAGTTGTAAACTGTTTCAATCTTTTCGGAAAGCATTTTGGCAGCGTGGATCTAACAGGTTAAATCTTTGCATATTTTTTTGACCTAACAATTCCTCTTCAAGGAATTTATCCTGTGGAAGCAGTTGTAAGATGAGCAAAAACTTCAAGGACCTACATGATAGTGCTGCTAATAATTGAAAGAATTTGCATACAATCAAAATGCTCTTTAACAGAGGGATGATGAATAAATTATGGGTCATCCAATCAATGGAATAATGTGAAATACTTAGACTTGATGATAAAAACATCCAGTAGCAATTCAGAAGATGCTAATAGCATGCTGTGGGACCATGAGGAGCCGTTGCCCTAGAAACCAGCACTCACTTAGGGCCACAGGAGTTGAACGGGGTCAAACCCATTCCCCCACCCAGGACCCTCAGGATAATCCCCTCAATGCCTTCAGTCATCTTCCAGACTTTCTCTCATCCCCGTCCTGCCCTGTACAGCCCCTCAGCTGACCCAGTCCTGTCCATCTTCCCTCTTCTCCCTCTCTCCCACCCTCCCTCCCCCCTTCCCCTCCCCTCCACAAGAAACAAACCAACCCTCTCTCCTGTTCACTCACACACACATACTCACACACCTACACACATCCACACTCACTCACAGGCCTTCCCATACGCTCACCTTCCCCCCACACTCACACTCACCCACCCACAAGCACACACTCACACTTACACACAGTAACCTTCACCACCCCTATGTTCACATGCACCCACACTTTCACTGTACCCCCAACACTCACACTGGACACATCCACACTCACCCTCTCACACCCACACACGTTCACTCTCACACTCATTCATGCTCTACACACTCATCCCCATACAAGCACACACTCACCCACATTCACCCACACACCTTCACTCACTGACGCTCACACACACTAATACCCACCCACGTATCCTCACACACACACTAACACACACCGTCCACACACACTCCTACGCTGACACTTGACACATTCACACTCACACTCACCCATCCACGATCACTCACTCACACTCACTTACACACGCCCCCCACACCTCCTGTTCTCTCTAAGGTCCGCAAGCCCACCTCTGCCCACGGCTGGCGGGCAGCTGCTCTGAGCCGTCCCTTCCCTCCTGCCTGATGGGACTCGGGCTGCCCCGGAGGATGCGGCGCCCTCTAGGTACCCCAGGTGGAAGATGTCTCCACCCTCACACCGGTGCCTGGGAGCCCGGGGATGGATTTGCAGGTTCCTGGCTCCCTCTCCGCCTTGGAGACTCTGCCATCTGGCTCTGTCAGACGCTGCCTCGGGGCTGCCATCGCCAGTCCCCTGGACGCCCCCTAATTCGCAGATGGCTGAGGACACCTGGGGAGACCTGATGCTCCTGGGAGTGAGTGACCCACCCCGACCCCAGGCCTTGCAGCTTCGCCCCCTCCACCTCCAGTGACCTTTCCGTCCCTCCACCTCAGCCATCCACCCCGCTGCACGGGACTCTCATCTCAGAAACCGCATCGCCATCAACCCCTCACAAGTCCAGGTGCCCAGCTCCTGGACAACGCATCCTGTCCTGCCAGCTCACATACCCAAGAAGCTCACTGTCCCCATTAACCCAATGGCCTCAGCCTGTCCTCACTCTCCTCCCCGCCCCGCCCCCTCCCTCCTTCCCCAGCTTAGATTTCAGGGCCCATCGTTTACTTCCCCGCCAGCACCCTTCGCGGCTTGGCCCCCTCCTCTCCAGCTTGCTTGCCTGGCAAAACCCTAACCCTGGTGAACCCAACCCTTTGCCTTCTGTGGGCCTGTCCCTGAGCAGCTGATCAATCCCACCACCCAGCTGACGGAGCTCACTTTCAATTCAGTTTTATGATCCGAGTGGTCAGACGGTCCCTCGCTGCCATGCCACCCACCGTGACTCTCTAGAAGGTTTCCTGTCCCGTTCCCCCCGGGTCTCTTTCCTCAAAGCCCTGACTTCTCTCACGCTCTCAACTGGTGATCTCAGCTCACTCCACAGAGTAACAGAGGTCTCCGGGGGCAAAACTCACATCGCCACCACCGCACCTACCACCTTCCTGCATCTGCCCCACAGAAGCACACGTCCTCCCCACTACAGCCACTATGCCTCTGGGGCTCTGGATCCCTGCTGGCTTCCTCAGGAGCCTTGTTTACTTGGTTTTCTCTCCCTTCAGCATCACCAATGCCTTCTTCTTTAACTGGTCCCAACCAGCATGCAAAATGCCAGCGCAGGGGTCCACAAACCTTGGCCCATGGGCCAATCCTGGCCTGTCAACTGAGTTTGTAAATAAAGTTTTATTGGCACAGCCAGACCCATCGGTTCAGGTACGTCTATGGCTGCTCCTGCACCACAGCAGCAGAGTTGAAAGGTTGTGACAGAGACCTGATGGTCTGTAATGCTGAAAACTTCTACAGTCTGGCCCGTGACAGAATCAGTTTGCCCACCTCTGAGCTACAGCATTGGTTTGTGGCTGTGTTTTGGTATTGCACATGAGGGGGCTTTTGGAAATAGGGGGGTGGTTTTTGGTTGTCACTGTATTTGAGGGGCTCTACTGGCCTGTATTGGGAGGAGCCAGGGTTGTTCAACATCTGGTGATGCCCAGAATAGTCCTGGGTCACAAAGAACTCTCAAATGCCAAATACCATTAAAACAAATCCATCCATCCATCAATCAATCGTTGAAACAAAAATCTCATGATACTATACACTCCCTGCTACCCTATTTCTCTACTCACCTTTACAGCCAAACTTGCAGAAAGATTGGCTGCGCATTTTCATCTTCCTTTCCCCGGTCTCTTTCCAGGACACTTTCATCAGACATCTGTGTCCACCGTTTCGTTGAAATTGCTCTTGTCAAGCTCGCCAGGGCCTCCCCATTGCTAATCTAATGGCCCGTCCCTGTTCTCATCATAAGAACCTTCCAGCAGTATCTTCGCAGTTCACTTCTCTCTTTGAGAAGCTCCGCTCAGCTCAGGACACCATGCCGGCCTGCTTCTCTGCTGGCTGCTCTTCCTCTCCTGCTCTCAGATCCCGGGGATCCTCAGTGGTCCTGAGCTCCCTCCTTCTCTCCACTTACATCGTCTCTCCAGCTGAGCCCATAAAATCTAGATTTCTATTTCTATTTCAAATCTAGACTGTTCCCCCAGCTCTGGATTCATATGTCCAGCTGCCTAAGCAACTCCTCCTCTTGCGTGTTTCACAGTCAGCTCAACACAAATATATCCCAAACATAAAGTGTAGGCTCTCCCCTAAAACTTGCCCTCTCATCCCAAGTCTACTGGCACCACCAACCACACAGTTGCTCCAGCTAGAAACTTAGGGGTCATCCTTGATTCCTCCTTTTCTCTCTCCCAATTTATCAGCATATTCTGTTATCTCTGCCCCCAAAACACATCATCCCTCTGTCCATTTGTGTCTACTGGCCCCGTACCCCCTGAGCGCAGACCGCCTGCATTTCTGCCCTGGACCACTGCAGTAACCCAGCACGTCTGTCCGCTCGGCTCTCCCCAACCTCAGGTCATTGTCCAGAGCCCCCTTCAAAGACTGACTGAACACCTACCATGTGCCGGGTGCCGGGGATAAAAAGTGAATGAGATAAACTGTCTCTGCTTCCACTCACCTCTGATAGGGTGAGGGAGAGAGAGTAAACCGACAGAACGTGGTAAATGCTATGGAGAAAATAAACAAAAATCCGCATAGCATGGTCATGAAGAGTATTCTGAGTAAATGACATTCAAGCTGAAACTTTGAGGTGGCAAAGCCTTGTGGGCCCCCTGTAAGGAGCTTTGGGCTTCATATGAAAATCTTTGAAGGATTTTAAACAGAGGAATTATATAATCTGGTTTAAGTCTTAAGAAAATCCTTCCAGCTGCTCCATGGACAATGGATCAGGGTCGGGTGAGGTCAGAGGAGGTGGAAAGCACTGATTGGCCAGGCCATGTTCACAGCTCTCAGCCAAAGCAAGGAGATCAGCCAGCACGATCCACATGGATGGGGTGGGGTAGGGTGGGGTGGATTGGAGTGGGGTGGGTGGCTCCCCTGAGGAAAACTGAGGTGTTGTTTCCAAAATAAGGGGAAAGGGACTTCCCTGGTGGCGCAGTGGTTAAGAATCCGCCTGCCAATGCAGGGGACACGGGTTCGAGCCCTGGTCCGGGAAGATCCCACATGCTGCGGAGCAACTGGGCCCGTGAGCCACAACTACCGAGCCTGCGCTCTAGAGCCCGCAAGCCACGAATACTGAGCCCGCAAGCGACAAATACTGAGCCCGCATGCTGCAACTACTGAAGCCTGCATGCCTAGAGCCCATGCTCCGCAACGAAGAGTAGCCCCCACTCGCCACAACTACAGAAAGCCCACGTGAAGACCCAACGCAGCCAAAAAATAAATAAAAAATTTTTTAAAAATTTAAAAAAATAAGGGGAAAGAAGGCTGGGCAGGAAAAAATGTAATAGCAGCCCACTTCAGGGACTCAGGTGGAGTGTTATTAAAGGGAGTATTCTGCAGATGAAGAGCTTAAGAAAGTAAAGGGCCTTCCACACCTGGGATATGTGGGGACTCAAGAAAACTTTACTGAATGAAGAGCTAACATGGGTCTAAGATATGAAGGGCTGTGCAGGCCAGGAAAGAGAAATCTCTCTTCCCTTCCACTGATTCGGGAGGAGAGTGAAAGAAGAGGCAAGAACTCTCTATCGGGGTTTCTCAAAGATGTAATGCTTATAGAGCTGTGGTCCATGTGGTCCAGTCTGAGAAAATTGCTGTGGGATCAAGACCAGAGTCCAGCAAACAAAAAAAGCAGTGTCAACATAGTACAATTCTTCCACTTGTATCTCTCAGTCACCATCAAAAGGATTAACTTCCTACCTTCCTCTTCCACCCATAGGTTCTCCGACCCTCTCTTCCAAATTCCTCCTGCATGCCTCTTGTGCTTCCCCTTACTCTGCGTTTCTTCTGAGAATCTTCCCAAAAAGTGGGCAGGGGGGAAGTAGGACAGAGTCAGCAGGTAGGAGGCAAGAAAGGTTCAGAACACAGTCACAGAGGGGTCATGGTCCCTGGGCATGGCCCAACCTTCCCCAGGCTTGTCTCCCTCACCCACCATGTAGTCGTTTGTTTAAGTGAAGAAGTATCTGTGGGATGCCTACCAAGAGCTGGACGCTGTGCTTAGCATCCGGAATAAAAGATGAACTAGACATTTCCCCGGGCCCTTGAGAAGCTAATGGTTTACTGAAGGTGATAGAGAAGTAAGCAAATTATCGCAGATTAACGCAGCCTGGTGGTGTCGGGGTAAAGGGTGGGATCTGCCAGGGAAGGCTTTCTGGAGGAGGTCATATGGAAACTGTGTGGTTTCAATGGAGAGCAAGTAAATAGGCATGATCCAGGCAAAGTGTGTGTGAGTGTGTGTGTGTGAGTGTATGCACTTGGAGTATGGTGGGGGAACATTCCAGACAGAGAGAGAAGCATGTGTACACGACCCACTCCATTAACCCAGGCATGTGTGAAATGAGCTGACTTTCCCCACAACTTCATTTCTATTTTGAGACCCCATTCCACTGGGGTTCTCTACCTTTCCGCCAAGGTCATGGCCAAGTTCCAGGGGTTTGTGTCATGCCAAGATGTTGATGGGAGTAGGTGTACAACACAGCCAATTCTCAATTCCATCTTTCCACGTGGTAGCCCTAGATTGGTCCTAGAGCATCTACTGTGCACTGGGTCCTTGCACCCTAGTTGCTTTCTGCCCTGTGGCATCTTTCCTTTGAGTATGGAGGGAGGGAGAGGTCCCAGGTAAGGGAGGGAAGTGCCGGGGGTCAGGGAGACTCAGTTAATATTTAAAACGTACAAGCCTTCCACATTTGTAAGGCAGTTTACTCTGGCTAGCGCAGAACAAAGTGGGGTGGCAGGGGTCGTGGGAGTGGAGGAGCAAGAGGGGGGCATGGTCACGGTGGACCCCACACATCCTCTGTCCTTCATCCATGAAGAAGGGGGTGGCCTGAGCCTGACACGTGTCACTGTTCTCTCCAACGGAGGTGGGTAGGCTTTTTAAGGCCACATGGGGTCTCACAATTTCACTCTACCCAGATCATGCAGTGAGAAGTCTTCTAGGCTGTTTGGGGCCATCATGTATCTATTCGGTTCCCGGAGAAACTGAGGGTAACAAGCGCCAACGACTCTGCTGGGGTCACGGAGCCAACAGAGCCCACATGTCACCCCCAACCCAGGGCATGACTTCTTCCCTGGCAGACAAGTGGGGAATGATATACAGCCCTGGAGACGCCCCCTTCTGATTTAATCAAACTTAGCATTAGCTGGGCAATTTGCAATTTCTCAGGGAAACTACAGCTCTGGGGAGTGGTTTAACAGGTGAATCAGAGCTCAGGTGTTTTCTATTCTATGTTAAGTAGGAAGGAAAAATAAAAGGGACTATTTAAAAAAATATTCAAAAGCTATCCTCAAGGTGGAGTATACCGTCCTCTCCAAACTGGCTCCTTCTTATACCTTTGGTGGTTTTGTTTGTTTGGTTTTTGGCCGCACTGCACGGCTTGCGGGAGTTCCCTGACCAGGGAGTGAACCCGGGCCACAGCAGTGAAAGCGCTGAATCCTAACCAGTAGACCACCAGGGAACTCCTGGTTTTGTTTGTTTGTTATTGGCCTGATGAGCCACCCAGGCTGGAATGAAGCTGCCTCAGGGCCTTTGCACATACTGTTCCTTCTGCTTGGCAAACCGTCCTTCTCTTCTGCACCTGGAGACCATCTGATCCCCCTTCAAGATGCTCCTCAAGGGTTCCCTCCTCCTGGAAGCCTCCCCCACCTTCTCAGCCTTGACCAGAGCTCCCACATTCTCCTGAGCTTACCCCAGTCATAGTGCTGGTCACTCTTGTACCATTTGCTTCCATGTCTGTCCCCGCTCCCTGACCATGAGACTGGTGAGGGCAGAGACTGCGTTGTGTCAGATAAATTGGCTTACTCGCTGGACTCCACTTTGCTCACCTTCTTTAGAAGATCATCTTGTCTTGCCAGCTCTCTTTTTATGCCCACTGTCCAGACCCTTCTTGTATTAGACAACTACAATAATATTTTTCTTATTATAACAGCAGTATATGTTCCTGATAGAATTTTTTTATTTTACATGCAGAGAAGCCAAAGAAAATAAAACCACTCAGTTCACCACCATCATCTCTCGATCACAATAACCACTGTTCACATTCTGGCGTATTCCTTCCAGCTTTTTTTCTATGTCAATTATTCATGTATATTTTAATGTTATCAAGTTGTTTATAGATAGGATCTGTAGCTCTTTTTCTTCCCTTTATAATTTGTCAATATTCTCATGTTAAATGTGTTCCAGTGAGATGGAATCGCAGGTCTTGAGCTGTAAAGATGGAAAGAGGAGCTCTGACTAGAAGCTGAGAGGATATGTCTCTGGGCGGTCAGGGCTGCCGTGTGCAGAGGCAGGGATAGAGCTATGGCGCTGTCATTGACACACCCCATCCAGCCTCACCCACGGGCGTTCCACTCCACACCCGGCCATCAGTACCATCCACTGCTTCCATGGTGCCGGCTACTCATGCTGGCATTCTGCCCCTTCTACCCAAAACATGGTTGAGTTTACTGTCTGCAGAGCTTGTCACAAACCCAGACCAGACTTCCTGACTGGCTTATTTCACTTAGCATAATGACTCGAGGGTTTCTCTTGATTGCATTTTCCTTGTTTTATTTTATTTAATTAATTTATTTATTTCTATTAATTTTTTTATACAGCAAGTTCTTATTAGTTATCTCTTTTATACATATTAGTGTATACATGTCAATCCCAACCTCCCAATTCATCACAGCACCACCACCCCCCTCTGCCGCTTTCGCCCCTTGGTGTCCATACGTTTGTTCTCTACAGCTGTGTCTCAATTTCTGCCCTGCAAACTGGTTCATCTGTACCATTTTTCTAGGTTCCACATATATGCGTTAATATACAGTATTTCTTTTTCTCTTTCTGACTTACTTCACTCTGTATGACAGTCTTTAGATTCATTCACGTCTCTACAAATGACCCAATTTTGTTCCTTTTTATGGCTGAGTAATATTCCATTGTATGTATGTACCACATCTTCTTTATCCATTCGTCTGTCGATAGGCATTTAGGTTGCTTCCATGACATGGTTATTGTAAATAGTGCTGCAATGAACATTGGGGTGCATGTGTCTTTTTGAATTATGGTTTTCTCTGGGTATATGCCCAGTAGTGGGATTGCTGGGTCATATGGTAATTCTATTTTTAGTTTTTTAAGGAACCTCCATACTGTTCTCCATAGTGGCTGTATCAATTTATATTCCCACCAACAGTGCAAGAGGGTTCCCTTTTCTCCACATCCTCTCCAGCATTTGTTGTTTGTAGATTTTCTGATGATGCCCATTCTAACTGGTGTGAGGTGATACCTCATTGTAGTTTTGATTTGTATTTCTCTAATAATTAGTGATGTTGAGCAGCTTTTCATGTGCTTCTTGGCCATCTGTATGTTTTCTTTGGAGAGATGTCTAATTAGGTCTTCTGCCCATTTTTGGATTGGGTTGTTTTTTTAATATTGCACTGCATGAGGTGTTTATATATTTTGGAGATTAATCCTTTGTCCGTTGATTCGTTTGCAAATATTTTCTCCCATTCTGAGGGTTGTCTTTTCGTCTTGTTTGTAGTTTCCTTTGCTTTGCAAAAGCTTTTAAGTTTCAGTAGGTCCCATTTGTTTATTTTTGTTTTTATTTTCATTACTCTAGGAGGTGGATCAAAAAAGATCTTGCTGTGATTTACGTCAAAGAGTGTTCTTCCTATGTTTTCCTCTAAAAGTTTTACAGTGTCCACTCTTACATTTAGGTCTCTAATCCATTTTGAGTTTATTTTTGTGTATGGTGTTAGGGAGTGTTCTAATTTCATTCTTTTACATGTAGCTGTCCAGTTTTCCCAGCACCACTTATTGAAGAGATTGTCTTTTATCCATTGTATATCCTTGCCTCCTTTGTCATAGATTAGTTGACCATAGGTGCGTGGGTTTATCTCTGGACTTTCTATCCTGTTCCATTGATCTATATCTCTGTTTTTGTGCCAGTACCATATTGTCTTGATTACTGTAGCTTTGTAGTGTAGCCTGAAGTCAGAGAGTCTGAGTCCTCCAGCTGCATTTTTTCCCCTCAAGACTGCTTTGGCTATTCAGGGTCTTTTGTGTCTCCATACAAATTTTAAGATTTTTTGTTCTAGTTATGTAAAAAATGCCATTGGTAATTTGATAGGGATTGCATTGAATCTGTAGATTGCTTTGGGCATTATAGTCATTTTCACAATATTGATTCTTCCAATCCAAGAACATGGCATATCTCTCCATCTGTTTGTATCATCTGTAATTTCTTTCATCAGTGTCTTATAGTTTTCTGTATACAGGTATTTTGTCTCCCTAGGTAGGTTTATTCCTAGGTATCTTATTCTTTTTGTTGCAATGGTTAATGGGAGTGTATCCTTAATTTCTCTTTCAGATTTTTCATCATTAGTGTATAGGAATGCAAGAGATTTCTGTGCATTAATTTTGTATCCTGCAACTTTACCAAATTCATTGATTAGCTCTAGTAGTTTTCTGGTGACATCTTTAGGATTTTCTATGTATAGTATCATGTCATCTGCAAACAGTAACAGTTTTACTTCTTCTTTTCCAATTTGTATTCCTTTTATTTCTTTTTCTTCTCTGATTGCTGTGGCTAGGACTTCCACAACTATGTTAAATAATAGTGGTGAGAGTGGACATCCTTGTCTTGTTCCTGATCTTAGAGGAAATGCTTTCAGTTTTTCACCATTGAGAATGATGTTTGCTGTGGGTTTGTCACATATGGCCTTTATTATGTTGAGGTAGGTTCCCTCTATGCCCACTTTCTGGAGAGTTTTTATTATAAATGGGTGTTGAATTTTGTCAAAAGCTTTTTCAGCATCTATTGAGATGATCATATGGTTTTTATTCTTCAATTTGTTAATATGGTGCATCACATTGATTGATTTGCATATATTGAAGAATCTTTGCATCCCTGGGATAAATCCCACTTAGTCATGGTGTATGATCCTTTTACTGTGTTGTTGGATTCTGTTTGCTAGTATTTTGTTGAGGATTTCTGCGTCTATATTCATCAGTGATATTGGTTTGTAATTTTCTTTTTTTTGTAGTATCTTTGTCTGGTTTTGGTATCAGGGTGATGGTGGCCTCATAGAATGAGTTTGGGAGTGTTCCTTCCTCTGCAATTTTTTGGAAACGTTTGAGAAGGATGGGTGTTACCTCTTCTCTAAATGTTTGATAGAATTCACCTGTGAAGCCATCTGGTCCTGGACTTTTGTTTGTTGGAAGATTTTTAATCACAGTTTCAATTTCATTACTTATGATTGGTCTGTTCATATATTCTGTTTCTTCCTGGTTCAGTCTTGGAAGGTTATACCTTTCTAAGAATTTGTCCATTTCTTCCAGGTTGTCCATTTTATTGGCATAGAGTTGCTTGTAGTAGTCTCTTAGGATGCTTTGTATTTCTGCGGTGTCTGTTGTAACTTCTCCTTTTTCACTTCAAATTTTATTGATTTGAGTCCTCTCCCTCATTTTCTTGATGAGTCTGGCTAATGGTTTATCAATTTTGTTTATCTTCTCAAAGAACCAGCTTTTAGTTTTATTGATCTTTGCTATTGTTTTCTTTGTTTCTATTTCATTTATTTCTGCTCTGATCTTTATGATTTCTTTCCTTCTACTAACTTTGGGGTTTTTTTGTTCTTCTTTCTCTAGTTCCTTTAGGTGCAAGGTTAGGTTGTTTATTCGAGATGTTTCCTGTTTCTTGATGTAGGCTTGTATTGCTATAAACTGCCCTCTTAGAACTGCTTTTGCTGCATCCCATAGGTTTTGGGTCGTCGTGTCTCCATTATCATTTGTTTCTAGGTATTTTTTGATTTCCCCTTTGATTTTTTCAGTGATCACTTCGTTATTAAGTAGTGTATTGTGTAGCCTCCATGTGTTTGTATTTTTTACAGATCTTTTCGTGTAATTGATATCTAGTCTCATAGCGTTGTGGTTGGAAAAGATACTTGATACAATTTCAATTTTCTTAAATTTACCAAAGCTTGATTTGTGACCCAAGATATGATCTATCCTGGAGAATGTTCCATGAGCACTTGAGAAAAATGTGTATTCTGTTGTTTTGGGGTGGAATGTCCTATAAATATCAATTAAGTCGATCTTGTTTAATGTATCATTTAAAGCTTGTGTTTCCTTATTTATTTTCATTTTGGATGATCTGTCCATTGGTGAAAGTGGGGTGTTAAAGTCCCCTACTATGATTGTGTTACTGTCGATTTCCCCTTTTATGGCTGTTAGTATTTGCCTTATGTATTGAGGTGCTCCTATGTTGGGTGCATAAATATTTACAATTGTTATACCTTCCTCTTGGATCGATCCCTTGATCATTATATAGTGTCCTTCTTTGCCTCTTGTAATAGTCTTTATTTTAAAGTCTATTTTGTCTGATATGAGAATTGCTACTCCAGCTTTCTTTTGATTTCCATTTGCATAGAATATCTTTTTCCATCCCCTAACTTTCAGTCTGTATGTGTCTCTAGGTCTGAAGTGGGTCTCTTGTAGACAGCATATATATGGGTCTTGTTTTTGTATCCATTCAGCCAGCCTGTGTCTTTTGGTGGGAGCATTTAATCCATATACATTCAAGGTAATTATCAATATGTATGTTCCTATTCCCATTTTCTTAAATGTTTTGGGTTTGTTATTGTAGGTGTTTTCCTTCTCTTGTGTTTCTTGCCTAGAGAAGTTCCTTTAGCATTTGTTGTAAAGCTGGTTTGGTGGTGCTGAACTCTCTCAGCTTTTGCTTGTTTGTAAAGGTTTTAATTTCTCCATCAAATCTGAATGAGATCCTTGCTGGGTAGAGTAACCTTGGTTGTAGGTTTTTCTCCTTCATGACCTTAAGTATATCCTGCCACTCCCTTCTGGCTTGCAGAATTTCTGCTGAAAGATCAGCTGTTAACCTTATGGGGATTCCCTTGTGTGTTGTTTGTTGTTTTTCCCTTGCTGCTTTTAATATGTTTTCTTTATATTTAATTTTTGATAGTTTGATTAATATGTGTCTTGGCGTGTTTCTCCTTGGATTTATCCTGTATGGGACTCTCTGTGCTTCCAGGACTTGATTAACTATTTCCTTTCCCATATTAGGGAAGTTTTCAACTATAATCTCTTCAAATACTTTCTCAGTCCCTTTCTTTTTCTCTTCTTCTTCTGGGACCCCTATAATTCGAATGTTGGTGCGTTTAATGTTGTCCCAGAGGTCTCTGAGACTGTCCTCAGTTCTTTTCATTCTTTTTTCTTTATTCTGCTCTGCAGTAGTTATTTCCACTATTTTATCTTCCAGGTCACTTATCCGTTCTTCTGCCTCAGTTATTCTGCTATTGATCCTGTCTAGAGTATTTTTAATTTCATTTATTGTGGTTTTCATCGTTGCTTGGTTCCACTTTAGTTCTTCTACATCCTTGTTAAATGTTTCTTGCATTTTGTCTATTCTATTTCCAAGATTTTCGATCATCTTTACTATCATTATTCTGAATTCTTTTTCAGGTAGACTGCCTATTTCCTCTTCATTTGTTAGGTCTGGTGTGTTTTGACCCTGCTCCTTCACCTGCTGTGTGTTTTTTTGTCTTCTCATTTTGCTTATATTACTGTGTTTGGGGTCTCCTTTTCACAGGCTGCAGGTTCGTAGTTACCGTTGTTTTTGGTATCTGTCCCCAGTGGCTAAGGTTGGTTCAGTGGGTTGTGTAGGCTTCCTGGTGGAGGGGACTAGTGCCTGTGTTCTGGTGGATGAGGTTGGATCTTGTCTTTCTGGTGGGCACGTCCACGTCTGGTGGTGTGTTTTGGGGTGTCTGTGGCCTTATTATGATTTTAGGCAGCCTCTCTGCTAATGGATGGGGCTGTGTTCCTGTCTTGCTAGTTGTTTGGCATAGGGTGTCCAGCACAGTAGCTTGCTGGTCGTTGAGTGAAGCTGGGTCTTGATGTTGAGATGGAGATCTCTGAGAGATTTTCACCGTTTGGTATTACGTGGAGCTGGGGGGTCTCTTGTGGACCAGTGTCCTGAAGTTGGTTCTCCCACCTCAGGGGCACAGCCCTGATGCCTGGCTGGAGCACCAAGAGCCTTTCATCCACACAGCTCAGAATATAAGGGAGAAAAAAATAGAAAGAAAGAAAGAAAGAAAGAGGATAAAATAAAATAAAATAAAGTTATTATAATAAAAAATAAGAAAAAAATTATTAAGAGTAAATGTATTCAGAAAAAATTTTTTTTTAATTTTTAAAAATAGATTTATTAATTTTTTATAATAAAAAATAAGAAAAAAAATTATTAAGAAAATTTTTTTAAATTTTTTAAAATAAAAAATATGAAAAAACTTATTAACAAATTTTTTTAATTTCTAAAAATAGAAAATAAGGAAAAAATTATTAAGAAAACATATATTAGGAAAAAAAATTTATTTTAAGTAAAAAACAACAACAAAAAAAAAAACGGACGCACCTAACCCTAGGACTAATGGTGAAAGCAAAGCTATACAGGCAAAACCTCACCCAGAAGCATACACATATACACTCACAAAAAAAGGAAAAGGGGAAAAATTAATATATCCTGCTCCCAAAGTCCACCTCTTGAATTTGGGATGATTCGTTGTCTATTCATGTATTCAACAGATGCAGGCACATCAAGTTGTTTGTGGAGCTTTAATCCGCTGCTTCTGAGGCTGCTGGGAGAGATTTCCCTTTCTCTTCTTTGTTCGTACAGCTCCCAGGGTTCAGCTTTGGATTTGGACCCGCCTCTGCATGTAGGTCGCCTGAGGGCATCTTTTCCCCGCCCAGACAGAACGGGGTTAAAGGAGCAGCTGCTTCGGGGGCTCTGGCTCACTCAGGCCGGGGGGAGGGAGGGGTACGGAGGAGGCGGGGCGAGCCTGCGGCGGCAGAGGCCGGCGTGACGTTGCGGCAGCCTGAGGCGCGCCGTGCGTTCTCCCGGGGCAGTTGTCCCCGGATCACGGGAGCCTGGCAGTGTCGAGCTGCACCGGCTCCCGGGAGGGGCAGTGTGGAGAGTGACCTGTGCTCGCACACAGGCTTCTTGGTGGCGGCAGCAGCAGCCTTAGCGTCTCCTGCCCGTCTCTGGGGTCCGCGCTGTTAGCCGCGGCTCGCGCCCATCTCTGGAGTTCGTTTAGGCAGCGTTCTGAATCCCCTCTCCTTGCGCGCCGCGAAACAAAGAGGCAAGAAAAAGTCTCTTGCCTCTTCGGTGGCTGCAGAATTTTTCTTGGGCTCCCTCTCGGCTAGCTGTGGTGCGCCAATCCCTTCAGGCTGTGTTCACGCCGCCAGCCCCAGTCCTCTCCCTGCGATCCGACCGAAGCCCGAGCCTCGGCTCCCAGCCCCCGCCCGCCCCGGCGGCTGAGCAGACAAGCCTCTCGGGATGGTGAGTGCTGCTCGGCACCGAGCCTCTGTGCGGGAATCTCTCCGTTTTTCCCTCTGCGCCCCTGTTGCTGTGGGATCCGCTCTGATAGCCGCGGCTTGCGCCCGTCTCTGGAGTTCGTTTAGGCGGCGCTCTGAATCCCCTCTCCTTGCGCGCCACGAAACAAAGAGGCAAGAAAAAGTCTCTTGCCTCTTCGGCAGCTGCAGACTTTTTCCCGGATTCCCTCCGGGCTAGCACCGAAGCCCGAGCCTCAGCTCCCAGCCCCCACCCTCCCCGGCAGCTGAGCAGACAAGCCTCTCGGGCTGGTGAGTGCTACTCAGCACCAATCCTCCATGCGGGAATCTCTCCGCTTTGCCCTCCGCACCCCTGTGGCTGCGCTCTCCTCCGTGGCTCCGAAGCTTCCCCCCTCTGCCACCCGCAGTCTCTGCCCACGAAGGGGCTCCTAGTGTGTGGACACCTTTCCTCCTTCACAGCTCCCTCCCACTGGTGCAGGTCCCGTCCCTATTCTTTTGTCTCTGTTATTTCTTTTTTCTTTTACCCTACCCAAGTACGTGGGGATTTTCTTGCCTTTTGGGAGGTCTGACGTCTTCTGCCAGCGTTCAGTGGGTGTTCTGTAGGAGCAGTTCCACGTGTAGATGTATTTCTACTGTATCTGTGGGAAGGAAGGTGATCTCCACGTCTTACTCTTCCGCCATCTTGCCCCTCTCTGCTCTGATCTTTATAATTTCTTTCCTTCTACTAACTGGGTTCTGTTTGTTCTTTCTCTAGTTCCTTTAGGTGTAAGGTTAGATTGTTTATTTGAGATTTTTCTTGTTTCTTGAGGTAGGATTGTATTGCTATAAACTTCCCTCTTAGAACTGCTTTTGCTGCATCCCATAGGTTTTGGATCGTCGTGTTTTCATTGTCATTTGTCTCTAGGTATTTTTTGATTTCCTCTTTGATTTCTTCAGTGATCTCTTGGTTATTTAGTAACGTATTGTTTAGCCTCCATGTGTTTGTCCTTTTTACGGTTTTTTCCCTGTAATTGATTCTAGTCTCATAGCGCTGTGGTCAGAAAAGATGCTTGATATGATTTCAATTTTCTTAAATTTACTGAGGCTTGATTTGTGACCCAAGATGTGATCTATCCTGGAGAATGTTCTGTGCACACTTGAGAAGAAAGTGTAATCTGCTGGTTTTGGATGGAATATCCTATAAATATCAATTAAATCTATCTGGTCTATTGTGTCATTTAAAGCTTGTGTTTCCTTAGTAATTTTCTGTTTGGATGATCTTTCCATTGGTGTAAGTGAGGTGTTAAAGTCCCCCACTATTATTGTGTTACTGTCGATTTCCTATTTTATAGCTGTTAGCAGTTGCCTTATGTATTGAGGTGCTCCTATGTTGGGAGCATATATATTTATAATTGTTATGTCTTCTTCTTGAATTGATCCCTTGGTCATTATGTAGTGTCCTTCCTTGTCTCTTGTAACATTCTTTATTTTAAAGTCTATTTTATCTGATATGAGTACTGCTACTCCAGCTTTCTTTTGATTTCCATTTGCATGGAATATCTTTTTCCATCCCCTCACTTTCAGTCTGTATGTGTCCCTAGGTCTGAAGTGTGTCTCTTGTAGACAGCATATATATGGGTCTTGTTTTTGTATCCATTCAGCCAGCCTGTGTCTTTTGGTTGGAGCATTTAATCCATTCACGTTTAAGGTAATTATCCATATGTATGTTCCTGTTACCATTTTCTTAATTGTTTTGGGTTTGTTTTTGTAGGTCCTTTTCTTCTCTTCTGTTTCCCACTTAGAGAAGTTCCTTTAGCATTTGTTGTAGAGCTGGTTTGGTGGTGCTGAATTTTCTTAGCTTTTGCTTGTCTGTAAAGCTTTTGGTTTCTCCATCGAATCTGAATGAGATCCTTGCTGGGTAGAGTAATCTTGGTTGTAGGTTCTTCCCTTTCATCACTTTAAATATGTCATGCCACTCCCTTCTGGCTTGTAGAGTTTCTGCTGAGAAATCAGCTGTTAACGTTATGGGAGTTCCCTTGTATGTTATTTGTCATTTTTCCCTTGCTGCTTTCAATAATTTTTCTTTGCCTTTAATTTTTGCCAATTTAATTACTATGTGTCTTGGCATGTTTCTCCTTGGGTTTATCCTATATGGGACTCTCTGCGCTTCCTGGACTTGGGTGGCTATTTCCTTTCCCATATTAGGGAAGTTTTCGACTATAATCTCTCCAAATATTTTCTCGGGTCTTTCTCTCTCTCTTCTCCTTCTGGAACCCCTATAATGCAATTGTTGTTGCGTTTAATGTTGTCCCAGAGGTCTCTTAGGCTGTCTTCATTTCTTTTCATTCTTTTTTCTTTATTCTGTTCCACAGCAGTGAATTCCACCATTCTGTCTTCCAGGTCCCTTATCCATTCTTCTGCCTCAATTATTTTGCTATTGATTCCTTCTAGTGTATTTTCCATTTCAGTTATTGTATTGTTTATCTCTGTTTGTTTGTTCTTTAATTCTCCTAGGTCTTCGTTAAACATTTCTTGCATCTTCTTGATCTTTGCCTCCATTCTTTTTCCGAGGTCCTGGATCATCTTCACTATCATTATTCTGGAATGTTGCCTATCTCCACCTCATTTAGTTGTTTTTCTGGGGTTTTATCTTGTTCCTTCATCTAGTACATAACCCTCTGCCTTTTCATCTTGTCTGTCTTTCTGTGAATGTGGTTTTTGTTCCACAGGCTGCAGGATTGTAGTTCTTCTTGCTTCTGCTGTCTGCCCTCTGGTGGATGAGGCTATCTAAGAGGCTTGAGCAAGTTTACTGATTGGCTCCTTGTTTTATTTTAATGTGCCTGACACAGGGTTTCATGTGTGGGTTAAACAGAGCTTGTCAGGTTAGTGGTCTGAGGTGGGAACCAGAGTTAGGAACCACGTACCATCCTCCCAGCATTGTGGGGTCTTGGGAAGGAACCTGTCCTGGTCCCAGCCCCAGTCCACCCTCACTGTGTCCCCCACCTCAGTGCCAGCCCAACCCCAGACTCAGATGTAACCTCAGCACAGCCTGTCACCCTAACATGCCCTCCTCAAGCTTACCCGGAGCCGCAATGCCATTCGCAGGAGCCTGGCTTCTCAGGTCACCTGGTGACATCTGAGTATCTGCTGAGGGTGGGGTGTGGCGGGGCAGTAGATCCATCAGCACTTGGACCGTGACTATCTATCTGTCCAGTAGTTTTTCTGCTTTGGTTTTTGCCGCCTCTCACCAAAGCCACTAGAGGACGACAGTGCTCCATCTTCTAGAAAGAAACAGCCGATCTCTCCCAAGGAGGAGCCCAGAAGGCTACCTTCTCTGGACCTCAGGACTTCTAGGGTCACTGCCTCATGCTGGGAATGGGGAAAATGTGGTCCCAAGGGGATGGAGCCCTCACCCAGCATCACATGGCTATCCTCTCTCCTGACCCCCTGCCCAGGCTACTCCACTGCCCTTGGCCCATTCTTCTGTCCCTTCTGGAGACTGGCCTGTGGGAGGAAGCCTGTCCAGGAGCCACCAGCCAGGGGAGTCGTGGGAACCTCTGGAGGAAGAGAGGCTGGTTGTAGCAGAAGGAAGATGTCTCTGGGGACCTTTGCCCCACCCATCATGCTGCCCACAGCCTCTGTGCTCACGCCGCACTCTGCTGCAGACCATGCTTGGGCTGATCCCCTCTGCCGGCCAACCGCTGTCCACCCTCCGAGGCCCAGCTCTTGGGTGACCTCCCCAGGGAAGCCTCCCCCAGGACTGGCGCCCCCGAGAACAACTCCGGCTGAAACAACCCCGGGGGCGGGGAGGGGGTTAGACAGCAAGGCCGGGCTGGGAGGGACGGCTCTAGACAGCCTTGGGACCACATGTTGGGGGACAGGGGCTTGAGAGAGACCTGAATTGCTCAGAATAATGGAGAAGATTCCTTTTTTTGTGGGGATGGGGATAACACTGGAAAAGGCAAATCAGCTAGCACTGGAAGCTGGGGTGTGGATGGGAAAAGCCAGAGACTCCCTGGGCACCTCCCTGCATTTCTTTCCTGTGGTGGCATTGGGCATCTTCTCCCAGACCCCCGTCCCTATCCCTCCCTGGTGGGGCAGGTTCCCCTAGGGGACGCCAAGGTGGGCGTGGTCCAGCGCCGAGGCTGCTGCGGGGATGAGCAGGCCGCAGGCAGCTCTCCGCTCAGCTCAGCCGGGGGAAGCCTGGCCCTTCCCACGCCCCTCCTGGAATGCAGGGCTGCTCCGGGAGTTGATCGAAAGTGTGACTTTCCCTCCGGAGTCTGAGGTCAGTCAGCCTCCCAGGCCCGGGCCAGCATTCTTGACAGGGAGCCAAGACAAGCAAGGGGCGAGGGGCCGGGGCCAGCTCAGAGGCCTGGGAGCCCCTGCCATCTGATTGCCCCTCGCTTTCATTCCTTGTGGGTAGGAGGTGTGCTAATGCCAGATATTCCACACTTGGGGGAGGGAGATGTTGAAATCAAGGTTCTGCTATTTGGGAGACCTGTGCTGATCACCTGTAGATGCTGCTAGCCGTGTCACAGGCCCACTGCTTGAGGCAGTACAGGGCCTGGAGGGAGGCCCAGGGGACTGTGGGGCGACAGAGGTGGCCCCTGGCCCAGCTGGGACAGGGAGGAGTGGGATGAATGGGGGAGGTGGTGTAGCAGGCCTGCAGTACTGGTAAAAACCGTAACCACCTACTGAGCACTTCCTAAGTGCCAGCCATTTCCTGACACGGAGCGTCCTGAGCAGTCCACCATGGGGCTGACACCCTCTCGCCTCAAAGATGCAGAAACCGAGGCTCAGAGAGGGTCAGTGACTTGCCCCCCAGCAGAGGCAGGCCTGGATCCCAGGCTTGTCTGTCTCCTGAGCCCGTGCTCTCATCCCCCTATGCTAGACTCCATCACAGTGGATACCCTGCTGGGAACTGACAAGCCGGAATGCATCCTCCTCAGGACCTGGGGAGTGAGTGGTTCTACAGCCCCACCTAGAGGCAGGGAAGTGAGGTGCATCCACACAGACTTCTAGATGAACAGCACCCCCAGAAGGCACCTTGGGCAGACCAAGTGCCCCAGTTTGTTGGGGTTTGAGTGTGGATGTGAACTCTGGCCTGTCCGGCTGACTCCTGAGCAGTTCCTCCAGAGTCCTCAGAGGATGGCAGAAGCCTTTCCCTGGCATCGGGGAGAGGCAGGAGGGGAGTCTGAGGCTCTCAATTGAGAGAGAAAGGTTTAGACCTGGGCAGGTCAGAGCCAGGAGGGGAGGGGGCTGAGGAAAGGGGACCAGCCTGCCCAAAGCACTCTGATGCAGCTGCCCCAGGGACTTCTGGAAGCTTCCCCTGGGTACATTTAACAGCCAAGGTTGGGGCTCTGTTCCCATAGCTGGATGCCTGGAAAGTTCATGTTTTCCACATCCCTGTGTGGGAGCCAAAACCAGCTTGCAAGAGCCAGGAGACTTGAGCCTGAAGGGAGAAGCAAAGATTCTCTGTCCCTGGAATTGGGCTAATAGACGTTATGTAAGTTGAGGACCTGGCTTGACAGCTTTTCTCTCCTTGCCCTTCTAGGTGCTGAGTCTGGTTCTCTCCCTTCCGCTTCTCTCCCCTTCCCTCCTCTCCCACCCTTCCTTTTCTTTCTTCTCTTTCCTCTTTCCCCTCCTCCTCCTCCTCCCCCTCCCTACAGTTTACTCACAGAGAAGCCACGATGCCATGGAAGGAGCCAGACGTGGTTCACAGCCTGGGCTCCACAGCTCACAAGCTGTGTGATTCAGGCAGGTCATTGCCCTCTCTGAGCCTCTCTTCCCTTACCTGTAAAATGGGACAATAATACCTACCTGAATGGCTGTTTGTAGGGCCAATGAAAACACAAGTGAATATGTTCCATGTTCAAGGAACACAAGTGAATATGTTCCATATTCAAGGGCCCATTTGCCCTTGAAAAATCACTGGGTTTAGATTCTGGGAAATAATTACAAAAAGAAAGAGAAGAAATCCTTTTGTATTTGAGAGGCCATGCACAGTGGGATAAAGTTACTTAATTTCTCTGAGTCTTGGTTTTCTCTCCATAAATGGGAGTAATGATGGGATCTACCTCAAAGAGCTGTCATGAGGATTCAATGGATGTCCTTAGCACATAGTAAGTGGTCATTAAATGATTTGTTTATTATTATTATTACTATTAAGGATTGTTTGTCCTGCGGGAACCCAGGAAATGAGGGAAAGAGAAGTCTTTATATATATTTTTTGGCAAAACTCCTCTGAGGCTAGCTGCATCAGGGATGCTGAGGGTCAGGGCATGGGCTTTGTACACTGAAGCTTTAGACAAGAATATTATGTGCCTGGGAGTATGGCCCAGGCATTGGTAAAAGCCTGAACATCCAGGAGAAAGAAGGATGCTTAAATTACATCACTAAATGATCCAGAGCTTTTATGTCTTGGATTTGATCTGTCCCAGCAGCCTCAGAACTACACTAGTCTGAACATGTCTGTTTTGGGGTCCGCCTTCCCTTTCCAGATTGGTTGATTCTTGAGGGTAAAGGCCATGTCATACCTGATTTTGTATCAGGTGTGGGTGTGTGACAGAGATTGGTTCAGGGATTAAGCTTTTAGATTAAGTTCTGGGCAGACTCTGCCTCTGAGACCTAAGGGAAAGGGTGAAAATGTGCCTCTGAAAGATTTTGCCTCTTTACTCTGGAACAGGCACACCTGGGGTCTAATACTACTTCTACCTTGGAGGGAGCCTGGTCTCCTCCCTGTAAAATGAGGAGACAAATATTGTGGTGAATTTTCATTGAGAGAATGTGTGAAAATCACGGTTTCTTCTGCTTGATAAATGCTGGTTCATTTCTCTTACCCTGTTGTTTCCAAAATTCAATGTCACCTAGCTGGGCTGTTCTAACAAGCCAGGAGGAACAGCCCTGGGCAGCAACTTCTCTTCTCCCTTCCCCCCAGTCCTGATACCACTGCAAGGCTCCACCCCAGAAATCTGGGCTCTAAATCCTGGCCTGGAGGAAGCCCAACCAAACTGGTTAGCCTGGCCTGGTCTCCACTAGAAACTCACAAGCCCTTATCTCCACCGTGACTAAATTTGGATCTCAAACGCAGACAATCAGCCTGGGAATTCCTGATGAATTCTAGCAAGGGCCAGCTGTTCCTGTTGGTTTTTGCAGAGTAGGGAGATAATTTTTCCAAATAAGTTTAAATTAAAAGTAATAACTGGTCATTATAGAAAAATTGGAAAACATGGCAGAAAAAAAGTTACCAATAATGCCATCACCCAGACACAACCCCCATGGACATTTTGCTTCTTTTCTGTTGGTCATTCCAATGCATGGTCAGGTTTTAGGGCTATTGGTTGTTGTTGGTGGTTTGTTTTGTTTGTTTGTTTGTTTTACATCCATCCAATCAAAGTGTATGTGCAGGGTTGTTTTTGAGTTGTTTTTTTGTTTGTTTTTAATTTTTATTGGGGTATAGTTGATTTACAATGTTGTGTTAGTTTCAGGTATACAGGAAAGTGAGTCAGTTATACATATACATATATCTACTTTTTTTTTTCTTAAGATTCTTTTCCTATGTAGGCCATTACAGAGTGTTGAGTAGAGTTCCTTGTGCTATACAGCAGGTTATTATTAGTTATCTATTTTATATATAGTAGTGTGTATATATGTCAGTCCCAATCTCCCAGTTTATCCCTCCCCCCACTCCCTTATCCCCTGGTAACCATAAGCTTGTTTTCTACATCTGTGACTCCACTTCTGTTTTGTAAATAAGTTCATTTGTAGCCCCGTTTTTTTAGATTCCACATGTAAGTGATATCATATGATACTTGTCTTTCTGTGTCTGACTTACTTCACTCAGTATGACAATCTCTGGGTCCATCCATGTTGCTGCAAATGGCATTATTTTGTTCTTTTTTATTGTTGAGTAATATTTCATTGTATAGATGTACCACATCTTCTTTATCCAATTCTCTGTTGATGGACATTTAGGTTGCTTCCATGTCCTGGCTATTATAAATAGTGCTGCAATGAACATTGGGGTGCATGTACTTTTTTTTTTTTTTTTTTTTTTAATTTTTATTTATTTATTTATTTATGGCTGTGTTGGGTCTTAGTTCCTGTGCGAGGGCTTTCTCCAGTTGTGGCAAGTGGGGGCCACTCTTCATCGCAGCGCGTGGGCCTCTCACTATCGCGGCCTCTCTTGTTGCTGAGCACAGGCTCCAGACACGCAGGCTCAGTAATTGTGGCTCATGGGCCCAGCCACTCCACGGCATGTGGGATCCCCGGGACCAGGGCTCGAACCCGTGTCCCCTGCATTGGCAGGCGGACTCTTAACCACTGCGCCACCAGGGAAGCCCTGCATGTACTTTTTGAATTATGGTTTTCTCTGGGTATATGCCCAGGAGTGGGATTGCTGGGTCACATGGTAGTTCTATTTTTAATTTTTTAAGGAACCTCCATATTGTTCTCCTTAGTGGCTGTACCAATTTACATTCCCACCAACAGTGTGGGAGTGTTCCCTTTTCTCAACACCCTCTCCAGCATTTATTGTTTGTAGATTTTTTGATGATGGCCATTCTGACCGGTGTGGGGTGATACCTCATTGTAGTTTTGATTTGCATTTCTCTAATAATTACTGACGTTGAGTATCTTTTCATGTGCTTTTTGGCCACCTGTATGTCTTCTTTGTAGAAATGTCTATTTAGATCTTCCCCCATTTTTTGATTGGGTTATTTGTTTTTTGTATGTGCAGTTTTATATCTTGATTTTCCCAGTATATTTTAATGTAAACATGTTCCTGTGTTATAAACTCTTTGCTGAGTACCAGATGCTGTGCCTAGCACATCACCCACATGATCTCAATAATGCTCACATCCATCCTAAAACCAGGAGCTCCTATTATTCTTACTTTGCAGATGAGGAAACTGAGGCACAAAGAGTTTAAGTGTCTGGCCCAATGTGGAGGTGAGGACCAGGCTGTCTGGTTTCACAGCCCATACTGTTTCCCAGGGATATATCTGTATCATGTTTTATTCAGCCTTTCTTAGACATCTGTTGTTCCTCCCTGCCCAGCTTTCCTTCTACATTGCTCCAATTTTCCCGTGGGGCCTCTGATTCCCACCCCCCAACCCTTAATTCAACAGGTGCGGTTATTGGGTGGAGGTGAGCACAGGTCCTGGGTCTGACCAATCAGAGCCCCGGATCTCCCCAGCTTCCATGATTGGCTAAGGAAGGGGCACGTGATCCAGTTTGGTCCACGCAGGGATTGCTCAAAGGCAGGATGTAGCCTGGACCTGCTGCCAGCTGTCTTGAGAACTTGGGTGGGAAGGGGGGACAAAAGAGGGCAGAAGCAGAGGGGGAAAGACCACATCCGCTTGCAGCTTTTCAGATTCCGGATCGAAATGCACCCAAAGTGAGTTCTTGGGTTTTGATACTGGACTTCTCAGTTACCTGAGCCTTTTAATTCCCCCAAAGCCTGCTCCAGTTGGGTTTCTGTCACTTGTAACCAAGAGCTCTTGGCAAGTACAGTTGGCCCTCCATATCCACAGGTTCCACATCTGTGGATTCAACCAGACTCAGATGGAAAGTATTTGAAAAAAAATTCCAGAAAGTTCCAAAAAGCAAAACTTGAATTTGCTGTGCTGGCAACTATTTACATAACATTTGCATTGCATTAGGTATTATAAGTATTCTAGAGATGAATTAAAGTATATGGGAGGATGTGTGTATGTTATATGCAAATACAACACCATCTTATATAAGGGATTTGGGCATCCGTGGATACTCCAAGGCAGGGTGGTCCTGGAACCAATCCCCTGATGATAGAATGGTGAGGGACAACTATAAACCCTGGTTGTTGGTCATCAGGCTTGCTTCTAGTTTTTTATCATTATAAATAATGCTGCAATGAACATCTTTACATATAGAGCTTATCCTCAACAAGAATTATTTCCTGGGGATATTTTCTCAGGAGTTACTTGGCAAAAGGTTTGAATATTCTCAGGCTTCTATAGACATTTTTCAAATTGTCTCCTCAAGGCTGGCAATGATTTGTATCCCTCACCTCCACTCCCCAACTGTGTAGGCAACTGTGATTTTTAAAACTGAGTCCTGAAGAGACTTTCTTAACAAGCCAAAGTTGTATTTGTTTTTTTAAACAGGAAAATTATGTTAATATAAAACAGATAAAAACAGACAAAAATCAAAACACACAACACGCAAGAGCACAACACACAGGACCAGTGCAAACCCTTCCCCACCCATTCTCCCAGGTTTTGAAACCTTTATTACAGATCCCCAAAGATTAGACTGTATTGGAGAGGTCACAGTATTGAATCAGAAAGAGAGACATTTTTAAAAAGGTCTGTACACAGGTAGTGGGGTGGGGCGGGGGACGTACACTTCCTCACTCCAACATCAAATACACATTGCAGAAGGGTTTCAGTGATGAGCACAGATTTCTAGAACACTACCACGTATGCTAGTCCCCGGCCCACTTTTTAAAGTTGCTTTCAAAAAGGATTAAAAGTGCACAGACACTTTCATAAGGCACAGACAAATTGTTGCACAAGTCATCTCACTAGGGACTTGAGAAAGACGGTGAGAAAATTAAATACCGAGAGATGCCGGGAGGCCACGTGTTCCTGAGCCGGAGTCCTTCTGCCAGAACCGGGGCAGAGACAGGATTGAGAAGCGGAAGGTGATTGCCTCTCATTCGCCAAGAGTTTGCACAACCCTATTCTGGAACTGACTGGGGGTTCTCTGTCGACTTGGGGATTGATTTCCAGCCACCAGTCCCAAGGCCTGAAAGTAGCAGGTAGCTATCTCCCTGTGTCTCCCTGGCAAGACCTGAAGGCGATTATTGGTTGGTGGGGCTCTTGAGGGTTCTGCCCAAGGCCATTTCGGCAGCAACTCAGTGACTACAAGATGCCCGGCATTCCTAATGCAGAGAAGGCTTTCTGAAGTGTGCAGGGGGCTCTGGGTCTGGAAAGCAGTTGTGTACTCACTAAGATAGACCCCTGAGGCAACAGAATGGCCAGGAAAGCCCATGGACTCTGCCCCAAATGTCTCATAATGTCAATCCCTCTGACATCAGAGCTGGGGTCCTGTCCTCTCAGCTCCGTCCTCCCAGCACCCCACACCTTGTGGGCACTCAGCAAATGTTTGTTGAATGACTTTGTGTGCATGTATACATGGTGTTTTACCAAACCCCTGGAGACTCATAACCTGATTTCTGATTTACTCAGCAAACCTTTAATGAGTACCTACTAAGTGCTACCACAGGACCCAGCACTGGATGGGTCAAATACAAGTTTACAAATCTGCCCACCTCCTGCTCTGGACTGCAAGCTCCCTACAGGCCTTGTCTTTAGACCCGGTTCCCATCCCTTTGTCCAGAACACAGGCCACACTGACCAGTGGTTGTCGGATGACTGAAAAAGCATTGCTGTAGTTAGGGGAACAGCTGCCCTGGGTAGCTAAATCCCAGAAGACTCCCAGTTCTGCGAATGGGCTAGAAAAAGGAGTTTGTCTTGACTTGGAAACAGCTCAGTTTCTCTGGTGGTTCAGGCTGAACAGGCACCAGACCACAACAAAGGCGGCATCCTCTGGTCTTCCTGTCCTCGCGCTGGGGGCCCTACTTAGGGGGGTGGTGGTCATGAGGCCCAGGAAGGTGGTGGGACAAGTGTCTCCCCAAAGTTGCCCCTGATGGGCACCCCCATGTAACAGGAGGAGGCCCTGGGGTTGGACCCAAGCTCACACGTGGCTCAGCTCTGCCGGGAGAAGGTGGGCAGTAGGCAGATAAGCCTGAAAGGAAGGACACTTGTGCTCCCAGGGTTCCGGGCGGCACAGGGGCCGCAAGTCTGGGGCTGGAACCCTCACACAGGGGCGGGTGCCCAGCTCTCTCCAGGCGCTGCCCAGGTGAGCTTCAAGGAAGAAAACTCAAGCAGTCTCGAGCTTTCTGGGCTCGGGGCCAGGCAGCAGAGAGCGTGGGTTTTGGCATCAGGCACTCCTGGGTTTGAAGCCCAGTGCTGTCACCTCCTGCTTCACTTCCAGCACCTTAGTCCTCTTACCTGCCAACTGGGGATAATATCGTATTTCATTGATTCTAGGAGCACAGCTTTTCCACTTAACATGTCGGAGTAAAATGAATCGAATAGCTGTGGCATCTTACAGTTGAAATTGGCAGTGTTTTTCCCTTAGTGGTACATAGAATGGTGTGTTTTGTCATCAGTAGTGTCTTTGATACGACTCAATATGGTACTAAGACCTACCTCACAGGATTGACATGGGGATGCACCTCCCCAGCCCAGTGCCGGGCACACAGTGATGCCAAATAAAGAAGAGTGGTTCCCTTCCCTCTTCCTCCTGCCCCCTCTCCAGACAGAACCTAGAGGGCGGTGTGGGCAGCTCCTCTGCAGCGCTGAATAAATCAGTTTAGAGCATCAGGAAATGTCTGGTTTTTAGAAGATAAACACTCCCTTAATTCCTCTTGGAAACAGGGAGGCTATTTATAGCAGCTGCAGAGCATGTTAAACAGGCCACCAGCTCCTTTCTTCCCAGGTAATAGGTCACCAGGCGCATGGCCTGGTCCACCCTGGGTCCAGGCCCTCGATCCCTGGATTCCTGGCAGTGGTTGCACTGACCCTGGCTGGAACCCGAGGGGACAAGAGAGAGGAGCTGGCTCCCCCAGGCCGCCGAGACCACCGGGGCTTGTGACTATGGCTCAATCCAGTCAGGGGAGCTGCTGCCTGGAGAACCACCGTCCTGGGGGTGACTAGCCCTCTCACATGGGGCCTGTGCGTGGCCTTGCCCACACCCAGCACGTGGCGGAAATGGAAGGCTCCAGCAGACCAAGTTCAGCTGGGTGCCGAGCGCTGCCTAGGTATGCAAACTCTTATCTTGGCAAATGCTGGGGTGCCAGTCACTCCCATAAAGATTCTGCTGCAAAATTAAAACCTGGGCGTGTTTCCCAAGTTCATAAGGGAAAAAGAACCAATCAGGGATCCTTGCAGGGGCAAGAGTAGGGTTTCTGAAGTTGAGATCAGGTCGGAATACCAGGCAGAGGAGAAGCAGATGGTCCAAGACCTGGAGCATCACAAGGGCACGGATTGACTGGCCTTATGGGCCTTGATCTGACGAGGGGGACCCCAGACAGGTAACAAACAGTTGCTATATGAATGCAAAAACTGAATGTCCTCCCTTCCCTGCCTCCCTCAACAGAAGAACAGATTAAGAATTGGACTAAAAACGATACCTGCTCTTTGCAAGGTGTCTTGGGCCTTTTAAAATGTGCCAGTCCTGCCAAGAGCTCTGGAGTGGGCAGGTACCAGGCTTCCTCTTGGACAGATTGGGAACTGAGAAACAGAGAGGCCCAGGGACCTCCCTAAAGGTACAGCACAAGACAGGGCAGAGGTGGGGCCCAGAAGGGAATTGCAGGCCTGCCAGCCCATCAGCCTAGGTGTGGTCCGGGAGTCTGCAGAGATGGGCCCAAGCAGGGGGGAGGGGGGAGGGGTTTGGGGCAGGGCCAGGGTCCCAGGAAATGCCCAGCAAATAACCCTGGGGAGGGGGAAAGTCCCAGTGTCAGCATTTTCAGCGAGTGTCTCAGTCCCTAGTTAACATCATCCTAATGATAAGTTAACATCTTAGTAATCACCAGGGGGAGATAAGCTGAGAATCAGAACAAAGACGGGTTGCAAAGCCCTGCTTCCTTCCCCTACTTGGCCAGCAGGTCATCCTGGTGATGCCCACAGCTGCTGGCAAATGCCAGGCCCCGTGTTTCAGCAGGAAATGTGGAGAGTTGTGGAGTGACCCTTTCCAACGCCAGGTGGCTCACCGGCATCTAGGATTCTTTCCCGCCCCCAGGAAAAGGGAACCTGTTGCTTGTCTTCTCCTTGGAGACGGTGAGGATGCTACAGACTAAAAGCATATAGGGATGGAGTCAAGGGGTGGTGTGCTTGTAATTAGGCTGTCTGGGGCTGAAGGGGTGACAAGGCTTCTGGAGAAGACACCACCCAGAGCTCTGGCCCCAGCACCCAGTCAAAACTCCTCTCCAAGACTGAGTTAGAAACTGAAAAAGCAAATTGTTCTCTTATGTTCTCCGCCCAACTACTCCCCAAGGAGTTGCCGCTTCGGAGCTGTAAACAATGAGCTATTTTTTCCTCGCCTTAGAAAATCTGAGTGTCCCTTTTCTATACCATCTGAGGGAGTTCTGTTTAGGTGCAGGCTTTGTACATTCAAAACCAGCTGACGTCACAGCCCCGTAAAGTGAACAACTTCTAGTCACGCTACCGTCTGGGCTCCGGATTGCACATTCCTTAGTGTTAAATAACCTCCTAGAGCCAGGATCCCTGGATAAATACCTACACGTTCTCTCTAGGTCATTCTCACACACTCGCCCTCTCTGGACTGTCTCCCTCCCTCCCCTCCCCCTCTCTCACACACACTCAACCCAACCCCAGCAAAAGGCATTGCACAGAGGACGCCATTTCTCAGCTGAGAGGTCACCGGGGGACAGGGCAGTCTGCCAGGCAGTTCCTGAGCTTGCTCTTAGGACGGCCTTTTGGGGGCAAAGCACTTTCGAGCCAGAAGCAACCCTCGCTTGGACTGAGACCCCCGGGGGCCTCGTGTCCACGACTGTCACGCCTTGCCCACCACTGGAGAGCGGCAGGCAAGGCAGCTGCTGCCCTTGGACTCCCCGGCAGCCATGGTGCTCGCCCGGCCCGGGGTGGGGGTGGGCTTCAGAAAGGTGACCTTGCTCTGGTCAAGGCCGTCGGCGGGCCAGGCTACGGCCTGTAGATCTTAATGACGTCCTTGATGGGCCGCCGGCAGATGGGGCAGCAGGCCCGGGCCTGCCTCTTGAGCCGCAGGCCGCAGCCGTGGCACAGGCACATGTGTCCACACGTGTAGATGACTGTGTCCACTTCGCCATCGAAGCACACCGCGCACTCGCTGTTCTTGCTGCCCGCCAGCTCCGGTGGGGAGAACACGGGGGACACTGGTGGGCTCAGTGGGGAGCTGGGGGCCGTCACTGCAGAAAGGGAGAACAGGCAGACCTTAATCCGTGGTTCTCAGGTGGGCTCTGCTGGGGCAATCCCAAGAAGGCAGGGCTTCTATGGCAGAGTCCGTGGGGGGACAACTTTGGGAGACACCAGTTTTGGTTATTCTCCTGGGTTTTGCCCCCTTTCCTATGCTCCTACCCCTAAGCATCAAGCACCATTATCACCCTCTGGGATGCCATATCCAGATGTTTCTCCTCCCTACAGCTGAAGAAGGAAAGGATGCGGGGGAAAGGCGGCCACCTTATTTAGCCCCAGGAAGGGCTGGTACAGCCACCAGGGAGAGCCCCTGTCTCCCTGCACCCTCCACTCCCCCATCCCTGAAGGTGTGCCCTTCCTTACCCAGGGATGATTCAGATGCCGAGGAGGACTGGTTGACACTGAAGGCCATATCGGAATCGCTATCGTCCTGGGAGCCGCTGAGGGATCCTGATGGGGATGTGGTCGCAGGGCTGGACTGCAGGGTGCCTGAGACCAAAGAGACTCCATCAGGGGCAGTGGGAGGTGGGCTCTGCTCTGCTAGTCCCTGGCTCTCCACTGCTTTGCACCTTCACTTCCTCATGTATCTAATGGGAGGACAAGAACTGCCTCACAGGGTTCTGCTAAGAACTGATGGAATCGTACAAGTGTGATAGACATTTGGTCTTTGCCACCTAGCCTCCATTCTTGTTTATTTCAGAAACAGCACTGGAATTTTGTTTGAGGCACTACTTCACCCTCACACACACGATCCAGGCCAGGCCAATAAGAACTTCCACCCTTGGTCTCAGTGGTGGTTCAAGCAAGGCCTGCAAGGCCAAATTCTGTGACTGTCACTAGAACTACTAGGAAAGAAGGCACCCATTCCATTGGGAGATGAGCCTGGTGCTGTAGGGCCTGCCTGAGAGTCAAGCCAACACAGAGCAAAGTACAGCTTTCAGATGGAATCCTGATGACATCCTTTCAACACCTAGATCCAGTTGTTCCTGAATCCATCCAATATACTCCCAGACTTCTGAGGCATGTGTGTACCCCCCAAATTCCCTTTTTGCTTAGGGCACTGTGAGTGGGGTTTCGTTACTTGCAACTACAAGACTCCCAACTAGTGTTCAACATGGATGGGTCTTCTTCCCTGAACTCACTGTTGCTTCAGATAATGATGGGTTATCTCTGATGTGAAGAGACAGGCCCCTTCCTTTACCCTACTTGAGGATGGATGGACAGATTACAGAACCAGGGCTGCTGTCAGACGGGGATCAGGAGGGCAAGTCCCTGGCCTCCAAAAGCAGTCACTTCCTTTCTACCTTCTCCTGCCTTCTCTTCCTGACCACTCAAAGGCTCATCCTGGTTCTTCTGGAGGTGCTGGGGAGGGGGAGAGAATGACTCTAGGCTTAGTTCTTGCAAAGCCCCAGTGGGAACTTGGGCAACTCATCTCAGGCTGAAATGATGACTATTGTCTGATGGTCCCTTAAAAAAAAAACAACAAACCCAAACCAACCAAATTACAACCACCACTACCCTGTTCCTCCTCTGTCCTCAGTCAAACAGCAACAGTCACTGTCGTTACTATTGCTACTTATTAAACATGCTGCATGTGGCAGACACCTGCTTAAAAACATTATATGCACCTTTTCATTTCATCCTCACAATAACCCCACGATGCAGGTCATCACTCCCTTTCTACACTGAAGGAAACTGAGGCTCAGGGATTCTCTGATTTGCCCAGCATCTTCATGGCTGACCAGCCACGTGACTGGGACATTTATTTAATCTCCCTGTGCTTCAATTTTCAGGAGGATAAAACTGAATGAGGTGACATATGAAATGTTCATCGTTTCTGTTATCGTTCGGACTTTACTTCTTGAAACACGAAAATGGAGCTGTGCTCTCTGGGAACCTTCCCTGATCACCAGCCCCGCTCCACCAAGTTGGCGAGAAGAGAAGCCCCTCTGCTGTAGCGAACACCACACCGCGCAAATCTCCATTTGGGTGTCTGTGAGGACGTGAGGGCGCTCCACGGTCTGTGTCCTCTCCTCTGCCGTGCCCCATCCCACGAGCTCAGGGCCTGGCCCACAGCTGGAGGAGGGTGCTGCGTGTCTATTTGTGGCAGAATGAAGGCAAGAAGCAATCTCAAAACGGGATGGTTCAAGCCTGCGTTCCACTTTCTGTGGACGGTGTTATTCTCATTTTCCTCTTTTAAATGTAGTTGTATTTTCTTTTTCTCCTACACTTAATACACATTACATGTGTAAAAAATATTTATAATAAATCATAATAATGGAAATAAAAATTGCACCGACAATTTACCTGCCAGGCCCTGACACCAGCGGGTACTTGGGTTGGTGTGGACAAAGTGTGGTCCAGGGAGCTGCGACAAAGGCATCCCCGGGGCACTGGTTAGAAACGCATCTTCTCAGGACCCACCCCCACTGAATGGGAAACTCTAGGTGGAGGCCAGGTGGTTCTGATGCGCGTTCAAGTTTGGGGGACCACCGGCTGGGCTTCAGCAGCGGCTCCGGCTACCTATCCAGTGGCGCCAGGATTCCCGGGGCGAGCCCCGCATACGCGCGGTCGGGGGACTCACCGAGGAGGCGCAGCTGGCCTGCGGCGCCGCCGCTCACGGCGAAGAAAGCCCAGAGCGCCTGCGTGGTGTCCACGCACAGCAGGCGGTCGCGCGGGCGCCCGTTGACGCCCAGGAGCACGTCGCCGCCGGGCCGCAGAGTGAAGCTGAGCGCGTCGCCCCCGCTCGGCACGGGCCCGGCGCGCGCCACCACCCAGTACTCTTTGCGGTCGAGCAGCGCGTAGGGGTCGGTGGGCAGCTCGGCGGCGCGGAGCCCGCCCGGGTCGCATGACGTGATGCCGAAGGCCAGCGCGCTGGGCGCCGCCAGCCCCGGGCGGCCCACCTCCACGAAGAGGCTCTCACCGGGCCGCAGCGGGCGCTCGGAGAAGACAAGCGTGCGACCGCCGTCGGGCCGCGGCGCGCAGGCCACCTTGCGGTCGAGCGACAGGCTCACGTCGGGCCCGCGCGTCGCGTGGAAGCGCAGGTCGGCTTCTAGCAGCGCCGGTGACGACGAGGGCCGCGGGCGCTCGCGGGGCCCGCACGGGATGGCTGCGGCCGCGTGGTCGGCGAGCGGCGGGCCCGGGGCGCGGCCCAGCGCCAGGTGGCCCAGCTTGGCCACCACCTGGTTGTTTTCGAGCTCGTTGTTGTCGAAGTTAGCCGCGTCGTGGCTGCTGGGCGGCAGGCAGGCGCTGAAGCGGGCCTGGCCGAGGCGCGCGGGCGTCAGCGTGTCGGCGAACCCGCTCTCTGCGCGGGGAGGGCAGAAGAAGGGCAGTGAGGGCGCAGCCGGCCAGGAGCCCCCGCCTTGCCCTCCCCGCGCCCCCACCCCCACCTGGGCCCTCCCTTTCTTTTTCTGATTCCTTCGTGACGTTATTTAAGATCCCCAGGTGCACAGAATTGGATCAAGCATCGTCCCGAGAGCACTTGACTATTCTTATCTTTGGGACGGGCAGATGAGGCCCTTCCTCCCTTTTTCCTCCCTCCTTCTCTTACTCCCATCCCTCCATCCTTTCCTCTCCCTCTTTTCTGTCTTCTCGTCTTCCTTTTTTTTCTTTCCCCCTTCTTCCTTCCTCCCGCCCCCCTCAGAGGTTTTCATACTTTTGAAGATTTTTTTTTTCTTTTAATTGGTGTGTTCGTTTCTGCTTCATAACAAAGTGAATCAGCTACACATACACATATTTAAAGGGCATTTAAAAATCATTATTGTCTGCTTCCCCAACTAGAACATAAGCTCCAAGGGAAAGAGCAAACCCTTGGGTTTGTGGCCTTAATGTGTGCCAGGTTATTATTTTAAGCTCCTTTTCACAGGTTCTCATTTAGTCCTCATACAACCTGTGAGGTGTGTTATCACCTGTTATCACCCACCATTTGGTAAAGAAGGGAGCTGAGGCACAAAGGGGCTAGGGACACGACCAAGGTTGCACGGCAACTAAGTGGCAAAGTCAGGACTCGAACCCGGGGCTGTCTGGTTCCATGCTGCCTCTGAAAGAAGGCGGGGCATGGGCCTGTCCTCCTCACTGCTGTGTCTGCAGCAGGGAGCACCGTACCTGGGTGCTACTCCACCTTTGAATGTGTAAGGTTTCTGCAAGAAATGGCCTCATTGTATAGGACAGGAAACTAAGGGGGCATTTTTTAAAAGTCACAGTCATGAAAATATTTTTGAATAATTTTTAGTAACGTGAAAAAATGCTCTTGATCTATATTAAGTAAAAAAGCAAATAAAAATAGTGTTTGTCATCCAGGTAATACAGGCCTTCATACTTTGGTATCAACAGATTACTTGTGGACCGTCCCTAACTAGAATGTGAGTCCCTGGAGGGCAGTGTCTGTGACACAGTCTGTTCACCACCAAGTTTCAGGGCTTAGCAGAGTGCTTGGCAGATAGCCTTCATTATTATGTAGTTTACTGGATGAATAAATGAATGAGGTCTCTAGCAGAGACTGACTGCTTCTCTGAATAACAAAGATATCAGGGAAAGAAAGTATTTTGAAGTTGTTTTTGTGATCAAAATATTCTTGTTAACCAGAGCAAGTAAAGGAAGCAAGAAAAAGTGTTACTCAGACTTTTTAAACCAAACCACTCTAGCTAAGATGTTGTTACCATTCTGTAATTTATATCATGGGGGAAAAATATTTCTTCCTCTTCAGTTTTCCAAATATAAAATTAAATCATAAAAACAAACATGGTTTTGCAAAAAAAATGCCCTAACCCCTGGTGAGAGGCTCATATGTTACTCCCCCCACCCCCCCAGGTCCATACAGGGCAGAGTTTGCAAACTGGCCATCCAAGTTCTGATGCTGGCTTACAGACTTGTCTGGTTGGCCTACTAGTGTTTGGGTTTTTTTTCCTTTTTTTTAACTTTTTATTTAAAAATAACCAAACATATACAAATAGTATAATGAATGCTGTTTACCCAGATTCAACAATTAACATTCATGGCCAATCTTGTTTCACTGACGCCCCCATCAGTTCTCCCTCCTATATTATTTTGAAGCAAATCCTAGACATGCCATTTTATCTCAAAAAATTCCAGTATGTCTCTCTAAAATTTAAAGACTTCTTGTCATACTGTGTGTGAGAATATGCTTTTTTCCCAGTTTGTTTGAATGAAGATCCAAATAAAGCCCACTCATTGTCATTGGCCTCTTTTAAGCTATGGTTGCCTCTTCTTTTTTCCCCTTCCATTGGTTTGTTGAATAAATCACCCCTTGGTCTTTCAAAATATTTTTTGAACTTGTGGCCAGTACTTAAGAGTCAGGAGATTCACTTTACACTGGATTTATAGCCTCTCTTGGAAAATCAGGTCTAGTGACACAGGACCTGAATTCTTGCCTGTCATCAATGGGTTACAGCTTGCCCTTTTGCTGAGGTTGTTTGCTTTCCTTCCCCATGGCCCTGAGCTGGCCCCTTCACCCATCTCAACTGCTTGCTTGGGCTCTGTGGACATTTGAGTTTGTCTTGCATTAGAGGATGCTTCCCCACAACCTGAGGGAAGAAGTAGGATTTCGGTTTGGTCCTTTTAAAAAGTATATATGTGTGCATGTGTCTGTATCTGTCTATAATACTATATGTGCATAGGAAATCAAGTTCTAGAAAGACATACAACAAAATGTTAATGGTCATTATCTCTCAGGTAGGTGAGGTTATGAGGGATTTTCTTCAGATTTTTCTGTATTTTCCAACTTTTCTACAGTAAACATACACACTGCAAAGTTTTATCATCAAAACCCCCAATATTTTGAAAAATCAAGTTTTCAATTAATATTTAACAATGGGGGGAAAATGCCCGTGATATAATATTAAATGAACAACAGAGGATACAAAACCGAATATACGATTTGATTCTAATTATGTGGGAAATGTATGCATGGGATACAGATGAAAGATATAGGAAGGAAATACATAGAAATTCGAGGGTGGTTATCTCTGGGTGGAAATTTGCTTCTTTATGGTTTTCAGATTTTCTCATTTTTCGCTAATGAACATGCATTGATTTTGTAATCAGAAAAAAAACATGAATAAAAGTAGACTAAAACAAGCACTTTTTTTGAAAAGGCATTTTAGACAAGTGGATGTTTCTGGGAGCCTCTTGGCATAATGCATTTTCCCAGGGCTCGCTGCCTTACTACAGTCATCCTGTGAGGCCAAGCCTGAAGGCACTGGCCGTGGCTTGCCCTGGGCCTCTGCTCTTGCCAACACACTCTGCTTCTGTCCCCCACCCCCAAAGCTCTTCCTCCTGGCCCCTAACAGCTCCACATAAGAGCCTGTCCTTCAGTATAGCATCCTAATTGAGAGCATGGCTTGGAGATGGGTACTTAGGTTCGAGTCTTGGCTTCAGCCCTTCTTGGCTATGTGACTTTAGGTAAGTCACTTTACCTCTTGAAGTCTCAGCTTCCTCCGCTTAAATATCGTATATTAACGCATATATGTGGAACCTAGAAAAATGGTACACATGAACTGGTTTGCAGGGCAGAAATTGAGACACAGATGTAGAGAACAAACATATGGACACCAAGGGGAAGTGGTGGAGGCGGTGGTGGTGGTGGTGGGATGAACTGGGAGATTGGGATTGACATGTATACACTGATGTGTATAAAATGGATAACTAATAAGAACCTGCTGTATAAAAAAATAAAATGCAAAAATTTTTTTAAAAATGGAATAATGATGATACCTGCCCCCCCCCACTCCCACCCATGTTGTTATAGAGACTAAATTAGATGCTTTTATAAAGAGTCTGGCACAGGGGTCCCAACCCCTGGGCCACGGACGCGCTATCAGTCCCCATGGCCTGTTAGGAACCAGGCAGCACAGCAGGAGGTGAGCAGCGGGCAAGCCAGCGAAGCTTCATCTGTATGTATAGCCGCTCCTCATCGCTCACATCGCTGATCTGACAGGAGCTCCGCCTCCTGTCAAATCAGCGGCAGCATTAGATTCTCATAGGAGCGTGAACCCTACCGTGAACTGCGCATGCAAGGGATCTAGGTTGTGCGCTCCTTATTGAGAACCTAATGTCTGAAGATCTGAGGTAGAGCCGAGGCAGTGATGTTAGCGCTGGGGAGCGGCTGCAAATACACATTATCATGAGCAGAGAAGTTTGACTGCACAGAGACCATAATCAATCAATGCACTTGAATCATCCGGAAACCATCCCCCCACCACCCAGTCCATGGAAAAACTGTCTTCCACGAAACCAGTCCCTGGTGCCAAAAAGGTTGGGGACCAATGGTCTAGCACAGAGCATGGTACAAAGTGCTCAAAACATGGTAATTATCATTATTCCTTAAACATCTATTAACAAAATGTGTAGAGCACTTGCCATGTGCCAAGCACTGTGCTGGGCACTGGCTGAAGAGGAGAACAAGCAGGCATGGCCTCTGGGTCCATGGAGCTCTCACTCCAGTGGGCGAGGCAGATTTTAATGAAGCAACTGACAGGAAACTAACTCTTCTTCCAAACCGTGATGAGTGCCACCAAGAGCTGCCATCTCACGATGCTCTGAAAGACGGGCACATTCCAGTGGGGAACTCAGACTCTGAGAGGCAAGGTGAGTTACTCCAAGTCACACAGCTAGGAAGTGATAGAACTGGGATTCTCTGTGTGTGTCAAAGGGGGACTTGGTCAGAAGTGGGGCCTGAGAGTGGGTCAGAACAGCCCAGTCTCTGATCACGGAGCTATGACACGAAGGCTGAGGGAGTGGTGGCTGGGAGGTGGAGTGTAAGCATTTCAGGCAGAGGGAACAGCATGTGTGAAGCCTCTGAGGCGGTGAAAGCTTGGTATGTTTTTGAGGCTGGTGTTACAGAGTATGTGACAGCACTTAACGTGGGACCTGGCACACAGTAGCCCCTTGGAGAAGCTTGGGTCTCCTTCCTTTATATAAGGAGCTCTGTCCCTATCAGGCATTGTCCCTGAGTGAGACAGGCCCAAGATAGCAGAGTGCTGACCTAGGCCTGACACTTCAGAATCCACCTCTCAAAGCTTCTCTATGGAGAATCAGCCAGCTGGCTACAGGCAGAAATCCAGCCACATCAAGAGGCCATCAAGGAAGCTTATCAAAACTTCCTGGCTCTAACCTGTGACTCGTCTCCAAATCCACTCCCTGGACCTGATGAAAGTATACACAACCATTTACTTGAGCACCTACCAGAAGCAACTCCATGCATTCATTACCCTTATCAATCCTTACCACTATCCCATGCGGCTCTGCAAAATGGGCACATTTCACAGTGGGAAAACACCGAGGCTTTGAGAGATGAAGTGAGTTATTCAAAGTCACACAGCCAGTGGTGACAGAAATGGGATTCCATCTCAGGCTATGCAACTCCAAGGCTGGGCTCCTTATGACAAGCAACGCTGCCTCCAAAATTCAGCTGTCCTTGTTTAGCTCTTACAGCTGCCCAGCATGGGGACTCAGCCTCAGGCCAAGTGGAGTTGTGGTCCCCAGGGACCTAATATCTCTGAGAGGAAGGGTCCAACAAGTGCCCCCCCCACCCACCCATGATCATCCACCAAGCACCATCACGCAGCAGCAGTCCGAGGCCAGGCGCGCGGAGGCTGGAATGGCTGGGATGGGCGCCCTGACCTCCCACTCTCCCTGGGCCACCTCCAGGGCCTGCCTCTGGCCTGGGATGGAGCTCAGTTCTTCCCTTTCTTTCTCTTCCCTGGCTCTCTCAGGTCAACTGTGTCTGGGCCTGGAAGTAAAGCAGAATTTATGCCCCAAGAGAAACCATCTGTGTGTGAAGATGAAGATGAAGACTGGACGAACTGGAGACAGAGGGGACCATCCATCAGTCACTTCAGTGTCTCAGAAGGACTGCTTTGGGCCGTGTCCTGGAGGCAGAAGTGACAGGACACGCTGACAGAATGATTGCCGGGGGAGGAAAAGAGGAGTCCAGCATGACCCCGGAGGTTTTGGCTGAGGCACCACGTGGGTGGTGCCATCCACGGACAACAGGGATGGCTGTGTGAACGTGTTCCATGTGGGAAGCCTCTCGGACACCAGAAGGAGGTGTGAGTAGGCGGAGGGAACTCTGGAGTTCAGGGGAGGTGTCAGGGCTGGGAATATGGATTTGGGAGCCAACAGCTTAGAGATGGGACTCAAGGCCCAGCGACAGGCTCCTATCATCTGGAGAAAGAGGGTAGATGAGAGAAATGGCCTTGCCTCATTTGTTTGTTAAATTCTACAGTTGTTTAGGCACTTTTCTACATGCATGTTGTATTATATGATTTAAAGGTAAGAAGGAGGGCTTCCCTGGTGGCACAGTGGCTAAGAATCCGCCTGCCAATGCAGGGAACACGGGTTCGAGCCCTGGTCCGGGAGGATCCCACATGCCCCGGAGCAACTAAGCCCGTGCGCCACAACTACTGAGCCTGCGCTCTAGAGCCCGTGAGCCACAACTACTGAGCTCACATGCCACAACTACTGAAGCCCACGCGCCTGGAGCCCGTGCTCTGCAACAAGAGAAGCCACAACAATGGGAGGCCTGCGCACCACAACGAAGAGTAGCCCCCGCTCGCAACAGCTAGAGAAAGCCCACGCGCAGCAACGAAGACCCAACACAGGCAAATATAAAAACACATAAATAAATAAATTTATTAAAAAAAAATAAAAGTAAGAAGGAAAGAGAATGAAGAGGGCCTAGGATAGAATCCTGGGGCTCTCAGCATATGGAGACAGGCAGGGGAGAAGCCAGCAAGCGGGCCAAGGAGGAGAGGCTCAGGAGGTGGGAGGAAAAGCAGGAGCTTTGGAGGCCCGGAGCCACGAGCAGGTCAGAGAGGCGGGGAGAGGTGTCCTGTGGCAGCAGGGAGAGGCCTGGTGAGAGGATGGAGACGACAGCTCTGGATTTGGCAGCACGAGGCTGAAGGGTGAGCTTGCAGGCTGAAGTCCAGCGAAGCGGTGCGGACGGCTCTATTGCAGCCAGGTTTTAGCACATTAGGGAGGAGTTGGATAAAACTGGAGTGAGAAAGGTTTCTGATGGTCCACGAGCACTGGCCACCCCGTGTATTACTGCCACAGCTGGGAACAACTTTCTTCAACGCACCTGGTGGTGCCCTAAGCCAGGAGAAGATGAAGTTGAAGGGCTAAAACTCTCACTGGCCGAGATACTGGGGCATCAAGGTGAGTCCCGCCAGACTGGGTCACTGATGACTACATGGGTAACTAGTAGCGACCAAATGTTGAACCTCCTCAGTATCCATATACTCCTGCACGTGTTACAAAGCCTAAGGAACATAAGCAGTTGTTTTTGAACTTCAAGAGAAAGCCTTGTTTGCAGAACCTAAAAAGTACAAGCTGGTAGCTGTCCCATTGTTTGAATTGATGATTCACCAGGCTACGGACCCACCATTTCTTGTCTCCCTCAGCTTCTGAGCAGGTTCTATTTTACCTACAACTGCAATCCTGTGCCAGGGCAGAGGTAGAAGAAGCTGTCTCTGGGAGCACAGCTATATGCAGTATAGAATAAACATGGTAGAAAATGTGCTTTGGGTATATCTCTTCCCCAGTCCTTAAATTGCCAACTGTACTTTCTGTTGTTTGAATAGTAAATAATATGAAGAACCAGAGGGTGGTGTAAACAAATGTGATGATGTTTCATTTCCTTTGGGGCCTACTCATACTTTTTTGTATAATGTTAAAGAGAATTGATTTCTTTCTATTTGTGTTTTCTTTTTAATTTCATATTAAACATTTTTTTTAATCAGAAAAAAATTTCACGGTGGCACAGTGGTTAAGAATCCACCTGCCAGTGCAGGGGACATGGGTTCGAGCCCTGGTCTGGGAAGATCCCACATGCCGCAGAGCAACTAAGCCCGTGTGCCACAACTACTGAGCCTGTGCTCTAGAGCCCGTGAGCCACAACTACTGAGCCCATGTGCCACAACTACTGAAGCCCACGTGCCTAGAGCCTGTGCTCTGCCACAAGAGAAGCCACCCAATGAGAAGCCCACGCACCGCAACAAAGAGTAGCCCCCGCTCGCCGCAACTAGAGAAAGCTGGTGCGCAGCAACGAAGACCCAACGCAGCCAAAAATAAATAAATAAAATAAATAAATAAATAAATGTATATATATATTAAAAAAATTTTCACTGGGATGAGCTGAAGAAGGAAATGGGAGGGGGTGGTATAGACAACACCTTTGAGAAAGTTTCTCTCTGAAGGAGAGCAGAGAAATGGTAGTAGCCTGTGGAAGAGATTGTCAAGGGCAGTTTCTTTTAAAGATGGGAGCTACCAGAACCCTTTTGTGTGCTCATGGGGATGATTCTGTGGAGAGGGAAAGAGAGGCTAGAGAGAGGGACAAATGACAGGAGAATGTCCCTGAACAGGCAGAGGGGACAGGAGCAGAGCTCCTTCTACCATGGCCACAAGAGGGCAGGCAGAAAGGCAGGGGTGTTGGGGATGGAGAAGAGAAGGTGAGGATGTTGGGCACCTAGCCCGGGCTTTTCCAGATGCCTCCCTGCTGCCAACCAGAGAAGACTGGACCAGGGCAGACAGACCTCGGCTGGTCCCTGGCCAGTGCTGTTTGTGACCTCAGCTTCCTTCTGCAATTTGGGGAGCTTCACACCTGCCTCACAGGCCCATGGGGAGGACTAATGGCAGGGCTGTGGAAGGAATAACCACGTGCCGGGTGCCACGCCCGGCACAGAGTGGGCCTTTAGGGGCCCCTCGTAGGACGTGGCCACAGAGTGGAGCTCTCACTCCTGACTGGGAAAGGATAAGCCTTCGGGGTACCCTACCAGGCAAATGCCTTACTGTGGGGCTGGGAGCTGGGCACTGATCTGGGCTGTTTGTAAAGAAAACATTAACTGCAAAAGCCGATTACCCTCTGCTGCTCCCCACTGGGGCTCCGGATGAAGCCAGCTGAAGCCGCTCCTCCCTGCCTGATGTGGTGCTCACAGGTCCCACGCCAAGGCACCTCTCGGGTCCTGGACCAAAGCCCCTTGCCCACCACAGCCACTGATCAGCTGGGTGACCTCAGGCAAATCCCTGCCCCTCTCTGGGCCTCTGTTTCCTTATCTGCAGCATGGAGAGGTGCACTCAGACCTGCAGGCTCTGATTTCAATCTACAACTTCAAGTCTTTATCAAACAGTTTGTTCATAATACTAGTGAACAAATACTGAACCACCAACTGTTAGGTGACCTTGGCCAAGTTATCCATCCATGCCGGGCCTGCCGATGGGGATGATACTATTTCCTATCTCACAGGGTTCTTGTGAGGACTAGAAGACATCACCCAGGTAAAGCCCTCAGCGTGGTGCCTGGCACAGAGTAGGTCCAATAAATTAACGAAAGGGCTCAAGTCTTTCAAGGGGGGTTAATGACTCCCTTATGAGGCCTTTGGAGAGCCACTGTTGCTGGCTATCTGGCACCCAGTCCCCGCTTCTTCTGGTCTCAGCACCCAACTATTCTTTTGAGGGAACTCCCCCTGCCCCATTTCCACTCATTGCCTTGAGGAGGGAGTCTTAACTTGGCCAGTCACTCTATCCCATCCCTCTGGCCATGGAGATCAACGAGGTTAGATCTTGAGATTTTAGCTAGACCCTGTGGGAAAGCAGCTCTCCTGCTAGATTTGTTAAGTTCGTGGGACATGGGACTGGAGCTGCTGGTGGCCTTGCCCCCAACCCAAAGGGAGAGCCTGATTGAGGATGACACCAACAAAGACTACAGCTGAGCAAGAAATAAAGGCAGACCAATATTCTGCGTGCTATTTCTTGGGCCTCTGCATCACGCCAGTCTAACAGGGAGCTGTTCCCTGGAATTTTCAGTCACAGGAGACATTAATTCCACCCCACCCCCCCTTTTTTTTTTTTTTGCTTGAGTGAGATTGAACTGGTTTCTGTCACTTGCAACCGAAGGTTTCTGACAGCATAGCCTGCAATGCCATGGCCTTGGGCTGGCGTTCCATGTTCAGTCTGACCAGCCTTCTACCGCTTGGCAGAGGAAGGATAATGAGGCCATGACACTGACCACTCCTGAGCTGCCTGGAAGTGGGACAGGGCTGCCTCAGGACAGCATGGGGCCTGCATTCCAGAGCTCTGGAAAAGGGCTTCCTTGGAGAAAAAGGAGCCGGGAGAGGTGTGCATGACCTGGCTGAGCCTTCCTCTACTGGGTCCAAGAACTACTAAAATCAGCAGAAAGTAACTTGTCTTTGGCCCAGAGGAGCATCCAGAGAAATCAAGGCTCTCAGGATGGACCACTCCAGGCCCCAGTAAGCCCATCCTGGTTGATGCCCCTGAGAACAGTAAACTAGCAGCCACAGGGCAGCCCTGTGGGAGAATGTATCCAGCAATGCAGTTTGCATGGGGGCAACCCAGGTGTCCATCAAAGCGGGAGGCCATTAGAGAACAAGGAAGCAGAGAGACAGATACAGATAAATCTTAAAATGGGGCAAGTGAACAAAGAAAAATAGAATAAGGTCCTTAGCACAATACCATCTACCTATGCATACAAAACAGCTCTACATATTTTTAAAAGATACACACGCCCAAGGGCTGCCAAACATCAGACAGACTGATGCTTATCTGGGCAGGGGAAGGCGTGAATGGGAGTGGGGATTGGAGATGAAGCAGAAAAGTCAAAACAAGAGAAGGGGCTTGTGTGATGATACCATGCCCTGAACTGAGAGGTCTGAAGAGCTCAGCTTGGTACCAGGCAGGGCGGAGGGACAGGCACCCATGCAAAGAGGACCACTGTGATCACAATCCTGGCTGCACCCTGGGATCACCCGAGGAGCCTTTAAGAAATCTGAATGCCTGGGAGCCAACCCCGCCCCCCCCCCCCACCTCCCTGAGGTTCTGATCTAATTGGTCTGGGTATAACCTGGGAAGTGGGGTTTTCAGAGCCCCCCAGGTGACCTCAATGTGCAGCCAAGGCTGAGAACCACTGAACTAAAGCGTTCTAATCCTGGCTCTGCCACTCACAAGCAAGTCACTTCCCTTCTCCAAGCCCTGGATTCTTTATCTAAAAGGGGCTAAGTTGCCCTATCTTGAGGAAAGACTGAATGTCACAAGAGGGGGCACCTCAGGGTCTGGCCACAGAGAAGCAGCGCTCTCTGCTGCAGCTGGACCCCCCTGCAGGAGGAATGCTGGGCTGAAAGCACAATTTCATCAGGTGAGAGAAATAGGCAAGGCCTATGAATCTCTTTTTGTTTCTGAGACTTAATTTTGGCTCAAGTTCCAGGGCAAATACAGTGCACCCCTGTCCCACCAGATGGGGAGGACACTTCCCAGATGAGGGTTGCCAGATAAAATATAGGATGCCATGTTACATTTGAATTTCAGATAAACAACAAATTCTTCTCTACCCAATATTCTGTAATAACTTATATGGGAAAAGAATCTGAAAAAGAATGGATATATGTATAAATGAATCACTTTGCCTTACACCTGAACCTAACACAACATTGTAAATCAACTATACTCCAATATAAAATAAAAATTAAAAAAAGAAAACAAATTCTTTTATAACTATGTCACAAATATTGCATGGGGTATACTTGTACTTAAGAAATTATTCATCATTTTTCTGAAATTCAAGTGTAACTGGGCATCCTAAACTTGACAACCTTACCCAGATGCTGCTTTAGCTTGGTGTTGAGGGTCTATCCAGTGTGGTCTGAGAGAGGTGAGGGAGGGATAAGGGGTCTCTATTCTGGAGTTTCACAGCTGAGACTCTCTAAGGGTACTATGTTACCCCCTTGTTCCTAGTGAGGAAAAGGAGGCCAGAGGAATTTGCATGACACTAACATCAGTTGCCTTTTATTTATCCACTTGGTACTGTGGACACCACCCTCAGAAGCCCAGTTCTTCCAGGAACTGGGAGGGAGGGACCCCCTTTATGGTGGGATTTCTGTGGTTCTCATGTTGTGCCAGCAACAGCAGAGTATCTATTACCCAGGCTCAAACCGTACAAAATCATGACTGTTTCGCTTTCTTCTTATTTGTATTATAACTTTTTTTTTCTGATTATAAATCATTGTTGATAACTTGGGGGGAAAAAAGAAAAAAAACACCCATAACCCCTTTACCCCGATGCAACCAATGTCAATCTCCTCTTTCCCTGGGAAGGAAACATTTATTGAGCCTTGATCACATGTCAGTAACCTCTCCATTATCTCATATAACCTTTAGAAAGAAAAATAACTTTATTGCCCTTTCTGATTATAAAAGGTTTTTTACATATATATTAAAAAAGATAACTCATAGAGGTATGAAGAAAGAAGTGAAATTCACCTATGATCCCATCACCGAGAGATAGCATTCCTTCTAATCTCATTTCCCCATCTGTATGTAATTGTGAACATCGTCCCGTGGCACCTGTGCTAGGTGCTCCCTGTCAACCAGCTCATTGCAGGCACTACGGGCAGATAAAGAAACTGAGGTTCATGCCTGCCACCTGACACTGATGTTCCAGTGGGCCCTATCCTTCCCTCCAAGGGGCGTGGGATGCTGGAGGGGCTCAATAAAGGCTTGTTAAGTGAACAAATGAACAAGGGCAAGAGTCCGTGACTCCTCACAGGCTTGTTCAGTCTCATTAAGTCATCAGAGGCTGCTTCCAATTTGTATTTTTTAAAAATCCTAATCCACTTGCACTGATTATGGAGTGGCTGTGATTTCTCGGCTGTGACCCTGAGACATGGGCTATCTGAGGGAGCAGGTGAATGAGGCCTGATTGTTTTCCTGCTCTATAGGAATAAAGAGCTCCAAAAAAGAGTGACAGGAGATCCAGAGGAGGTTTTAGAAACCTACATTTCCTGGAGGTGAAATACCAAAATCTTCCATGGAGAAGAGTGTGGGGGGCAACACAGTTAAAATGCCCAAGTAAGGCCCCGGCTTGGAGGGTGGGTAGCTCTTCATAATTTGGTCTTCCTAAGCCTGGATTTCAGGCATGTGCTTCAGCCCCCATGCAAACGGGCAGAGATTCTTACTTCTTAGCTGTTATTTCTTGAGCGCCTTCTATGTGCCAGGTGCTGTGCTGAATCCCTTTAATACACCATCTCATGTTCCCCTGCCCAACAATCCCACGAGGTGGGTGCTATCACGAACTCACTTTACAGATGAAGAAACTGAGGCACAGAGAGGGTTCGGTCACCTGGCCAAGGCCACATAGCTGGCAAGTGGGGAGCCAGGTGTGGAGTAGAGATCCGTGTGACTCCCAATCCTCTGCTCCTAACTGCTCAGAAATTCTGCTGCCTTTCTTCCCCTGGAGAGTTGGGGAGCCTGAACGCATGCATCTCCCCTCCCTGCCCAATGGTGGTGTGGGTGGTGGTAGGCAAGGAGCCCGGGGCCAGAGTTTTCCCTCAAGATGCAGGGTTGAAAGACCAGAAACAGCCCAAACATTCAGATATACAAACTGTGGTGCATCCGTATCACAGAATACGACTGGACAATAAAAAAGGAACAAACTTCTGATACACCATCAACATGGATGAATCTCAAAGACCTCGTGCAGAGATTAAGAAGCCAGACACAAATGCATATACTGTATGATTCCATTCATGTAAAGTTCAAGAAGAGGCACGATGATCTATAGTGAAAAATCGGAAGAGTGGCTGCCCCGGGAGAGAGGGGGTGCTGCCTCAGAAGGGGCAGGCAGGAACTTTTCTTGGCTTATGGACAGGTGTATAAATCTGTCAAAACTCCAACTTTAGATCTGTGCGTTCACTGCAGGTAAATGACATATAGGGCTGTGTGCCCTGAGAAGCCTACTCTCCTTTTGCTCCCCCAGAAATGGAGGCTGGGTTGGCTCAGGTGCAACCTGTGACTTCAAGAGCTAAGGTCGCAAACAGAAAGCAGGTCAATGGTTGCCAGGCGCTGGGGGGAGGGGAGGATGGGGAGTGACAGCCCAATGGGTATGGATTTCCCTTTGGAGTGATGAAGATGTCTTGGAACTAAATACAGGTGATGGTTGCCGACTGAATGCCACCGAACTGTACACTTTAAAATGGTACTTTTGTGTCACGTGACTTTTACCTCAATTTTTTTAAAAGTTTAAAGAGAGAGAGAGAGAAATAAGGTCTTAAGAGCAGCAGACTTGTAGCCCCATGAGTTCTCACCACCTCCTCTGTTAGAGCCAGACCCACACTTATCTGCCTGCTTCCCCAGTGGACCCTGAGCCCCTTAACCGTGGGCCTTGATTCAATACATATTGCCGACTGCCTGGGCAGTGTAAATACTAGAAGACTAGGTCATATGTTTGACTGCTGTACGAGTAAATGGATTGTGAGTGAATGAACGAGCAAATGAATAAACAGGTGTGAGTGAGTGAATATATGAATGAGTGAATGAATGAGCGAGCAAAAGAACAAATACTTGCATGAATGAGTGTGTGAGCAAGTGAACAAGGGAGTGAAGGAATGAGCACAGGAATGGATGAAAGAATGAGTGAGTGAATGAGCACGGAACTGAATGAAGGAGCAAGTGAATGAACCTGGGCCAGACCATGGACTCTGGACCACACCGTGTGGGTTCCAATCCCGGCTTTGCAATGCAAGTCATTTAACCACTGCGTGCCTCAGTTTTCTCAGCGGTAAAACGGGGGTGGTAGGTTTTCGCCAGAAAGAAATGAGTTGAAATATGTCAACTGCTTAGAAGACTCCTGGCAAAGTGAGCCCTCGGTATTCGTGAATGTTACAGAAATACACATTCATGCGCGCGGGGACCCGCTGCCTGGTCCAGGCGGCGCCGCCCTATCCCCCTGCCAGCGGGAGCCGCGACCTACCGAGGAGCTGCACCTCGTCGGTGATGCCGTAGACGTCGATGAGCGCCCAGAGAGGGCCGCTCACGGCCACACCGCAGTGGAAGAGCACGGGCTCGCCATCGTTGACGCTGTAGAAGACACGGCCGTGGCGGTCCGCCCAGTAGGCCAGCACAGTGTCGCGCAGCGCCAGGTTCTCGGGCAGCGCCTTGGCCCAGTAGCCGGGCCGCGTGACCAGGTCGGGACAGGCGTACTTGGGGATGTCCTGGGCGCTCATGAGCGATGGGTCGTGCGCCGTGAAGCCGAAGCGCAGCGCCCCGCTCCAGCCCGGGCGCACGGCCACCAGGCGCAGGCGCACCTGCTCGTATAGCCGGATGGGCCGCTGCGTGAACGTGACCCCGTTGCAGAAGCTGTTGCGCCGCGTGGCCCGGCGCGAGTGGCCGTCCAGCCGCACGTTCTTGCCCTTGGCCTGTGCATGGAAACGCGGCGCTTCGCCCAGGACCGGGCGCCGCTCCGGGCCGGGGCCACAGCAAGGCCGGGTGGCCAGGAGGCGTGCCGGCGGGCTCGAGTCTGCGGGAAGAGACAGGCAGGAGGGTTAGGCGCCCTCGCAAACTGTTAGGCCCCTCCGAAACTGTTCAGAGCTGTTTCACTCCCAGACAGGCCAACACCAATGAGCTGGTCACAACAGCCAGGCTGGGGTCACCTGACTTCGCCATCCCCATCATATACCTCCACATCTAGAGGCTTCCTCCAAAAGCCGCTTCAGGGCTGCAAAGTCCCTCTAAAGGGAACAGCGGCCTTGGATTCTTGGGGAGTAGTGGGGAGTCTTTGGTTGCTTTTCTCTGTGTAATTTTTATTAAAAAGCAAGGCAATTTGGGCACACTCTTGGGATCTCCAGTGCATCCTGGAATCTCAGCTCTCTGGCACTTCCTGGCTGTGTGATATGCAGGAGATCCTATCACTTCTCTAGCCTGTTTCCCTGTTTGTAAAATGGGGACATTGCTTAACTCACACAGCTGCTAAATGAACATGTGGATGAAGTTCCTAGAATACTGCCTGGCACAGAGCATGTGGTTAATAAGCGACTAATAACATGATCATAATACTGAGGTTCCAAAGGACACCCAAGCCAGGATTCTGACTTCCCTTCCCCTTTACCCACAGAAGAGGAAGGCATTCTTTATAAGCAAGGCTGGCTTTTCTACAACATACACCTTTCATAATTCATTTCTATGGGAATTTTGCCCCAAAGGACCTGGAGAATCTTGGGATAGTCTCCTTTCAAAGGATCTGGACACTGGCCACAAACCCAGGTGGCCCCGTCTGGAGGTGGGGGCATCATCCTTCCCACCTTTCCTCCTCCATCCCTGGTTACTTACCATGCATTTCCTCATTTAATCCTTATAATAACCATATGAGGTAAGAACTACCATTATCCCCTTCATGCAGATGAAGACATGGTGTTTCAGAGAGGTTGATTTATTTGCCTGAAGTCACACAGCTGGCTTCACTAAAGGCAGAGCTTCAATTGAAGCCATGTTTGTGTGACCTCCATCCTGCCTTTTTAGCCATTTTACCTTATTCTCTCTGCTGTTTAGGAATCAACACAGGATGGACAGAAGGGCTGGGCTGTAGACCCCTGACGTAGGAGAGGGATGCAGAGGCCACCTGTTGATTCCTTGTACCCCTAGGCAGGCCTGCTAGGCATTGAACTGGTGGAGGAGGGCAGCAGGCAAAATGCTCACTCCATTATTCATCCATCCATCCATCCATGCATCCATCTATCCATTCATCCATCCATCCGTCCATTCATCCATATATCCATCTGTCCATCATCCATCCATGCATCCACCCATCCATCCATCTTTTCTGCAGATGCATCTGCTGGTGTGAAGCACTGAGGGAGCACAGGTGATGATACAAATCCTGCCCTTGTGGAGATCTGAGTCTCTCCGTGGAAGAGAAGACACACAGATGAATAGACATGAACATTAGGGACCAATAATAACAATAGAGACCACATTAGGCATTGGCACTGGGGGGCTATTAGGCCCAGAGGAGACCCCAGACTCAGCCAGGGGCCGGAGGGCAGGGGGTGATGTCCACAGAACCAGGTCTTAAGGGAGTCTACATTCCAGGCAGAGGGAACACTAGGGGCAGAGGTGGAGGCAGCTGGACTTGGAGGGGAGGGTAAGTACTATGGTAGGTGTGACAGAGGGCATCTGAGGTTGGACAGCCACTGCTTTGCAGGGCTGGGGGGTGAGGGTGCCATCGCATCATAGGGACCAGACAGGAAGGCCCTGAACGCCGGCCTGGGAGGCTCAGAGCGCACAGCATGGGGAGGGGGAGCCACTAGGGGCTTCCAGTGGAGCAGGCCGGCACTGCCTGTTAGGGAGGACCCCTAAGGCAGAGAGGAGGGTGGACACAGAGCCAGGCTGTGGGCCATCTCCGGAACCACAAGGATAAGAGTGAGGGCCCACTGGACAGCAATACCGGCAGGACAAAAATCAGACGAGTGGGGGAAATACTGCCCGGGTGTAAACCATCAGGAGAGGCCACCCAGTACAGCAGAGCCTGCGTTCTCCACGCACGCTCTGGCCTTGTACCAGCCACCCAACCCTGGGCGGCAGTTTCCTCCTGTGTCTAACAGGCCGGATTCTCTCCAAGGTCCCTGCCACTGGCAAACTCTCCAGGAAACATTAAATAGGACCAGAGATCAAAAGCACCAAAGACCGCAAGCCACCCTTATTTGATTATTTTTATCTCAGCTCCCATCACTGTTGTTTTTCCAACCTTATCTCTCAATCAGAGACTTTCTTTACAAAACTGGCTTGGGAATCCTAAGCAGATGTTCCTTCAGAGTGGCCTGGCGATTTCAATGGATGCTGGGGGTGTGGAGAGACACTGCTTTGTTACTACAAGGGGATGTTTCCTGCTAAACCAGCTATATGTCAGGATAAAAGGCAGCCAAGTAACCAGCGAAGTTTACATATTTGTTTAATTTTGATTATATGATCCAACTTCCTTCAGGGAATGAGGGATAAACACTACTTTTCCCTCCTCTGAGGCCAGAGTCCCGATGTGAGATAAAGAAAACCAGAGTGAAAAAGTCTCTAAGAGGATGTGTTATTTACACAAATTGAAAATGCTTAAAATGAAAGAACAGAAAGCAATCTCCAAATTGTACACCAGCGTCTGCTTTTAGCTAAGCTCAGGGAAAACAGCTTCTACATGAAACAGAAAACTGTGGCCATGGACCCCACGGGCCTCGGAGAACATCCTAGTTCAGGGATGTCAGTGGAAAACCTGAACTTTGTCATTTAAATTACAGCAATAAACACTACAGCCATATTAGAGAAAGTTTGGGAAGAAGGAGAAAATTTCCCCTCTTCTCCCCACATTCACACCTTAACTCACATTGCATTTTTCATCTTCCCTGCCTGGCCCTTATCCACGGAAGAACCACTGGCTGTGCCCTCACTAGGCGCCATGTCTTGGGCCGGATGTTTTGATACAAGGTTGTAGTTAATTCTCAATACAAATTCCCACCCACAGGATTATTGTCTTTATTTTCCAGGAAAAAAAACTTCCTGCGGCTACAAGGAGATGTGAACCCAGCTCTGTCTGACCCCAAACCAGTGCTCTTTCCTCCTGTCCTGACTTTCCTCCATAAGTAGCCCAGAAGTACTAAGCCCTAAGTAGTACTGAGTACCTTTTCTAACTTCCTTGCAACCAGAGCACACATTTAATTTTGCCTCCTGCCTTTTCTTTCCTAACTCAACATTACATAAAAAGTATTTTTTCCCACATGGCTCCCAAGTATTCACTGTTCTGTTTCACGACTGCAGAATATTCTACTGAGAGCCAAAATGTCCCCTGCCGTTCCCCTCCTGGTGATCACTTCAGCTGTTCCCCCACATGGCTGAGTCCATGGGCACAGAGGTTCCTGGCTGCTGGTGCCAGGACCAGATTTAAATGGATACCCTGTCACTGGTGAGAAGGTGTCACCTTCTGCCAGGGAGGGGCCCCCAGCCCACGCCAGGGACCAGACCCTTTCCTCCCATGCAAGGCCGAGTCCCCACTGGCCTCGTGCGGGTGTGCCTCCCTCTCTCTGGCCAGGAACTGGGTCTAGAGACTCTAAGAACCAGGCAGGGGGAAGGAGTTTCTATGCGGTGGGAACCGAGGGGAGACCTCTGTAGTCTCTTCCTGTGTGTAGGAAGGAGGGGACAGTCCTGGCCCACCCCTCATGGTTAACCAAAGGCTGCTCCAGCCCCTCCAAGACCAGAGGGGAGGGTCTTTCCAGCGTTTAGTCAAGGAAGCAATGCCCCACTCGAAAACGTACGAGTACAGATTTTGGAGGGTGGGTGATGAGTGGCTGTGGGGATTTAGGGAGGAGGGAGCTCTGTTCTGGCTAAACAAATGTTGCCACTGCCAGCCTTGGGCTAGTCCTTCGGGAAGGCAAGGGGACATCAGAACCGCTCCGCAGGCTGCTGCTCTGTGGTTTACTCACATCAGTGCTTTAGAACGGCCCTCACGAGCTCTGGGTTCGAGCCCGTGCTTTGCAGCTAATTTGTCTGAGGGGCCTTTGGACAAGTCACCATCTGTGAATAGTGTGTGAATGCAGAGCCTCGTCTCGGGCTACTGGGAGGGGCGATGAGAGCACAGAAAGCTCCCAGCAGGAGTCCCAGCACACGATGGATGTGCACTAAACGTTCATTCCCTCTCCTGCAGGGAACATCAGGTCCAAGCCCTGGGTAAGCCCCTCACTCCATCTCTCCCACACTTTTATTTTCTAAATCTCAATGTGAGAGGCAGTTAAAAAGAGCACAGGCTTGGAGTCAGACAGATGGGGGTTTAAATTCTGGTTTTGTCGTTTCGTAGCTGTGTGATCTTGAGGTACGTGCTTAACTTCTCTGCCCCGCCCCCCAACCAGACCTAGGAAACTGGTAAGAGTCATCTCCACCCTGCACGATTGCTGTGAGGACGAATGAGGCCAGCTGGTCAGACTCGGTGTGTGGCACGTAGTAGGTGTTCACTTAACACTGGGTTTCCCCCCCCCACCCCCTTTAGTTACCTTATTTAGTTTCTTGGCCGAGAAAAGGTTTACTCCTGGGTCGAAGATGGCTACTTGTAGGGTCAGGGGAATATATCCTGCAACGTTTCTCCCATGGAGGGTTGGTAACCTTGGCCAGGAAAGGCCTCTTGAAAACCCCAGGGTCACTTTCCCTGGGTGTCCAAGGACAGAGGGCTATTTTTAAGCCATCCCAGCAGCGTCCCAAATGTGCACTGTGCCACCCCTGAATGATGCCCGCTCATCGCCCCAACCCAGCCTTTCCTTTGATCTAAAAAGAGCCCAAGGAAATGGCATTTACTGCCAGGAGGGTGGCAGGAAGCAACAGCTCCAGCTTCTCTGGCTGCCGAGATGACGGCCTCCAGCTTGCTGGCATTCAGCAGATGGCATTCTGGCTGAAATTTTCAGCAGATTCCGCCCCACCGGGAAAGGCAATTGCCAACTGCGAGGACAGTCTATTCTGCCCCCTCCCTCTCACCAGAGGATTTAACTAGCCTTTTACTGAGCCTCCGTTATGTGCCGGCATGGGCCTTTGTGTATTGAGTTTACATTCTTACAACCCTGCAGGGTAGGTTTTACCACCTTCATTTTCCAGAGGAGGAAACCAAGGCAGCAAAGCTGGGCAGTGGCAGGAGAGGGCCAGGCTCTGGCCCTTCCTCCCATCCCTGCCCCCTCTCCAAGGCGGCTGCCTGTGGCCTTTGGGGGCGGGGGTCGTGTGCCTTGCTAAGCGCGATGACAGCTGTACCGGCCCCTCTCCCACCGAAACACACCCACACTCCACTCACACAATTTGATGTACAACTTCAGGGGCTTTCTGAACCCGCACAACATCGAACCTCAGACTGTGGACCTTCAGTAACAAGTCTCTGGTTCAAGTGACAGAGGTAGGAAGCAACAGGGTGCACGTGTGTGCGCGCGCGGGCTTTAGAGAGGAAAAGGCAAGGCTGGTATTTGGCAAGGCATCCCGTCACCCAAAGCAGGGCAGGGATATCAGTCTCCTCTGGCAACAGAAAGCAACTTTTCTATTGGTAGGTTTGAAAGTGGATTAGAAAAAAATAACCAAGCCTCCTTCACCTCTGCCAAAAAGGGCAGTGACATGCACCCAGCAGACAGACGCCAGCCTAACGGGACTTTGTTCTCTGTTTCAGAGGCCTGGTCGGCCAGCACCCAGGGTGGAAAGGGGCCAGCCCACACTTGGAAACCACCACCCGCCTCCTCCCCGCTCCTATTCTCTGCAAACAGAACCCGGTCAGCGCAGTGCAGCCGGAAAGGCACAACACTCCTGTCAACAGCTGCAAGGAGGCCCAGGAGGGAGGCCGGAGGTCACACGACACTGCTCGTTGGGAGAAAAGCCCTCTCCTTCCAGGTCTAAGTGGCAGCCCTCTTGGCTCAAGTGGGCTCAGATGCACTGAGTTCCCGGGGGGTGAGGTCATCCCGACGCCCCCTCCAAGCGTGTTCAGCAGAGTTGGGATTCCCAAGCCGGCTCCGACCCTCTGCTGGGCCCCTCGGTCGAGGTGTCTTCTTGATAAAGGGACCCAGGAAGCTCCAACTTCAGAAGCGCCGGCTCCCAGGGTTAGGACCCCACTGCTGCAGAGGGTGGGGGGAAACGTGCCCTCATTCTTTTTCAAGTACATCACTTCCTCCTTCATCTGACATTTAAGGAGCGTCTGCTCCATGCCAGGGCCGCGCTGGCTGCAGGGACACACGCGCTGACGAGTCCCACACAGTCCCTGAGCCCAGAGCTGAGAGACCAGCAGGGGGGATGGACACAGACACCAGGACCGCACAGAGTGGTCAGCACGGAGGGCTGGGGCCATGGGGACGCTTCTCAGCGGGGCCACTCTGCAGTCTGAGGAAGAAGTGGCTGGGGGTGGGGCATGATAAAGGATGGGGAACTGTGTTTCGGGCAGAGGGAACAGCACAGGCAAAGGCCTGGAGGTGAGAACAGGCTGAGCGCACTTGGGGAACTGCAGGGAATAGAGTGTAGAAGGGAAAGGGGAGGGTGGAGACGGAGTCAGGAGCTACATCACAAAGGGTCTTAAAGGCCTAGCAGAGGAGGTTAAGGTCCTCAAGAGGGCTCCGGGGGCCACTGAAGGGTTTGGAGAAGGGAAAGAGCCTCTGAGGATCCATCTCTCTGAAAAATGAGATTCAAGTCCTGGGTCATCCCATAGAAACTGCCCGTTCCTTTCTTCCCTGCCTATCAAAATGATCCGGCACAGCAGGAGCGGGAAAACCAGTCCAGGTTTCAAACGTAGCTTCCAACCGCTGGCAGTCTTGTCCCTTGGCTTCTCCTCCAGCCAGCTTCTGGCAGCTGCCTGCTAAGCCAGCTGATGGGCCAGCTCTCTCCTTCTCTTTGCCCTGATGGCAGCCACTCCCCCAGCCTGGGTGGTGCCCAGAAGCCTGGCTGTTCACTATCCTCAGCCCTAGATAGGCACCTGCAGGGTCCCTGTCCCACCTTTGAAACAATAGGTCCACTGGCCCTGCTTTTCAGGCTCAAAAGCCGCTGGAAACTCTCCTAGAACACCAACTGTTCTCGCCTCTGGAGCTGAGGAAATGCTCTTCACAAACCCCATGGCTGGGTGGTGTTTGCTGGCCCCGAGGGGTGGGAGCCCACCTCTGTGGCACTCCCAGTGTGTGCCAGGGGCTCACCACATGGCCCATTCACTCATGGCCACACCCTGCCAGGTGGCTTCCAAGTGAAGAAACTGGGGCCCAGAGAGGCGGACGTCCTGGCCAGAGACCACCCAGCCTGTGAGGCTAGTGCCTGTTTTTGAATCTGGTCCTGTCTGACCCTGAAGGTTGCATCCTTCCTGTTTTATGCCTCATTCCTCCCAAGGTCTCTCGCTTACCCCCTGACCTACAAGGAAAAAGTAGGCTATGTACAAGAGGCGTAAGCCACCTTCTGGGACAGAGGTGGAGTGAGGCCCTGGCTTGGTCTCAGAGAAGGGCAGGTGTGGTGGTGGATGTCATCAATCAGCCTGTTTTGAGCAACTCAAAGGCCACAGGTTGGCAGAACTTGGGATGAACAACAAGCAGCATCTTAAAAAGGAAAGCGGTGGCAGATTATAGCAGGGGGATGGAGGGGGTACTATTTGGTCCTATTGCTCCTCTCCTTTTCATCAATTTCAGGAGCACAGATTCCTTGCCTTCAAGGAATCCAAAGTCACCTCGGGCAAAGAGGGTGAGACATGCCCATTTACAGAGTCCCCATCTTATGTTGGCTCAGACTTCTCATGGAGTCTCCTATTTATTCCTCATCACAACCCCATGAGGGGGTCACCATCATTCTCCCCATCCTAAAGATGGGACATGAAGGTTCAGAGAGGGGAAGTGACTTGCCCAGGGTCACTTGGCTTACATATAGAAGAACTGAGGTTTGAACATGAGACTACCTCCAAAACCAGTGCTCTTTCCACCATCTCTCTTGGGATTCCAGCCAAAGACCCCATCTGTAATCTCTGTGTGACCCTTGGCAAGGCTCTTGTCCTCAGTGTCCTGATCTGCCAAATGGGAGGTGGGACATGGTGATTCTGAGCATTCTCTGAATTTATGCGATGGGTGGGCATCTCCTTGGGGAAAAGGAAAGAAAACACGCACCTGAGGGATATAATTATGATGTAAACAATGTGTAATGTTGAGGATGTAAACAGAACACACTTGTTTAATAGCTGTGGACCTTGTGCCGACTGCCAGTACTGCCCCAGACACCACCACCCCACCCATATCCCCAGATGGTTTACTCATTAAAGAACTCTCTCCCCTCTGCCCAGAGGTGAGACAAGAGGCCAGCTCTGAGCTGCCCTGAGTCCTGGTAATAAGGAGAATGAAGGGGAAGGGATGAGAGCGAGCTGGCACTGATATCCAAGAATGGCTGCTGCTCAGAAGTACCTGCTGTTAAGTGTGGAAAAGTGCTGAGGCTGGGAGGTCACAGGGGAGGAAACAGACCCAGAAGGGGGCAGGTGGCTTCATCTTTCTGTGCCTCAGTTTCCTGATCTATAAAATGGGGCTAAAGCCTCCCAACATGCAGAACTGGCAGGGGGATTAGAAAAGTCAGAGATTAGGAAGGGCCCTCCATGCGTTCAGCAGATGAGCACTGGCTAGCACTTCCTATAAGACCCCGGGGTCAAAAGACACCTTAATGGACAATTCATCCCGGATCCATCTGATGCTCTAGTTGCCTCTACAATGTCCATGTCAAGTCCCAATTGGGCTAAACACCAATGCCACTCTGGCAAAGGGTACTTTCTCCCCCACTGCCCTCATTCCACTTCCAGATAGCTTCCACAGTTAGAAAGTTCTTCCTTTGACTGAGCTGAAATCTCATGTGATGTCCACACACGTCTGGTCATGTCTGTGTTTTGTCCACAGTACCCTTCCCTATCAAGTCTGCTCCCCTGCCTCATGGATCTGCAGGCAGCTCTCAGGTTCCAGGGGTCCCCAGGCTATGTTGCTGGGGATCCTTTGCCCCTCTGGGGCTGACATGGCCCTCGCTTTGCTCTCGAGAAAACTCCCAGGACATCAGTCGTCCCCTGGCCTGCCTTGAAAGGGGGTTGGAGAGCTACACATCAGACTTTGGGAATATCAGCTGGGGTCCCCATAAGCTACCGGGAGAGTGGCCCCACCCTGCCATGCCTAAAGGTGGGATGTGAGATAAACAACCTCAGAAGTAGGTGAGCAACTGAAAAGAAATCTGCCAGACAAATCTAAATGCTCACAAGTTTCTGCTCAATACTATGAAGGCTTCCAGGGCAAATGTGAAATGCCCCCCACCTGACCCCCTGTCTCGACCTGGCAGTCATCCATCCCACCTCAACATTGCTTCCTTCTAGTGGGAATCATGTTGGACTACCCAAGCTGTGTGCCCTTAGGCAAGCTACTTTCCCTCTCTGTTCTCTCAATAGTTATATGGGACTAAAAATAGTAGCTCTCTCACAGGGCTTGTCCTGAGGGCTAAATGCAGGTACCTGCTGAGAACAGTGTCTGGCACAGCCTGGCTGAGTGATACAAGCTAGTGGTTATTATTATTCTTTTGTGTCTGTCTCCCTTGGGAGTACCAGGCCCAGGAGGGAGCAGGGGCTTGTTTGTCTAGTGAATACATAATCATAACAGGTGCCCCCTGTGAACACTCACTATCTGTCAGAAGCTTTGCAGGCCTGAGACGTAACATCATTATCTCCTTTCTGCAGAAAAGGGAATCAAAGCTTAGAGAGGTCAAGTCGTTCGTCTGGATAATAAGGGGCAGAGCCAAGACTCAGACCCAGGGATGGAGGCCTCCAGCCTGTGCCATTACCAACTCTGTTAATAATGACAGCACACCAGGGAGACAGGATGCTCCTGGCCTGCAGGAAAGCCTGGGTGCAGGGCGACAAAGGGCGCTCACCTTGGCCCCAGGCCCTTGCTCACCGACTGGTAGGGGCTGCCTGGAGCTCTGGGTAGCAGCCGGGCTCAGGGGAAAGGATGTGGGTGCATGGTGACACCTGCCAATGGGGGGTGGGGATGGCCGAGCACGGGCCAGCTTTTACCAGGCAGACGCATCAGGAGCCTGAGCCCTAGTCAGGCAGGAGGGAGGGGTGCAGAGTTCCCGTTCACCCCTTCTCCTCCAGGGCAGGATTCCCAGAGGCCACCTCCACCTTTTTAGTTAGAGTCTCCAGGCCTGGGGTGAGGTGAGCGGGGTTGGTGGATGGACCTTTTCTATGGGCAGCTTCATTCTGGCTGCTGGGGACAGAGGCGATTCACCTTCCCAGGACAAAGAAGGTAAGAAGGTGTGCCTGCAGGAAGGACAGCTTGTGGGGAGGGGGGGCTCAGGAGCTCAGGATGAGGCCAAGGGGCAGCAGCCCCAAGAAGCCCCAGTGGGTAGCGCCCCATAGTGATGGGGGAAGGGGCTTTGGGGTCAGGTAGGCTTGGGATCAAATTCTGTTCTGCCACTTCCTAGCTGCCCGACCCAAGGCAGGTCTCATGACCCTTCTGAGCTCAGTTTCCTCATCTGTGAAGTGGGAGACTACTTCTGGAAGGCTCGTCCTGATGGTTTAAAGGGGATGAAACAGAAAAAGGGCCTGGCATGGGGCGGGCATGCTGCAGCTCTGACCACTCGGCTACATCCCCCAGGTGGGCGCTCACAACCTACCGCACGCTGGGCCCCTTCCTCTTCCCTCTCTGCTTTAAGCTCTCACCACACACCTGGCTTCTGGGCTTCTATTTTAAGCCCTCATAGAGCACCACCAAGTACAGAAAGCCCTTTGGTCCAAAAGAGGACAGAGCTGACTCTTCTTGCCCATGGGGAAGATTAAACAGCCTGTTCTGAGCAGCCTTTGCGGCCCAGACCAGCAAACACAGCACATCATCCTGGCGGGGAGTGTGGCATCTGAGAAAGCTAAGTCTTCTGACTGCAGGCCGGCCTGCAAGAAACCCCTCTTCCTCTGACCTGACCTCTACCCACCGCTCTGACCTCATATTGCCACCCCCACTTGCACTGGGACCCCCGAACTCTGCAGCTCCCCCTTCACATGCCCCGTTCTCCCTCCCCTCAGGCCTTTGTACATCTAACCCTCTGCCTTGAACAGCCTTTCCCATTCCCTTGTGGCTAACTTCTCTGCTTTCTGGTCTCAGCTGGACAGCACCTCCTCCAGGAAGCCTTCCCTGCATCCTCCTCTAGGCTCTCACAGCCCCCTGGGCTTCCCCTCCCCCACTTACCAAACTGCCCTGTCCCTGTTAGTCTCTCCCACTAGACCTGGAAGTTTGGTGAGCCAATGCAAACTGCAAAATGCAACCTGCCAGGCAGATTCTTCTCCTCAGAAATGAGATGTCTTGGACAGGGCTCAAGGAACCCTTGGGAACTGCTGTCAGTGCTATGAAAGGGATGCCTCCCAATCCAGCCCCTCAGCTCGGGGCTCGTGGTCACCTGGGGCAGAGCTTTCAAGGCAGGAAGTGAAGGGCACTTGTCAGCCAGCCCCGTCTAGCAACCCCAGGGGCAGGCCTGAGGCCTCTCCTGTCCATGGTGGCAACAATAACCATGACAGCGACTGCCCTGGGCATTGTGCTAAAGCCTCCGCCTGCTCTGTTCCGTTTAATGTTCACTCCCACCAACTGCGAGGGAGCTACGCATCCTCCCCATTTGCAGGGAGGAAACCGAGGCACAGAGAGGGAGGTCCTTGCCCAATATCACTCCCCTGGGAAATGGCCGCGCTGAGATTTGAACCCAGGTAGCCTGACTCCAAGACGCATGTCTAGACCCGGACACCAGACCTCCTGCTGCTGTAGACCAGTGAGTGGGCTCACCATAGCCCTTAACCACTGTGACCCACGGAGAGAAATGCATTTGACATTGTGACACGCAACACGCACAGGTGCACGCACATATGCACAACTGAAGCCAAAGTTTCTGAGGCAAAAATACTCTTCCTACGTGAATGCACTCGATATTTTATTTTTTATCTTATTCTATGTCATTCAGATTTTTTGTAAAAGGTGGTCGTGCATGACCCACAGTAGACAGACAACAAGGCCAGGCCTTGTTCGGGGTGTTGGGCATCGGCCCCTCCTTCTTTGAGGCACAGGGTAGCAGCACCTTATGCTCTGCAGTGATATAACCAGTCACGTGACCTGCTCTACTAGAGCATTCTATCCTTCTCCCACCAGTGGCCAGCTCCACGGGGCCCACCTGTGGCTGTCCATCCCATTCAGGGCTGAACCCCAGGGCTGGCACACGACATGTGCCCAACAGATGTCAGATAAGTGAACGAAGGTGCACAGTCAGGAAAATGCAGAGCAGAGCACACCCCAGGGTCACCCAGCCTGGGTGCACGGCACTTAAGCGGAGATCAGGATGGCTTTGGTGCAACTGAGCTACAGAAGACCCTAAAGGCAGGCAGAAAAAGATGACATTCGAATGGGGGAGGCAGACATTCAGTTGGACTTTCCTTCAGATGTCGCCTCCTCCAGGAAGCCTTCCCTACCCCCCTTTCCTGCCTGGGGAGAGAGAGAGGGAAGGGAGAAGAGGTGGGATCAGGAAGAGGGTAAAAACAGAGGGAGGCCCTAGTTCCTTCTGGCTCCAGATTCTCCACAGGCAACTTCTCCATGTTTCCTATACATTGGACAGACCCATTCCTCTTCCTCACTTCCACTGATGGATTAGACTGCTCCACCCTTTCCCCCAACGCCCACCCCAGCCCCCAGCATCCTCGTAGGCCATCACCAAGGAACCTTGATGAGTCAGGGCCCCTGACCATGTGTTGACAGCCTGGTAGGTTTCAGGGCTGTTGGACGAACCACTATCACTTTGAGAGGCTCAGGCTCAGGCCTCTTGCTCAACGGGGAGGCTATAAAAGTGATTCTTCATGACCCGGTGGGAGAGAGGCAGATGGGGCCAGATAAGGCGGGCAAGCCCAACCTAACTTTACGTTGTGACTGGGTAAAGGAGGAAGAGTGGTGCAGAGAGAGAGGGGAATGTCACTGGTTGGGTCATCCGTGCAGCCGCTGTGATGGCTGTGAGAGTGACAAAGGCTGCTGTCCTCCCTAGAGCTGAGACAGTCCAGATCCAGGGAAAAGAGAGGCTGCCGGGCCCGCGGAGCATTACCGCCCACTGCCAGAGGGCAGCAGATCTGACCCATGTAGGCCCAGTAGCCACACGGTTCCGTATTCAGGTCAAATAAAGAAAGAGGCTCTATAGGGAAGGCATCTGAGTGGCCCCGTAGGAGCAGGTGCTTCTGGTCTGGACGTAGCATTTGCAGACTGACCATCTAGGTTAGGAAGATCGGTCCTCCCCCTTATACCGGTGAGCCTTTGTCCTTTACCTCTCCAAGCCTCCATCTGCCTCCCTGTAAGATGGGGATAAATATAGCCCCTCTAAAGCGTTGTTATGAGGATCTGGAATAGGTAATGTGGGTAAAGCCCTTGACTCAGGGCTTGGCACAGAGCAGGGTCAACACGCTTCCCTCACTCCAGAGCTCCAGGATACCACTCACTGAACTAACACTAGAAAGTGCCGTTGACTTGGTCAAGCATGGACAGACTTAATGATTAAACCCAACCAACAGTTTGAATTCAGCCTCTTCTCCAACCAGAACTACGGGTGAGCCCCAGAGGCGTGTGGAGGGAAGGGATTGAAACGTGCTGGTGGGAGAAGGGAGAGAGTTCCTCCTCCCCATCCCCCTCCCTGCTGGAATTGTGCCCTCCTCTCCCCCCCACCCCAAGCATGTTTACACTTTTCTTTTTTTGCTTTGCAAAACCCAGAATAAGGCTAAAGGAGCGCAGAAAAAAGGACCATGTAGTATTACGAACAAGACAGACCTGGGTCTGCTAAGCCCAGCTTTACCACTGCCTTACTGTGTGAGTTGGGGCAGGTGTCTCAACCTCTCTGTGCCTCAGTCTCCTCATCTGTAAAATGGAGGAGAATGGCACCTTATTTTGCAGGTCTGAACTGCAACTAGAAAGGGAATGAGTAACGCACACAGTAAGAGCATAGCAAATGCGAATTCCCGTGCTGACCCCTGCACACTTGTTTACAGGGCATTGATCTGAATTGCTGATGCCCTTTGCGAGGGCCACCAAGGGGCTTCCCCTCAATCGATCATAAAAGACATTCCTTTTTGGGGGCATTTCCTTATTGTATACAATAGCATGCCAGGTGTACTCTGGGGCACCCAATAAATGGTATCTGAACCATGGATGTCAGGAGAAGACTGCAGGACTTTGGAGCTAAATAAACCTGGATTCAATCCTGGTTCTGCCAACCGGATGACCCATGTGAAATGGGATGAGTCATTTTACCTCTCTGAGACTTGGTTTCCTTATGAGTAAAATGGAGATGATAATCCCTACCTTGCAGGGCTGTTGCAAGAACTAAATTCATTCATTCAGCAAATATTTACTGAACATCTACTATGTCCCAGCCACTGCTCCAGATGCTGAATATACCACAGTGAATAAAACAGGCAAAATCCTCCCTGGGGAGACAGACGATAAAGAGCTAACTACATGTACAGCGTGGCACATGGTGAGCCATGCTAAGAAAAAACACAAAGCAGGGGAGAGGGAGTGGGAGACGCTGGGGGCAGGGGCCATGGCAGGAGCTGCGTGGAGCAGAGACCTGAAGGAAGCAGGGGGAAACTATGTGGAGATCTGGGGTAAGGATGTTCCAGGCAGAGGGATCGGCAAGTGCGGAAGCCTTAAGGAGAAGCATGCTTGGCATGTAAATGAAGCCACATATGCAGGAAGCCTGGCATGGAATCCAGGTGCTCGGCAAATGCCAGCTCTCTATTTCAAGTCCCGTAGAAGGAACCCCACGCATGTGTCCTTTTCCTGAGAACGAAAGCACAAGGATTTCTACAGGGCAACACTGAGCCAAGTGTTCTTTCAGCCTAAGATGCAGGCAACATGTGAGCTCCACCACCAGTTTTTGGGCTCCTGCCAGGCACCAGGCTCTGGGCTGGGTAATCAGGGATACAAGACGATCAAGACGTGGGCTCTGTCCTCAGGCAGCCCCAAGGCGAGTCGTAGAGACGGGTGATGACAATGCAAAGTGGTCTGATGAACAAGCAGAGACAAGAAGGTATTTAGGTGGCAGAGCAAAGGTGTGGGTGGTCAGGGAAAGCTTCCTGGAGGAGGTGACAACTGAGCTGGGTTTTGAAAGATGGACTAGACAGTGAAAGGATATTCCAGGTGTGGGGAGTATCATGTACTGAGCACAGAGGTGCAAAAAACGGCACAATGTGTGTGAGAAACTAATTACAGGCAGGTCAGAAAACAATAAATGGTTCTTTGTGGTTTTGACACCTACAGCCTGATGTGGCACAGGAATGCCAGTTCCATCTCCTTCCTCAAACTCAATGCAAGCTTCAGCACCAGTGGAGTTTGAATTTTCCACGATTAGCTACTGCCATGAGTAACCGACCTTAACCCCAGGCTCCCAGCCCGGGGTGGCCCTGTCCACAGAGAGAGGGCCAAGTGGGATGGAGAGTACATAAATATCCAGCTATATTTAGCCCACCTGGCGTGCCTCTGTCCCTTCATCTACCCCAAGGCTGACCCACAGGTGGCAGAATGGCTTTTCTACTAGAACAGCATAAACATTTCTTAATTAAGAAATCCCACAAAGGGGCTCATGTCTTTGTGGCTGGGAGGACATCTGCTGCTCTATTTGCCAATATCGCTGGACACCTCCAGACTGGGTGGCGGGTTCTCCCCATCCCCATCCCGTCAATAGCCCTGGCCATAGGAGGCGTGGCCACTCTCAGGTAAGAGGACCTGGATTCAAATCCCACCTCTGCCACTGATTAACTGGTGACACTCTGCTGGTGACTCCGCCTCTCAGAGGATTTGTGCAGTGGCCTGAAAGCTGCCCAGGGGCTTATAAAGTAGAAGGAGGGGCTCCTCTCCTATAAGCGGGCCTTGGGAATGTGGGGCTCAGCACCATCCATTTCAATCCCTTCCAGGGGAAGAAATAATTATTTTTTGATATATAATTATGAAGGAGAGAGCTATATGGGACTGTTAGAGCATAGAGGAGGTGATACCTCCCTCTCCTCCTAAAACCTCACATATGTGTCTCTCACCTTCTGCCTAAAGGATGCTACAAATGCCCAGCCTTAAGGCAAAATAAAGATCTATTCTAAAGACTTGGCAGGGAGGAGGGTGGGCAGGCAGACATGGGTCCCAATCCAGACCCCCTCCCCACTAGCAACATGGCCTTGCATGTGTCATTTCGCCTCCACTGAAACTCAATTTCTTCATTATAAAATTGGAATACACACCTTTACCGTGAAGCTTCTTTGCATACCGCGCTGGGGTATGCAAAGTGCCAGACACTGAGCCTCCAAGCCTTTGAGCAGCGCTGATCTATTCCCACAATTACCAGGTATTTTCTAGCAAGGCCTCCTCTGTCTTCACACCCCCACCTCCTCCCAGCTCTGGATCCCCTTACTCTGGCTCCGGAAATTCTGGGGCGGTGTTAACTAGGGGGCGATGCGCTCGACAGCGGCGACTGCAAGGGGCTAGAGAGCTCCCAACTGAGCCGACACCAGAGGGGGGCGCAGCCAGGGTGCGCGTGGGAACGTGGCCAAACCAAGGCAGCATGTACCGCGGGGGCGCTGAGCGGCTGGTAACTGAGGTACCCCTGCGAGCACCCCCCCACTCTCAGCCGCTGCAGTCTCGGCACAACGGGCGGCTTTTGGCCGTCGGAAGCCCTGCGGAGCCTGATTCCATTCACCCCCCCGGAGCGCCCCGGGCTCCTTCATCAGCGCCCTTGGGCTGGAACAAAGGCAAGGGGTCGCGCAGCATCGCCCCAACAGCCCCTTCGCGCATCTGGCCAAAGCCGGGAGAAAGAGCACCGGGGTCCCCAAGGTAACCAGGACGCGGTACCCGCCCTCCCAGAGCGCAAAGCTCAGCCGCTCCGCGCGCGCTGAGCCGGGAGTCGGGAAGCACCGGAGGTTCCAGCCCGCCGCGCCCGCCGAGGGCTCCAAGGGTAGGTGGGGTGGCTCTCCGGAAGTCACCCAGAGCGTCCCCCAAGGAGAGAAGCACCCCAGCGCCCGCCTCCCGGGTGGGGCTCCCCGGCGTACCTGGCAGGGTCCTGTGCACAGTGTTGCCCATAGCTGCGTCGGGGCGCGGCGTTGCGGTGGCGCGCTCGGGACGCACGAGGCTAAATACGCGGTGGGCCGGGGACCCGGGCCGGGGTCGGGCTCGGGCTCCGGGGCATCGCGGCTGCACTGGCGAGCCGGCGGGCTGCAGCTGGGGAGGGTGCGGTGAGGGAAGCAGCGGCGGGAGGAGGAGGCGGAGCCACCGGCCGGGGCCTGCCGGCTCCGCCCCCGCCTCCCGCCGCCTCCAACCACGCGGAGAGGGGCGGGGCCGCGGCCGCAGCATCTTTTGAAAGTTTGCACCGGGAGGCGGGAGGGGAACGGCCGAGCCTCCCGCCCTCGCGGCTCCCGCGCCCGGGGCAGGAAGGCGCGCTGGGCAGCTGGGTGCCTTCAGGGTGCCAGGTTCGTTAGCCTGCTGGCCTTTCTGTCATTAATTGCAACATTTTAAGAAGGCCTACTGTGTGCCAGGCGCTGGGCCACAGGGGGCCAAGACCTCACCCTGCGGAGCTTCTATGCGGGGTGTTGAAGCTGCGGGGGTAGGGGTGGGGGATGAGGAGGTCCGGGACGGAAACACAAGCACAAGGTCACCTCGAACAGTGTAAAGGGCTTGAAAACAGTTCAACCAGGGTGATGGGTTGGGGTGGGATCTCGCGCCTACAAGTAGGAGAAACCTAGGCAGTGTCCAAAGGTTGGGAGGAAGGGAACCTATATTCATTAATTCACTCACTCGCTCATTCATTAAAATATTTATTGAGCACATCCTATGTGCCACAGGCTGTGCCGGGCACTGTAGATACAGACAAGCCATGCTAGTCTAGTGATGAAGACAGAAATAGCAAGCAATTAAGATCACATAATATAATGATCAAAGCCAGGAAGAAAATAAAACAAGATAAGACTGATGGGGTGACTCTGCGGGGCTCAGGGAGAATCTGGGGGCGTGTCAGCTCCATCTGATGCACAGCAAAGAATCGGCATGGGAAGAGCTGGGGACAGTGTCTCTGGCAGAGGGAGTAACAGGCATTCCTTATTCATTCATTCACCCCACAGATCTCAGTACCTTTCCTGTGCAGGAACCCAGACCACACTCAGTGGGGCATGAAGCCTGCTAACCCCTGCCTTCATTGGGCTCCATTTTTCAGATCAGAACACTGAGGCTTAAGAAGTGAAATGACTTGCCCAAGAAGACCCAATTCCAAACCAGTTTTTTTTTTCCAGCTTTACTTTCCATGCTCTTGTATCCTTTATGACCTTATGAAATGTGTTATTACCCCCACTTCACAGATAGGCAGATTGAGGCTCAGAAAGTGGAAAACAGGTGCTCCAAATTTCCCAGTAAGGGGCAAAGCTGGCCTGGAGATATGTGATTGAAAGGTGGGTATCTGGGAGAACAAGCCCCCGCCCACGCCCCCCCCCCCCCCCGCCGCAACCCCAGCTCAGCTTCTCTGGTGCCTTCTGCCTCGAGTGCCTGACCCATCCCAAAAGGGTTCTTGTCCTTCAAGGTCAGCTCAAAGCCTCCACCTCTGGGAAGCCTTCTCTATTCCCCACCACACCCTGATTTATCATATACGTCTGAACATAAGGTTGGCTTGTGTTTGAGTCACTAATTTCTCATATTACAGGTACTCTGTCAGTCACTTATTTTTTAAACACAAAGTCCTGTTTGGGAAAGGTACATTAGTTCCATATACCCTCAATCCATGTGAGTTTGGGATGCATATAGAGGTCAGTATTATTATAAAAGGAGTCTAGGAAATTTTACTCATATAAAGCAGTGCAGTGCAAATGGGATTTTGTAACTGCAAGTGTCACAAAGGGAGGGTCATAAAGGGTGACGGCAAGGGAGGTTGTCTTAAACAGGCCTTTTAAAGGTCACTTTCAAGGCACCCAAATAAGTGGCAGGGTTGTGCAGACCACAAATGCACACCTGCAAATGAAACCCCAACTGTCCTAATGCAATGCAGATGGTACCTGCAGAGGGAACACAGTGTCCAGTGGTCACCTGACACTTGGATCCAAAAGGGCTGTGTTTTAGCATCTTGGTCCCTGTGATTAAGATGTGCTCTGGAAAACCAAAAATTCTTTCCCCCCACCCTCCCACCAGCTGATGGTGACACTAGTGTCAAAGCCACGTGTAAAGAATTTGAACCAAGTAGTTTCTTGAAATTTTAGATTGGACAAAGGCAGTATTTCCAAATTAATATTTTATTAAATAAATGAAATATTAAAAATCTAAATATATAATAGTGATTTAAAATATATCTCTCTCAGTAAAGAAATAAATATTACAATAGCCGTTTGACTATTTCGTCTCCACACCTTAAAGTTTATATTATTCAACTTTACTGTGCATCTTCTAACTGGGAGACTAGGGATTGCCCTTAACCTTTACTTGGGTGGCCTAATATTTGGGCATATATGGTAGTTGCTCACCCCTCTGAGGTCCCTCTGCACTTTGTCTTTTCCATCAATTACACCCTCAGGGCAGGTGCTTTAGCTGTTACCCTTCCGTCCTCTCCATTGGCAGATGGGAAGCCTCCTGTGGGCAGGCTCCAGGACATATTCACTTATGAATCCCCGGTACCCAGAGTAGGAGTAGCATGCACAAATGCTCAATACACATTTGAAAAAACTGACTGCAGAGAGGCATTGCTCTAAAATGGGAGAAGAAAGGAAAGAAGGATGGAAGAAGGGAGGGAGGAAGGGACGGAAGAAGGAAGGGGTAAAAAAAGTTGTGAAGGAATGAGTTTTAGTTGATAGCAGCCCTGGACTTGGGTGTCATCAATAGTGATATGTGTGGGGAGAGACAAACAAAATAGGGATGCATTAACAGAAGTATAGTCTGTAGAGCAAAGGAGGAGCTTGCCGCTCCAGTGCATGATTAGACCATTCTGGGAGAAGTTGCTTTGGTTCTGGGCACCACACTTGAGAAGGAAGACAAAGCTGCAGGTGGCTTTGGGAGAGAGGGAGATCCCAGTCACAGGAGGTGTGCAAACAGAAGCAGAGGATGCGGGGCATCCTTGGGCCAGGACAGCAGCCTCTAGTCATAACCTCTCCTAGCCTTGACTTCCACACTGCCCCCCACGCTTAGCCACATCTAAAATTGTGGAGACAATGCTACCCTCCCTTGGCACCAGGACCCGTGCTTGGGTTGCAGGGACCCCTGGGTGGGGCTGCCTCTCTTGATTGTGCAGTGTTGGCACAGTCTCCCATGGCAGTGGGTAGAGGGAGGGCCCAGGCTCTGCCCCCTGGCATTGCTCCCTCTGGGCATGCCCTAGCAGATCCTGCCCCATGCATGGCAGGCCGTCAAGTGTACCTCGTAAAAAGGTCACGCACTGAGCTGGTGGGGGTTATGACCACTGCAGACTCCTGGGTAGAAGACCCCTTCCTCCAGGGAATCCAAAGGCCTTTGCACAGACTTGTCCTTGCAACTCAAGGACTGAGAATCCAGGCTACAGTCAAACCACAAAACTTGGTTTTAAAATCGCTACAGGAGGCCTCTACTTTTCAGCAAACTCTGCCCATCAAACCCTCGATTTCCAAACCCAGCGGTCTTCACCCACAAAAGCAGTATATTTTCAGTTCCTGGTTACAAAGTGCCAATCATGCAGCGGGCACCAGGCTTCGCCCTTTGAGTGATCCTCCTCACATCCTAGTAGCGTGCTCATTAACATAATTCCCGTTTGACAGGAGAGGAAACTGAAGCGAAGGGCAAGGAGGCAACTGCCAAGTTCACACATCCAGGAGGAAGCAGAACTCAGAGACTTCTAGCTCTCTCTCTCTTTTTACAGAGGAGGAAACAGGCTCAGAACCACAAAGCCACTCATCCAGTGTGGCACAGTGGTGAACAGAGGAGCCAGGTGTCTTGAGTTTTTCTGGCTCCCATACCTATGTTCATGCGGGGCCGCCCTCAATGAGCAAATCACGTTTGTGTGGTACTAAATCTGGCCACAGTTTACCTGGCAGCCAAGGCAAAAAGGGAAAGAAGCCCTGGCACATGGCTTTCCTTGTCCTGTTCCCTTGCAGATACATACTTGGTGCTGGCATCAGTTCCAAAGGGGAGCTCATCACTGGTGCACAGGAAGGCTGAATGGACAGAATCTTCCTCTAGAGTCTACCCAAAGCCACATCAACAACATTCAGATGGATGGGTCCCATGCTGGCCATCCGAAAACGCCAAGCACTGGAATTTTCCTGAAATCCAGTGGCGGCATCTCTGCCACAGGCTGGGGTCATGGGTGGCCTGGACTCAGCTTTCTCATAACACAAGGACAGAGCTTAGATGCTCTGAGACACATGGTCATGATGGCCATGCGGTGGAAGCCTGAGGCAGGGGGTGAATTGAAATCAATTTATGATCCCAATAACTTGCATTTACTGTGCAGTTACAATGATAATTATGACACAGTAATAGCTAACATTTATTGAGTGTTGGATGCTGTTTTGAGTCCTTTAGATGTATTAAGCTAACAACAACCCTAGGAGGTAGTATTATTAATATGCGCATTTTATAGATGGGGAAACCAAAGCCCAGAGAGTGTAGGTAGCAGGGCCCTGGTCACATAGGTAGAGAGCAGTATGACTGAACATGTTAGGTTCTGATTTGTTTAATCCTCATAAAAACCCTATGAGTGAGAAAAGGAGTTAAGTGTTGTTAAGGAGTTACTTGTATTTGTTGCCTTTTAAAACCTTCATCCCCTCCAGCAGAGGTAGGGGCCATTATCATCTCCATCTTATATGACATGCTGGGAGGCTCAGAGAGGTACAGCAACTTGCCCAGGTCTACGCAGCCAAGAGGGCAGGACTCGAACAGGAACCCAGCCTGCTCTGACCCCAGAGTCTGTGCGTTCCTCCTGTTGGCTCCTCAGGGGGCTGAGAGTTTGCAAAGAGCCCAGCCCATCCTACCTAGAGCAACCTGAGGGCAGGCCTGTGCTGATCCACCCCAGGGTCCAGTGCACAGCTTGTCCTGGCCCTGGGAGAGCCCACTCTTCCCTGCTGCCTTCCTAGAGCTGTGGAGAACCCACCAGGGGGACATGGACTTTTAAAGAAAAACTGGAATAATGAATGTGGAAAGGGCCAAATCCTAGCTAGGCTACTTACTTAATTACCTTGAATCTTGTTGGCTACGTGTCTCTGCATAGTTACTTAACCTCTCTGGACATCAGTTGCCTCATTTGTAAAATGGGGACGATGATAACGCCTACCTGATAGGCGCTATAAACTTTCAATGAGATTATGATTGCAAAGTGCTTGGCACAGAATAGGTGATCAGTAAGTGTTTAATTAATGAATGAATTGATGAGTCAATAGATAAACCCCAGGGACAGGGGTTGGATCTCATCCACAGATGATGTGCTGGCTAAGGGCTCAGTCTCTGGAACCAGACTATCTGGGTTCATAGTCTGGCTTCCCTCCTATCTAGATGTGTGAACTTGAGCATGTTACTCAAATCCTCTGTGCCTCACTCCCCTCGTGTAAAATGGGCTAATAAGAGTACTAGCTTCATAGGATTGTTTTGAGGATTAAATGAGATAATACATGTCAAGTGCTTAGAACAGTGCCTGGCACATGGTAAATGCACAATAAAACTAAGCCACCATTATTATTAATTATTAACTATTGTTATTCCTGGGGTCAGTTGCTTGGGGAAGAGGACATTTCTTCTAGAGGAAGGGAACAGAGTGGGGACATAGGGTGGGACCTGTAGAAGAAGCTGCTTCTCTTGGTCTTGAACACTGCGGTGTCTCATGTCCTGGGGGAGCTCCTCAGAGCTGGGTCAGGAGCTGCCAGGTTTGGGGAGCCTGAGCAGGGGACCAGAGGGGTTATGCCAGCCTGGGGCCCACTGGTGCCACTGCAGGCCATGTGAAGCGTGGGTTATGCCTGGCAGACCTGGGACGCTTGGCTTCCTGTGACCCTGGGGTCTTTCAGGCAATCTTCACCTCCCTCAGCTGGCCCTGCACTGGCCAGAGCATCAGGGGAGTCACAGAGGCTCTGGGGCCATGTGGGCTGCAGCAGGAACCTGAGTGGGGGACCCCAGGTTGTCAGGGATTTGAGGCAGATTGGGATCTGGGACAGCTGGGATGTGTGTATCTTAATGTGCAGGGCCTTGTTGGTCCAGGAGGCCAGGCCACTTGTACCACCAGTGGGTTCGGTGGGCTCCAGGATTGAGGGGCAGACCCAGGTCTTCCTCCTGCTCTGATGGGAGATGGTGCAGAGGGAAAGAGTCCAGCTCCGGGCCCCTGGCTTGGGTGCACACCCAGCCCGCTACTGCCTAGCTGAGGGTCCTTGAGCATGTCACGTGCCTGCTCTGAGCCTCAAGTTCCTTATCTGTAGAATGAGGACAGTAGTTCCCAGTGTGGGAATGAAATGAGAAGCAGCCTGGGAAGGGGTCGGCGCAGAGTGGAGGCTCAGTCCAAATGGCCTGAGGTTAGAATTACCGCGAGTTTGGAATAAGATCCAGTGTGGAGCTAATTTTTTCTCCAAAACACATCTGTAGTGTAAAACGCGATTAGGCTGAATTTCTTGAGGCGTTGCCAGGAGCCCGGTGAGGCTGGTAAAGTCCAGAGAACAGAGGCAGACCTTGGTGGGACAAGTTGGGGGTGAGGTGGTGGGAGTATGCCACCAGGGGCCACAGCAGGTGCAGCAGGGTACGGTTTGGACCCTGAGGCCAGGCTGACTTGTTCAAAACCCCTGGCTTGACCTTTCTTGGCCATGTGGCCTCTGACAGGCAACTTCTTTCACTAAGCCTCAGTTTCTCCCCATGAAAAATGAGGACGGGGGACAGGGTCTGTCTCTCTGACTATTGGGAAGGGTAAATGAGGCCAGTGGCCCTTCTGTTGCCCCAGAGCCTGGCATGGAGACTGGCTCAGGCCAGGCTCTTCATCTCAGCAACCACTGTTACTGTCTCAGGAAGAGAAAGGCTGGGGCCTCTGTCTGCTCTCTATGCTGAGGGACGCTACTCCTTGTTTATTTAGGGAATCTATAAAGCCACCCCAGTCCATGCTGGAGGCTTCTCACCATGGTCTGGTTCACGCTCAGAGGTTTCTTCATCATCGTCTGACCAGCTTGAGGGAAGGTGTCTGTGCCGTGTGGCTGGGGGAGCTCGGGTACCAATTGGCACTTGGAAAGCCCAGGATCAACTCGAGGCTGCAGCACTTACCCAACTGAGGCCTCAGGCCGACCTCAGTGTCCTCATCTGTAAAATGGCCAGGAAAAATCAGTTTCTGGGTTTACTGGGGATCAGATGGGATTCGACTTGGACTGTGATATTCAGGCTGTGCGTATTGCAACACTGCAGTCGGATGCACAGGACCAGGTTGGCAGTCCAGGACTTGGTCCCATAGACCAGGGTTCAAATTAGCGATTCGCCTTCTTACTTGCCCTGTGACTTGCCCTAATGTCTCAGAGCGATGGGGACTCAGTGACAGGCTAAACTCTCGTGAAACAAGGACCGTTAATTCTATCAGAGGTATAGATATAGAAAGATAAATACCCTCTTTTCTCTCGCACTCCTCCCCCCAACAATTTCTGGTCCCTGCTTGCTCTGCCCCCAATTGTCCCATAACTGGGTGAAATCTCACGAGGGCTCTTTAAAACCATTGCAGGAGCACCCGTTCTGCGCCAGGCCTAGGGTCGCACCCTCGCTGGCTGGAGAGAATCAGGCAGTACAGGTGAGAGGGGAGGAGCTGGGACCCGAGCCAGCAGAGGTGGGTGACTGGGAGGAGGTGGCCCTGAGAGCTGGTGCCGCTGGACTGGCCGTGGAAGCCCAGCACCCGGGAGCGCTGGCCAGTTCACCGAGCCATTTCCCTTCATGGCCTCTTCGCCCTTTTCACTGATGAAGAAGCTGAAGCTCAGAGAGGGGAAGGATTTGCCCGTGTCACACAGCTGGACTCAGGGGACTCGTGCCTGTTGTGGGACCCCTACAGTCGGGTCCTCCATCTCACTGACCCCTCATCTGCAGAAGGAAGAGGCTTCTTAGGCCAAGAGGATGGAGACCGTGAGAGGAGGCGAGCATGTGGAGAAAGCCCACATTATCCTCCATCCTCCCAGAGTGGTTGGAGGGTGGGAGCCCTGGGGGCAGAGTGCCTGGGTTCGAATCCCAGCTTGGGTACTCACTGCCTGTGACCTTGGGCTAGCCACTCCACCTCTCTGTGCCTCAGGTTCTATTTCTGTGAAATGAGGCAAATGATAGGAACTCCCTGAGAGGTCTGTGAGGAAGGAATGAGCTGATAGGCCTGAAGCATTTACAGGGGTGTCTGGCAATAGTTAGTTCTCAAGAAACACATGCCCCACGGGCAGCCACGGTTACAGGTTCTAACTCCTGCTTTGAAATGCCTCATAAGCTTCTGTTTGCATTCTTTGAGTCTGAAATACACTTCTAAGCATCTATCCTGAGGATGTAATCCCAGACGGATAGGGACTAAGCTAAGAAATGCCCAGAGTTCTTCAGTACACACTGTGTACACCAGCATGAATTCACAAACATCTCCTACCGCAGGTAATGTTTAGTAAACAGGTGTCACTCATAGAACCTTACAGAGCTCCTGGCCATGATGCTTCTGAAGAGTTTGTAGTCACAGGAGAGAAAGCTTACATCATAATGTTAAATGAGAAAGGCTGAACAATGTGTATAAAAACAAGGTGAAAGGAAATGCATCAAAACATGACAAGTCATTTTCTCTGAGTAATAAGGAATATGGGTGTTTTTTTCCCCTTCTATCTGTGGGCAATTTTTAAATGTTCTGTAATGAGCATGTACAAAACTTTTCTAATGGTAAAGAACTCAATAGACTGCTTTTCAAAGATAGAGTTTTATCTAGTAGCTGAACCACTGCCTGACAGGTCCTTAGCATTTTGGCATGGATTGGATTGTCAGTTTTCAAGCAATGAGTTGAACGCTGTGGGATGGGAGCGTGACAGGTAGTGCTTAGTTCATGCATATTTACTAAGTCCCAGCCCTGGGTCAGCTTCAGAGTGTGCAAAGTGTGCAAGGGAAGTGGGCCTTGGGGGAGGGCCCAGGCACAGCTTGAAGTCCCCTTGATACCAAGCTGGCAGGAGGTACCAAAAAATATTCTGGGAACACTGCTGTCTTCATGATTTTGCCATATCCAAATGTTGCCTGTACTATCACTCACTTCAGAGTTTTAAAAAAATTGGTTCACCTAAAAAATACTCAGAAAACTGTAAAACATTATTGAGAGGAATTCAAAAACTAAATGGAATGATATATCACATTCATGAATTGAAGATCCCGTATTTTAAAGAAGTCAATTCACCTCAAACCAATTTATAGATTCAATGCATACAGCCCTAATCAAAATCCTAACAGGCGTGTGCGTGTGCGTGTGTGTGTGTGTGTATGTAGTATGTATTATAACTTGGAAAACAGTTTGTAAAACCTGTGTGGAAACACAAAGGGTGAAGGATAGCCATTTTTTGAAAAAGACATTTTTTGATAAAAAGGAACAAAGTAGAAGGATTTGCTCTACTGGATGCCAATACCTATTATATAGCTAAGTAACTAAGATAGTGTGGTATTGGTACAGGATAGACAAATAGACCAACGGAAGAGAGACAGATGCCAGACATAAATGGACTCATGTTTTTTGACAAATGTGACATTACCAAGTAGTGGGGGAAAAGGAACATCTTTTCAATGACTAGTGCTGTGCCAATTGGATACCTATATAGGAAAAAAAAGAAACTTGATCCCTACCTCACACCACTCACAACATCAATTTCAGGGGAATTATAGATCTACATGTTAAAGGCAAAACAGTAAAACTTCTAGACGATAACGTAAGAGAATGTCTCGATGACCTCAAAGTGATAGAAAAATTCTTTAACAAGACACAGAAAGTACTGACCATAAAAATGGATTGATAAAATTGACTACACTAGAAGTTAACATTCTTTTTGTCAAAAGATATTAATGAGAAAATTAAAAGGCAAGTTACAGAGTGGGAAAAATATATCATACACATATAACCAACAAAGGACTTATTTGTTTCCAGAATAAATACAACTACAAATTGATATGAAAAAGACTAACAACTCAATACAGGAATACTTCACTTTATTGAGTTTTGTTTACTGTGCTTGACAGATACTGAATGTTTTACAAATTGAAGTTTTGTGGCAACGCTGTGTCGAGCAAGTCTATCGGCACCATTTTTCTTTCTCACTTTGTGTCTCTGTGTCACATTTTGGTAATTCTTGCAATATTTCAAACTTTTCATTATTATTATATATATATTATATGTATTATTATATTATAGTGATCTGTGATCAAGGGTCTTTCTTGTTACTCTTATAACTGTTTGGGAGTGCCATGAACTGCTAACACTATGAGACAGAGAACTTAATTGATAAATGTCGTGTGTGTTCTTACTCCTCCACTGACCAGCTGGTCCCCTGTCTCTCTCCCTCTCCTCGGACCTCCCTATTCCCTGAGACACAATAATATTGAAATTAGGCCAATTAATGACCCTACAATGGCCTCTGAGTGTTCAAGTGAAAGGAAGAGTCGAACATCTCTCACTTTAAATCAAAAGCTTGAAATGATTAAGATTAGTGAGGAAGGCATGTCAAAAGCTAAGATAGACTGAAAGCTAAGCCTCTTGGGCCAAACAGTCAGCCAAGTTGTGAATGCAAAGGAAAAGTTCTTGAAGGAAATTAAAAGTGCTAACTCCAGTGAACACATGAATGATTAGAAAGCGGAATAGCCTTCTTGCCGATATGGAGAAAGTTTTAGAGGTCTAGATAGAAGATCAGACCAGCCACAACATTCCCTTAAGGCAAAGCCTAACCCAGAGCAAGGCCCTAACTCTCTTCAATTCTATGAAAGCTGAGAGAGGTGAGGAAGCTGCAGGAAAATGTTTGAAGCTAGCAGAGGTTGGTTCATTAAGTTTAAGGAAAGAAACTGTCTCTATACCATGAAAGAGCAAGGTGAAGCAACAAGTGCTGATGTAGAAGCTGCAGCAAGTTATCCAGAAGATCTAGCTAAGAGAATTCATGAAGGTGGCTACACCAAACAACAGATTTTCATGTGGACAAAACAGCCTTATATTGGAAGAAGATTCCATCTAAGACTTTCATAGCTACAGAGGAGAAGTCAATACCTGGCTTTGAAGCTTCAAAGGACAGGCTGACTTTCTTCTTAGGGGGCTAATGCAGCTGGTGACTGTAAGTTGAAGCCAATGCTAATTTACTATTCTGAAAATCCTATGGCCCTTAAGAACTATGTTCAATCTACTCTGCCTGTGCTCTATGAATGTAACAACAAAACCTGGATGACAGCACATCTGTTTACAACATGGTTTACTGAATATTTTAAGCCCACTGCTGAGATCTGCTGCTCAGAAAAAAAGATTTGTTTAAAAATATTACTGTGCATTGACAATGCACCTGGTCACCCAAGATCTCTGATGGAGATGAACAGCGAGATTAATGTTGTTTTCATGCCTGCTAACACAATATCCATTCTGCAGCCCATGGATCAAGGATTAATTTCGATTTTCAGGTCTTCTCATTTAAGAAATACATTTCATAAGGCTATAGCTGCCATAGATAGTGATTCTTTTGATGGATCTGGGCAAGGTCAATTGAAAACATTCTGGAAAGTGTTCACCATTCTAGATACCATTAAGAACAGTCATGATTCATGGGAAGAGGTCAAAATGTCATCATTAATAGGAGGTTGGAAGAAGTTGATTCCAACCCTCATGGATGACTTTGAGAGGTTCAAGACTTCAGTGGGGGAAGTAACTGCAGATGTGGTGGAAATAGCAAGAGAACTAGAATTAGAAGTGGAGCCTGAAGATGGGACCGAATTGCTGCAATCTCATGCTAAAATTTGAATGGATGAGGAGTTGCTTCTTCTGGATGAAGAAAGAAAGTGGTTTCCTGACATGGACTTACTCCTGGTGAAGATGCTGTGAAGATTGTTGAAATGACAGCAAAGGATTTAGAATATGACATGAACTTAGTTGATAAAGCAGTGGCAGGGCTTGAGAGGATTGATTCCAATTTTGAAAGGAGTTCTACAGTGGGTAAAATGCCATCAAACAGCATTGCATGCTACAGAGAAGTCATTCGTGAAAGGAAGAGTCAATTGATGTGGCAAACTTCATTATTGTCTTATTTTAAGAAATTTCCACAGCCATCCCAACCTTCAGCAACCACCATGCTGATCAGTCAGCAGCCATCAACATGGAAGCAAGACCATCCACCAGCAAAAGGATTACGACTCCCTGAAGGCTCAGATGATGGTTAGCATTTTTTAGCAATAAAGTATTTTTTTCATTAAGGTTTACCATTTTTAGACATAATCCTATTGCACACTTAATAGACTACAGTACAGTGTAAATATAAAATTGTATGCACTGGGAAACCAAAAAGTTCACGTGACTTGCTTTATTGCAATATTCTCTTTATTGAGATGGTCTGGAACCAAATCCTCAGTATCTCCGAGATATGCCTGTATAAAAATGGGGGGCTTCCCTGGTGGCGCAGTGGTTGAGAGTCTGCCTGCTAATGCAGGGGACACGGGTTCGAGCCCTGGTCTGGGAAGATCCCACATGCCACGGAGCAACTAGGCCCGTGAGCCACAACCACTGAGCCTGTGCCTCTGGAACCTGTGCTCCGCAACAAGAGAGGCTACGATAGTGAGAGGCCCTTGCACCGCAATGAAGAGTGGCCCCCGCTCGCCGCAACTAGAGAAAGCCCTCGCGCAGAAGCGAGGACCCAGCACAGCCAAAAATAAATATAAATAAATAAATAAATAAATAAATAAATAAATAAATAAGATTACTATTAAAAAACAAATGGGGAAAAAAACAGGCATTTCAAAATAAGAACATTCCAATGGCCAATAAATATACAAAACAGTACTGAATCTCATCAATAATCAGGGAAATTAAAAATCAAATTCACAATGAGATAACCACGGCACCCCAGCCGGATTGGCTAAAATTTAAACTTTTGACAATACCAAGAACTGGCAAGGATGTGGAGCAACAGGAACTCTCATACACTGTTGATGGGAGTGTAAAGTCATACAATCACTTTGGAAAATTATTTGATGGTATCTGTTAGAGTTAAACATACATGTACCCCCGTGATCCAGCAAAACCCTCCTAGATATAGTCCCAACAGAGACCTGTTTATGAATGTTCCTAGCAGTTTTATTCAAATAGCCCCAAACGAAGAACAACCCAAATGTCCATCAACAGTAGAATGGTCAATAAATTGGGATATACTCATACAATGGAATATCATTCAGTAATGAGAATGAAGTACAGTCCACATACCAACCTGGTTGATTCAGCAACATAATGTCCTGTGAAAGAAGCCAGGCACCGGAGAGTACATACCACATGACTTTATTTATGTGATGTCGAAAAACAGGTATGTGTAGGTTATAAAAGTGTACAGAAAAGCAAGACGTGACTATCATAAAACTCAGAGTAGTGGTCAACTTTGAACAGGAGGGAGGGGTACCATTTGGGAGCGGCCCAAAGGAGGGGCTTCTGGGGAGCGAGAAATGTCCTATTTCTTGACCTGGATGTTTGCCTTTTGATAAATTATTGAGCTGCACATTTTGGTTTTGTTGCAAGCTTTAGCCCCACACAATGTGGCTTCTCTGTGCATGTTATATTTCACAACAAAAAGTTTAAAAGAAAAAAAAACTTCCAGGGCACCAGAGGGAAGGCAATTTGAAAGAGTCCGGCTCCTGAGGGAGCATCCCTGGGGCAGGGGAGCAAGATAGTGTCAGTAAGAAACACAGAAGACATCGAAGTCTTATTTTATCTAGGCGTCAAATGCCTTATCCATCTTAGAATTAGAAATAGAATTCAAGGGAGAGAGGGGCAATGCAGAGATGTGCATTAGCATGTTTACACACTGGAAAATAAATGCATATAGTTTTCTGACTGAAAGTCAGGTGGACCTGGCTGCACTGTTTGGCAGAGATGGTCAGCTGTTCAGTTTGCTAGGTGGAGTTTTTGGGAAAATGTATGAGTGGAATCTACAGCTCCAAAGTTGTGATGAGATTTTATTTAAAGCACGTGTTGGGCATACAACATGCTGGAAGTTACATCCTTTGCAACTATTTACTTCTATGATGAAAACATTTAGGTGCCAACTGAAAATGTTTGTGTGCTGTAGGTAGTTTTCAAAATTCTTTTAGGGGCTATGTGAGCCCCCAGTGTGAAGACCCCTGTATGAACAGACAAGTGGAAAGAGGCAAGCCGGGGCCTTCTAGGGGTGGTAGAGAATGGGCAGAGGCCTGGAAGGCCAGCTGCGCTGGGAAGGGGCTGGGGGAAGAAGAAGAATGGTTGTCTGGTCTGTAGGGGAGCCCTGAAGAATCACCCCTGAGGGCCTGCAGGAGGGGGAGCAGGAAGAGGCCTAGGGACTGGGGAAGCAGAGCCCAGGAGAGCCAGCAGGAAGAAAAGGCCAGAGGCTGGGAGCCTTCCGGTGAACAGGTGGTCAAGCAGATGTAGGAGAAGAAAGCAAAGAAAGGGGGCATCCCTGGCCCCTCGTTGTGTGCGGCCACAGCTCTTGAAAAGACCCAACAAAGCAGGCCCCCTACTCTGGCAGCTGCCTTGAAAAGGCCTTGTGCCCACCCATCTGCCACCAGCTCCCATCCCCCACTAGCGCCAGGGTCTCCCAGCAACACTGGCCTTTCCTGGCCAGGGGTGGGGCAGAGGAAGGAGGTGGAAGGCCACCCAGCCACCTAGCCCTGTGCCTGGGGACAGAGACCACTGGGGGCAACTCTGTCCTTCACATCTCTCTTCGGAAAATTGTCAGTACAAAAGATAGTGGCTATAATAAAAATTGAAATTTCAAATAGTGCCAACATTGGCAGAAAGATCAAAGTGAAACTGTGCTCTCTGTAAATCTCCACTGCAGCCAGTTTGCTATGTATTCTTATTACCTCTGGTCAAATTCTCCCCAAAAGAAAATAGCTGGGTCTTTAGAGTCAGCCAGTTAGGATGTGCATCACAACTCTGCCACTGCTGTGTGATCTTGAACAAGTTCTTTACCTCTCTGAGCCTTATTTCCTCATCTGCTAAATGGAGCTAGGTTTAGTACCAGTCTCAGAATATTGATGCAATACTCTGGGTCCTCCACGGCATGAATCCCCACCCCCATCCCTCCTCCTCCAAAGTTGAAAGGGGTGGGTGTGTCCCTTGGGGAGGAGAGTGGAACACTCTGAGTACTGTCCGCAGCCCACCCACACACTCAGAGGGAGCTGAGGCCCCTGAACTAAGGAAAGTCCATTCTAGTGGATGAGACAGACAAGAAACCAGGGTGATACGTGGAATGAGGGAAAACAGATCAGCGGGATGGGTGGGTGGCAGTGGCCTTTCCAGCCAGGCAGTCAGGGAAGGCCTCTCTGAGGAGGGGACCTTTGAGGGAAGCAGGAAGGAAGCCAGGTGGACGTCTGAGGAAGGGTGCACCAGGCAGAGGGGCCTGCAAGGGCATGAGCTGGGAGGCAGCCTGGTGTGCTTGCACATGACATAGGTATCACCTGAGGAAAGGGGGGCTCAGAAGGACAAAGAATCTCGCTCAAGGCCACCTAGGATGCTGAGTGGCTGAGCTAAGAGATCTCAATCCACATCTTTCTGACCCCAGAGTCTCTGACCCTGAAGCCTCCCCCAGCTGAATGCTGTCTGCCTAGCATCTCTCACCTTATCGAAAGGTCAAAGTCCTCTCTTCCCTGGAAGAGCAGGGGTGGGGGTGGGCGGGGCTTAGCGCAGGATGGTTCCCCCACAGCCAGCCCTGGTCACAGCCCAGTGGAGTGCTCCCCACCGATCCCTCCAGGTTTCTGTCCCTCCGGTCTCTACTGCCCCTGAGCTGGACCCTGCGGGAGGAGTTCCAGGATCAGGCATCCCTCTGAACTGTCCAGCCACTCTCGGCCACCTTGTCAGAGACTGGGATTCCTGCATAGCCCAGCTGGGGTCCTTTGGGGTCCTTGCGACCTCCTAGGACTCAGACAGCTGAGGGCACAAAGCCATCTCCGGCCTGGGCTTCCTGCCAGCGCAGGCCACTCTCTGGCCTCAGGTGCCCCGGTTGAGGACCAGGGCCATTGCTGAATATTAATGAGGAAATGAATGAATGAAGAGGGAGTGACAATGCAGCCGGGTGGCCTGGAGAGTGCTGAGAGGCAGGAGGCTCCAGAGAGGTCAGAGAGGGGAGGAGGTCAGAGAGGGACGCCAGGAAAGGTTAGACTCAGCTGGGCCTCCTTTAACCCCAACCCCGAGGCTCATGTGCCCATCTCTAAAATGGACCCATTATGGACTCTGCGAGCAGTGAGGGCCTCTCCCTCCCACTGACCCAATTCTGGCCACTGGCCAGAGGCCATCAGATTCTGAAGGCCCCTGGCCACACTTGAACTCCACAGCACTCACGATTGCACGAGGGGAACCTCTGGGATAAGCAGCTCTTGTTTGCGGTGCACATCCCAGCCCGGAGTGTTGGCACTTCCAGTCTCTAAGCAGCCCTCACAGTGGGCGCTACTGTCCCTGTAGTCTCGGGGCAGAAGCAGCCACTTGGACCTGGCATCCCAGCACAAGATTACACGGGGGAGTGAGAGCCAGAGTCACTCCTGGGATTTGGACTCTGGAGGCCCTGGGTGCGCACTTGCCCCCGGGGGGGGCAGGCCCTCTGTGGCCGCAGATCCTTTCCCAGGCAAAGCTCATCCTGGGCAGGTCTCTGTGAATCTGTTCTGACCTTCAGCTTGACGTGGGGGTGGGAAAGGCGGGGGCTATGTTTCAGGACCCATCACATGAAAACAGACTGAGGATCCCCCTATTTTTAGCAACCAAGCTGCACGTACCTGTTCCCTGCCACCTGCCCCACCCCCCCACCAGGAGCAAAAGCTCGGATAAACATTCATTCACACCAAATAATTCCATAAATAAAGACAGCTACATTTTGGCATCCCCTGTGCTCGAAATATATGCTCCTTAGATTTTTAATATCACGTGCAGTCTGCATCATTTTAACCCAAGCGCATCAGCTGTTGACTGTCTTATTATGTGAGTTCCTGTTTGGGGTCTTAAGATAACAGGAACAGACTGGCGGGCTCAGTGGGTGTGGGGATCCTGGTGCTCGATCCTGGTGGTCTGTGTGAGAGGTCTGGGTTCTCCTCACCCCCCAGGGAAGGGGCTGTAATCATAGTGAGGCCTACCACCTACTGAGCTGGGCTTCCTGTATCCATTCTGCTCACAGCCGGCAGAGTTCTCACCCCGCGGCATGCCCTGGCTGAATCCCTCCTGTGGTGTCCCCTCCAGTGCACAAAAGCTCACCTCCTGACCTGCCCACAAGGCCCTCTCTGCTCTGGCTCCTGAGGACCTTTCCAGCCCATCTCCCACTAGGCTGGCCTGTGCTCACAGTGTTCTTTAAGTACTCCGAGCTTCAGCTAGCCTCAGGGCCTTTGCACCTGCTCTTCACCCTGCCTGGAATGTTTTTTCCCCAGATCTCCTAAGTGGCTTCATCTCATCACTCAGGTCTCAGCTCAAGTGTCGTGTCCTCAGAAAAGCCCCCTAGACATTGACCATCCTGACTAGCTGGACTTAACCTTCCTGCCCCTCTTCCCTCAGGCACAAGTTATCTCAGCCTTCTATTTTACTGTCTTCAAAGACTTTCTGTAATACAGATAAGGCTACTCGTTTATCGTCTTCCTAGGAGGCCAGCAACATGAGAGCAGGAATCTCAACTGCCTTGTTCACCGCTCTATCTTCAGAGCCTATGTGACACACAGCAGGTGTTCAATAAATATCTGTTAAACCAATGAATGAACCCTCAGCAATGCTATTGCTATTTCTCCCGTGTTACAGAAGAAGAAACTGAGACCCAGAGAGGTTAAGTGACTTGTCTAAGGTCACCCTGTACACAGGGATCCCCCTGGTCCCACAAGCCCCACAGTAGGTCTGGGGTTGAGAATGCAACCTGGAGCACAAACTCTCCTTCTCTCCTCAGGGAATAAACCTTGAGGGGCATGCAGTGAAAGGCTGAGCAAAGTCTGCCTAATTAACCAGTGCAGGGGCCGCCATGCAGAGAGGATGGGCCCTTGATCACAGCCCACGGGTGACAGGACAGGAACTCCACCCATAAAGACGATTGTGTCATTCAGGCCAGCGGCACTGACAAGCAGCTCACCAGAGCTTGCTCTCATCAAGTCAGGTTATTACAGGGCGTTACTGTCACCATAAAGGGCCTTGGAATGAAGGTGACTGGGGAGAGATCTTTTTAGAAATTTCTGAGCCAACTCCCAAAATCTTTCACCAGCTTAGGGGGATGGGAGCTCATGCTTACTGGGTTCCTACTGTGTGTCAAATGTCACGCTAGGTGCTTTCCTTACATTTTCCCATCAAATCCTCCCCTCAACCGTGGGAAGCAGGCACTTTTGCCATGGTGAGCCAAAATTAAGATGCCATCCATCGTAAGATGCGTTTTGATTTCCGACACACAAAAAATGTGAACAAACATGCCTTGTAGAATCGATGAAACCTGGAATTATCCTCATCTCACAAACAAAGATGCGCAGGCTCAGAGAGGACAAACGATGCTCAGTTGTGGGCGGGGGAGGTCCTCCAAACTGCTTGGTCTGGTTCCCCACCCTCTCCACTGTGTGCCCAGCCACCAAGCCTTTCTGCTGGTCCTTCTGCCTGGAACATCCTTCCCAGTCATCCACCCCACTTCAGCCCGGTGAGCTGCCTGGCCCAGACATGACCCCCTCTTTGGCCCTCCCTGGCCCCTGCGCTCTGTGGATGAGTCTCTGTTGGCAGCTTGACCTGGAAAGCGGTTCATCAGTTCTTGCAGGGCTGTGACAGTCCGGTTCCCCATCATCTGTCAGCAGTGACATAGATAGGGTCACCTGAGGGGCTTTGTTCCTCCTTGTCATGGACTCTCACACCTCAGTGAACATAAGAATCAGAAGGGGGAGTGTGTCTGAAATGCAGAGTCCTGGGCCCTCCCCTTAGAATTCCTGATTGGCTAGGTCTGGGTGAGGCTCCGGAATCTGCACTTCTACAATCCTGCCCTGTGATTCTGTTGTGGGAGACTTTGCAAACCACTGCTCTAAGCTTTAGAGTCTAAGGTCGTCTTGACTGGCAGGATGGCCCCCAGGGAGTTTGCCCCTGTGAACTGAGCAATCAGGGCCCTTCTAGTTGTAAAGTGGGAAAGCAATACAATAACAAACATACCTGCCCCAAACGTTTATTAGTATATTACAACATCCCACCCAGGCTGACCTACCTGTTTATCCCTACTGGAGTCAAAACTTACCCCTCCTAAATCAACTATACTTCAATAAAAAAAATAAAATAAAATAAAAAATAAGTCATGGGGATGTAACGTTCAGCATAAAGAATGTAGTCAATAATACTGTAATAACTTTATATGGTGACAGATGGTTACTAGGCTTATTGTGGTAATGATTTTGTAAAGTATTTGAACATCAAATCACTATGTTGTACACCTAAAACTAACATAATATTGTATGTCAACTACAATTAAAAAAAAAAAACAGAAAAAAAAACTTACCTCTCCTATCCATGTATCCCTTAGAGTTCTGGTATTGCTGGTAGAGCTCCAGCTCCCTGATACCCCAGCCTTTTTGGGGTGCCAAGGTAAAGATGTACAGTGTAGGTGTGAGTGTTCACTGCTCTGTGTTCACAAGGGCTGTCGGGAGATAACACCTTCATGCAAAGGAGCAACGCCAATGGTGGAAATCTAGGTCCGGTTGCAAGCCGCTGGTAATAGGTGCGGGACTGACAATGCTTCTGTGTATGTTCCTGGCACTTGGTACGTGGTCTAGCAATAGTTTATAGAAAAACCGAAGGACCCGGACCTTACTCCTGAGCTCTCCTATTTACAGCCTTGCTTCATGTTCTTATGGCTCCTCAGACACCACTTACCAAAGCGCAAGGCTGGAGGGGTGAGTGAGAGCCTGGATGGTGAGAGCCCTAGACCTGAGAGTTTGCCTGCTACTCTAGGATAATGGGGATTTTGAGCAGGTAGCAAAGGGATGGGAGGACAGAGAGAGTGGAGACATGTACCCCTGTGAGAAGGCCGTTGCAGTATTTTCTCCAGCCATTTATGGAGTGTATTCTGGTGGATAAGGAAGGTCCCTGCCTCGGAAAGCCCACAGCCTGGACACTCAGCAGTGCCAGAGGGCATCAGGCTGTGGACAGGTGGGCATGTGGTTCCGTCATGCTCTTCCAGGAAGCAAAAGTTTATTTTACAATTGATGACAAGGCCGAAAGAATCTGCCCACTAGAACTCTCCTCTATTCTCATTCTATTTCTTAGAGGCCAATGACCTGGGGACTTTGATTCTCCTCTCTTCTGCTTCAAACCTCAATTTCCACCTCTTTAAAATGGGTATCAAATAAAACCTGCCTCACAGACTTGTTGGAAGATTCAAAGAAGGAAACAGATATGTAACCACGCCTGGAGTGTAAGTGGCCTGTAAGGGTTAGGGGTGGGGACTATGTCAGGGACATGCTAGTAGAAAGAAGTAGAGGGGCAGACATTTCTACTAAGTCTCTCAATGAGTAGGAAGTGCAAACAGAGCAGAGAGACATTTGAGAAGGAGGTTGATTTTCCTCAAGACTGTACTGTGTGGTTGTTGCCCCAGTGCCTTCTACCTTCCCAGCTAGCCTGACCAAGGCAGCACTTCCAAGCTTAGAGATAGCCCCATGCAAACTGAAGCTCTCACCTGCAATAACCTTTTTTCTCCCCAGGGCCTAGAGTCTCTTCCCCACAAATCTGATCATGTCATACTTCCGCTTAAAACACTTAAGTGGTTTCCTACCATCTTGGCGTCAAAGCCCAGTTCTTCCCTATGGCCCGTTGACCTTTGCATGGCCTGACCTCTGCTCATCTGACTTTATCTCATCCCTCTTGGTTCTGCCCATAGGATCTCTCCCTCCAGGTACCTGTTCGTCATCCATTCTGTTTCCTTTGCCTGGAACGCTTCCCACCCCTCCTTCTTCCCCTGGGTACAGCCCTCAGACCTCAAGGAAGCCTTGCCTTTACCCCTTCTCTCTCTCTTCTTGCTCTGAGCAACCTCCCTCCCCTGCCCCATCACACACACACTTTTCCTTTGTGGAACTTTTCAAGGGGACAAGTATGCATTTATTCATGAGGTTGTTTAGTTATTGCTTCTCCCCCTAGACTATGAGCTCACATAGGCAGCAACATAATCATCTGTTCAGTGCGGCATCCCTGGCTTCTGGCACAGGGCCAGCATGTAGTATGTACTCAATGAATGCTGGCTGAATGAACAAAGGAAAGGACAGACAGAGCACAGAAATCATTAGGGAGGAAGGACCTACTATGTGCACAGAGCTGAGTCGTGCAGAGGGATCCAGATGGGTGAGGGGAGTCTGGGAAGAGACCAACCTTGATTCCCTAGGCCAGTGGCTTCCACAAAGGACTCATTCAATCCCTTGCAGCCCCAAGAGGAGGGGACTCCTTTCCCATATCTGAGTCAGAGGGGCCTGGACCCACTTCCTTGGCCCGCACACAACTTTCTGTGTGACCTGGGCAAGTCCCTTGGCCTCTCTGGGCCTCAGATCCCTCACGTGGGAGATCATCACAGCTGCCTTCTGCATTGTCAGAGGCGAGCAATTGGAGGCAGATGCTGACTCTGTGCCCGGCACACAGTATGAGCTCAATAAACATTCATCCCCTCCTTGTTGCAAATAAGCTTGTAATTTAATCCATCAGGAGAACATGTTTCTCCCAGGATCTTTCTCTCTTCACATTAGCTAGTAGGTTTTAAAAATCCCATTAACACCATATTTTTAAAAGCTGTGTTCTTGGGAGGAGGAAGGGAAGGGAAGACATTTCCTTGTGAATTTGATTTAGTGGGAAATGATCTTTGAGTTAGGAAATTCTTGTTTGGGGTCCAATCGCATTAACAGTGAAGAAGGCATGATGGGAATGGCCAGTGGACCAGGGCCAGCTCTCGCAGCTCAGGGTATGGGATACAGCCCGTGCACCCATGGCGCCTACGGTTCTGCCGTTACCATCACCCTTTGCATTAACTGTGCTCTCTAGAAGTCTCTGTACAAAAATAGCTCTTTGGTCATAATGGGTCCCTGGGGGGATGCAGTGGGGTTGGGGAGACACAGTGTGTGTGTGTGTGTGAGTGTGTGTGTGTGTGTCTGTGTGTGTGTGTGTGTCTGTGTATGTGTGGAGTGGGGGGATTTTGTGTTACGCCTATAAAGCGTAAACCTCCTCTACCTGAAAGAAGCTGATAGAAAAGCGGAGAGAGACCCACACACAAAGAAAACAAGCTAGGGTTTGTTTTTCCACAGCTTAGGAGAGACCGTGAGTCAGCGGGTGGATCAAGAGGGGGAAGGTTCCAGCTGGAGACGCTCAAAGCAGCCCTCGTTTCTCTGAGGGAGCCTCATGGGAGCTGGCCTCAAAGCTGGAAGGCACCCCCATGAGTCAGTTCTAAGGAAGCACCAACGCCATCCTGCTATGCCATTCATGTCATAAAAAGGAAGTACCTACTACATGCCACACAGTGTAACGTGACGGCCGCTTGGCACCTGGTGTCTGATTTAATCCTCACCACAGCCCTGAGAGGTGAGGGATATCATACTCTTTTTATCGATGAGGACACTGAGGCTCAGAGAGGATAAGTCACTTACCCAAGGCAGCACAGGGAGTCAGTGGTGGGGATCTGGGGGCTGTGTAAACTACCTGCAGACAAGCTGACAATATGCAGCAAAAGCCCTCAAAATGTGCCTGTTTTTGACCCAGTTGCCCCACTTTGAGAAACTGAGGAATATAATCAGGCAAGGGCCACCACCGCTCAGCTCTGTGCATGTTCTAGAAAGCATCCTTCATCATGGGAAAAACTAGAGGCCATGGCTCAGCCATGAGGAATTTGTGAAATAAACTCTAACAATGGAATACTATGCAGCCATTAAAAATAATAGATGCATGCTGTTTGCTGATGTCAGAAACAGTCACGAATGGCAGAGCCAAGATTTGAATAGTCTGTGAAGTCCCTGGATCCCAGGCTGGGCTTAACCACTCATCAGCTGTGTGATGTTGGACCACTGGCTAACCCTCTGGGCCTCTGTTTTTTGATTTTAAAGTGGGGATAAATCAAGAATTATAGAGCTTTTATAGGCATTGTAAGAAGTAGATGAGTTAATGTGTGTAAGCACTTAGAATGGCACCTGGCACATAGCAAACCACCTGTAAGCAGTAGCTATTATTTCCTTGGTTGGGAAATTTGGGGCCATTATTTCTTCAAATAGTTTTTCTTTTACTCACCTAATTACACATATATTAAGCAGCTTGAAATTGTCCCACAGCACCAGTGGATGCTCTATCCTTTAAAAAAAAATTCTCTTTTTGTGTTTCATTTTTGGTAGTCTCTACTGCTGTGTCTCCATATTCACTAATCTTTTGCCATGGAGCTCATCCAGTGTAATGTCCCAGACTTTGTAGTTTTCATCTCTGCAAGTCTGTTTTATATCTTCCAAGTCTCTATTTAACTTCTTCAACATATGGAATGCAGTTATAATAACTGTTTCAATGTCCTTGTCTGCTCGTTCTAACATTCATGTCCGTTCTGGGCCAGCTTTCGTTGATGGATGTTTCTCCTTACTATGGGTCGTTATTTCCCTGCCTCTTTGCCTGCCTGGACATTTGTGATTAGATGCCAGACATTGTGAATTTTACCTTGTTGGGAACTGCATATTTTGTTCTAGGATGAAATTAAATTATTTAGAAATGGTTTCATCCTTTCAAGTCTTGCTTTTAAGATTTGTTACTTTGGACTAGAGCAGTGCTTAGGCATTAGGGCTGATTGTTCTCTGCTACTAAGGTAAGATCCTTCTATGTATCCTGCGTGATGGTCCGTGCATCCTGAGGTTTGCCAGTCTGGGTGGTGCGAACGGGCACTGTTCCCGGCCCCGTATAAGTACCAGGCACTGCTCCATCTAATTCTTTCAGGTAGTTTTTTCCCCAGCTCAGATAGCTTACTTGCTGTGTGCACTGGTCAAAGGAGGCCCGCTGAGTTTCCCTGGATGTCTCTCTCTCTGCAGCACCCTCCCGTCCAATACTCTCTTCTGGAAACTCTAGCCACTTGGGACTCCCTGGGCTCTCAATTCCATCTCTTCAACTCGGAGAGACCATCGAGATCTGCCTGTTTTCCACCCCTCCCTCTGCCCCATGCTATGGTCTGGGAACTCTCTAGCCAGTGAGCCTGTCCTCCCTTGTTTCCTGACACTCCAGAATCACTGTTGCCTCCTGCCCAGTGTCTTGAAAAGTGTTATTGTTTATATTATGTCCCGCTTTTGTTTGTTTCAGGTGGGAGGGTCAATCCAGATTCTGTTCCTCTATGGTGGTCAGAAGCAGCAGTCCCTGCATTAGCTGTGATTAACGACTATCATTAACCCCATGCTCTAGTGCCTTTTTCAGGGCCCAGGATCTTTGGCAAGGGGAGGAACAGAGAGGTTAATTGACTTGCCCAGGTTGCACAGCTAGTAAGTGCTAGAGCCAGGATTCGCACCAGGCTTGGCTGATTCGGAGTCCCTTCCCTCTACTCCAACTATTGCCTCTGGGCAGAGAGCTGGCCTGAACCAGGGGTGGCTGAGTAGCAGGGGGGCAGGAGGCCAGCCTCGTGCTTCAAGCTTTGGGATTCACAATCACCAGCTGCAGGGTGGGCTGGGACTGAAGGCCAAGCTGAGGCAGGACAAGGCCTTCGCGGGTTCTGGAGCCCAGGTTAGCTGTCCTGCCTGTTCCCTCCATCCCCTGGACCTTGGTGGTATGGGAGTCAGGAGTGGGGCTTGCCAGGCCTCTGCAGCTGGGATGGGGTGCCAGTACAGGTAGCAGGCAGAGGCGAGGGCAGCAGGAGGGCCTGTGTGACGGCTACCCTTGCCTTCACCTATGGGGCAGGACCCCTTCTGGGCCCTGCATGGCTGTGGGGCGGGGGGGCTGATGAGCAAGGGCCACCTCATTCATCTGTGTATGGAAGGGTCAGTGGGTTTGCTGCTGATGAGAGGATGGAGAAGGGAAGGTAAAGTGAATTTCCAAAGACTGATGATTATCTCTTAGCCATGGCCATCCTGCAAGAGTCCCTCAAGTCTAGAAGGAAACCATGTCCTCCAGCATCAGAGAACCTGCATCTAAAGAAATACCTGGGCAAGTGTCCTCGTCTCCCTGAGCATCATCAGCTGTTAAATGGGAAATATTCTCATCATGATTCAAGGCTTAGACACAACAGCTTGTCAGGTATCTAACCTGGATCCGCCCCAGAGGAGGTACCTAGGAACTAGGAGTGAAAGAATTCACTGAAGAAATGAATGAATGAATGAATGCATATTTGATCACAAAGCCACCCTGCCTACTCACCTCCCCAGGCTTGCAAATCTCATTTCCTTCCCAAGAGAGGCCTAGGCTTTCCTAAGCCTGACCCTCCCCCAATATCTACCCTCCCACCCTCACCTCCCAAAACCCATGCGATGGAGGCTGGTCACTAAATTCCCTGACCTCAAATCTGCCCTGAAAACCCCACAGCAGGAGTCAAGTGGCGCCAGCCTTTACTTGAACTCAGCGGTTTTGCCGGCTTCCCCTTGGGACCCTAGAGCTGGGAAGCCATTTTTCCTGTTATCACCATAAAATCTTGTTTTGTTCCAAATGGATGCTATTGACCCATTAGAACTGATGATCCTCATTCTTGCAACACGCTCTTGTTCCTCTCAAAAAAAGACCTCACATGCGAATCAGGTTGCCATTTTTCTGAAATAGAATATTGTACTCGTATGCAGAAAATTCAGAAAAGCATGAAGAAAAGGAAACACAAAAAATAAATAAAACTTTAAAAAAGTCCTCCATAGTCTCAGAGACAGTCCTGCTAACATTTTAGCATATATATGTCCAGTCTTTTTTCTGTGCTGGAGTTAGAAAGGTGCAGAGTTACATTTTGATGAATGTATTTTAAAAAAGGTTTAAGGAAAGCATGCTCCTAATAAAATCTCTATGGTGAAAAGAGTTCATAGTGAGAAAGTAAGTTCATCTTCCATCCCGGCCCAGCCCCCCTCTTTGCTCTCCCTAGAAATAACTCATGCTACATCTTCTTGTAGAGACTTCCATATAGTCTGTCGTTATAGAAGGGTGTGTGTGTGTGTGCATGTGTGAGCACACATATGTGTGTTTGATATCAGAATGTACCTACTGTTCTGTAAATACTTCTTCACTCAGCCTCCTTTGGGAATGTGTTCCCATGTCAATCAATCAACACTCCTTCCCACGCACTATTCTATTTGATGGCTGCACTTATTTATGGAACCAATTTCCAATTGTTGGGCATTTCAGTTGTTACCAATTATAAATCACCTTGACCACCCAGTGTGTTAAATGGGTAAATGTTAGGCTGTCTGCGGGGAGAAAAAAGCCCTGGTTTACAGTGCTTGCCCATTTCCATGGTGTAAATATTCCCATTCCTCTGTGGCTGATTTTAGGCTACTGAAGACCCCAAAGGAGCACAGCCCATGGAACCCTGTGTAAGCAGCTTCCAGCACACCAGAGCCCCGCCGATGACCTTTGGGACCACCTTGGTGCATATTCCTAATTCTTTCCTAGGAATAAATTCCCCACAGTGAATGATTGTCAAAGCATATGCTCGATCCCAAAGCTGTGGATGAGCAATACCAAAGTGCCCTCCAGAAAGATATTATCAGTGTATGCTCCCTCAGCCTAGTGTGAGAGATCCTTGCGCATCTCACCCTGCCCCTCCAACCATGCCTGTTATCCTGCCTTTTCATCTCTCCTGTCTGATAGATGAAATAATCATAGCTCATTGCTAGTTTCATTTGCATTGTTTTTGGTGAATAACTCTTTTTTTTCAAGCTTATAGTCAAGTGAAATTTTATTTGGGCAACTTTCAGAACATTTCACGAAGACTCTGGGGATTATCAGTGTCCGGGAAGCAATTTGAGAACATGGCTTTTCTTGCACGGCTTTGTTTATGGATGAGATCAAATAGGAGATCCATTCACTCACCAAACAGCTTCAAAGCTTTGCCCAGAAGGTACCTTACTTGCTGTGTTACTCAGTCTCATTTTGTCCCAGTCACTCTGCCCCCTACACCTTCCCCCCTCCTACCTTTGTCTCAGGCAAATACATCTGGAAATACCGGAGCATCCACTCAGCATGCTGTGGATAATGGTGCCAACTAAGAGCTGTGCTCGGGGAAGGTGGAGGTGGGCAGTATGAAGTATCTGAGGTGCTTTACAAATAAAGGAGGTGTTCTGGAGAGGCAGCTGTGTGGCCTTGGACAAGTTATGTCACCTCTCTGAGCCTCAGTGCCCTTATCTGCAAAATGGGGGTAGGGGGTGAGGTGGCAATAGCACAGCCTATGCAAGATTGCAGTGAGAATTAAATGAGCAAATGCATTTTAAGTGCTTAGCACAGGGTCTGGCATCTGGTAGATATGCAACAAATAACAATCATCATCATCATCATCATCATCATCATCATCATCATTTTATCACACTGTCAGAGTGCCTTGTAAACCACAGGGGTATATACAAATGTGAAGTAGTACCACTACCATCCTCCATGTTTCTTCTAGCCCCTCTGCTCTGATCAGAGAGGTCACCGTAGACCTCACATGTCCAGTTCCAAAGCCAATCTTCTCTGGAATGGACTGGACCCCCTTTGGATTCTTTGAACACAGTGCCTTCATTTGACCAAACATGACTTTTCTCAGAGCAGAGCTAAAGGCTTCTTCAAGGACCTTCCTCCAAAAGGTCCTTTCTGCCTTTGCTTGGGTGGGGACAAAAGTGTCTTAATGGAGCTCTTACCTCCTGTCTCCCCCAGCCAATTTGTCCTGCCCAGATGTCTTCATGAGTCTTTCAGGACACAGCCTTTAATCCATCCAACCATCCATCCATCCATCCATCCATTCATCCATCCAACAAATTGATTGCTTACGTCTGTTCTCAGCTACAACACAGTATCACAGAAATCCAGGCACTTGCCAGGGGGTCTACTTTCAAGCAAATTTTAAAAAACAACCACACCAAATTTTACCCTGACCTTCGTGATATGACCCTGCCCATCTCTCCGATTTCATCTGCTACCACCCTCCCCCTCATCCACCACATTCCAGCAACACAGTCAGCTGACAGTCTCTGGAACACACTCAGCTATTTCCCTACTCAGGGCCTTTGCCCATGCTGTTCCTTGGCCTGGAGGGCTTTTGTCTCTCCTCCTGGCCTAGCCAGTTTCTTTTCATCATTTCGTTTCCAGATGAAATGGTATTTCCTCCAAGGCCACTTGCATTGCCCCACCCCAGCAGAAATCATGCCCCCTTCATGATGCTTCATTCACAGACTTATTATAACATGTGAAGTTGTGTTTTCTCTGTGTTTTTACTCATTTAAAGTTTGTCTCTTCTGGAAGATTGTAGGTTTATGAGGATGGGGATCCTGATTGCTGTGCTCACAGCGGTGGGACTGGAGCTTAGGACTATGCCTGGCAGCGTACAGCCTCAAGATAAATGTGTTGAATGAGGGAGGCAATATTTAGCCAAAGCTCAGTGAGAGAAACAGTACTGAGCAAGAATTGCTTTAAAGACAGATTGTCCACCTTCCTTTCCAGATATTCTCCAATCTTTCCTGGAGGCAGCCAGATGGCAGCCATTTGGGAATGGCGACTCTCCTTGGGAACTGGGGCTGCAGACATGAAATGTGTGTTGCCGGGAAAGTGTAAATGCGTAGAGGGATGGGATAAAACATGAAATTCCTCCTGTGCCTACTGCAAGAATGTTGGTCATTACACACCATCCACACTTGTGAGAATTCTTGGGAGAGATTCTTGTCTTAGAACCACGAGATGGATTAGAGCTGAGGCTCTGAATTTAGATGGTCTGTATTCCAACGTTTGTTCCACCAAGCGTATGACTGGGGACAAGTTTTGGATCTTTCTTTTCTTGTTAGTGAGGATAAAAATAGTGCCTCCCTTGTGAGAAGTAGTAAACACCTAATAGATGCTAGCTATTATTATAATTCTCCTGGGTAACTGGTTTGTTCAAATGGCATGATCATTGTGATTTATGTCACTGACCAAATTTCCCTTTTCACACTGGCTGCTAGGAAGCTCAGCATCAATCTTGTTCCCCAACCATAGCAAATTTCTAGAACCTCATGTGTGCTTTTTGTAAGTGAGCTTTAGTTGTGGTTTCATTTATGTCCCAACTTTGTCATTTGTTTCTTCACTTGCTCTACTATTTATGTGTGTAGCTTGCTCTAATTTATGTGTCCTTGGAAACTGCCTTTAATCTTTCCAGTAAGAGCTCTGGTGTCTTGTATGAGAAGTTTCTGCTTGCATGTGTCTACTTTTTTCTCCTTAGTGAGACGATAGTGCATTCTAAGCTGAGTGGATGAGCTGATAAAATGTTAGAAAGGCGAGGAACTCAAAGAAGCCCCCTGCCTTAGCCCCAAGAGAGGATATAGCTGACCCAGGAGATCTCCGCTCTCTCAAGTGTCCATAAAACTGAAAACAACTCCATGTGGGAAAGGTCAGTGACCAATGGGCACGTTTCCTGTGCTTCAAGACCATAGAGAGCAGTGAGGGTGTCTGGAAGAAGGAGACGGCAACTAGGGGGAGACTTTGGTGGTCCAGGAGCTGCCTTCTTGGTTGGCCAACACGAGGAATCAAGTTCCATATTGATTCCTGGGAAGGGTAGAGATTCCAGTGGCTAATGGCTCCCTCACTGACATCTGTGTCATCCTCTTCTTTCTGGATTCGGAGGACTCAGATCATATATTTCATATCTTCTCAGGAAAATTGGACCATTGGGCAACTCTGGGCCCCCAGTCCTATGTGGCAACCATTGGTGCCTCTTCTGATGGGCACAGATCTTTGAGTGTTGTCCTGGTCCCCACTGCCTGGCCTGCCTCACCTACCCACTACCTCTGCCTGCCCCAGTTGGCATCTGAAGCTAAGCCCTGGTTATGGTGAGACCTGGGCAGCTTTCCTGTCTCCTTGGAGAATTTTACCACCCTGGCCAACCCTGGCAGGCCCTCGTCCTCTCAGACACCCTCTGTTTTCCCATTTGTAAGTTGTAGTCTTCTCCGTGGCAACTCCAGTCCCTTCAGACAGCCATCCTCACCCCACCCCATTCAGCCAAATCTTTCCTGTCCTTCAGACTTGAGACGTCTCATTTCTGGAAGAGCTGCCAGGATCCCCAGGCAACCCTGTCCACATACCCTCGTGCTGTTCTGTAATTATTAACCCATAGTCCTGCCACAGATCCATAGACCTCGCACCCGCTCGGGGCTCAAAACATGCTTGTTGAATGAATGCATGAGTTAGGGAATGAACCAAAGCATGAGTGAATAGATTAAAGCTGCCCAAGTGCACGTGGGCCCAAGGAGCAGAGCCCAGAGTTGAATATGGGACTCAGAATCCTGTGCTCTCCTACAGCATCACTCGGCCGGGAGACCCTGGCCCACCTGCTGTCCCCCTGACTGTCTCTCCAATGTCAGGCTTTGACCGCTGAGCTACTGTCAGCCTGGCCACCCTCCCCAGGTTGATGTCCAGGGGAGAAAGATGTCACAGCACTGGACAGTCACACAAGGGCCCCGGCACCCTCAGCTGCCTTTGCTGAGAAGAGCCGCCCCCTCCCCCTACCAAGGAGTCTTTCTTTTCTCCTCTCCTTCCCCCCTCACCCAGTCCTCTGTTTAATTGCTGTTCTAGGGAGCAGGAAGAATGTCGTAGATGGTGCATCTGTTTCTCTGGAAGACTGTGGAGCCGCATTAAAATATGTGCTCTGTGCTGGGGCCTCTCTCACAGCTTAATAAGGGGGGTGAGCTGAGGAAGGAGGAAATGGGAGGGGCAGACAGAGAAGGGGACACTCAGAAGTAGAGAGAGAACACAGAGAGTGATAGAGACTCAAAGAGAGATGGAGAAAGAGAGGATCAGAGTCAGAGTAAGAAACAGATGAGAGAGAGAGAGAGAGAGAGAGATGGGAGGAGGATTGTGAGCTTGTGGCCATCGCCACGTTCCTCTGATTTTCAGCATTTTTCTAACGGGCCCTGGACAGAGATTTACGAGGGTTTATCTTAAACATCTGCAGCACGAGGCTGACAAGATACACATTGCATTTATTTTCGGGAGCAGCCGTGAGCTGTTCATGGAAACCCAGACGGGCCAGGGCCCCGCGGCTGCTGCCCACCTCCCTGGTCCCCTCTGTTTCCGTGTCTTCTCCGAGATGCTGGCAGGAGACAGGACTGAGTTTCCTTCAAAGTTCAGGGGTTCGAGTCGCCGAGGCTGGGAGAAGGCCCTCTGCGCAGGCTGGGCTGGTTTGCAGTGGGCGGGGGTGGGGCTGGGTGGGGGGGCAGCCTGGCCTGCGGAGGAGGGGCGCCTGGATGAGGGATGCCTAGAGGGATGGGGAGGAGGTAAGGAAAGTTGGGGAGCAGCCCAGGGGCTCTGGGAGGGAATGTTTTGTGAGTACAGACTGTACGTTTAGTCATCATCACTAGTCATGTGGTGAGAGTCATCAGTCCCCCCATTTCACAGACAGAGAAATGGAAGCTCAGAGAGGGAAAGGGCCTGCCCAAGGACACACAGCCAGGAGGAGTGGGTATTTGACCATTGGCCTCTCAGTGACCATTCCCTGGGTCCCTCGCCCAGCAACTCCTGTTTCCATTTAGGGATCTGAGTGATTTGGGGATGTTGACTCCACTCGGAGTCTGGGAGGAGCCCGTGATCCAGCCTAGACAGGGGAAACCATTCTTTCCTTCTGGCAACAGTGGCTGTAGCAGCAGGCAGGCGGCAGGGCTGCAAGGATCATGATGCCTGGCCAAGGGGCTTGGACAGGGTCATGTGGGGGCAAAGATGTCTCTCAGGAGGATCCTAAGCAGAGCCTGGAGAGGATCGGGGTGAAGGGGTGAGGTGGGGTGGGTGGTCAGACCAGGGCATGGGTGACAAAGGCAAACATTCAAATATCAGTAAATCCAGTTACCAACGTGCTGTCCCAAGCCAGGTGTGACTGATTAAAAATAAATAATAATCCTACATTCAAAGGCCATAGGGAACACATAGTCTAGCTGCTCACCCATTTTACAGATGGAGAAACTGAGATACAATTTTATTCAGTACTGTGTGCTCAGAATTGTCTTAGAGTAGTTCATCAAGAAGAGTGGGGTGGGGGTCTTAATGATTTCTTACACACCATCCTCTACCCTCTCTCCATCCTAGTTTTCACTCAACAACCCGCCCAGCTCCCCAGATCGTCTACCCTCCATGGAAGGCTGACACTCATCCCAGACTTGGGTTGGACCCTATTGCCTTAAGACCCCTGGCAACAGTAATTGGTTAGGGGGAAGAGTGAGCCAAACATACCTAATCACAGTGAATCTCCAGAGTCTTGTTTGGAAATGCTGGGACAGAATGCTCTTTCTGACTTTTTGGATTTGCTTGAGGATGCATGAAGATTCCTTTTTTGGCAGATGTTAGAAGCCATCTGGCTACCAGGAGGGAAATCAGCTTAAGGATGAAGCTTACAGACACACAACGGAAGGTAGAACTGAGAGAACAACTGAAAAATGGAGTCGGAGCCCTGATCAAGCCTCACCCGAAGCTCATACACTCTTAATTTCCCAGCTATGTGAATCAATAAATCTCTTCTCTTCTCTGCATCAGCTTGAATTGGGGTTTTTTCACTTGTATCTTGAATGATGCATGTGGTATAGTAGAGTCAGGCCACAGACCTGAATTTCAGACCTAGCTCCAGGTGTGGGATCTCTGGTGGGTCACTCCCCTCTCTGAGCCTCAGTTTTCTCACCTGTAAGATGATGATGGCAAGCCCCGATGGACTGGGCTGTTGGGAGAGACTAGCATGATTGGCACCTCTAACGTAGTACTTGGCACCAAGTATGGCTCCAGAATTGCATGCTCTGGGACCTTGCCCTTGGGCTACTGACCAATCTTGCTTCTGGGCTTGTAAGAGGAGCCTCCTAAAATCCCATCCCATGGGCCTCGGGTAAAGCAGCTTCTTGGAGCAGGGGTGGGAGGTACTCTGATTTGGGCCCTGGGGGACCATCCAGAAGCCTGAGTGCAGCACCCCAGCTGGCTCTCAGGCCTGTCTCTGGTAGGCCAGGTGGCCAAAAATAGTTGCTTTGCTAGGTTTTTAATGGGAAATTGATTCCAGGCCCAGGGAGAAGGACTTCTTGACCTGTCCTCTTGGAACCTCAGGAGCCTCTACACCGGCCCTCACAGCCCCAAGGCCTGCTTCCCAAGGAAGGCCGGGCCAGCCCAAGGTGACCAAATGCAGGGTGGGTCTTTGTTTTCATCATGTAAGCAACACAAGTGGTGAAAACTTTACACCCTGTACTTTATATTGAGACCTAGAGCTCCCTCTGTGTGCAGCCCCAGTGCCTCTCCTCAGAGCAGCCCTAGCAGACAGTGTGTTGGCGATACCTTTCCAGAGGATTTAATACCCAGACAAGCATACTCATGTATGTCTTTTTTTCTCACACAGGTAGAATCATACTATAACTGCTTTTCTACAACCTGATTTTTCAAAGAGCTTTATTGAAATAGAATTCACCTACCATAAAATTCACCCATTTAAAGTGTGCAACTCAATGGCTTTTACTAAATTCACAGTTGTGTAACCTTCACCATAACCAGTTTTAGAATATTCTGTGTACTCCACAAAGAAATCCCCACTCCTTAGCCATCACCCTCCAATCCCTCTATACTCCCACCCCTAGGCAAACACTAATCTACTTTCTGTCTATTCTGGACATTTCATGTAAATGGAATCATACAGTATGTGGTCTTTTGTGACTGGTTTCTTTCACTTAGCATAATGTTTTCGAGGTTCATCCATGTTGTCACACGTATAAGTACCTCTTTTTATGGCTGACTAATATTCCATTGCATGGATAGACCACATTTTATGCATCCATTCCTCCACTGGTGGACATTTGGGTTTTTTCTGCCTTTTGGCTATGATGAATAATGCTGCTATGAATGTTCATGTACAAGTTTTTGTCTGGATATATTTCTCCTGGGTATACACCTAAGAGTGGAATTGCTGGGTCATGTGATATCTCTTTGTTTAACCATTTGAGGAACTGCCAGACTGTTTTCCACCCCAGCTATATCATTGTACACTCCCACCAGCAATGTATGAGGGCTCCAATTTCTCCACTTCAACATCAACACTTGTTATTATCTGTCTCTTTGATTCTAGCCATCCTGGTGGGTATGAAGTGGGATCTCACTGTGGTTTTGATTAGCAACCTGGCTTCTTTTTTTTAACTTCATATATCTTGGTGGTGTCATGGACCCATTTCAACCTTTTCAATACTCACACAGTATTCCTCTATAAGATGTATCCTATTTAATCACTCCCTTATTGATGGGCAGTTGGACTATTTCCTGCAAAGAACACCTCCAGGGCAGGGGAGGGGTCCTGAGCAGGTTCTTCCCAGGCCCCTGGGAGGGTGTTTGGAGGAGACCTCCTAGCCTCTGGCTAGTATCGTCTCAGTGGCACAGAGAGAGGGCTCCCTGCCCAGTTCTAGCCCAGGCTCTGCCCCTGAAATGCTATGTGACCTTAGGGCAAGTCACACAACTTCTCTGGGCCTCCTTTTCCTTATCTGTAAAAAGCAAGGCTTGAACTAAGTCCCCCAGCATCTTGCTTTCCTATCCCATAGCCTCCTTATTCTGATGATCACCCTTATCTCCTTGGCAGATGCATTGAAAACATTTTTCCTTGCCACCTCTATCACAGACCCTCTGCTATAGTTTCATGGCCTCATTTACCTCTCCCAGAACTCTTGAGACAGAGACCCTGCTGGGCTTATGGTCTGACTGGAGGTTCAGAAAGGTTCAGAGAGGGTAAGTGACCAGCCCACGGACTCCCAGAAGGTATAAGGACTCTTGTACCCATTTTACAGAGAGGAAAACAGAGGCCTAGAGAGTGAAGTGGCCTCCCCATGGACACACAGTGGGCCAGAGGTGGAACAGGGGTTTGAATCTAGGCCAAGGACATTTTCTTGGCAACTGTGCTCATGCTCTTGTGTTCCAGCCTGCTCACTGCAGGAGACAGGCTTGCACTCAGCCATTCTAAAAATGGTGAAAGCAAGAGGCCAGCCAGGCCATGCATGGGGAGGGGACAGGACGGCGAGCCGGGGCTGGGGGCACTGGGGAATGATGCACCATGGGCCTTTGAAATAAAGTTGAAAAGAAGACCTGATTTATAAATAGAAAAAAAAAAAAAAAAAACCCAAGGTAAAATAACAGCTGTCCTGCTTTTTTTTTTTTTTCTTTTTTCCATAGTTTCTGTTATTCCTAAAATCCAGCTGGTGAGGGGTGCTGCCAGCTTTGGAGGTTCCCTACTCTACCTGTGGCCTGGTCCCCTGCTTCTCCCTAGACTCACCATGAGAGGACAGACACCCCCAGTGGGTCCCCGGTCAGCTCTGCAGTGGCCCCCTTGGCTGCCCCTCCCTGGATACCGCTGCACACTTGGATGAGTGGATGAGAGAATCAAGGATGAAGAGACAGGTTTTTCCCAAGCTTCCTGGCCAGTGCGATCTTCCCTGGTCACTCCATGTAGACTTGCCACCCCTCCCCCAGATAGGCAGCCCTTCTCCCACCCCCAGCCCTGCCTCTACTCTCTTTCCTCCACAGCGCCTTCCACACCTGATGGACCTTGAAGACCTTCTCCGTTCATCATTGCCTTTCTCCCACACTAGTGCAGAGGCTGAGGGCAGGGATCTTGGTCTATTTCATCCTTGGGCTGGGCCCAGCACAGGCCTGGTCCAAAGAGGGTCACCTCCTCTCTCCATCCCCCTCCTCACTGGTCTCCATCCTTGGCATCTTCTCTACAACCAGAGTGCTCTTGGTAAGATGCAAACATGACTTTGTCAATCCTCAGATCAAAACCGTTCTCCCTGCTCAGAAGGAAGCCCAGGTTCTTTAGCATCTTTGCAAAGCCCTCCATGATCAGGCCCTGCAGACCTCTGTGGCTGTCCCCCACCTCAAGCTGCCACCAGCCTCAATTCACTCCTGGCACTATGCCATGTTTCATCTCACTGCCAAGGCTTTGCCCTTCCTGGGGTATCTGACTCCTACTTACCCTCGGGTCCAGACCTCTCTTGCTCCAGGAAACCTTCCTGGACCCAAGGCTCAATAAATGCCTCCTGGGCCCCAGAAATTAAGAACCTACTCATATTTCTTGGTCTAGCTGTGGGTACTGTGAGGGCAGGAATCACACATTTTCTGCCTCTTCCTGAAGCCGCTGACTCAGCCTGTGCCTGGCATATTAAAGGGGCTCAGGTCATGGCTGTTGATCTGTATCAAGATGAAATAAACTGAATTGAACTGAATGAATCCAATCAAAGTGATCCGTCTAACTGGAAATTTAAGATAAAGCAATAGAAAGCAGTTTGGAATTCACATTTTTGATCCACATGCATCTAAGATCCTCATTTACAGATGGGGAAACTGAGACCCCGAGATAGTAAATATCAGAGTCCGGATGACATCCTCTAACTTATTTCTCCCAGTACAGGATATATATTTTTCTTTCTTTCTTTTTTGAGACAGTGGCTACAAGGACCTACTGCTCCACCAAGCCTTCTGGCCTTGAAAAGACCCTGAGGCAGCGTGGGGGGAGGAAAAGTTCAGAGAGGTAAAGTGACTTACCCAACATCACACAACTAGGAGGTAGCTGAGCTAGGAATAAATTTGAGATCCATTTGACTCCAGAGCCCCTCCATAGGCTGCAAAATAATGTTCATAACAAAGGGTAGGAGGTGGACCTAAAATGGTATTATTCTGAGATTCTGCCTTCAGTCTACGTTTCCTAGCCTCATCTTGGCTGTTGTCAATGATGCTGCAATGAACATGAGAGTGCAGATATCTCTTCAAGATCCTAATTTAGTTTTCTTTGGATGTATACCCAGCTATGGGATGGCTGGATCATATGGTAGTTCTATTTTTTATCTTTTGAAGAACCTTCATACTATTTTCCATAGTGGCTGCACCAACTAACGTTCCCACCAACAGTGTATAAGGGTCCCCTTTTCACCACACCCTCACCAAACCTGTTATCTCTTGTCTTTTTGATAATGGCCATCCTAAGAGGTATAAGGCAATATCCCATTGTGATTTTGATTTGTATTTCCCTGATGATTAGTGATGTTGAGCACCCTTTCATACACCTGTTGGCCCATTTGTATGTCTTCTTTAGAAAAATGTCTATCCAGGTCCTTTGCCCATTTTTTAATCAGGTTCTTTGGTTTTTTTCTTATTGAGTTGTATGAGTTCCTTACATATTTTAGATATTAACCCCCTATCAGATACATGATTTGCAAATATTTTATTTCATTCTATAGGTTGCCTTTTCAGTCTGTTGATGGTTTCTAGTGCCCATGCTTTAGGTGTGATATCTAAAAAATCATTGCCAGACCAATGTCAAGAAGCTTTTCCCTCGGTTTTCTAGTATTTTTATGGTTTCATTTCTTATGTTTAATTCTTTAATCCACTTTGAGTTGATTTTTGTATATGCTGTGAGTTAAGGGTCCAATTTCATTCTTCTACATGTGGATATCCAGTTTTTCCAACACCATTTATTGAAGAGGCTATGCTTTCCCTGTTGTATGTTTTTGCTACTACCCTTGTCAAAAGTCAGTTGACCATAGATGCATAGATTTATTTCTATTCTGTTCTATTAAGACTAATGTATCTGTTTTTATGCCATTACTATACTGTTTTGATTATTGTATCCTGTTAGAATGGCTATTATCAAAAGGACAAAAGATAACAATTGTTGGAGAGGATGTGGAGAAAAGATAATCCTCAGGTACTGTTGGTGGAAATGTAAAGTGGTACAGTCATTATGAATAAAAGTATGGAAGTTCCTTAAAAAAATTAAAAATGGAAAAACCTTATGATTCTGCAATTCCACTTCTGGGTATATATCTGAAGGATATGAAATCAGTATCTCAAAGAGATATTTATACTTCCATATTCGTTGCAGCTTTATTCATGATAGCCAACATATGGAAACAGCCTAAATGTCCATCGATGGATGAATCGATAAAGAAAATGTGGTATATATTTACACAATGGAATATTATTCAGCCTTTAAAAAGAGGAAACCTTGCCATTTGCAGCAACATGAATGGACCTGAAGGATGTAACGCTAAGTGAAATAAGCCTGACACAGAAGGGCAAATACTGTCTGATCTCACTTATATGTGGAATCTAAAATAGTCCAACTCATAGAAGCTGAGATTGGAATGATGGTTGCCAGGGCTGGGGTGGGGAGGGCAAGGGGGAAATGGAGAGAAGTTTGGTCAAGGGGTACAAAGTTTCAAATATGCAAGATGGATAAGTTCTGGAGATCTTATGTACAGCATGGTGACTCTAGTAAACAATACCGTATACTTGAAATTTGCCAAGAGACTAGATCTCAAGTGTTCTCACCACACAAAAAAGTTAACTACACGAGGTGATGGATATGTTAATTAGCTTGATAGTGGCGATTTTTTTCACAATGTATGTATATCAAGACATTGAGTTGTACACCTTAAATATATACAATTTTTATTTGTCAATTATGTCTCAATAGAGATGGAAAAAAAAAAAGACTCCAAGGACCACACCCTCTGAACAAGCCATCACACTTCAAGGATATATATATATACAAAGCAGTCATGGTATACGGTAGATTCTCATGATTTGCAGTAGTCCTGTTCTAAGAAGTCACCCGAACACTGAATTAGCAAATGCTGAAAACATTGCTTCTAGGAGAAATACAGGGTGAGGGGCCTGCGAGCCTCTGGTCACAACATTTGATCAACTGATCAGTACATTACCTTGTTTTATGTGTGTTTCTGTTTAAAGACACCTTATTTAATATATATTGTTAATTAATTAACACTGAACCCACAGCCAGTGGCACTATAACTCATGCCTGAGGGAAGCTTGTCTAACACACGTATTTTCTCCATAAGGCACATCCCAGCCCTCTTGAGCTTATCATCACTGGACAGCACTTCAGTGCTAGGTTGGGGGGGTCATGTCAAAAAGCAGAATCACCAAAAAAAGCACAAAAATGTGGAAAACGTGGCACTAAATAGATCGCAGAAAGAGCTGAAACAAGAAAGCTGACCTCCCCTCAGCTGGGGATGTCCGTGTGGGGTGACTCACATTTTTTGCCGCTCTGTGCATGTCTGCCAATGACCATGAAAGTGCCACAAGTATTGATTTTGAGACTGCAAATAAATTTTAGTAAGTAGGCAAATTCAAATATATGGAATCTTTGAATAATGAGCATCAACTGTGTGCCAAAAAGCTGTTGATGGCAACACTGTGACAACACCACCACTGGATATGGCCTAAATGCCAGTTCGTAGGGATTGATTAGGCCAAGGTTTCTCAGACCTTGGCACCATTGACATTTGGCGCCAGATAATTCTTTGTTATTGGGAGTGGGGACGCCGTCCTGTGTCTTGTAGGATGCTTAGCAACATCCTGGACCTCTATCCAGTAGTTGCCAGTAACACCCCACTCCCTCCAAGTTGTGACAACCTAAAACGTCCCCAGACACCGTTAAATGAGAATCGCTGGGTTAGATAAACTAAGAGGCGGCCGCACAATGGAATGCTGTGTGGCCTTTCAGAAGGATGGTTTATAAAACGACTTGGAAAGATTTCCATGACATTTTTAAGTAGAAAAAAAAGACGGGTGGCAAAAACTGGATGTAAACTAAAATCCCATTTTTACACACGTAGAGAAAAGAGAAAATGAGAGAGGGACGGTGAACACTTTTCTGCTTTTCTGCTGGACAAGCATGTTCCAGGCCTTTGCACCAAAACAAAGTCTTGAACCTGAATTTTAGGGTCTACTGGAGACACAGACTTGAGGGCCACAGCACTTGCTGCCCTGGACTCAGACCCTTGCCTAGGATGGTTTGGGATCTAGAGTCAAGCCTTGCTTCTTCCTGGCACTCCCAGCAGCTGTCAACAGCCCCTTGCCTGGTATGCAGGACCTCTCTGACATTGGCCTGCTCCCCACCTGTATCCCCAAGCCTTCAACCTGCTCTCCACTGTACAACCTTGGTCAGTGGTTTCCGCTCAGTTGGGACTCTGGCCCTCTGCTCAACTGTAGCCAGCACCCTCCCCTGGGGACAGGATCTGTCCCTATTACCAGCCCCTAACTGGGGTTACCCTCAATAGATCAAAAGCCCTGGTATAGGCCATACTGTCTCTGCTCCCCAGCTGAGCCCTGCCCCCCCCCCCCCCCAGTCTGGATGCCTTGGTTTATCTAGACGGTTCCCCAGCAGACCAGAGCTCCTCCTCACCATCTTCTGGGGCTGGTATACGAATCGATGCAGCTGCACCCCCCAGGGAACAGCCTTGGCAGCTGGGCTAGCTGGCCCACCCGTCCCCTCCAGTCTCGACAGCCTCCAATGGCCCCCTCAGACATGGTGGGCTCTGGAGCTACATAAGCCTAGACTCAGATCCTGCCTTGGGCACTTACAGCCTGTGTAGCTTTGGGCAAGTTGCTGTCCTTTCCTGAGCCTCACCCTCCTCATCTGTAAAGTGGGTTCCTCTCAAAGCTATGGGGAGGATTAGCTGAGCTAATGAGTGTAAACCACATAGTAGGTCCTCCATCAGTGGTAGCGTACAGGGTTTCTGTTTGAGGTGATGGCAAGTTCTAGATAGTGGTGATGGTTGCACAACATTGTGCATATTCTTACTGTCACTGAATTGTACACTTTAAAATGGCTCAATGGCAATTTTTATGTTATGTGTATTTTACTACAATCAGTCAGTCAATCAACAGTGGCTCCCTTCAAGGCCCTATTGCAGAGTTCATGCTCTGGCCTGTCCAGGCTTAATCTTTGGACGCCTTTGCCTCCTCTTCCACCTCCACATGCTCCTTAGAAAACTGCCCCGACCTTGAAGCTGACTAAGACATCCTGTTTTTCCCTCTTCCTGGAAGGCCCCTCCCCCCCCAGAGACCTTCCACAGGGCGGTCAGGCAAGGGGAAGGACCAGAGGAGGCACAGCTGACCCTCCTTCAAGCCCTGTGACTACAGCTGGCAGCCTGAGAGGGGAGGACCCCACCCAGCCCAGGAGTTTGGAACGAACCCTTTGTCTCTCGGGGCGGTGGCTGTCAGCAGCTGGGGGTCCACCTCAGGGTCTGTAAGCTAAGCCTGGCCTGGGGAAGCCCCCGCCTCTGACTCTGCCCCAGAGTCTCCTGTGTCCACAAGCCCCCTCAAGGCAGCCTGTCTAAACCAAGCTCACCCTCACCATCTCTGCCACTTCTTTTCTCCCGGGTTCCCATACCCAAGAGTGGCGCTGTCCACTCAGCAGCACAAGCCAAAAACCCAGAGCCCGTGTCTCCCCTTACGACCTCACTCCAGACACCCAGGACCCCAGAATTCTCTGCCCACATTTCCAGGGCCTGAGTCCCTCCTCCTGAGGGTGAACTGTATCACTGGCATGTGGGTGCATCCCTAGACCTGAGGGGTGGACGAGGACAGCTGTTTGAGGCAGGGTAGGGCACTGCTTAGAACTTGGAAGTACAGGCTAAATCCACTACACGGCGGGGGGCAGATGAACGGAATGCAAAGAGAAGAGCGGCAGATCCTGGGCAGCAGCCTCTATAAAAGACTAGGGTGGGCCTGCCTTCACCACCCCCGAGGAGGGGTTGTTTCCTCCGTTCCCAGCTGCCCAAACTTCCCGAGCAGGAGGCGGGGCCTGATCCCCATCTCCTGGCTTCAGAAGGGTGGCTTTATGTCAGCTCCTAAGTGTTTAATCCTGTGTTTTCGGTACCTCCATCACTCCACTTAGCTCTGTGCCTTCCTTGGCGCGGAGCCAGGCTTCCCACCAGCGAGGCTGAGGCTTTGCCTGATGCTACCTGGGAGGTACCCTGCCAAGAAAAAGAAAAGATGGCAGTAGATGCTCCCTGGGCAGCTGTCAGCTGGGGCTGAGCTGGACCCACTCAAGGCATGGCTCACACTTCAGCTTTCCCCAAAGACTGAGGGAGCAGCTGTTGAGCCTCCAGGCCTGACTGCTTTCCCCACCCCCATTTCTCCTTGTACAACTGGTCAGCCTGCCCCATTTCTCCCTTGTCTCTCTGCCCCAGCCAGCTTTTCCCAGCCATCCTCCATGCTGCAGCCAGAGTGTACTCTCCAGAATCAGCTCTCTCCCTGCTGACACATTTTCAGGGACTCCCTACTGCTCTCTGGATAATGCCCAGACTTCTCACAGGACACAGCCCTAGCTGACCTTGCCCAGCCACTCCCCACCTCTCACCATACACTATAAGCAGACAGCAAGTTCTGCCTCCCAGGGTGAGCTGGTCAGTGCTTTTGTGCCCTTGCAGCTACCGTATCCTCCACCTGCTTTTTCACCTGGCAAATTCTCCCTCATGCACGGCCATCAAGACCTGTGAGGTGAATGTTAATAGCATCCTGACGTAATAATATCTCAGAGGCATCTCCATTAAAGAAAGCAGCTTCAAGTATTAATCTGCTAATACTAGATGGGCCTGGGTGCAAATCCCAGTGTACTGATTATTGGCTGTGTGACCTGGGGCAAGGTACTTAACCTCTCTGTATCTATTTCCTTACGTGTAGAATGGGACCAAAAATATTGCCCTTATGGGGTGGTCATGAGATTTACATTTACATGAGATATGCATGGACTTGATCCTGCCATTGTAATGGCCCCAAAAGCTACAGCTATGATCATATCATTATTATTTTCTGCATCCAGAAGGAGACGTAGGTAGTGGATTCCCAGATGTAATAGGGAAGATCTAATCCAGAGCGTGAAAAACAGCAATTAGAAAAGGCACTATATAACATCAGGTGAAATAAACAGATGCCAGTGGTGCACACAGGATAACTGAATCTTTGCAAAAACAATAACATATTTTTGATAGAGGGAAGAGCATCCCAAGATGTTGGAGTGGTTATCTCTGCATGAAGCAAATTTTAAATGATTTTATTCATTTATTTATTACTCATCTGTATTTTTTATATTTTTTCCTATAATGAGTGCTGTGGGTTGAATGGCGTCCCCCTACAAGATATGTTGACATCCTAACCCCTGGTACCTATGAATGTGATCGTATTTGGAAATAGATATCTTTCCAGATGGAATCGGGTTAAGATAAGGTCATCATGGATTCATGTGGACCCTAATCCAATATGACTGGCTTCCCTAATAAGAAGAGAAAAGACACAGAGACACACACAGGGAGAATGAATGCCATGTGACTGCAGAGGCAGATCGGAGCGATATGTGGACAGGCCAAGGAGCACCGAGCATTGCCAGCAATGCCAGCAGCTAAGAGAAAGACAAGCAAGAGTTCTCTCCTAGAGCCTTCAGAGAGAGCACGGCCCTGCCGACACCTTGATTTCAGACTTGCAGCTTCTAGAACTATAAGGGAATGAACTCTTGTTGTTTTAAGCCACCCAGTTATGGCAATTTGTTACGGCAGCTCTTGGACTTGTCATACTTGTGTACTAGAAAGGGCTGAGAGTTTAAAAAAAGAGACAGGAGGAGGAGAGGGAGGGAGAGGGAGGGAGAGAAAAGCAGAAGCAGAAGCTTGAAGTGGGTCGGCTCAGGGCTCAGCCCAGAGGTGCAGGGAGTGTTTGTTGAATGAATAAATATATCTCCTTCATATAAAGTTGTCCTCCCTGTGCTGTCTCGCCACCCATCTCCTGCTCCAGCCCAGGGCTCCCTAGGCCTCCCTTGTCAGCCAGGAGCTCTCCCGCGAGGCCCTGCCCCGTGCAGGCCGGCACAGGGCGGGTGGGTGGGGGACTGAAGGAGCTGTGCCTCAGCATCTCCACCACCATCGACCTCACCGGGGTCCCTGTGGGACACATGCCCTCCCCGCCTTCTCTAAGCATCAATCCTCTGCTCAGGCCTCTCAGCGGAGCCGTGGAGGGCACAGCCTTGCTCAGCTCTCCTTCCAGGAAGAGGGAACTGAGGCCGGGAGACTTTTAGCTGGATGGGGACTCTATCTCCAGCAGGGGAAGAAACAGCAGATGTCTTCTGCTCCCCTGAGTGACCCTGTGGGCCTTGAAGAATGGCAGGAAGTGGCTCTGGGCCCTGCTAATTAGCTTTGGCCGGCTTCCCTAAGGCCTGGTCCCCCTTGACCTGTCACCTTGGCCTGTCTTCTTCCTTCCAAATGCCCCCTTCCTCTTCCTTCTCCAGGAGGGAAACACATGATGACAAGCCTGCAGGTAGAGCGGCGGCCCAGGCAGAGGAAGCCCAGCTTGTCTCCAGTTTGGGTTTGCTGTAAACAGTTCTTCTTTTCTTCAGCAGGGTTTTGAGGAGACCTCAGCTTGGTCAGGGATTGCTTGTTTCTCAGGAACAGAAAACCCCATCAAGATAACCTGGAACAACATGGGACAAGAGGACCAGCCTACAGAGGAAAACTGTCAGACACCAAGGTGGCCACATTCTCCCTCTATCTGGGTCCACCTCTCTCAGCCCGTCTGCACCCTTTTTCTGATTCTTTGGAGATCAGTTCCCTTTGTTTACTCCTCAGAGTCCCCAGATGTCAGCCTTGTTCTCACACCTTACAGGGTCCCCAGGCCCAGCCAACAAATCCAGTTTCTTCATACCTGGGAGCAAGAATTACCAGTTCACCTGGCTGCAAACACACGGCCACAAACACTTGCACCCCAGTTGTGTGCTGGGCACTGGTCTAAGCCTTCATATGGGCTTTCTCATTTAATTCTCAAAATAACCCTACAAGGCACCTTTTATCAGTATCCTCACCCTAGAAGGGAATAGAAGCTCAGAGTGATTGAGTAACTTGCCTAGGATCACTCAGCTCGTGGGTGGGGGGGGTCGGGGTTTGAACCCTGACAGCCCAGCTCCAATGTCTCAGTCCTGAAATTGATTAGCCCCACTCAGCTTCTGAATGACTGTCCTGGATCAGGTGTCCCTTCCTGGCCCCATCAGCAATGGCCACAAGGATGGGGTGTCCCCTAGCACTCCAGAGCTATGGAAAGAGGAGGGGACAAGGCTCTGCCCCAGGACAGAAGTTTCTCCAGGGCCGTAATTTTTGTCTATGTTGTGCCCTGATGTATCCAGTGCCTAAATCAGTGCCTGGCATACTGTGCGAGCTAAGAGACAGTTTGCTGAATGAATGAACCCCAGCACCTTGGAAGAGACAGAGTTAGATGTAACCTTATTCGGGCTATATTTGACCATCTCACCCTTCAAAAAAAGATAACCTTCCTCTGCAGGGGCCTCCTTGTCACTAGTTTAATACAGGAGCACCCACCCAGGAGTTCTGCTCAAGGCGATGCCGTAGGATGTGAGTAGCTGTAAGAGGCAACAGGCTCTGTGCTCAACATGGTGAAATGCCAGTCTGGGTTAAATAAGACCAGGCCTGCATTTCTTTGAGAGTCTTCCTTCACCAGCCTAATGAGCCCCGTGACTGATACGCATTTCTTCCCATAGTTATTTGACCATGAAACCCTCTGTTCCGAAGGCGTCTTGAGAGGCCAGTAGAATGAACAATACACTATGAGGAGTGAAATTTCAATCAGTTTTGTTGCACTGATTTCATTTGAACAGCACTTAAGTCCCTATTGTGTGCACAGGGATAGTCTCTAGCTCCCCCAGCTCCTCTGAGCTTAGAAGGGCTTCTGGAGCAGTCCACCACGCTCTCTGCCCACCTTCATTAACCTTGCTTGTTGGAAATCTCTCCTGGGAACTCCTTGCGCCTCCAGGCCTCCTTGGCCTCTGGTTGGTCTTGGAGATGGAGCTTCTCTTCCCACACTTGGGTTGCCTGGCCTCAACCCCTTTCTTTCACATTGCAGTTTAGAGTGCGATTACATTTCCCTACACAGATTCTAGGCAGCATATTAAGCTCAAAAACAATTGCAGAAGATTGCACTAATTATTTTCTTTTCGTCTTGTGAATCTGGAGGTTGAGATCTTACATCAGGATATGCAAATGAACGAAAATGAGACAGCGTCTTGTCAGTTAATGGGTTTCTTTGGTTCCAGGTAGGTGGCTCCACGCTCTGGAGATTTACATTCTCAAGGCCCTTTTTGCGTTCCTCTCCGCTGCCTGATGCGTGTATCATCTTCCGGAAGTTTCCAAGGCATGTTCTTGGAGTTGGCTATCCTTTGTTTTTTTCTTTATACATTGGTATAAAGAATTAAATCTATTATTATCAAAAACTTGTTTTTTGGGTTTGTTTGTTCTTAACCATTCAATCCAAGCAAAAATGATGCAGGTCTCAGTGTCCGCCTTTCCCCTCCCCCACTACCAAAGAGCATCCTGGCTTGGATGTCTGCTCTTTGTCTCTCCAGGCCCCCCTCCTCTTCCTACCTGGTTTGGTGCTGCACTGCACTGACCTGTGTGGACTTCATCAAAGGCCCTTCATGTCCTTTGACTTCCAGTTGGGTGGTCCAATGGGCAGCACTGGCAGGAAAAGAGAGGGAGGCAGGAGAGTGAAGTCATGGATAGAACCTCCGGGGTCTGCTGAGTGGCTGCCTCCCTTCTTCCCTTCAGCCCGAGGGTGGGTCACCCTGTGGTTTCCAGCATTTGCCTGCCCCTCTGCAACAGAAACTCTATAACCCCTCTTTGGGAGACTCACTTCCCTTGTACCATCTGTCTCCTGGGACCTGCACTGATAGGGCCACTTGGCTTCCCTCCCCGCCCCTCCCCTCCCAGGAAAGATATACCGCTGCTGACAATTCCTGGGGGGGTGTGTATGATGCCGATTTGGGAGAAAAGAGGAGGGAGAGGAGATTCTGGCAGATCTGTGGGGCATAGAGGAGATAGGTGGAAGAAGAAAAGAGGATTTTGAGAAAAGTTGTTACACACTAGGAATTCCTTTTCTGGTGTTTGAGAAACACAAGCCAAGACGCTCAGCTACTCCGAGCATCCTGTCTGGGCTGCACGGGGCTTCTGACCTCACCAGCGGGCCTGGGCCCAGCACGCAAATTCCCAAATTAGCTTATTTTGCGGTCTCTCTGTAGTGGCTGAATCCCTAAACCCCTGCATCTATTTATCCTACCACTACCAAAATGGAAACCCCCAAAACTAAGCTTGATCCCCCCCCCCCCAAAGCAGGCCTTAGACAAATCCCCAGGCTTCAAGGCAACCAATGGAGGGCTTGGCAAAGGAAATTTCTCACACTGAAAAGAGTCACCTCTAACCCTGCATGTAGGGACATGATGTGTTTGATGAGAACCAGGGTTAAAATAGCTCCAGAACTGACTGTGCCCGGCACCCTACCCCGGGCACTGGGGAATCAGACAACTCAGACATGGTGCCTGCTCCCCAGGAGCAGTGGAAGAGGCGGGTCCCCCCGGGCAACTGTGACATCGTGGAAATCTTGAGACAGAAGCCCTGCTGGGGCTGTGGTCTGACTCTGGGAGCATCTCAGAGGGGCCTGTGGCTTCCTGGAGTAGGAGCAAATGTCTATGCCAAGTCTTAACCCATAAGGAAGAGTTGGTAGCAGAGGAATGGGGGAGTTCAAAGGCCATTCTAGGTAGAGGGCGCAGCAAATATAAGGCTAGAACCAGCATGGGACACAGGGAAGCTGAGCTGGCTGGTGTCACCGGGGCATTATGTGGGAGCCATGCATGCAGCTGGGAGGCTGGAGAGCCAGGTGGGGCTGGGTCCAGGGGAACCTTGAATATCACGCCCATGAGTTTGGACACTCACCTGTGGGTTAACCTGTGCGCTACTGCAAGGGTCAGGCAGGTGTGTATTGGAGGATCACTTGGGGGCTGTGGAAAAGCGCGACAGAGGAGAGATCCTGAAAGCAGGAGGACCAGCTGGAAGGGTGCTGCCACACACCAGGGGAGAAGGGGCGGGGTAGGGGGGGAGTAGGTGGAGATAAGCGGCAGTGACGAGGCCTCGGTGGGCTTGTCTCCTATTCTCCAGGTGGAGTGCCATTTCCAGGGGCCATGAGGAGGCCAGCCAGGTTGGGCCAAGAGCGATGGTATCACTGTGACACTCAAGAGCTAGGCTCTTTGATACCCGCCCCGCCCCCAGTTCCAGCCAGCGGCACGTGGGGATGGAGGTGAGTGGGAGGAGGTGAAGAATGGGGCAGCCAGGAGTCAGGTGCCCGTTGGTCTTCTGCTTGTGGGGGACCAGTTCCCATGGTATTTAAAATCCTCTGGAGTGGGTGGTCCTTGGCTCAGAGGACAGTGAGGCTGTGAGAGTTTTGACCCAAATGGGGCTTTCAGCTCACAGGACTGGGATGGGGTTCTGGCTGTGGTTATCCATCCCTGTCCCGTGCCGGTTCATTTGGGAGGGGGGTGTCCTGGGAATGTCTGACACAGAGTCATGCTCTGGCACAGATGTCTCTCCATCCTCTCTCCCAGGTCACAGTGTGGACCGACACAAACAGGGCAAGGCTGATCCGAGCATGTCCCAGCTCTGCAGACCGGGAATTGGAATGAGATACCCGAGCTGGAAGCAGCAGGGGCAGAGGTGTATAGCTCTGGAGGTTCAGAGAGGCCAGAGGGCCACAGCCAGCCATGAGAACACTGGAGCCATGAGAAAAAATGATATAGAGGAGGGAGGGAAGGAGCCCGTTGGTGGGAGGATGAAAATGACAGTGACCCAGAGTCCCAGCAGGCAGAGTGCAGGCAGGTCACATCATGGGTGGAGCAGAAGAGGGCGAATCTATCACCCCCAAAGGCCCCTCAAAGCTAACCCCATGCCGCCAGGCCGGAGTTCCGCATTAGCTTCTGTATATCTTACATCAAACCCCTGTCATCCTGTAACCAACAGAGCCAAACCAGATGGCCCTGTCTACCTTTAGATGCCAGTTTGGGACATCCCACCTCCCAGCTGCATTTACACCTCTCCCAGACTCGAGGGATTGAGGAACCCTTGGTGGTCCCCTAGGACAACACTCCCCAGGTGGGGGGCCACTGGGGTACATGAGAGGATTTGGGGGGACACAGACAAGCCTTTTCTTTAAAAATTTAATATGTGTGCATTAACTTTAATACACATTAGAAAAATTACATAACTAGGCCATAACATATGTGACTTAATGATACAGTTTAGAATGAGGATACATTTAATTAGATTAAAAGTGGGAGATGATAAATGATAAATGTGAAGCCTCAGTATAAGTGGTGGGGCTGATATGGTTGATGTTGAACTTAAAAGACTGACATTCAGGAAAAATTTCTCATGGTTGGTCCTCTCCTCTCCACCATGCTCCATGCAGGAGCCACTCACCTCCACTTGAATGCTCCTCAAAATGAGCAACTCACTACCTAGTGAGGCAGCCATGGCCCTTTCTAGATCTGAGAATCCAACTCACCCCAGCCCTACAGCTTACCTCAGCAAACACGCACCAGTCACCAATTATGCACCACCTATGAGCTAGGGGCTGGCAATATGAAATTTAACAAGACACAGCTCTTCCTCTTTGCCCAAGGGCCTTTCCCTCTCTGAGCCTTCCATTTCCCCATCTGTAAAGTGGGTATAATACCCCATTAAATAAAGAAAGTACTTGACACATGGTAGGTGCTTAGTGAATGTTACCTCCCTTTCCTTGACCCCCTTACCAAGTTCTTTCTTATGCAATACAGTTACTGTATTAGGGTAATCGAAAGAGCATGGGCTTAGGGACTTCCTTGTGTGACCTTGGGCAGGTCATTAAATCTCTCTGAGCCTCAGTTTCCCCATCTGTAAAATGGGGGAAACAATACCATTTATTGTGTGTTTATGTGGATAAAATGAGATGTTACTTGCAAAGCACCTAGCACAGCATTTGCTCAAACTTCCCCTTAAAAACTCTTCTTGTTTGAACCAAAGCCATCTCTCTGTGGCTCTCTCTAAGCGTCACCTGACTGCAGAAACGTCAAGGTCCTGTGAACTCACTGGGACCGTGAATCCATGAGCTCCGGCCTATGATACAGAAAATAGACACTGTCCCTGCCCTGGTGGCTGTGAGAGCTTCTGCTTCCCTCTGCCCAGCGATGTCACTGGAGGGGAGTTCTCCGAGCTCGGGGGCCTCTCAGATCCCCTTCTAACAATCTTTGTTCTGTTTATTGTGCATGTCATGGACTGAAAGCAGAGTGGTCATCTCACTTTCTCAAGCCCGGCCCTGTCTGCAGCACTTGGGATCCAGACAGGAAATGTTTGTGGAGGGGACGGAGCAGAGTCTGGAATGGTGGCGTTTGCACGATAGCAGCCTTCTTTCGCTGCCCGCTGATATTTCTTTGCAAGGGGCTCCCTCAGGCAGCATTATCTGGCCAGTTCCAGAAATGCACATGGTGGCCCATGGCCTGGGGCCTGTGCTCCGGTTGGGAGAAGCATCATTTGCGAGGCCAGTGCGAATCCCCACCCTCGGGCCTTCGTGCGCAACACTCAAGCACCCCCGTGCATACGTGGGTAACATGGCCAGGGCCACAGCGCCTGTGGGCAGGAGCCGGTGCCACGGGCTGTCCCAGCAGGGCAGTTCTCCAAGATTGTCATCGGAACAGCGGCAACGTGCCAGGCCCGGGGCCCACGGCCCACACGGTGCTTCTCACACATCCCCACGGTGACCCCCTGGGAGGTACCCATGCCTCCACCATGAGGAGGGGGAGACTGAAGCACACAGAGGTGGGGAGACTGCTTGAACTCACACAGCAGTCAGCGCTGAGGCTGGATTTGAACTCCTGTCTGCCTGACTGTCAAGTCTGCCCTTCTGAGCACAGGCTTTGCAGCAAACGGGGCTAACCGAGAAGGGACATAGGGACTTCCCACAGTGCACGGGAAGCTGTATGCTGGGGTGGCATACAGTGTCTTTGGCGTGCCCAGATCAGAAGACAGAAATCCCCTCCGGGGGCGAGGGTGGGCAGGGCCACAGTGGCTTAAGGCCCGCTGGATGCCTGCAGGCCCAGCCGCGGACAGGGCTGAGAGGAGTGGGGAGGGAAGGAGAGGTCCTGTGTCCCAAGTCCAGGACTGGGCCAGAAAGCCTGTGCTCTGGGCCCAGGTGGACCTCTGGCCGGCTGTGTGACACGGGGATGTTACTTCACCTCTGCTCCAAAGTCTGCACAGCAGGGTGGTTACAGAGAGGCAGTGCTCCGTCCAAAAGAGCGCGGCGCGGAGGGGGCGCCCAGCAAACCCGTACCCTCTCCTTTCTTTCCTTCTCTTTTTCCTCCCTCCCTCCCTTCCTTCCTTCTCTTTACCTCTCTCTCTTCCTGTCTTTATTTTCTCCTTCTCCACCCCTTTCTTGGAAACCTCTCTTCAGAGGCTTTGTAGACCCCTAGTCCTCCTTACAAGGTGGATCCCAATGCCCTGTAGGACGCCCCATGGAGAGTCGACTCCCAGCCACCTTCAGTGGGTTTTGGGGGGGTGGGGTGATGCTCTGGGGGCCCCTCCCAGGTGCTCTGCACAGCCACAAAGGCCGCCTTCCAGCAGGGCCAGAAAAAGCAGGGCTCCCAATCCCCCACAGACTAAACCTAGCAACAGACAGGGTTCCTATGGCAACCCAAGATTTATTTTTAGTCCTACCTTAACATTAACATGATGTGAGGGGATCTGAGACTTACATTACTCTCTTTTAAAAAGTACCAAAGAGGGAGGAAAAAAAAGGAAAGAAAGAAAAAAATGAATGTCTCTTCGCCAGGAGGTATGAACCACTGGGGGGAATAAAACGACTGCCCAGTGGCGTTTGCAAGGACTGTCTCGGGGAAAGTCAGCAGCTCCCTGTCTCCTGTGTGGGGTGGATTTGGGGTGGAGAGGGTTGTGAGCTGGGTCAGCCTAACCTGGTAGGAACAGCTGCAGCCCTTCCCCTCTGCAGCCTCATGGCCAGAGTTGGGGACAGGAACATAAAGCAGCCTGGTCACTCTGTGAAGGGCTTCTGAGCCTCCAGTCTAACAAGCGAGGAAAAAAGAGAAAGCCTCAGGCAGGCTAAATAACTGTGTGTGACCTGGGTACCAGCCCCTCGGGGATTCCAGCCAGATCCTTGGGGACTCAGAAGGAAGCAAGGGCTGGGCACCTGCCCACCACCTAGAAGAACTGGCAGTCACATGTCCCCCAGGAGAAGGCAGGGCTCGGATGGCAGAGAGCAGAGGTGGGTTCAGATGCAGGCAGTGGAGAGGATGCAGGATGCTGGTTGTAAACATATGGTTTCAAACCCTGCTCTGTGCACAGCCCCAGGACAGACATCAGGGCCACAGAGGTGCAGAGTCCAGTCCCACCTTGAGGAACGCCCAGGTGGGGCAGACCCAGTGTGGAAGGTGCGTATGGGGCAAGGGGTGCTCAGGGCGGGAGAGGCGCCTGAACTTGTTCTGGAAGGGAAAATTGGAGGTGGACAGCTGAATAGAGCAAGAAAGGCCTTAATAGGTTTTCAGCTGTATAGCTTGGGCTTCTCTCTCATAAAAATTTCCTTTTTTCTGTCCAATGAGGGCTCCTTATTCCTCCGGTATTAGATGTTGCCACCTGGCCATAGGCCTGACCACTTAAAATACTCCCTCCCTGATCAGAGGGATTGGTCCAAGAAATGGGCACTTGACCCAAGCACAGCCAGTCAGATTCCTTCCCTGGGACTGAGCTATAGTCACAGGAGAAAGCAGCTCTCCCTCCCCTGGTTGCTGAGCAGGGGATTCTGAGAGCCTCAGTCTTGGCCTCTTGAAGATGGCGCAGCGGTAGGAGGAAAACACAAGGCTGACAGTCAGAGAGAGGAAGAGACAGAATGTTGACTGGCCAGCACCCACACTGCCTCCTTCAGTGCTGGGCCCTTTGGCATTAGCCTCTTCAGTTTTCCCTTAAGCCAGTTTGAGCTGGCTTCTGTCTCTGACGACAATTAAACCAACGTGACTAACTCAGATGGTCACTGTGGTTTTGCTAACATAGCAGGACAAAAGCACGCTGTGAATGAAGGGAGAAAGAAAGAAACCATGTCTCTGATGCCTGCTGTGGATCAGGCACCGTGCTGGGTGATCTATTTCAGAGCTAATCCTCATAACCACTTTGGAAATTAAGCAGTAATATTACCTGCAAGGAGCTCAGGGCACAGAGAGGCAAAGTAACTTGCCCAAGGACACACAGCCAACAATGCCAGAGCTGGACTGGCACCCAGGTCTTTCTGCCTCCTTATGGAACTACACTGTCTTTTCTTCCTAACCCTGGAACAGTGGCCTCAGCTCTGGTTGTCTAGATATAGCCTGTGATTCCCAAAGTGTAAACCACGGACAACTCGCATGGGAAACACCTGGGCGCTGACTAAAAACAGATTCCTGGCCTCTTGACTCCAGACTTCCTGGATCAGAAGCCAGTCTCTCTAGCCTCCCTTCTGACCCGCTGCCACCCACACACCCTGACCCCCACCCATGCCCCGGCAGCCTGTGCTCCAGCCACAGCTCTTCCCCAGACACACCACGGGCTCTCTTGTTGCCATGCCTTTGCTCACGCTGTTCCGGCTGCCTGGAGTACCCTCCCTCCCGTCTTTGTCCGCCAACACAGCTCACATCTTACCTTTCTCACCTTAGCTGTCCATGACTCCCAACATGCCCCTGCCCTAACACACACATACCTGGCCCTCAACCCAGGCAGAATTCATGGCCCCCTGCCCTGGTCAAGGTCGTTGACTCTAAGGGGCCATATAGGGCTAAGGCGGTGATTACATCCCCCCTCCCCCCTCCCCCTGTGCAAACTCTTAGACAGAACCTCAGCATCCCCAGGCTGCCCAGGCACTTGGCCACAGTGAAAGATGATCTGACAGAGTCATTCCCTTCTTTGCCTTTAAAGGAAATGCCCAGTAAACAGCCTTTCTGCTCTGAATCAAGCACAAATCGTGGGGTTTTAGGCTCTCAAGAGGGAGATGTCTTCAGGTCAGTGTACCACTGAGAAATGTCCCCAACCCTGCAGATGATGAGAGCTCACCCTTGCATGGACACAGCTAGCCCGCCTAACAGGGCCAGGTGGGATGGGACTGGGGTGAGGGCAGGAGAGAAAGCAGATCTCTGAACCCTGTTCCAGCAGGGCTGAGCTGTAGTACGCTCGCCTCCAAGAGCTCCCTGAGCAAGAAGCTTTTCAGCCAAAAACTGGGGACTTTCCATCTGGACAACGTCAGATTCCTGTCTAATTCAGGTTCAACGTAAACAAGGTGGGGTGGGAGTGGGGAGCACTGGATGGTGAATCGGGGGCTGGGGGAGGGCTAGTCTCACCCTCATCCCCTACCCCTTGGGACCATGAGCAGTAACTCCCCATGCTAAGCCTCAGGGCCCATCTGTAAGTGAGCCACTAGACCAGGCACTTGGGAAGGTCCCTCCCAGCTCTGCCCATTAGAACAGCCATGGCAGGAAGAGGAGGGGGTAGAGACGGGGGATGTCTACCAATTTCCTGGCCGTTGGAACCAGGAAGTCTGAGGCCTCAGTGAACACTGGACACGGAGGTTTGATAGGCCACCTGAAGAATGCCTGTCAACCAGCAAACAAGTGTTGTAGGAGCCGGGTGGCACTGTATCCCAATCCCAGCTCCACATCCTTGGGCCGCCCAGGCCCGAGCTTCAGTTTCCATTTCCTCTCCTACAGTTTGCCCCTCCCCCCAATTGTCAGGGCCACGTTGTGACTTACATACATCCTGGCTACTTTCCTCTTCATAGCCCTTACTCCACAAAAATTTATTGAAAATTATATTTTATAACTGCGTCGGTATAAAAGATGTATGTATCCAGATTAGGTCATATTAATTTTTTTTATGATTTTATGAGAAATGAGAACATTTTCATGGGCCCCTAAAGGTCTAATGGGCTTAGGCACAGTACCTATGGTGCCTGGTGGATGTCAGTCCTGGGCCCTGTGAGATTTCCAACACTAATTGTGAAATGTCACATCAGCTATTGAATCAAGCTTAACACACCTGAGAAAACCACTCTCCTTCTGGGTATTTTCAGGGAAATCCTACTGGCATCGGCGATGCCCACAGCAGGATGGGGCTGGAGGCTGGCAGTCTCCGGGACTGTGGATGGGGATGGATTAGGCAGGTGCGGCAGAGCCTGCTGATTTCCCACCCAGTCAGATCCAGGAAGCCAAGCATTTGAGTCCCAGAGAACCGAGCGTCTGATTGGGGCATGCATGGAGATGGGCTCAGGACCTGGGCCCTGCACTTGCTGGGCTGACACCAGTTCTCATTTATCCACAACCTTCCGGGCCAGGTCTATGCCACACCATGTGATCTCATTTAATGAGGGCAGGATGGAGATCCCAGTTTCCAGATGAGGAGACAGAGGCTCATAAAGGGTTTACCTTCTCTTTCCAACTCCATCTCTCTGGCGTCTCCTTAACTTCAGCAGATCCTGATACATCCCGGCAGTCCTACCTCTGGGCCTTTGCACATGCCATTCCCTCTGCCAGGAATCCCCTCTCTCGTCCTTCCATCCCCTGCTTCGAGGCCAAGGTCAAGTTCCACCTTCTCTAGGAAGCCTTCCCTGATTTGGGCTCCTTATGACCCTCCTTCCCTTTGAACTCCCCAGACACTTGCCATCTGTACACTCATTTAACTCAGTAAATGTTTATCACACATCTACCTACCCTGGGCCATGCCCTGTGTTGGGCTCAGGGGGCACAAAGGTGACTTGTCCGTAGGCTGGACTAAGGAGCTCCCTTCCTGTCCTGCTGGGGAGATGGGCATCCGCAGATTGTGAAAATGCAAAGGGATCCAGGATTCAGGGGTGGGGAGCCCTGATGCTGAGGAGGCTGAGAGGAGAGAGTCCTCACCTCTCAGGGGGCTGACATTTGAGCCAGGTATGGGAGGATTCATAGGCATTCACCTGGCCTGGAGGAAAGGACAGATGAGGGGACAGCTGAGTGAGGAGGAAGGGAGAAAAGAAGGAAGGACAGAAGAAAGGAGGGAGGACGGAGGAAAGAGCGACTGAAGGTAGGATCCAGAAGAAACCTATGGTACACTCAGGCTGGGTAATTTGAGGATGTTTTCAAAGGTCTGGGCCAGGTGTAGGGAGACCAACATGGCGTAATGCTGGTTACTGGGGAAGCCGGTTTTACTTATTGAAAGGGTAAGGGGACAGGTTACCTGTGTGGTGATACCAAGCAGGAGGTCTGCTCTGGTGGAAGCCCCATGGGGAGGCAGTTGGGGAAACAGTGCCCTGACCCCTGCCAGACTCCTGTCAACCAGAACCAGCTGGAAGCCATTGTGCAAGGGAGCAGCTGAATGAGTCCAAGCAGGTCGGCTTCCTGAGGCCCAGGTCATGGAGCAGAGGATGGAGGGTGAATCCAGAGCAGCGAGGGAAGAGTGGAGGGCAAGCAGGCGTGGCTATAGGGACCACAGGGCCCCCTCCTGAGGCCCGATCCCTATTGCTCAGCTAAAACCCAGCTCAGCGCTGCACTGGGTCAGGGACACCTCCCTCCCTGCCCATCAAGGCTCGGATCCTTGGTAGGAAATGGTTGTTTCGCCGGGTCCTATCTCATTCCAGCATTGTTAAGATGTCACTAGGTGTCATCTGAAAATAGAAACACCGACCAGGCCTGCCATGGAAACGCTTTGGCTTCCCGATGCCATGTGGGCAGACTGCCCGCCTGCAGATGGAAGCTGCTCTCACCCAAGCTTGTTCAGCCACCAAGAGAGGGCCCGCGTTTCCTGAGAGCGCCCTTGTGCCAAGCACCGGGTTACACTCCTTACAGATGGGGTCACGCCATTTGATTCTCGCGCGAACTCTGAGGTGGCCTCTTCTTCCCATTTTGTAGATGGGAAGCTGAGGGTCAGGATGATCATTACTTGCTCAAGATCACAGACTAGTAAGTGATGGGGTTGGTATTCGCATCTGATGCCAGAAGCAGGTTTCATGAGTTTTCAAGGATGGAATGACCAGGAAACCAGTGAACTTAAGAGCAGTTACTTGTTCACCGTTCATCCAATCACATAATCAACTATAAGAGCCAACGTAAGAGCCAACGTTCCTTGAGTGGCTACTATGTGCCCAGCTCTGTGCTGAGCCTTCTTACACATTCCCTCAGTTAATCTTAATAACATCTGAAAGTAGGTACGATTCTTACCTCCATTTTATCAGTCATGAAACTGAGGTTCAGAGAGGCTAAGCAACTTGCCCAAAGCCACACAGCATTGAAGAAGTGGGATCAGGACTCCAAGGCCAGAGCTCCTCAGGCTCACCAGCCAAGACCCTGCCCTCGAGGTGCTCCTGAGGAGAATTTGGTGACCTTTTTCTTAGAAAGGTTTTTCAGAAAACTCAGCCTGGTCACCCCTTTCTATACACTTCCAAAGAGGCAAAGATAGTGTCCACAGAGAGGAGTGTCCTCACCCCACTGTGCTTAGGTGATGGGGCTGCTCATCTGCCATCTCTGAGGGCCTCTCCTTCCACTTCAATGGGAAGAGTGTGCCTTGGGCAACGATGGTGCAGAGACGCCCAGCCTTGCTGAGGGTTCCTGGGGAGAGCAGATGGAAAAGGCCGCCATGGTTCCTTCCCTCTCCAGTTATTATGAGCTGAACTGTGTCCCTTCTAAATTCATATGTTGCTGTCCTAACTCAGCACCTCAAAATGTGACCTTATTTGGAGATGGGGGTCTTTGCAGAGGTAATCAAGTTAAAATGAGGCCATTAGGGTGGGACTTAATCCAATATGACTGGTGTCCTTGTAAAAACGGGAAATTTGGACACGGAGACAGATGCAGAGGGGAAACCCACACATGCGTGCATACACACACGCACACACAGAGAACACCATCTGAAGATGAAGACTGAGATCAGGGTGATGCTCCCACTGAATATTGCTGTTAACTACCAGCAGCTGGGAGAGAGGCCTGGCATAGACTCTCCCTCCCAGCCACCAGAAGGAACCAACCCCGCCAACACCCTGATCTCAGCTTCCAGCCTCCAGAAGATGGTACATGTGAGACAGTGCATTTCTGTTGCTGAAACCACTCAGTTTGTGGCACTTAGTTACAGCAACCCTAGCAAACCAGTACACCAGCCTTCTCTGCAAGGGACGGGTCTTATTCACCAGAGATCTGTTCTCCTGCACTATTTCTGAGCATTCCTTGGCAGGCCGTGCAAGATGGGGAGGTCCCAGAAAGAGCAAGTCTTCAAGGGCAGATCGAGCCTGCTGTGGTCCCCGGCGCCAGGCAGACAAACCTTTGAGTGAGTAATGTTCTCATTCAATCTGCCCACCAACCTCTGAGGGGTACTTTGGAGATGGCCCTCATTTTACAGGTGGGGATGCAGGAAGAAGCATCATCGGAGGGATCATCTGCTAGTGTGTGGTGGGCCTGGGATTCAGACCCAATTCGCTCCTCTTCAGGGCTCAGAGCTATAACTGCCATGCTCTCCTGCCTTCCAGGAGGAATGACAGTGGTGACTGGGGCAGGGCTGTCTGGGCAGCCACTGGCCCTTGCGAAGCTCTCAGCCAGCTGCCATCAGCACAGCTGGACCGGTTGGGCTCAGGCCAGCCACCTGCCCCACCCCGGATCTTCACATCACTTCATGGAGCCACAAGAGAGGTGCACCCCGTCCCTCCGCAGAGCAGGAAGCCTCCAGAGAGGTGCTGTGTCTTCAGCCCAGCTCTGTACGCCCTCCCCACCATATGTTCCCACTTCTCCACTGCTCCCCTTGCCAGCTCCCACCCCCCACCCAGTTTCAGGGGAGCAAATGAGACAATGCATGTAACGTGCTTAGTGCAGCGCCTGGTGTATAATTGGCGCTCTGTAAGTAGAGGCCATCATCATTACTGTTATTATTCTTATTTATGATTATTGCCCACCCAGGTGGCAAAGACAAACGGAGAAGGACAAGATCACAAACCTGGGTTCAAATCCCATCTCTGTCTTCTCCCAGCTGTGTGACTCTGGACAAGTCACTCTACCTCTCTGAGCCTCAGTGTCCTCACCTACACAGTGAGAATAAATGTCCTCACCTCCAAGCATTGTTGGAGGAATTGGATGAGGAGACATATATGAAGCTGCCTGGTAACTGGTTGGAATTAAAAGCAAACAAACGAGTGTCTCCTGCAGTCAAGCTGCTCCCTTACTTCTGTGGAACATGTCAAACGAAACGATGCAGGTGAAAGACCCTGGCACATAGCGGGTGCTCGGGCGGTGTTTGAACCTGAACAGACAAGCCGTGTGTGGTCTAAGACATGTTGATGTCGCACTTTTGCGCATGTATCTATGTGATGCCATCACTTTGGGCCCAGCTCACCTTGGCTCACCCACCCGTGTGTCATATATGCTCTTGCTCATGTGATTGATTAGGAAAGTGATCCAGCTTATCTCTCAGGGGTGATGTGGCCACTCCCAGGCCCTGTCTTGCAGGGGCAGGACCTACCTGCCAGCAGCAGCCCCAAAACAAACCTCAAAGGAACCCTGGGGCGCCCTCCTTGGCTGGGTATACAAATCTCGTGGTGTTCTCTTTGCTTGTTTATTTGGTTTGTAACCTCCCAGGATGCTCTGCTGTGTCTGCTCCCCTCCCTGTGTGGGATGGCACGGGAGAGGGGAGGACGTCTGTCATCAGCTTGTCTCTGTCCCTGACCTGCTGGAATCTTCTCAGAAGGTAGCTGGCCTGCCGTCTGACGGGATCTGGCAGTGGGATTTTCCTAGTTTAACAGAAGGGGACACTGAGTCCCACAGAAGAGCCACAGCTCATAAGAAGCCGAAGCAGCACACAGACCCAGGGCTTCTGATTCCAGCCCAGCTCTCTCTCTACTAAATCCCCCGCCTCTGCAGAGAGAGGACCAGCTGGGGGGGTCAGAGCTAGGGGCTACGTGCCATCTTCTTTGAGTTACTGCTGGGTAGCAACCCCATTGCCTTCGGTGGGGGAAACTTCAACAATTAACGTCTCCTGGGAACCCGAGTCCCAACAATCAGTGCTGAAACACGGTGGGGGTGATGGGGAACAGAAGTTGCTTGCCACATGCTCTCTTTCCCAAAGGAATCAAATGGGGTAAAACAGGCTTTAATCAGGAGGGATCCAGAGTCCGGCCGCTTTTCCACCACCCACCCCCAGCACCCTGGTCTGAGCCACCATCACCTCTTGCCTGGACAGCTGCCGGAGCCTCCTGGCCGGTCTGCCTGCTGCCACCCCTCTCCCTAGAGTCTAGTCTCCACCCAGCAGCCAGTGGGACCCTTTGAAAAACTAGGCAGAGGACATCCCTCCTCTGCTCATACCCTGCAGTGGTCCACATCGATGCAGGGTAAAAGCCCCAGACCCTGCAACGGCTTATGTGGTCTCTCCGGGACTCCATCACCCACACTCCCTGTCTCCTCTGCTCTGACCCCACTGGCCTCTTCCTGCTTCTTCCTCGACCAGGCACGCTTCTGCCTTGGGCCTCTGCCATAGCTGCGCCCTGAGCCTGGACTGCTGTCGTGCCAGAGGATGGCATGGTTCCTGCCTCCCCTCTTCAAGTGTGCCAGGAGGCCCCCGCCTCCCGATTTCATCAGCCACTGCCCCCGACAGCTCGCAGGCCTGGTCCCCCTCTTTACCCTGCTCTTATTTTTCTGGTGCGGGATAGGGTGGGGGGCATAACCCTTATCACCTAACACACCAGATAACTTATTTATTATCTTTACTGTTTGTTGTCTGTCTCTGCCATCCTGCCTCCCCTGGAATATCAGCTCCAGATGGGCAAGGATCTGCGTTCTGTAACGCAGAACTCAAAATGTTCACAAAATGAATGAAACGTACGCAGAATGTTTTACTATGGAACTCAATAAATATTTGCTGAAACCATCAAGGAATCAATGAAGTCCCCCAGCCCCGGAGGCTCTCTACTGTATCACCCTGTTTTATTTTCTTCATAGCATCTATCATTTTCTGAAATCACAATATTAATGTTTTTAGTCTCTTTCCTCCCCCTAAATGTTTAGCTCCAAGAGGGCAGAGACCTTGACTCTCACGTCTCCCCCTGTATCCCTGGCACTGGAACCATACCTGGTATGTGGGAGGTGATCTCCCAGTATTAGTTGAACCACAAGTGAACAAATGCAGAAATTCTGAGAGTATGGTGTCAAGTCTGAAGTAGCTGGTCTTGACAGCAAGATATCTCTTTGAAATCTTACTTTTTTTTCTTACGACTTCATGTAAATTTTGCATTTTGATGCATTATATCTGTGTTTTGATTTTTGAAAATGGGTTTTTGACCCTTAAAAAGATGAGTAGAACTGATGCTCTAAGAGGATGCATTTCATTTCTCCTGTATCTCGTGAATGCTTGCACTGTGTGGAGAATGACAGATCTAGCCCAAGTGCTGGCCAAGTGCACAGACTCTGTGTGGGTGGCGCTGAAGGGAAATAGTCCTTCCTGCCCGTTGCCCACATGGTGCAGACTGGACCAACCACTTAGGGGGACAACTTGGCAGCATCCAATTAAATGGAACATGTGCCCACTCAAAAACTGTGGTGGGTTGATTGCAAAAAATGGCCCCAATTCTATCCCCACCCCCACCTCCATCCACATACTTTGCAATGTGACTTGTCACTCTTCCTATCAAGAGGTGGATTTTAGTTCCCATCCCTTGAATCTGGGTGGCCTTGTGACCTGTTTTGGCCAATAGAATGGAGCAAATATGATGGTGAGCCAGTTCTGAGCCCAGACTTCAAGAGGCCCTGCACACTTCCCCGTACTCTCTTAGACCCCTGCCTCCACCATGAGAACAAGCCCAGGCTAATCTAATTGGGGAAGAGAGGCCATATAGAGCAGAGATGTGTTGTCCCAGCTAAGGCCATTCAAGACCAGCCATCCCCCAGCTGACTCATCAGTGAACCTCAGACACATAAGTAAGCACAGCCACAATCAGATCAGCAGAACTGCCCAACCACCTTGTTAACTGGTGAGAAAGAATAAATGATTGTTTTTCTAAGCCATTAAGTCTTGGGTTGTTTGTTACACAGCATTATTGTGGCAAGAGATAACTGATACAACAACTACATCAAGTTCTACTCCTTAGAATCTGCTTTGAGGGACACACACGGCAACAAAGGAGGCAAGGACAAGGACGTTCCCTGCGTCATTGTTTGTAACAGCCAAATACCGCAAGCTAACTTAAATATCCAGCAGTAGGGAAATTTATGAATAAACCCTGATTCACCTTACAATGGAATTCTTAGCAACTAAAAAGAACAGGGCAGATCTATAGGTAGTGACATGGCAAGGTCTTTACGATAGTTTGATTACTGGAACAAGCAAGCTGAAGAATTATTTGTATAGAATTATATTATTTATATAAGAACACACACACACACACACACAAATAAATACTTGGTATTTTTCTATGGGAACACGTCTGCAAATATAAAGAAGGACCTCTGAGGAGACGCAGGTGGATTAGGAGGGAAGCTCTTGGTCAAAGGGATCTCAAGTCTTACACAAAATGTTTTACTATTCTTGTCATATGAATTTATTTACATATATTACATAATGAAAAATTCAAGTTTAAAAATTAAGTTAGTTGAGAGAAGATTATGGCACATGGTCCTCTAGTTCCCTCCCAAATCTCCAAATTCTCCTCATGAGAAGGTCAAGGGCCTGGTTCAGCACTCACATTTCATTTTCAAAATCCCATGAAAGATGTAAACCTGTGAAACGATGCTTCACATTGTTAATCACCAGAGAAATGCAAATTTGAAACCGTGATAAGATACCACTACCTACCACCTGAACGGCTACTATTTAAAAGATTGCCAATATCAAGTGTTGGTGAGGAAACAGGGCAACTGAAACTTTTAGACGTAGCTAACGGGAATATAAAATGGTATGACTGGGCTTCCCTGGTGGCGCAGTGGTTGAGAATCTGCCTGCTAATGCAGGGGACACGGGTTCGAGCCCTGGTCTGGGAAGATCCCACATGCCGCGGAGCAACTAGGCCCGTGAGCCACAACTACTGAGCCTGCGCGTCTGGAGCCTGTGCTCCGCAACAAGAGAGGCCACGATAGTGAGAGGCCCGCGCAGTGCGATGAAGAGTGGCCCCCGCTTGCCACAACTAGAGAAAGCCCTCGCACAGAAACAAAGACCCAACACAGCCAAAAATAAATAAATAAGTAAAACAAACAAACAAACAAACAAAAAACAAAAAACAAAAAAAACCCCTAACAATTCATGCTTTTAAAAAAAAAAAAATGGTATGACTACTTTGAGAAAAGGTCTGGGAATTCCTCATGAAACTACATGTACACTTATCATATGACCCAGAATCTCCATTTCCTGGTATTTGCTTGAAAGAAATGAAAACATGTATTCACCTAAAGACTTGTACGAGAACATTCATAGCAGCTATATTCATAAAAGCCCCAAACTAAAAGCAACCAAAATGTTTAACAGTAAATGAATGGATAAAGAAATTGTGTTATATCCACATAATGGAATACAACTCAGCAACAAAATGGAATGGAGCACTGACACACCACCAGGTAGATGAATCTCAGAAATGCTTCGTGAAAGTAGCCTGATGAAAAAGAACCCATGCTGGAGGACTCCACTTACATGAAATTTTAGAAAAGATAAAAATAACATATAATGACAGGAAGGGGATTAGCGGTTATTTGGGGTAGTGGTGGGAGTATTGACAGATAGAGGGCAAGAGGCAAGTTTATCCAGAGAAGGAAATGTTCCATATCTTGATTGTGTTGGTGGTTTTATGTGTTTATTGGTTTTATTGGTTTATGGGAGTTTTATGCAAACTAATTGAACTGTGTCCTAAATCATGTGCATTTTATTGTGTATAGATTATTTGTCAGTAAAGCTGAGAGCATACAAAAGACTCAACTCATCTGCCCAGCGCTGCTGCCTCCTTAACCGGGAGAAAAACAGCAACCTGCCTCCTTTCTCAGGTTCCTGGGCCAGTCCTCCAAGACAATGAGTAATTAGCCGTGCAGGAGTCTTAGATATAGAGCCAAAAACAACAGCAGTATCACATCAAATGCCAAGACATCTCTGGCTAAGAGCTAAGCTCAGCCACCCTACCCCCAAAGCAGCCACAGCCAGCCTCAGAAGGAAAACAGCCCCGCGGGGCAGGACACAGTCAGGGCTCCCTTCTCCACCCTGTGTAGGCCATTCTGAGTCTCCTGCCACAGAAGGAATCGCTGGGAGGTTACCAGTCCCACGGAGGCTCACACGGATAATAGACCCTCCCTCTGGGCCAGGCACAGTTCTAGGCCCTTCCATATGCCGCTTTATTTTCTCCTCCCGCCAGGCCCAAGTTACAGGTGAGGAAACCGAGGCTCTGAGGGATGACTGGCCAAAAAGGCAGGAATCTTGATCTGCCTGACTCCCTCCCACCCGCCCCAGCCCCTGGGGCTTAGGGTCCTTCGTGACAGAGAGGCCCCCGACCCCAGTCCACCTCCTCCCAATGGTCTCCAAGCCCCTTCCCCTCAACACACCCTCTCCTCTGACACCCACCTCCACCTTTCCTGGTGCGGAAAGACGACCAGGCTGGGCCAGTCCCCGAGCTCTCCCAGGCTGGCCTGCCATCCTCCTAAAGCATCATTGTTCTTCTCTCACGCAAAGATCCCTCCTGAGGGAGGCCCTTGACGAAGAAGGAAAGGATTCAGGGGATTTCTGGTCACAGGGAGGACGGTGTTGGGAGGAGGAGGGTTTCTGGGGGCCTTGGTGTCACATCCTGCCCCTCTCAGAGGCCCTGGGTGTGGAGTCTGGACGAGAGCTTGGCCGGGCGTGGGGCTGTGGTCTGGGAGAGCCAGGCTCCCGACAAAGGGGTGGGTGCTACTGGGGCTGGAGCCTCTAGAACGAGCCTTCTAGAGTCTGCCTCTGCATGCCTTGCTTAACAACATCTCCACTCAGTCTCAAGTCCAAGCTACATAGCAGAGCCCTCAGGGTCCCACACATTCTGGGCCAAATTTTCCAACATCTGAGACAAGAACTAGCCCTTGGGGAGGCTCTTTGTGAAGTGTAGCTGTGACATGTATTAATTATCTGGAGGCAAAAGACCTAGTCGTTAGTGACCAATTGTAGGGATCTGTAACATTGTCTCCTATGTGCCCTTGGGCAACTCACTCCACCCCCCTGATCTCTGGATATGGGCACAATAACAGGACCTAGGGTGGTTGAGAGTATTCGATAGGATCACACGTACCTTTCTTGACCCACGCTCATGCTTCTGCCTGCAATAACTTTCTACCTGTCAAGTCCCTCTTCACCCCAGCAAGGCTCGATCAAGTGTTTTCTTTCTGGGAAGCCAAAGAACATTTAACCCCAGGCCAGAGGATCCTACCCCACTCTGTCCCCAGGGGACTCCTAGGACTGTTTGAAGTCTGTGTAGGGCTGCTCTGAGGTTTTAATGTATTACTGCTAACAGGTACTTAGAACAGCTCCCGGCACACAGTGAGTATTCAGGGAAATGTGATGCCTCCTTGTCATTACTCTAGTAACTTTTGTCCTGGGTTATAAGTCATTAGCCCTCCCCACTGGCCTGCAAGCTCTTCTAGGGTGGGAGGAGGCTTTATTCTCATCTATATCCCTGTTGCTGGCACACCGAAGGAATCCTTACTTGGAGGAAGAGGAACTTGCCTTTGGGATAGTGATAATAATGTTCAGCAGTCCTTGGAGGGTTCATGATTTAGCCCGTGTCAGTTTTGTGTGTCCACTTAACCCTGGCTTGGCTTGGGCCTGTCAAACTCTGGGGGATAAGAAGAGCAGACCATGATGCTGAAAACACACCCCAACCCCAAACCGTTCCTATTTCCAGGACGCACATGGGACAGGCTGAGATGAATACTGGTGGTTTATCACAGCAAGGTTTGTCCTGGCTCAGGGAGAGTGAGCGTGCATGGGTAGGCAGCCAGATGATTTATGGTGACCTGAGCCGAGCGAGCGCCGAACAGAGCGAGGTCATTTATCTACTTGGTTGGAAGAGAGGTCAAGAGAGAGAAGTCAGAGATTAAGCTAAATGTGTGACTTGAGTGGAGATAGGAGCTCAGTGCCTTTGTTAACTCCTGGGTGTCTCTTAGTTGTGAGCCCCTCTGTGAATAGAACCCACATGTCATGGGGAGGGCTGGACTCCTCCCTGGGGAAACAGCCCTGGCCCAGGGCAGCAGTGGTGGCCGAGGATACTCTCGGCCTCCCTGGGTTGCCATAGGGAAGCACAGCCTATAGGAAGGAGGCTGAGGGTCTGAGAAAAAGAACCCATAACAGAAGAAGACATCCTGTCAAAACAGAACCACTGTCCAACTCCTTCTCACCACTTCTGCCTCCGTCATAGCTCACCTGGATATAACCTTCCAAGTGGTCTCCCTGCTTCCACCCCATCTTGCCCAGAATAAAGTCCAAAGTGCAGTAAAATGCCACCGTAACCTGCCCCACGGTAACTTCATTGGTGATTGGTCTCCTTCCTCAGCTCAGCCTCTTTTCACATTTCATTGTCTTTCAGTAGCACATTCTAGTGTTTTATACTCCTGAATATCTTGGCTCCCACGCACAGCATTATGGCAAGGTTTCACCATAGCCCCCCGCTATTCCCTCCCCTTTACCTCTCTGACCTATTTTTCCCCCTCACCCACTGTGCTCCAGTCCCACTGGCCTCCTTGGTTTTCCTCTAACACTCCAAACACACTTGCACCTCGGGGCCTTTGCATTTGCTGTTCCCTCTGCTAAGGATGCTCTTCCAGACAGATACATTTGCTTTCTCCTCTCCTTCAGACCTTTGTTCAAATATCATACTTTCAATGAAGGCTCCCTGGAACATCCTAGTTAGACTAGCACTTCCCCACATACAAACAACACCCCGATCACAGTCGATCCCTTCCCCTGCTTTATTTTCTCCATAGTGCTAAATGCCACCTGACGTACCTGTGTATTTATTTGTTCACTTATTGTTGGACCCGTTTGGGATTAACTGTTAGATCCTTAGCTCACATGTTGAACCAGGCACTTTGTAGGCACTCAATAAGTATCGATTCAGTGAATAACTAATGATAGCGAATATGTCATGACTGCCTAATATATGCCTAGATAAATTGTATATCTAATCTTATTTAACATCTCAGTAACATGATGTAGATACAGTCTTTAGGCTCAGAGAGGTGAAGTGACTTGCCTATGGTCACACAGCTGGAATCAGGATTCAAACTCACCAGGTGCCAGAGCCTGAGCTCTCAGCCTCTATCCAAGAGTGGACATGGGCCATGGACTTGTGTAGAGAAGGACTAATCATGCCCCAGCCCAGGGCGTACTGGGGGAAAAGGACCTTGATCTGAAAAGAAATACAAAAAAGCAAAGTGCAGAAATATGTTTTTCTTGCCCCAAAATGACTCGGATGATTAAAGAGGAAACTAAATATCAAAAGCTAATTTCACCTAAAATGAAATCACTACCAATTACTGAGAACCAAATGTGCGCCAACCATCAGCTAAGAGCTTCACATGCGTAACCCTGTTTAAGCTTCATGGTAACCCTGAGCAGCACATACTGTTATGCTATTTGACAGTGGAGGAAAGCACAGCTCAGAGAGGTTACGTAATTTACCTAAGGTCACCAAGTTATTGAACAGCATGTCTATCTTATTCCATAACCTGGGAAGTCATCTCTTTAACCTACTGCCTCTAATATCTCATTCTGTTAGACATAAAGTCGGAAGCTCCCAAATTGCCCTGTGTACTTGGCAAGGGGAGAGTCATGGTCAGGCTTATCTTTTTACTCTCAGCACATGCCTGGCAGAGGTGGTGCTCAGTAAGGACCTGCTAGTTGGCTGGCTGGCTGGCTGGCTGAATAAATGAATGAGTGACTTGGATGAAAGGGGAAGTGGTCTCCAGCTGTATAACTTGATCTAAGCCCAGGCCAACATCTCTGCTCCTTCAGAAGCCCACATGGGGTTCCTGAGATGTGCAGATTCCTGGACCGCTGGGCAGACCCTGCATCAGAAGACCTGAGGCCCGGGAAACTGCATTTTTAACACAGCCGCCAGGAGATTCTGACATTCCCCAAAACTTTGAGAGCCCCAGCTCTAAGGTCAGCTGAAACATCTCATCTGAGCTGAGGCCCCTCTCACACGAGGCCCTTGGACTCTCCCAATGGGCATCTGCCTGCTGCATAAACAGAGGCCAGCTGAAGGCGGTTCAGGGAAAAGTCAGAGAGATTACCAAGGGTGAGGAAGATGACTTATTAGGAAAGATGGAAGGAACCGAGGGGGCAGTGTTTGTGTGAGGGAAAGCAGGAGCCACACATAAATCCTGGGGGACGGCTGGCAGCCCCACCCGAGAGGCATTGTATATCCTGGTGTGCAGGCGTTACCGGGCCTAATGGGGGCAGGAATCATACACGGGAAACTCGAACTCTGTGCCAGGGAGACATTTATAAAGGACAGCTTAAACTGCTACCCCATTATGCTTTTTTTTTTTCTAGTTGTGGTGAGCTGCGGTGTGCAGGCTTAGTTGCTCCGCGGCATGTGGGATCCTCCCGCACCAGGGCTCGAACAAGTGTCCCCTGCATTGGCAGGCAGATTCCTAACCACTGCGCCACCAGAGAAGTCCCCCCCATTATGCTTTTGCAACAAGATTCATCAGCTCTGAGTCTAGAAGGTCCTTAGAGAATGTCTCATCCATTTGTATTTAAGCTTTTAAAAAGATTTTTTGCTTTAAAGCAATGGATTCCTTTGTTCAAATGAAATCTTATACATAATCCCAGTATATAAGACAAATGAAGATAAAGGTACTTAGTCCACCCCTCCCTGGGGGCATCTCCATAGAACCCCAGGGTTCCAAGGAGCCCAGTGTGAAAACCTCTGATCTCAGCTATGGTCCTCATTTTGCACAAGGAGAAGCTGAGACTCCGGATAGAGAAGGGACTTGTCCAGGGGCACCCAAAATTAAGTTGGGGCTGCTGGCGACACAGCGTGGAGCAGACAAGTGTCCCAACCTAGAGGAGCACCCAGACAAATGGCAGAGGCAGCAGTAACAACCACAGTCAAAGTAATTCAAGCATTGAGCGCTTCCCTGTGCAGGCCCCTGCTTTCAGTTCTTTACTTGCATGATCTAGTTTCATCCTCACCACAGCCCTGTGGTGGGCTATTAAGACTCACGTTTTATAGATGAGGAAACAAGGCACAGAGAGGTTGAACACTGTCACCAGGATCACACAGCTAATAGGAAGTGGAGATGGAATTTGAAACAAGGCTGTGGGCTTCCAGAACATGTCCTTTCACTGCTCCATCAGGCTGCCACCCCAAGAGCACAGAGGTCTCAGCTTAGTAAGTTGGAGCTGCTCTTGCCCCCTTCACATCATTCTCCCAAGAGAATCCAGACTGTCATTTTTAAGGCACAAATCTCAATGAGCCCCTCTACTGCTCAAACACCTTCAGTGGCTCCCCATTGCCCTTCAAGATACCCCTCCAGCCTTATGTCCATGCACTGCCCCACCCCTTTCTGGGCTCCAGCCACACCAGCCTTCCTCGCTCTTTCCAGCCTCCCTACCTTTGCATATAAACACCAGGGGCCTCCAAACTTTGTTGGCATGCACCCCATCCAAAAACTTTTTTCAAACAAACACACTCCCAATATCTGCACATTTTTTAACTTGAATAATTATTCCCATGTACATCTGTGCTAACATATTGTATATACTTCAAATATACACAAAAATAAATTAAATGAATGAAACAATAAAAAATAAATAGGAATTTTATTGTTTTCTTCCAGTACCCCCAAGGAATTGCCTTGCACACTCCCTGGGGTGCCTGAAGATCATTCCGAGGCTCCAGATCTATAACATCCCTTGGCTTGGCACTCTCATCTGGAGCCACCTGCTTCCTTGCCTGGTAACTACCACCCTTTCTTCAGATCCAGCTTCTTCCAAGGAGCCTTTGCTGTACCAGGGCACCCCGCACCTCTCCTTTACAGCACGGGGGTTACTCATGATCATTTAATGGAATAATTTAAACTAATTATTGTGTCTGTCCCCCTGTCCAGACTGCGTATGCTCTCCATGAGGACAGGGTCTGGTTTCCGTGTGACCCCAGCACCCATCACTCAGTAGCTAAGATCATTTGTTGACTGATTAACTGACTAGCACCGGGCACCTCGTGGGTGCTGTATGCTCCGTTTGGGTGGTTTCCACACTTGAGCTCCCACCAGATCCACCCAAGTGTTCTTTAAAACACAGACTGCTCTGTCCCAGAGTTTCTGATCCATTAGGTGTCATGGGCTGATTTACATCCCTTCAAAATTCATATGTTGAAGCCGTAACACCCAATTCCTCAGAATGTGATTGTATGTGGAGATAGGGCCTTAAAGAGGTAATTAAGTTAAAATGGGGGTGGTTAGGGCTTTAATCTAATCTGACTGGTATCCTCTTAAGAAGAGAAAATTAGGATAAAGACAGTGAGAGACATGTATGCACACAGAGGGAAGATTGCACTGAGGACGTGGCGAGAAGGTGGCCGTCCTCAAACTGAGAAGAGAGGCTTCAGGAAAAACCAACCCTGTTGCCACCTTGGTCTTGGACTTCCAGCCTTCAGAACATTAGAAAGTACATCTCTGTTCTCTAACCCACTCAGTGGTATTGTGTGACAGCAGCTCGAGCAGACTGATACAGGAGGTCTGGAGTGCAGGTGTGAGTTTTGAATGTCTGACAGGCACCCAGGTGATGTGGTTGCTGTGGGTGCAGGGACCACACTCAGAACTGCTGCTCTGGACTCCAAGTGATGGGGAGGGAGTGGCTGAAGAATGAGGGAGGACTGGAGGGGTGGAGGAGGAGATTACTGGCCAAGAATGCTGCCCTGGCATTTCCTGGGCTCAAGGGAAAGAGCTCTCCCCCGCGAGTGTGAGCCCTAGAACAGGCCGATACGTTCTGAGCTTTACTCACTCTCCCTGTCCCTGGCCAGAGACACTGGGAAGGAATGTCTAGGGGTGGGGGTCTCCTCACACACCTCAGATCTCCCAGGTGGGGCTCCTAGAGCCCAGTCACAAGGAGGCAGCCTCAGCCCAGCCCCTTCTCAGAGAGCTAGCAGTCCCAGGCAGGCAGAGGTCAGGGAGAGCCAGCAGGTTGATGAGGTCCTAGCTTGCTGGAGATGCCCCTGGTTAAAGCCCACCACCCCGTATCCTAGCAGGGGTCCTGGAATGGGAAGCCAGGCTCGGCTCACATCCTTCAGGGGAAGATCTGGTGAACGAGATCATTCCTGTGGGCCGTGAACCTTCTCTGAGACTCAGTTTCCTCATCAATAAAATGGGTGTGATAACATCTACCTCAAAGGATGGTGGTCAGGATTAAATATTGAAAATAAGTCAGCTTTTATCCTATGTTTATCAAGGGGGATTCAATTTCATGTCAACCTTACAATAACCAAGAGGCAAGTATAAGCCTCATTTTATGGAAACTGAGGCTCTGAGAGGTTAAATAAGTTACCCAAGGTTCTAGGACTAGAAAGTGAGGCAGCAAAGATTCAAGCCTGACTGCCCAGCCCACATTCAACCATTCATAAACTTCCCCTTAGGGTCCTGGCTCAGGAAGGCAGTTGCTGTTCTCTTGGCTTAGTTCAAATTCCTTCAACCCAAGTTAACTCCTCTGCCAATTCTGGAAGAAGGAGAGAAAAGGAGACTTACTATGTGCCAGGCCCTGCCCTATGCCAGGCACTTTCCTCCCCTCTCAAGGAGGGCCTCAAGGCTGGACACCATGCATCGCTTTTTGCCACATCTCCTTTTTGTTAGATAAGTGACCAATCTTGCTCTATCCCCACAACAACCCTATGAACATTATTATATGCCCATTTCACAGACATGGAAACAGAGGCTCAGGGAAGTTGAGTTAGAGATTGTCCAAGTTCTCCCAGCTATAAGAAATGGTCATCCTGGAGCAAGACCCCTGATCTGTCTGATTCCTAAGCCCTTGCTGATACTACATTACACTCCTCTCCTGGTCCTCTCATTCAAATTCCCTCAGATCCCTTCCTTAAGACAGAAAGCTCTGCCCAAGAGGGAAGATGTAATTTTTTCTCCCAAAGCTCTGAGTCAACTCATAGGGTGTTATCTTGGTGGGCAAACCAGTCAGGCAAAGGAAAAGACCTTTGCCCAACTGTCTGTGGCAGTCAGGTTCTACCTCAATGAGAAAAAGAGATGGAGAGGGAGATGCAGATGGAGATGGAGACAGAAAGGGAGAAAGAAAGACAGAGAGAAGACCAAACCAACACCATTTTGGCTGATTGAACTCTCCCAATCCTTCAAGGCACAGTTCAAATTCTCTGTCGTTCAGGAAGCCCTTTCTCCAATTCAGCCATGCCAGTCACATTCTCCTCCTGGTTTGTCATTTCACAAGGCTTGTCTGGTCTCCCATGCTAGATGATACAAGCCAAGATGGTTTGGGTTGCAAGTGACAGAAACCCAACTCAAGCTGGCTTCAGTCAAAACACGCATGTATTTGCTCCCAAGACTGAAAGCCCAAGGGTAGAGCTGGCCTCAGGGGCTTAACCATGCCATCCGGAACTGACCTCTCTGCGTTTGGGGCTCTGCTCTCTGCGTTTGCTCCAATCTCGGGAGGCTCACCCAACAGGGGCAAGATGGCCAGCAGCACCCTGGGCCCCATCCTGCCAGCTCAACTGCCCCAGCAGACAGAACACCTCTTCCCCCGACCCCTTCTGGCCCTTCTTGTCTCCAGTACCCACTCCTGAACCAGCCACCAGGGGTGGGTACTCTGAGCATCCAAGCCTGGGTCACATTTGCGGAAGGGTATTTCTCCAAAGGAAAATGAAGGCCTTATTGCCAGACGAAGGGAGCAGAGGCTGGGTGGGCAGAAACAGAAAGGCACACTCTCCGGGGCCTTTATCCAGCTTCCCAGCTCTCCCTCGGCTTTGCTGTGTGACCTTTGACAAGTCACGTCCCCTCCTGATCCTCAATTTCCTCATTTGGAAAATGGAGGTGATACCCTAACTCTGAAAAATGTTTGAGAGTGTTCAGTAAGTTAAGGCACATAAAAGACCTCCCACGGTGCGCAGCAGACAGGAGGCATCAAGTTTTTGCTGCTCCCTCCCCCCTCTGAGCACCCCACACCCAGGCAGGAACGCCCTGCATTTGGAATAATGGTGCTCCTTAAACACTTGGCTATTGATTTAATTAAATACATTTCTCCTTGCAGGCATCTCCATGTGTGTGAACTGTTCCATCTGTCTTTTCTCTTACAAATCTCTCCGGGGCTTATGAAGCTCTAAGTGGAAGTCCCCAGAGACAGGCGATAGCTGTAACAATTCATTCAACACATACTCACTGAGCCCTGTTAGGACATGATCTATGCACTGGGAACACGGCAGAGAAGACAGACCCAGGCCTTGCCCTCGTGAGTGGGGTCACACTCACTCACAGGTGTGCTGCACACTGAGTTAGATCCATGTGTGTTATCTCTTTAAATCCTTCCCAGGATTAACTTAAATATCATCTCATTGATGCCGTCAAACATTATCATGCCCATTTTACAAATGAGGAAACTGAGGTACAGGAGAGCGAAATCTCATCAGGGAAGTTGGTTCCTCAGCAAGTGAGTGGCAGAAACGAGAAATTGCTTGACTATTCTTCCCCGGGTGAAGCCTGAGTCAGCCCCCAGGCGGAACTCAGTGAAGGTTAATTACAACGACATCACCTATAAAAATCAAATGGGACATCTTCCAGGAAGCCAGAGGAGACAGGGAAAAAAAAGACATCCGTGTAGAAAGTCAAACCAGGGATGAGTCGTGTCAAGTCCATACAAGGAAATCCACATCCACCAGGATTGGAGGCAGGCAAGGAGCCCCCAGTGGGGCCCTAAGTGTCAGGAGGAACCGAGTGATCCAAACTACAACCTGAGGCTGAGAGCAGCCAGGAGCTATTGAAATGGTTGGCGGAGCGGCCACTAGGCCCAAACCCACACTTTGGGAGAGCCCTGGGGTCCACCCGAAGGCCCACACCCCCTTACCCAGCCCTCCAGCAGCCACCAGCCAGGCCAATAAGAAGGCCAGGTGAGGTCACATCACTCCCCTGGCTCCAATCCCTGAAGAGGTTTATGAAGGCCGAAGAGCTAGCCTGCCCGTGCCTGAGGCAGAGATTAGCAGTTAGCAGTGACTTTGGACCCCAGCAAAGCTAACTTCCCAGCCGTGTGACTTTAGTCGATTAACTTCACCTTTCAGCCTCAGTGTTCTCATCTGCAAAGTGGGGATGGCTAATACCTACCTTACAGAGTGAGGAATAAATGAGGCATCGACGATGCAGCCACTCTACAACGCGTCATACCACACAATCCAGGCAATTAGGGATTCACATTCTCAGTGCACTTGAAGAAACCGAGGCTCAGAAAGGTGAGTCCCTTGCCCCAAATCACCATCACCCAGCGGGCCAGCAGCAGGTAGAGGTTTGGAACCCCACTCGGCCTCACTCCATAGCAGGGCTGTGCCCACCTCTCCCAACTCACAGTAGGTCCTCACTACATGCCAGGTGCCTGCTCTGCACACTAACATTCTAGCAGTTTCCAGTTTAATGCCGCATCCGTCCCGCTGGGGTGTTGGTTCTGAAAGGGGTGGCTGTGTTTGCTCCTGGTATGCCGAGGAAGACTTGGGGGTTCAAATATACTGATGAAATCCAAACAGATGCATTTATTAATGGCCCACAGTCAGGCAGAGCCTATTAGCCAAACAAGCAGACAGTAAAAGGGCTTCCTCCCGTGCAAGGGAAACAATAGACTTTCTTGCTGCCAGAGGCTGGGCGGCCGCTTAGCTCTCTGGGGAGAAGGCAGGTATTCTTGGGGGACAGCTGCAGCTCAGGCATCTGCTCGAGACACAGGATCCGGACAGAGGAGGTCTCGTCGCACAACCTCCCACCTCCCGCGCCCTCTCTGTGGCCACGAGCACGCTTTGTTGCCTTACCTCGCTCAGGCGTGAGGGTTTCACAGGGCCAGGCGGTACAGCAGCCTGGCAGTCAGCAAGGCTCAGAGAGTGAAGGTACCAGAGGACAAAGAAGAGAAAGGCTGGGGCACCGGCTCCCCTTCCCAATTTGCAGTCAGCACCATAGCCTCGAGCCCCTCACCTGCTGTGAGTAAGGGGCCGTGCATTAAGTGTGAGACGAGAGGCAGAGAGGGAGCTGACCCAGGCCCAGCTTTCAAAAAGCAAGGGGATGTGCTACCTCAGCTTCCCCAGATTGATCAGCCTTTGGGATGCTAAGGTAAAAAGGTCAGAAATATCAGGCCTTGAGCAAGTTCAAGGTTTCCTGGCTGTGTGATCTCTATCCCCCGCCTGGTGGTTCCCAGCAAACACTTCGAGCCTGACTCCATTCGGAAGGGGGATCATGCTGCCAGAATGGTTTGGAAATAATGGCACCGACCTTCCTAGGCTGCAGGGGGATGAATTTGACTGGCTAGTCTCCAGTTTAACCCTTGAAAGTTTCCTGGTGTCCCTGCAGACCTGGTTCAAACCCCAGCTCTGCCTCTTCCTCCCTGATGACCTTGGGCAGCTCCCTTCCCTTGGCTGAGGCTCCTTGTCCCCGTCTGCAGAATGGAGGTCGTGATGATGGGATCTCAGAGGTATGGGGGATGAAGAGCCCAGCACAGCCCTGGAGCAGGCCAGTCACTTGATGGACACAGCTCTTTAGGATGACTACCCAAAACCCTCCCTGGTGGGGAAGAGCACCCTTGTCCCAAGCAGACAGGAAGGACTTGGATTGGGGACCCCCACGTCTATATCTCTAGCCTTGATCTCTCCCCTGAAGTGGACTCATATATCCAATGGTCTCCTGGCCCTTCCCACTTGGTTGTTTAATAAGCAGCTCACAGTTGATATATAGCAGGCTGAACTCTTGATTTCACCCCTACCCTCACCAAACCTGCCCCACCCGTACCCTTCCTCATTTCAGTACATGGCCTCTCAGTCACTAGGGCCAAAAATCTTGCGACCATCCTTGATTTTTCTCTTCCATCCCATAATTCACTTCAGCTTTTCCTCTAAAATGTACCCAGAATCCAGCCATTTTTCACCTCCTCTTCGCATCCACCACCCTGGCCCAGGCCCCACTGTCTTTCTGGGAGATGATTGAAAAAGCCTCCTGACCAGTCTTTCTGCTTCCTCCCGACACCTTCTTTAGCTTATTCTCTGCAGAGGAGCACAAGCTCTCTGTATTAGCTTCCTGCTGCCGCTATAACAAATGACCACAAACTTGATGGCTTAGAACAACACAGATTTATTCTCTTACAATTCCAGAAGGCCAAAGTCGGTTTCATTGAGCTAAAGTCAAGATGTCAGCAGGTTAGGTTCTCAGGAGTCTTCAGGGAGAATCTGTTCCTTGTCTCTTCTAGCTTCTGGATTCTGCATTGGCTCCCATCACCCCAATCTCTTGCTTCTGTTGTCACAGTTCTTTCTCCTCTTATGGAGCAGTAACTCTTTCTGCCTCCCTCTTATAAGGACACTTGTGATGACATCAGTGGGCCCACCTGGATAATCCAGGTTCCTCTCCCCATCAAGGACTTTAATCTTAATCACATCTGCAAAGTCCCTTTTGCCATGTAAGGCAACGTATTCATAGGTCTGAGGATTAGGATGTGGACATCTGGGGGGGGCCATTTTTCAGCGGATCACAGGATCACTTTTAAATGTAACTTGGGTCATGTTAAATGTTACTCTGCTCACCCCTCTATTCTCAGGCGCTCCCCTTCTCAGTGTAAAAGCCACATCCTTACAACAGCCCACAAGGCCCTCTGTGATCTGGAGCCTACACTTCTCTGATCTCAAATTCTCCCACCCTTCCCCTCACTCACTCTGCTCAAGCCACATTGGCCTCCTTGCTGTGCACTGTAAGTGCCAAACCCAGTCCCACCTCAAGGCCTTTGCACTGGCTGTTCCTTCTACCCAGAATGTTGTTCTCCCAGGTACCCTCATGGTTCACTCCCTCCCATCAACTTAGGCCTCTGATCAAGTCACTAATGAGAGGCCTTCCTGTACCTCCCTTATAAACAAAGCTCCCCACACATCCATCCCCCATCCTGCTCTGGCCCCTTACTCTGCTTTATTTTTGTTCTTGACCCTCATCACCACCTGTGATACATTTATTGGTTTATTGGTTTATAATCTGCTTCTCTACTAGGATGTAAGTTCATTCGGAGCAAGCGTTCTGTTCATTGCTGTAACCCCAGTGCTGAGATCAGTGCCTGGTACATAGTAGGTGCTCAATACGTACTTGTTAGAAGGATGGATCTATCTCACCCAGACCCTCAGCTCTTTCTGAAATGGTTGAACTCTAACCATTATATACTGTGTCAATCCCCAAATTCCCTCAGTACTTTAGCTGGGGATATGCCAAGTCAAACATGAAAATACAGAAAATAATAGGATTTAGAATGTGGCCCCACCCCTCCTGCTCCACTACTGGCTCCTGGGCAGCCCAGGATCCCCTGCTTATTGTGTATGACACCCGCTTCCTAGCTTTCTCACCAGACAATGTGCAGAGCTAACGGTGGTTGCAGGTCCTACGTGCCTACACCCTGTACAGGTATTAACTCATTTAATCCTCAGCATAGCTCTCTGAAGTAGGTGCTATCATGGTCATCCCCACTTTACAGATAAAGAAACTGAGGCATAGGGAAGTGCATGCTGATGGTCTGTACACCATGCTTTGTTTTCCCCAGGGCTGGGGCCCAAGCCTGGTTTATCCCTGAATCTCCCTGAGGAGCCTGGGAATGGGCAGAGGGTGGGTGTTCAGAACTTCAAAAAGGCCAAGAGGAAGGGAACCTGAGGGCCCATGGATCCCAACCCCAGGCTGTTCTGTGAATGCTCCTGTCATTGGTTTAGGGGCCCTGAGCGGGTGGGTGAGGGTGGGAGGCTGGGGAGTGAGTGGGGGCCTGAGGCACTGATTTCTTAGGGACACTGAGGCAAGCCTGGGGGTGTGATGAGATGGGGACCCCGGGGTACATCCCTTATCTCAGGTGGGGACTGGAAGAGTTGGGAGGGGTTCTTCTACAAGCTTCTCTGGGTGGAGGTTCGACCCCACCCCAGTCTCACCCCTCAAGGCGAGAGCCTCTGTACACACAGAGGGGCATTCCACCGTGTGGGGGGACAGTGGGTGAACAATGGGGCTTGTTTGGAGGCTGGAGCTCAACTGCCAACCACAGTACAAGAGCAGCTGCGGCCACCACCGGAGGGGCCCTGCCTTTCGCTGTGCAGGGAGAACACTCAGCTCATGCAATGAATGAGTATTTAAGGAGTCTGTGTTTGAGGGCGACGCTAAGTCATCTCCCACCCAGGGTACCAGCATGCTGGCCTTGCCACATGCGTGGTTCAGTCCTCCCATCAGGAGGAGGCAGCCTGGGCCTCCAGAACACCGAGACCAGTGCTATGGGCTGGAGTTGGCTCCATCTGCCTGTGTCTGGTGGGAAGCCACCTGCACCAATAGGACCTCTCAGCCCCTGCCTGCCCCTGACCCGTCCCCGAACAATCTGGGTCAGCGTGCCAAGGCGGAGTCTGCAAAGCAAACGAGGTCTAGGATGATTTTGGTGACTTTGGGAGGGTAGGGCATAAAGTCAGTGAAAATATAATGAATGAATGGATGGACGGATGCACGCATGGACGCCTGATGTGCACCACAGAAGGGCAGCATTTGTCAAAACCAAATACTACCTATTCTCCCTGACAGACACCTCTCCACGGCTAAGACCTTCCAGCATCTGACCTCACAGATTAGATGATCTCCAACTCAAAGCCTCCAGCTCATGGGAGGAGATCTCCTTGTTCACAAGCAGTCATAATAACAACCATCTCGTATTTCTCATATCCACACTCCAAAGCCTGTACTGAGCACTTCATATCAGCATTCTCAGTCATTTTAACAGCCGTCTGCAGTAGGTATTATTATTTCTATTTCACAGGTAAGGAACCCGAGGTAAAAAGAGGTAAATTCACTTGCCTGAGGACACACAGTTTGTAAGTGGGAGACTCAGGACATGAGCCCAGGTCCCTTCTGCTCCAAAGCTTGCACTGTTAACACTCTACGTAGGCACTACAAACCTGTGACCCATGTCACAGTGACACAGTTAGCTCATGGACCCTGTGCTTGTCTATCCCCGATAACGATCTATATTTGTACACACATGTGCACACACACCCCCACAGGAACATAAGCTCTGTGGTAGCAAGAACTTTGTAAACCATGTTGCTGGCACGTAGTAGGTGCTTGTTATAGACTGAATGTTTATGTTCCTTCAAGTTATTGTGTTGAAGCCCTGACCCCCAATATGACTATATTTGGAGATGGGGCCTTTATGGAAGTAATTAAGGTTAAATGAGGTCATAAGATTGGAGCCCTGATCCGATAGGATTGTTGTCCTTATAAAAAGAGATAGGAGAGTGCACACTCTCTCTCCACGTGAGGGCACAGTGAGAAGGTAGCCATCTATGAGCCAGGAGGAGAGCTCTCACCAGAAATCCACACTACTGGACCTTGCTCTGGAGCTTCCAGCCTCCAGGACTGGGAGAAAATCATTTTCTGTTGTTTAAGCCACCCAGACTGTATTATATTGTCATGGCCGCCTGTGAAGACTAATACTGAGCTCAGTACATTTTGGCTGCGGAATACAAATCTGGTTTGCTGCATCTGTTTTTAAAAAGAGGATTTGAATGTCCCAGTACCCGCTGGCCTCCTCCTCCCCCTCGGCATCCCTCATCTTCCTGCTCAGCCCCACGGGCCCTGGGTTTGCCCCTCTGCTCTGAGCTGGGCTGCCCTGAGGCTTCAGGCCTGAGTCCGGGCTCCGTCCTCGTGCATTGCTGGGTACATGTACGGAAACAGGTGGTCCCTCTCGTGGCCCCCAGGGTCCCCCCCCCCTCATCCCGCAGGTGTGTGTGCTGGGGAAGGCTCTCTGGGCCAGGACGCCTTCCCTACCTTGCGGCCGCTGGCAGCTCCCGACCGTCAGCTCGCTCCTCACGGACAGGGTCTCGCAACCCCCGTGCGGCCGCTGAAGACAGGTTCTCTGGGGACCTGCTCTCTCCATGGTGGCTGGTCAGGGCTCTCCAGCTCAGGCGGCACCTCTGGGCCTGGGAGCAGCAGAGTGCAGTGAAGACTCTGAGCGCTTCACCAGCCCCCAAATGCCCACCCCTTGCGGGTCCCTCGAGTGAGGAAATCCAAGAGGGTAACCAGAGTGGCTGCCAATGCCCAGGGGAGAGGCCCGCCCCTCAGCCACCTGGCCCACGGAGCCCAGCTGCCACACTCACCGCCCCGCCACAAAGCACAGGCGCCTGGGCGCCAGCAGGACTGTGGGCTCTCCAGCTAGGGTGGGGGCAGCTGGGGGTACAGAGAAAGAAGTCCAGCCTCAGCGTGGTTGCCAACCACACCCGGATCAGAGGGCTATCCCTTTGCCTGGCTGGGCCTTGCTTTTCCCCTCTGTAAAGTGGGGACAGCAGACTCTGTACCTCACTTGCCTCACCCTAGTCCTGGCCCTGGTGAGAGCGCCCCACGTCTGAATATGGTACAAATGTGGAAGCAAGGGGAGGGATGGCGCAAGATGAGGGCCAGCAGAGGGACAAATACTGAGGGAGCACTTACTATGTGTTGGGTGTTTATCCATATCTTAATCATCATAGCTAGCCTTGACTGAGTACTCGCAGAGGGCCAGGCCCCACAACCAGCACTTGCCATGTTATCTCAATTAATCCTCACAAGACATCTAAGGGCAGATAGTATTAACTTTGATTAGTGAACAAGGAAATGGAGACTCAGAGATGTCATTTGACAGCCCGAGGTCACACAGCTAATGAGGCACAGGGCTGGAATCCACACCAGGCCTCCCACCACTGTTTTATACTGCCTAATGGATAAGAGCCAAAAAAGGTCTCAAGTTTATGGAGTGCTTACTGCAATCGTCTCCGATTGTCTCCGCATCTGCATATATTAACCTATTTAATCCTCCTGGTAACACTTTAAAGTAGATACATCTATTATGCCTATTTTATAGATAAGGAAACTTATCTTAAGTTGCAAAGAGGTGCAAAGAGGTTAAGTGACTTGCTCAAGGTCACACAGCAGCTAATAATGGTGCCAGTAGGATTTGAACGTAGGCACTTCACTGCTCTAGAACCACAGTGCAATGCTTCCTCTCTTCACCTCTTGGAATCCTCATAGAAACCCTCCCCAATAGAAGGTGTTATTACCCCCATTTTAGAGTGATATGGCTTGTCCAAGGTCACCCAGAGGGCTAAGGGCAAAGGTGTGATTTGAACCCAACTGTTTCTTGTTATACTCTTACCATAATAATCATTATAGCTACCATTCAATGAGCACTTACTACCTGTCAGTTCCAGTACCCTGAGTGTTGCACACAACTTCACACTGGATTTTCACAGTCATCTCAGGAAGGAGAGATTTGCATCAGTCAGAAGAGGCAAGATTATGCTGTGGTAACAAATAGCGCCCTGCAATTTTAATGGCTGAAATAAAAAAGGATTTGTTTTTGCTTACAAGACATATGTTAGCAGGGGGTTCTGTTCTCTGCTATCTTCACTCGGTGACCCAGATTGAGGGAGGTCCCATCTATGTGCAGGTTTGCCAAGACACCAAAAGGGAAGATTGAATTCTACTAATTAAATGTTTTAGCCTGAAAGTGACATGTCACTTCTGCTCACAGTTTACTGACCACAACTAGTCATGTGGCCCCACCCAACTACAGGGAGGCCAGCAAGCACAGTCCTACTATGTGCACAGAAGGCAGAGAGCCATACAACCCCAACATTATCCCCGTTCTACAGAAGAGGAAACCCAAGGTCCCAGGTTGTAAGGAACAGAGCCCAGGGCCAATCCAGCATGGAGCCCATTGGCTTTCAATCACACCAGCCCCTGCAACACACAGCAGACCCACCCATAAAACCAGATTGAACTTTATCATTTACAGTGAGCATTCCCACCCTTTGTCTCATTTCACTCACTCAGTCTTGGTGCAGGTGTCAGGATAATGCTCCCCAGCTTGCAGCAGAGGAAACTGAGGTTCAGAGAAAGGCAGTCTCGGTGCAAGCCATGACTAAGAGTTGAAAGGTGGGACAGGGATAAGAACTCGATTCCCCTGGCTCTCCACCCTCTTGCTTGATGTCAGCCTTCCTTCCCCCTCAGCTCCAGGAAAAGGAAAAGAAATGTACACCTCTTTTCTTGTCTCCCCTACCATGTTGGAAATTGGAGGGACAGAATTGGTATTTTGAGACTTTCGAGGAGCAAGGTGGAGACACAAGCCGGTCATAGACCGAGGTCAGGGAACCTGACGGGACCTTGAAGACCTCCACTCTTGGGCAGGAACTGCTGGGAATACAGCCCTCATTGAAGTCCTTACCAGCTTCTGTGTTCCCAGAATCTTATCCAGTCCTCACAACAGGCAGGTGCCATAGATGTAATCATTTGGCCTATTTTATAGATGAGAAAACTGAAGCTCAGAACCTAACAGAGAGGAACTTCCCTAGTGGTCCATTGGTTAAGTCTCCACCCTTCCAATGCAGGGGACGTGGGTTCTATCCCTGGATGGGGAAATAAGATCCCACATGCCGTGTGGCGTGGCCAAAAAATTAAAATTAAAAAAAAAAAACACCCTAACAGAGAGACTGCCACAGAAGACTCAACAAAAGTTTTGTGGGCAGGTGGCTGACTCGATCAGAGAGGCTAAGAGATTAGCTCAAGGGTGCCCAGCTCACAAGGGCAGGAATTGGTCTAGATCCCTGGTGAGTTTACCCAGACCTTAGGTTTACTGAATGAGAGGCAGTGTGCACTCCAGAGCCGTCTGCCCAGGGCAGAATCCCCAGCTCTGCTGCTGCCTAGCTGGGTCCTTGGGCAAGTCACTTAACCTCTCACCTACACAATAGGGATAAGACAGATCTTCTGGACTTGTCATGGGGATTAGTTAATACCTGTGAAACACAGTGGCTATCACATAGGAAATGTTCCATAAAGGTCAATTCTTGTTGCTGTTGTGGTTACCCAGTTTCTAGTTTGAAAAGAAAAACACTTCCTAAATCAAAAGGATAATATATACAAACTAATAGTGAAGGCAGTCCATGAGCCTGAAACAATAGACAGGAAATATAAAAGTTCAATTGGACGACAGTTTTGAACAAAGAGGGTAAAAATAACTATTGTAAGAGAGGTCAAATTGCTATTGGCTTTCTCCAAGTCTCTTAAAGCACACAAAATTGTAAATAGGCAATGTTGCTAGAGTTGGTAAACAGCAGCATACCAGTTCTGGAAAACATTTTGGCAATATATACCAAAAGCCTTAAAGCTGTAACTGCCTTTTAACCTACAATCCTACGGCTGAGAACTAATGATTATCTAATGATAATCTTAGAGGAGAGTTGTTTTCTCCTATTTTACAATGACGCAATGGAAGGTCAGAGAGGTTAAATAACTTGCCCATAGTCACACAGCTGGGAAGTAAAGGGACCAGAATCCAAGCCACGTTGGTTTGATGGTAAAGCCATACTCTCACCAGCTACACTTCACGTTCTCAGAAGGATGAGTCTACAGGACTATCATAAAGGTTCGACTGTCCCTATTTGTAGAGATGTAATCTCTATGTGGAAAATCCCAAAGAATCTATGAAAAAGCAACTTGAACTAATAGGTGAATTTAGCAAGGTCGCAGGATCCAAAGTCAACACATAAAAGTTAGTTTGGCAATGAACAACTGGGATTTGAAACTTTTAAAAAAGTAAAATTTACAATAGCATCAAAAACCATGAAATACAGAAAAATCTGAATTTAACAAAATATGAAGAGGTCTATATACTGAATTTAACAAAAAGAGGTCTATATACTCAAGTTAACAAAATATGAATTGAACAAAATATGTGAGAGGTCTATATACTGAAAACTATCAAACTATAAAGCATTAAAAGACATCAAAGAAGGCCCAAATAAAGAGATATACTATGTTCATAGATTAGAAAACTCAATGTTCAATATAGTTAAGATGCCAGATCTCTTTGAATTGATCTACAGATTCAACACAATATCAAATAAAATCCAAATAAGATTTTTTTTGTAAAAATTGAGAGGCTGATTATAAGATTTATATGGAAAGACAAATGAATTATAATAACCAAAACAATTTTGAAAAAGGAGAAAAAGTTGGAGGATTTGTATTACCTGATTTCAAGACTTATTATAAAGCTACAGTAATCGAGACAGTGTGGTCCTGGTGAAAGGATAGACCCATAGATAAATGGAAAGAAGAGATAGTGCAGAAGTCCAGAGTTCAGTGGTTTAACAGAAGTAAATCCACAGGTATACGGCCAATTTATTTTCAACAAAGATGCAAAGGTAATTCAATGGAGAACAGATAGCCTTTTCAATAAATGATATTGGAACAATTGGACATACAAAACAATGAACCTCAACCCCTATCTCACAACATATACAAAAAAAAAAAAAAAAAAACCACTTGAAATTGTTCATAAACCTACATGCCCAAAACTGAAAACTATAAAACTCCTAGAAAAAAACACCTTGTTTGTGACTTTGGTTTAGGCAATGATTTCTTAGGGCACAAAAAGCACAAACTATAAAAGAAAAAAAAATAGATAAATTGGACTTTGCCATAGTTTTAAATTCTGCTCTGCAAGAGATATTATTAAGAGAATGAAAAGACAAGTTACAGATTGGAGAAAATATTTTCAAAGCACATATTTGATAAAAGACTTGTATCCTAAAGATATAAAGTGCTCCCACAGCTCAATAATAAGAAAATAAACAATCCAATTTTTTAAATGGGAAAAAGATTTGAATGCATACTTAACCAAAAAAGAGAAGTGGATAGCAAATAAGGATGTGAAAAATGCTTGACTTCATTAGTCATTAGGTAAATGCACGTTAAAACCAATGAGATAACACTACACATCTATTAGAATGGCTAAACATTTCTTTAAATGCTGACAATACCAAGTGCTGACGAGGACGTGGAGTAATAGGAATCCTCATTACATTGCTGATAGAGCCACTTTGGAAAACAGTTTGGCAGTTCCTTAGAAAATTAAACATATACTTACCCATGTGACTCAACTATCCCACTCCTAGCTATTTACTCAGGAGAAATTAAACACAGCCACACAAAGACCCACATGCAAATACCTGTAGCAGCTTTCTTCATAACAGCCCCAAACTGAAAACAACCCAAATGTCCACATATTGAGACACAGTGGAATACTACTCAGCCATACAAACACATACGTGCAACAACATGGATGAATCTCAAAAACATTAATGCAAATGAAAGAAGCTGAACACAAAGGCTACATTCAGTATGATTCCACTGATACGACATTCTGAAAAACAAAGCTATAATGGCAGAAATCAGGTCAATCATTGTGGGGGGGTTGGGGCTGGGGGATTGACTGCAAACAAGAAGGAACTTTGGGTAGTGATGGAAATTCTCTGTATCTTGATTGTAGTGGAGGAAATACAGCTGTATACATAAATTCATCAAATGGTACAGCTAAAAAGTGTGAATTTTACTTTAGGCAAATTATGTCTCAATAAACCTGACTTAAAGAACAAAATGTACACCAACAAAACAATCATTTGACAACAAAAATGCATTGATCATCTACTATGCACCATCAACAAGATGGACAAGGGTCTCCCTCACACAGAGATTCTGTCCCTCTGTAATGTGTATGTGTGTGTGTATGCACGTGTGTGCATGTGTGTTTTGTGTGTGTCAGTATGTTGAAATCTTTCTTGTTTCTGTCTGCTTTTATCTGCTCTCTGGCATCTTTAAATGGTTGTTTTAAAATGTTGTCCAGAGTTTATAATTGCTGCCTGTGGAAGGATTAGTCTGATATAAGCTACTCCAGCAGAACCAGCACTGGATCTGAAGTGAGACTAGAGCATCAATGATGACAAAATGTGATGACTTTGAAGACAGATGTCAAATAAATCCACAATAGTCATATATGATTCAAGAGTAAGTGTATGGTTCAGATATTCTTGTATTTCAGGCCAGCAACCTGAGTACATACAGCATTGTCAGGAAATAGAAAATAATGAATGTGTTCCACTTTTTAATAAAAATATTTATTTGGTTAGTCTTTCATTCAACAAACATGAGCTGGGGCCGGGCCAGTGCAAAATGAAAATTCAGAGGTCCTTGGTCAAAGAGTAGGAAAAAGTGCTGTTAAAGAAAGTTACATAGAAACTTTCTTCTTTCTTCCATGGTCTCTCTCTTGACTTACGGTGCTTTTCATTTGTTATTTGGTGTCGTTCTAAGTAAAGAAAAATACAAATTTTAAATTATTAACATGAATGTACTGTCTTTATATTGTGTGATTCCAGTTTTAAACGTAAACACCAGGGCATTTAATTCGTAAACAAAATCACTGAAATTACACGGTTTGTATTACGTAGTTCATCCCAGGAGGATGCTTGAAGCGAGCCACAGAGATAAACACGCCAGACACAGGAAGGTTGAAAGGAGGAAGAGGATTCTGAGACACCCCGGCTCTCCCCTCCCCCCAGGCACAGAGCCAGCTGCAGGAGCACTCCCGGATTCAGCGATACTAGTGGGGAGAGCACAGAAGCTCACAGGTGCTCAGGGATCACCCCTGCAACATGGCACGGGCGTTCTTATTTGGGTCTGATGAATGCTAGGTTTCCCCTCCTGCTAGTCACAGGCCCTACACCACGTGCCCTGGCTAGGGCAGGCTCTGGAGCAGTGGATCCAGGCATCAGGCCCAACCCACCACAGACTGGAGATCCTCCAGAATATTTAAACCTCCATGCTAACACATACTGGGAACCTGGATCAGGCTTGACCTCCTTGCCACACGGCCTCTGGCTGGCCACCCACCAGACCGCTGTTGTGTTTAACCCAAGGTGGGAACCATGACTGCTGCAAGATGCCACCAAGTGTGCATGCCTGGCCCCAACCCTCCAAGTGCCTGGCTCGGGCCCCCTGCTAGGGCAGCGGTGGGAGGGGGAGGCCAGGCAGTATCCTGGAGTGTCCTGGGCACCAGGAGAGAAGGAGTCAGTGTCTGAGGACCCATCCTGGGGAAGTGATGGAAGGTGGGACTGCACATGAGCTTAGGCTCCAAGTCCCTAGTGCATGCTCTGTCGTTCCATCACACTTCACTTATAAAACACAAATTCAATGATACAATCATTAAAAATTTCAAGATGGTGACCATGGAGCATTAAACCCCGCATGCAGAGACCTTCTGTGCAGGGTGCCCTGTGTGATTGTTATGGTCACAAGTTCATGAAGCTGGCCCTGGCTGGAGCTGGTCCAGGGATGAATCAGACACAATCCCAGCCCTCCAGGTGCACTCGGAGGAGGAGTGCGGGTCAGGCACTATGGTAAGCACCAGGGAGAGAGGAGAGACCTCGAGGGAAAGTGGTTTTTTTGGGTTTTTTAAATCTTTTTCAGAAGGAAAGGAAAGGTTTATTCTTTGATCAAAGCACGGAGAGGCACGAGTTTGTGCTTTAGAGTACGTGCTCTCCCCAAAAACCAGCAGGGCTGCTTTATAGGGCTGCCTTATGTGGTTCTTGAAAGTGGGGAAGGCAGCGGAGTTCTCCTGGGTTTGGGCGGCTGTGCAGCTCGCAGCTCCAGCCCACCGCGCCGTGCGCAGCATCGCCGTACCCCGCCCGCTGCCGCCATCTTGAATTGCAGTGCCGTGTGCAGCGCTTCTGCACGCGGCCCCGCGGCCCGCCGAGCTGAGGTGTCGGTGCAGCCATTTCACACTAGGGACTCTGGGCTGAAGGGCTGTGCGAGGCCTCTGCACGAGGCACCCTGTGAGCAAGTGAAACTCGACCCGGCTCCAGAATTGTTCGGCCAGGTTAGGCAGCCTGGTTTCTGCAGCCAAGCGGCTTTCCCAGTGGTCTGCGCTTTCTTCTGGATAACAAGGTAGGCTGACCTCCAAACGCCGCCTGCCTCAGGGGAAGGAGGGGGGAGGTCCAGGTGAAACCGCATAACTCAGATTGGGACTTGAACTCACGGTGGGTTTTTTTTTTTAAGATTTATTATTTATTTTATTTATTTTTGGCTGTGTTGGGTCTCAGTTGCGGCACGCAGGGTCTTTTATTGCGGTGCACCGGCTCTTGGCTGTGGTGTGAGGGCTTCTCTCTCGTGGAGTCCGGATTTTCTCTGTCTAGTTGTGGCGTGCAGGCTCCAGGGCACATGGGCTCTGTAGTTTGTGGCACGTGGCACGTGGGATCTTATTTCCCTGACCAGAGATGGAACCCGCGTCCCCTGCGTTGGAAGGCGGATTCTTTACCACTGGACCACCAGGGAAGTCCCGAACCCATGGTTTTTTTTGGTTTTTTTTTTAATTATTAGCACCTTTAATTATTATTTATTTATTTTTTTTGGCTGTGTTGGGTCTTCGTTTCTGTGCGAGGGCTTCCTCTAGTTGCGCCGAGCGGGGGCCACTCTTCATCGCGGGGCGCGGGCCTCTCACTATCGTGGCCTCTCTTGTTGTGGGGCACAGGTTCCAGACGTGCAGGCTCAGTAGTTGTGGCTCACGGGCCTAGTTGCTCCGCGGCATGTGGGATCCTCCCAGACCAGGGCTCGAACCCGTGTCCCCTGCATTGGCAGGTAGATTCTCAACCACTGCGCCACCAGGGAAGCCCCCCCACCCCCACCCCCCGTGGTCTTTTAATTGAGATCACCCACATGGTCTGAGGACTTAATGAAGCTCAGGTTCTTTATATCTCAGTGCAGAAGGAATTCAATAAGAGACAAAGTGGTAGGTAAGAAGTGGATTTATTTAGAGAGATACACATTCCACGGACAGAATGCAGTCCATCTCAGAAGGCAAGACTGGCTTTGGGAGAAACACACTGCACAGAGTGTGGGCCAACTCAGAAGGCCAGAGGCCCCAAAATATGGGGTGGTTAGTTTTTAATGGGCTGGGTAATTTCATAGGCTAAGGAGTGGAAGGATTATTCCAACTATTTTGGAGAAGGGGTGGCATTTTCCAGGAACTGGGCCACCACCCACTTTTTGGCCTTTGATGGTCAGCCTCAGAACTGTCATGGCGCCTGTGGGTGTGTCGTTTTGCATATGCTAATGTATTACAATGAGTGTATAATGAGGCTCAAGGTCCACTGGAAGTCGAATCTTCCACCATCTTGGGCCAAGTTGGTTCTAACCAGTTTATGGCTTTGTCATTCTTTTAAAGGTTGTGCCCTGCCCCTTTCCCTCCCGTTTCACAGGCAGTCCTCTGAGAAAAGTGGCACTTATGCTGCTACCTGGACAATGAGGTGGCCAGGTGGAAGAGATGGAGGCAGAGCGTGTCAGGCAAAGGGAATTGGGTGTGCCAAAGCCAGAGGCTGGAGCGAGCCCAGCATGCTGGAGGTACTGAAAGAACATATCATTATTCAGAGTGACAGGCACTGTGCCATCCCCCGGAGAGGTCCAAACTGGTGTTTCTTTTTTTTTTTTAACTGCATCTCAGTCTCCTATTTATTACTGTGAGATGAAATACAGTTGCCTGATGACCCACCTTGGACACACTGTTTCCACAAGTCTTGTGGGCGGTTATTAGTGAAAGTACAAGTAGTGCCTGATTCTCTCCAGTTTCATTTATAGCCCGGCTCCCCCACAAATGAGCTCTGCCTGCTGGGTTCAATCAGGGGCACTGCTGGCTGCCAGAAGCCAAGTTAGGGCCGGGGATTCCGCCCCCTCCCAACTGTGGACTGAAAACAATGCACAACCTAAAAGTTGAAAGTTATGTTTTATTCAGCAGACATTCTTAGGCCTTCGAGCCGGGGAAATAGCATCTCAGCTCTGAGAAAACAGCTCTGAAGAGGCAAGGCGGGGGAGCCAGGATATATAGAAGTTCTTGCAACAAAGGGCAGGTAGTCAGGAAGTCAAAAGATTATTGTTAATTAAAGAAAAACAGATATCTCAAGTTAAGGAATTTAGCGCTTTTCTGTGTATGGGAAGATGCAAGAGCCTGGGCTCACTGAAATCCTTCCTCTGATATGCGCCTCAGCTATCTGGGCCAGTATCCTGAGTTTTCTCACCCTGAGTTTCCTCAAGCTGCACCTTTGGGGGTAGCTGCAGTCTGACGATTGCTAGATTGTAGGCATTCCTTGTTTCCATCCTGAGTTCCCTCAGGGCTTGCCTTTGGGGGTGGCTGCAATTGCTGATGTCTGTGACATCCTTGGTTTACTGATATGGCAGGCAGTATTTTATTTCTCACAACCCTTCACGTGTGTTGGGCACACTGGTTCTCCTACCCACCACATCTGCAGCCCTTGCTCCTGCATTTCAAGACTGCTGCCACCTCATCTCCTTCTCAACCGAAGCTTCTACTCCCACACTCCAGCCTGCCCCTGCCTTCAAGGTAGGCGAGAATGAAGCCTCTTTCCAGAAGCTAGTCTTCAAGCACCAGAACTCACTCTGATTGAACTAGCTTGGGCCACGTGCCCACCTCTGAGCCAATCGCGGTAGCCGGGGAGCGTCAGTATATTGACAGACAGGTCAGGAGCAGGGATCAGATCTCATTGCTGTTAATTTCCAGGTATAGGACTGGTGTAGTGGAAGGAACACACTTTGAGGATGAGACAGATGTGGGTTCTAGTTCTACCTTCTCTCCTTTACTGTCTGTGGGTCTCTGGCCCACCCCTCCTTGAGCCTCAGGCCCCCCTTTATAAAACTGCAGATAAGAATATCTAGAAATCTGTAAGGATTAAATACATGTAAAATGCCTGGAACGTGGTAGGTTCTCAATAAATGCTAATTAGTAGCCATATAAACAATGTCTTGCACCCACACAAATATACAGCCTTTGGCAACACTGATTCATTTTTCTGGAATACACTTCTTTCTTTTATCAGCGCATCCTCTCAAACCCCATTTTCCACATCCCATCCCCAGTGACTGCCTTCTCCTTGTACCATTAAGTAGCAGAGTGGTGAAGAACATGGGCTTGGAGTCAGAAAGGACCAAGTTCAAACCCACCTTACTCTCTGAGTTCCAATTTCTTCATTTGTAAAATGGGCCTAACAATACCCATATCACAGGGTTTTATGGAAATTAAGTGAGGTCATTCAGGCAAAGCCCTAAGCACATAGGTGCTTAGTGAATATTAGTCTTTATTATTATATGCATCCCACCATTTTGTAATTATCTTTCATATGCCAGCCTCTTACACTAGAGTGTGAGCTTCTAGATGGCAAGAGCTCTCCTGGACTCGCCTTCATTTCACTTTCTCATAACCCTACCCCAAATACCCAACCAGAGCCTGGTTTCAACTCGCTGCCCTAGAAATGTTTATGGGATGCTTGGCTAAAAGCCAGTACTTGCTGCAGGAAAGCTCACCCCCTTTCTCACTTGCCAGCTGCTTCTTACTGACTCTCCTGGGATTGGATAGGCATGTCAGGGAGAACAGAGGAGAGTAAGAGGGAGCAGGAAAGATCTCACTTGGTGGGTACTGCCTTAAGCCACCATCTAGTCACATGTCTAAAGATGACACTTAATGGGGTACTTTTGTGAGTTCTTCAGATACTCCCCAATACTAGTCCCTCAATGTGAGTGACATCCTCTTTCGAGGCTCATTGCTTCCTCCATCCACAGACTTTCGGAATCAGCTTCCCCTCCAGCTGCCAGCTGCTGAAGGCCCATCACCTTCCAGGTGGTCCTTTTGGACAGACCTAGGATGGACTCATTTCAGCCCTATCCCCTAAGTGGCTCCAAACATCCATGGGAAACACGTATAAATGTCTTCCCGGAGAAACCAGGGGAGTTGGTTGGTCCCACTACAGCATCCGCCTCTTTTCCACATCTGCTGTTGGAGCAGTCAGCGAGATACTCTTACCTTGTGGATTTTCCAGGGGACAGAGATCAAGTCCTCTGAGTGGTCTGTTGAATTTCCTCTCTCTTGACTTGAAGTAAGGAGAAGCTCTCCTTAGAGGTATCCTGGGGCTCCCAGCACCAACTCCTCTCCTAGACTTCATTCCCTACCCTTTTGAATCCTCAGTGACAGTGAAGGGCTTAAAAGTCAGGTAACCAGAAGTTGAGTAAACCATTTTACATGTGCCCAGAGTGATCCATCTCATTGTGTACTTTGAATTCTGAAATTTATTGTGTAATGGAGATTTCTCTGAAATTTCCAGTTTAATTTCCTATAACTTGAACTAGTAAATGGCTCAAACTTCATTTCTGAGGGTACAGTTGACTGAATATCCCCCTCCCCAAAGATGTCCATGTCTCACTGCCCAGAGGTTCAAGAACCCTGAGAGAGTCACTTAACATTCCCAGGCCTTAGCTGACCCATCTTTCAAACGAATAAACAGGCTCTGGAGTCCTACATCTGCAGTTGATTTCTGGCTTCTCCTCTTACTAGCCGTAATTTTAGACCACTTGTTTTTATCCACTCTGTGCCTCAGTTTTCTCATCTGTAAAACAAGGACGATAATAATAGGGTATGCTTGAAATGTTGTTATGAGGGACCTGACAGGCCTGTGTCAAGTGTGAGAATGGTGCCAGCAAAGGGCTCAGCATGGACTCCTGCTGCTGAGAGGATCCAGCCCAGAGCCTGCGTGCCCAGCACGCATCAGCAAGTTGGAGCTCCTTTTGCCTCTCGCTCAGCAGCCTGCACATGCAGTGAAGCCAGAGGTAGATCTGAAGACTCGGGAACTGGCAGTTCTCCTCACCACTAGGCGGTTCCTGTTCCTTGACATTCACTCAGTGTCTTCTACCTTCTACCTTGCAGCACCATCCTAAGTATTTTCTTTAAGTCTCTGTCAATTTTGAAATGCTTCATTGAGTTGAACATTTGTCTTTTTTGAGGCTTCCCAGCACCTGACCACCACCTCAATTTAGGAAACCTCCCACCACATGTACTCCTGGAAGATTGGGGGCCCCCATTGCTCCCAGAAGCTAAAAGGGGCTCTCATCTCCCTCTCACCACTACCTGTTGACCACGGTACATCAGATGGTCCCACATGGGGCTTGGCATCTCAAGTGCCAAGTAGTACCAAAGGACAGCCGTGGTCAGGCAGGCATGTCTGGGCTGCACTATTTCTCACGTGGACAAAAGCAAATAGTGTTCCTCGCCTGTTACCTCTACACTCACCCAGCAGAGTCTTATCTGCTCTGTAAATTCAGGATTGGAAATCTTGAAACTACATCTCCCAGTCTCCCTTGAGATGGCTTCCTTTTAGGATCTGCCAATGGGAAGCACTCACAGGAGATTGGAAGGTGGAACATGGGAGAAGCCATCTTTTAGGCTTCTGGCAATGTTTTTTAGCAGCAGTAACAGCAGCAGCAGGCAACTGTGCATGACTTCCAGCAGCATTGGTGGTGGTTTCAGCAGCACCTGCAGGAGTATGGCCCTGGGATTCCTGCTCTAAGGTTCTAACAGCAGGACCAGCAGTACCTCCAGCAGCTTAGTGGGTCAAGTGGATCCTAGATTTGGGCCCACGGAGTGGGAGCAGCTTCGTATCCTGCAGATAATAGCCTTATTTCCCCTTTTGTTCCTTCTCTCTTTCGCTCTTCAGCTCTTCCAACATTTTTGTATCCAATTCCCTGTATTAAATACCTACTGCTTGAAATAACTAGAGTGGTTTCTTTTTCCTGTGGTTATAGTGCTTCCTGATTCTTGGTCCCCCAGGTCTATCTTGTGTTCTACCCATTTATCGAACCTTAGTATCCAGTGTTCCATCATTTCTGTGAGCCCTAATATTCCCCCTAAAAGTCCCCTTTCTCTTTAAAAGTCAATTTCTGTAACTTCCAGTCAAGACCCCTGACTCTACAACCATTCATTTGATTTCAGCTTTGGGGATTTACAAACATGTAAAAACAATAGCTAATTGTTATGGGGATATTTCTGTGTGTCTGATAATGTGCTCAATCATATCCGTCTTCTTATTTACTCCTCACAACTAGATGAGACAGCTATTGTGACTAGCACCATTTTGCACACAGGAAATAGAGGTGCAGTATGGTTAAGTAATTTGATCATACAGCTAGGATTTGAATGAACTAAAGTCATCCAATGATAGATTTCTCACTTTTAACTAACACACCCTACTGCCTAGTAACACATGAAATAAGCACTTCAATTGCAGGATGCCACCTGATTTCAGAAACATAAAACCCTACACCATTCTAATATACGGTAGATACATGCTAAAGCCTTTCATTCTGTGAACTGGCTGATGAGGCACCTCTGGCAATAAAAGCATTTGCCCGTGCTCTCCCCTCACTCCTGTCTCCTGACCAACCCTGGTGCTTCCCCATGCAGCCCTGTGTACATGCAGTGGCTCCTGTTTCTAGGGATCTGTGAGTATAAAAACTTCTTCCTCTATGACAGTCATTTCTGTGTCAGAATGTCTTACCATACCTGATTGTAAAAATCATTTTAAAACAGAAGGCCTGGTTTCAAATCCCAGCCTTGTCACTCACCTGCATTGGAACCTAAGCCAATCATTTTCTCTCTCTGAGCCTCTGTTGCTGCATTGAGAAAAATAAGGCTGAGGATAATAATAACTGTTTCATGGTGTTGTTGGAAGGAATAATATAAACCCCAAACAAAAGAAAACCCACACACTCTAACTCAAAGCCACTCTGTCCATATGAACTATTATGTTAGTCCTCACTGGGAGTAAAAACCAGCCCCAATTAGAGCATAAAGAGCAGATAGGTTCAGGTCAAGGCCATAGAGACTTCCCTGATAGACATACACTCCTGAGTCCTTAAAAATCAGGGAGCAGTGTGGCCATAGAGAAAGGGAGGCCAAGGAGCACTCCCAGCCAAACAGAGAGAACCACTGGTGGGGGAGCAGCAGCCCCAAATGGGGGGCCACAGTCTGTTCACCAAGTTTCCCTCACCCGCCCTGGCCTGGCTGAGGACTCCACAAAGAGAGGGAGGATCCAGGAGAGGGGACAGAAAATCAGGATCCAGAAGGGTTACATCAAATCCCAGGATTCAGCTGCCAAGGAGAAACTTACACACTTAGCTTTGAGCATTTCTGGTTATTCTCTGTTAGTGCTTTAAAAAAATCCCTTTTGCAGATTAATACAATTGATAATATCCAGTGTGGGCAAAGGGGCAGAGAGATTGGCACCCCTGTGCCCTGTTGGAAATTGTGTAAATTAATGTACTTTTCAAGTGCAATTCATCACTGAGTATCGAAAGTCCTAAAATGGCATGTTATTCTTTGGCCAGCAATTCTACTCTTAGCATTTATCTTAAGGATTTACTCAGACAAGCACACTAAGATGTATATACAATGATATTCATCACAGTAGTGTTTATAACAGCAGAATACTGGAAATTATCTAAATATCCATCAGTAAGGGATTGTCTAAATAAAGTGTTACATCCCTACTATGGAATGCCATGCAGACTTCTAAAAAGGATGTTGCAAATCTCCATTTGTTGACAGTGGAAAGATGCCCGTGGTATATTGCTGAGTGAAAAAAAAAACGGGTTGCAGAACAGCACGTATAGCATGAACATATTTCTGTCACATTATACACATCTATAAATTTACATGTACACACACACAGAGAGAGAAATTGGAGCCAAGATCACCAAAATGTAGACAGTGGTCATTTCTGATTAGGGAGATTTGGGGGGATTTTTGCTTTCTTCCTTATGCAAGAATTGTATTATAGCAAGAAATAGACCTTTTAATTCAGCAAAATTCCTAGAATGGGATTTCTGAACCTTAGCACTGGAAAATTTTTAATTGGGCTGGAGAGGATTTTTTTTTTTGGCTGCATTGGGTCTTCGTTGCTGTGCGCAGGCTTCCTCTAGTTGCGGAGAGCGGGGGCTACTCTTCGTTGCGGTGTGCCGGCTTCTCATTGCAGTGCACGGGCTCTAGAGCGCAGGCTCAGTAGTTGTGGCTCACAGGCTCTAGAGCACAGGCTCAGTAGTTGTGGTGCATGGGCTTAGTTGCTCTGCAGCATGTGGGATCTTCCCGGACCAGGGCTCGAACCCATGTCCCCTGCATTGGCAGGTGGATTCTTAACAACTGCGCCACCAGGGAAGCCTGGCTGGAGAGTTCTTGGTTGCACAGGACCGTCTTGTGCATCGTAGGATATTTAGCAGCATCCCTGACTTCTACCCGCTAGATGCCAGTAACACTCCTCCATCCCCCCAAGTTGTGACAACCAAAAATGTCTCCAGACATTGCTAAATGTCCCCTGGCTGAGAACCGCTGTCCTAGAGGAAGGGGAAGACAGGCTGGATGATAGGGCTGCTCCCTAGAGAAGATTTGGAATGGGAGATCGGGAGACACTGCCCAGACTCCAACCTATTCCCCCTCAAGTCTTCTGTGAAGTTCAAAATCCTGAGTGAGACTGGACGTATTGCAAAAAATTGTGATGAAGCCAAACAAAGATGGCAGGCTCAGTGCAGAAACAGGGACGTGGGGATCAGCAAGAACTCGGCTAGGAGCTGACAACATCGAGAGAGCTCCAAACTCACACAGGCTGTGCATATGAGGTTCTGAGCCTGTGAAGTTGGGGGCTGAACAGCTAGCTCCCTCAGGCCTTTACTAACGCTGTGCGGCACAATTCCTTTGTTGTCACATGCAAATGGTATCTCCCTCCAAAACAGGGCGGTCTGGAGTTTGTCAGGGCTTTGCGCCCAGGATGGACTCTGACCAATAAAAATTATTAACACTTATTGAGATCGTAAGTTAAGTGCCAGGCACTGCTCAGAGACCTTTGCATGTTATCTGCTCCATCCTTGCATCATCCCTGTGAGGCAGGGGATAGTGACCATTCCCAAGTTACAGATAAGGAAAGAGAGGCACAGAACAACAAAGTAAGTCACCCAAGGTCCCCTAACTACTACATGTCAGAAATGGGTTTTAGGCTCAGTCAGTCTGGCTCCAGAGCCTGTGGGCTGACCCCACCCCACCATTCTGCCTCTGGAAAGGTATGGGTGGGGCTACTGGAACCCCAAAGCAGGAGTGACTACATTCCTGGCCACTCTGCTGAACTGCCTCTTTAATGAGAACACCTGCCACTAGTCCGGGGCCCCACATGTGCCAGTACAGTAGAGGATGCTTCACATAGGCTCTTTTTATATCTCAAACAGCCATATGAGACAAGCACTATCATTACTACTCTCGTTTTACAGATGGGGAAACTGAGGCCGGATTCATTGTCTCCCCCGTGGTGCTAACACTGTACCCCTTGGGTCCCTATGTTGCAATTGTTTGTGCATCTGTGTCACACCCAATGGCAGGGGATGGGCTGGATTCTCCTCTCGCCCTTGGTGTCCAGCCCTGGAGGCCACAGTCAGTATTGCTCATCACTTTGGGGGCTGCCCAGCATCTGAGCCCCCTTCCTGGGTTTGGAGAAATGGCCACTGTGTGAGTCCTGATGAGCCGCACCTCTCTCTACAGAAGCCAAAGACCCAGACACGTGTCCTCCCAATCCCTGCAGTTCTGCCTGCCTGTCAGATGACCCCGTCCAGGACGCAAGTCTGGATGAGGGACAGAGAGAAGAAGAAGTCCTTCTGATTCCATTTCATCACCAGGGTGGTGTCATCTGGGATCTTGAGTGCTGGGTGGCTGTGGCTGGAGTTGAGAGTCCAGGGGTCCAGCGGCCAGTGGCAGCCAGGGCAGCAGCCACATTCTAATCAGCCTGCGCCCTCGCGATGACCTATCTGTGCTCTTGACCCGTCCGCATCCCCTTCAATCCATTCTGCGAGCTATCTACCCAGTATCCTTACAACATACCCCCTTTCTGTAAGTAAGCCAAGATTTATTCCTGTTGCTTGCACCTGAGAATCGTAGTGTGGACCAAGAATAGACAAAATAAAGAAGAGAGGGAGGGAGGGAAGCCATGCATCACCTTCACCCCACAAGAATCACTAGGTCAAGTTAAACATCCCCAGCCAGTTTCCACTCTTACCGCTTGAAGTGGTCAGGGAGTGGCCTGCAGATGGTCCGAGTAGAAGCACTCACTTGTACAAATTCCCTAACCAACTGCAAATGTGGCCAAACCAGATGCAGGCAAGGGGTGGATAAGGCCAGCTATGGGGACCTGAGCAGAAGCCACTGTTGGAAAATCCAGTTTCTACCAAAACCCCTCCCCGAGCTGACCTCATTATAGGAATAGCCTGAGATCATTTCATCTTAATTACTCCTGCAATACAGGTGTTAGTGGGGGCCCCTTTGTCCAATGCACTTGAGGGAAAACTACCCTGAACACCTTCAGTTCCATGGCCTGTGGATTCCATGACCCCAAGCTTGCAGTGGGTCAGCCACCTGGGAGTAAGGGTCACATGATACTGAATATGGCCAGCCAGCCCAAAGGGCAGCCCAAGAAGGTCCCCAGCACTGGCACACTGGGGCCAGACAGGACAGGCCAGGGAGGTGAGGAGGGATCTGATCTCTCCCGCCTTGCTCTGCCCTCATCACCCTGTACCTTGGGACCTTGCCTGCACTTGTTAAGGAGTGGTCAAGGAAGCCTCAAATTGTGGGTGGTTGTGCATGCTCGCCCTGACCTCTTAACTTCCCCTCCTTGCCCTGGTCCCTCATTACCATGGGCAGAGCCTTGACCCTTCCAGGTATAGAACCTGCCAAACACCTCCTTGTATTTCTGGGGGAAGATCCCTCTCAACGTAGACAGGCTGAATGGGGCCTCCCAATGGAAGGATAGTCACTTCCTTGGCTTTTTTCAGGGTAGACACTTAGGTACCTCCCTACATAAAATTGTTTAGTTTTGCCTGTTTTTGAATACTTTTGTAAGTGGAATCATACTGCATGAATTCTTTTGTGTCTTACTGCCTTTGCTCAACATTATGTTTTTAAGAGCCATCCAAGTGCTGTGGGTATTTATAGCTCATTCATTTGCATGCACGAATATACCATAATTTATCCATTCTACTCTCCATGGATGTTTGGGTAGTTTCAGTTTAGGGTGTTACAAATGATGCTGTGAACACTTCTGCATCCTTAAAGTCTATTTTATAGGAATTTAATATTGCTATGTCAGTTTTCTTGGTCAAAAGAAGAGTATTTCTTTTTCCGTATTTTTATTTTCTACCATTCTGTATTCTTATGTTTAAGATGTGACCCTTATAAATAGCATATATTTCGATTTTGTATTTTGTCCTCAGTCTGACAGTTTTAATCTTTTAATAGAATTATTTAGTCCATTTGCATTTAATATAATTACTTAGAATTACTTATTTACCTATGCTGTTTTTCTCTTATGTATTAACTTCCTTTGAATCATTTTTTACCTCTTCCAATTTGGAAGTCACATACCTTTCTCGTGCTTAACATGCATCCTTGACTTTATTGAGGTATAATTGATTAGTACCTTTATCTTCCTCATTAAGAGAAAAGACTTTAGAACACTTTAACTCCATTTATCCCCATCCTGACTTTTACATCATAGTTTCTGTGCATTTTAATTCTACATATATTTTTAAGGCTCCAGGAGACATTATTAGTATTGTTTTATTTAGATTTACACTCATTTACCACTTTCTTTGCTGTTCTTTTCTTCTTTCGTTTCTTTTTTATTTTGTCAGTGCTGAGGGGTTTTTTTAAACACAAGTTAATTGGGTGATAATTTACATACCATACAGCTCACTCACTTAAAATGCATGATTCTATGGATTTCAGGGTGCAACCGTGACCACAGCCAATTTTAGAATACTTTTATCATCTTAGAAGGGAACCCCAAACACTTCAGCTATTACCCTTCTGTATGCTCATCACCACCGCCTCCAGCCCTAAGCAGCCACTAATATACTTCCTGTCTCTATAATAGATTTCCCTACTCCGGACCGTCATATTAATGGAATCCTGTAATATGTGGACTTTTGTGACTGACTTCTTTCACTTAGCGTATGATTTCAAGGTTTATCTATGTTGTAACACGTATCAGCACTTCATTCTTTTTTTAATTGATAAACTTTATTTTTTAGAGCAGTTTTAGATTCACAGCAAAATCGAGCAGAAAGTACAAACGACTCCCATACACATCCTGTCCCCATACATACACAACCTCTTCTACTATCAACATTCCACACCAGAGTGGGTATATGCGTTACTATCAGTGAACCTACATTAACACATTATTATCACCCAAAGTCTATAGTTTACATTCGGGCTCACTCTTGGTGTTGTACATTCTATGGGTTTGGACAAATGTATAATGACACTGTAATATCATACAGAGTAGTTTCACTGCCCTAAAAATCCTCCGTGCTCCATATATTCATCCCTCTGTCTCCACTACCCCCACCCCTGCAACCACTAATCTTTTTATAAGTCTCTATAGTTTTGCCTTTTCTAGAATGTCATATAGTTGGAATCTTACAGTATGTAGCTTTTTCTGATTGGATTCTTTCACTTAGCAATATGCATTTATGTTTACTCCATGTTTTTTTCAAGGCTTGATAGCTAATTTCTTTTTAGTTCTAAATAATATTTAATTGTCTGGAAGTACCACAGTTTATTTATCCATTTACCTACTGAAGGACATCTTGGTTGCTTCCAAGTTTGGGCGATTATAAATAAGGCTGCATCTGCGTGCAGGTTTCTGTGTGAACATAAGTTTTCAATTCATTTGTGTAAATACCAAGGATCACGATTGCTGGATGGTATGGCAAGAGTATGTTTAGCTTTGTAAGAAACTGCCAAACTGTCTTCCAGAGTGGCTGTACCATTTTACCTTCCCACCAGCAATGAAAGAGAGTTCCTGTTGCTCCACATCCTTGGCATTTGGTGTGGCAGTGTTTTGGATTTTGGCCATTCTAATGGACATGTAATGGTATTTTGTTGTTTCAGTTTACAATTCCCTAATAACATATGATGTTGAACATCATTCCATATGTGTCTAAATTCATTTTTTGCATGTGGATGTCTAGTTGTTTCAGCACCATTTGTTGAGAACACTATCTCTGCTCCATTGTTTTGCCTTTGCTCCTTTGCCAAAGATCAGTTAACTGTATTTTGAGGGGTCTATTTCTGGGCTGTCTCTTCTGTTCCATTGATCTGTGTGACTATTCTTTTGCCAACACTGTGTCGATTACTGCAGCTTTATAGTAAGTTTTGAAATCAGGTAGTATCCGTCCTCCAGCTTTGTTCTTCTCCTTCAATATTGAGTTGGCTATTTTGGGTCTTTGCCTCTTCATTTAAATTTTAGAATCAGTTTGTCAATATCCACCAAATAACTTAATGGGATTTTGTATGGGATTGCATTGAATCTATAGATCAAATTGGGAAGTAATTATATCTTGACAATATTGAGTCTACTTAACCATCAACACGGACTATCTTTGCATTTATTTAGTTCTTTGATATCTTTCATCTGAGTTTTGTAGTTTTCCTCATATAGATCTTATACATATTTTGTAAGATTTATAACTAAGTATTTCTCTTTTTTTGAGAGCTGATGTAAATGATATTGTATTTTTTTTAAGATTTTTTAAAAATTAATTTATTTATTAGTTATATTTGGTTGCATTGGGTCTTCGTTGCTGCGCGTGGACTTTCTCTAGTTGTGGTGAGCAGGGGCTACTCTTCGTTGCGGTGCGCAGGCTTCTCATTGCAGTGACTTCTCTTGTTGTGGAGCACGGGCTCTAGGCCGTGCGGGCTTCAGTAGTTGCAGCACGTGGGCTCAGTAGTTGTGGCTCGCAGGCTCTAGAGCGCAGGCTCAGTAGTTGTGGCGCACGGGCCTAGTTGCTCCATGACATGTGGGATCTTCCCGGACCAGGGCTCGAACCCGTGTCCCCTGCATTGGCAGGCAGGTTCCCAACCACTGCGCCACCAGGGAAGCCCCTGATATTGTATTTTTAATTTCAAATTCCACTTGTTCATTGCTGACACATAGGAAAGCAATTACCTTTTATATTAACCTTGTATCCTGCAATATGGCTATAATTGCTTATCAGTTACAATTCTTTTGTTAATTCTTACAGATTTTCTACGTAGACAATCATGTCATCTGTGAACAAAGAGTTTTATTTCTTCTTTCCCAATCTGTTTTCTTTTTATTTCCTTTTCTTGTCTTACTGCATCAGCTTGGACTTCCAGTATGATGTTGAAAAGGCATGATTAGAGGGACATCCTTGTCTTGTACTTGATTTTAGAAGGAAAGCTTCTAGTTTCTCACCATTAAGTGTGATGTTAGCAATAGGCTTTTTTGTAGTGTTCTTATCAGGTTGAGGAAGTTCCCCTCTATTTTAGTTTACTGAGAGTTTTTATCATGAATCGATGTTGGATTTTGTCAAATGCTTTCTCTGCATCTATTGATATGATCATGTGAATTTTCTTCTTTAGCTTGCTGAGGTGATGGATTACATTAATTGATTTCTGAATGTTGAACCAGCCTTGCATAACTGGGATAAACTCTACTTGGTTATAGTTTAGAATTCTTTCTATGCATTATTGGATTCAATTTGCTAATATTTTGTTGAGGACTTTTACATCTATGTTCATGAGAGATACCATTCTGTAGTTTTCTTTTCTTGTAATGTCCGTGTCTGTTTTTGGTATTAGAGTAATACGAGTGACATAGAATAAGTTAGGAAGTATTTGTTCTACTTCTGTCTTCTGGAAAAGATTATAGAGAATTGATATACTCTCTTCCTTAAATGTTCAGTAGAATTAGCCAGTGAACTCACTGAGCACGGTGCTTTCTGTTTTGCAAGGTGATTAATTCTTTTTTTTTTTTTTAACAAATGTATTTATTTATTTATTTATTTTTGGCTGTGTTGGGTCTTCATTTCTCTGCGTGGGCCTTCTCTAGTTGAGATGAGCGGGGGCTACTCTTCATCGTGGTGCGTGGGCTTCTCATTGCCGTGGCCTCTCTTGCTGTGGAGCACAGGCTCTAGACGCGCAGGCTCAGTAGTTGTGGCTCACGGGCTCAGCTGCTCCGTGGCATGTGGGATCTTCCCAGACCAGGGCTCGAACCTGTGTCCCCTGCACTGGCAGGCAGACTCCCAACCACTGCACCACCAGGGAAGCCCAAGGTTTTTAATTCTTAATTCAATTTTTTAAATAGATATATGTCTATTCAGATTGTCTGTTTCTTCTTGTGTGAGTTTTAACAGACTGTACTTTCAAATAATTGGTCCATCGCATCTAGGCTATCACATTTATGGGCATAGAGTTGTTCAAAATACACCTTTATTGCCTTTTTTAAAATATCCATGGGATCAGTGTTTTTTTTTTCATTTCTAATATTAGTAATTCATATCTTCTTTTCTTTTTTTTTCTTAGCCCAGCTAGAGGATTATCAATTTTATTGATTTTTTTAAAGAACCAGCTTTTGGTTTTGTTGATTTTCTCTATTGATTTCCTATTTTCAATTTCATTGATTTCTACTCTATTATTTTATGATTTCTTTTCTTCCACTTACTTTGGATTTAATTTGCTCTTCTTTTTCTTGCTTCCTAATGTGGAAGCTTAAATTATTGATTTAAAATTATTTTTCTTTTGTAACATATACATTCAATGCTGTAAATTTCCCTATAAACATTGCTTTCGCTGCATCCCACAAATTTTAAGTTATATTTTAATTTTCATTTAGTTCACATTTTTAAAAATTTCTCTTGAGATTTCTTCTTTGATCCATGTGTTATTTATAAATATGCTGTTTAATCTCCAAGTATTTGGAGATTTTTTTCAACTATCTTTCTGTTACTGATTTCTAGTTTATTTCCATTGTAGTCTGAGAGCAGACATTGTATGATTTATAGTCTTTTAAATCTGTTAACGTGTGTGTTATGGTCTGGAATGTGGTCTATTTGGTGAATGTTCCATGTGAGCTTGAAAAGTATGTGTAATCTGCTGTTGTTAAAGGAAGGAGTCTATAAATGTCAATTATATCCAGTTGATTGATGGTGCTGTTGAGTTCAAATATGTCCTTACTGATCTTCTGCCTACTGAATCTGTTCATCGGATACAGGTGTGTTAAAGTCTCCAATTATAATAGTGGGTTTATCTATTTCTCCTTGAAATTCTATCAGTTTTTGCCTCATGTCTTTTGCCTTTTATGTCTTCTGAGGTGAGACAGGATGGCTACAGAGGGCTGGAGTTGGGTATTCACAGAGGTTTCTGTAATTCCCAGTATTTGCCTGTCTCTCCAGTTTGGAGGGCAGTGGTTTGCTCTGCGACATCACTTCTATGACAGATCTGAAAGAGTTGATTTTTCAAAAGTTCAACTTTTAACTTGTTGTTAGAGTGGAGCTCCTTACATAATGGACCATAAAACTGAAGTCCCCTCCATTCCTTTTTATAGCCAAATACCATTCCATTTCATGGATATGCCACATATTGTTTATCCATTCATCAGTTCCTAGATATTTGGGTTGCTTCCATCTTTTTGCTATTATGAATAATGCTACTATAAACATTCACATACAAGGTTTTTTGTGTGTGTGGACATATGTTTTCATTTCTTGGATATGTATCTAGGAGTGGAATTGTTGGGTCATATGTTTAATCATTTGGGGAACTGCCAGAATTTATTCCAAATTGCCTGTACCAGTTTACATTCCCACCAACAGTGTATGATGGTTCCAATTTTCCCACATCCTTACCAACACTTGTTATTACCTAACTTTATTCTAGCCATTCTAGTGGGTATTAAGTTGTATCTAAGTGGTTTTGATTTGTATTTCCCTGATGACTAATGATGTTGAGAATCTTTTCATGTGTTATTGGCCATTTGTATATCTTCCTTAGAGAAATCTTATTCTGATCTTTTGTCCATTTTTAAATTGTTTATTATTGAGTTGTAAGAGTTTTAAAAAGTATATTCTATATACAAATTCCTCATAAAATACATTATTTGCAAATATTTTCCCCCATTCTATGGGTCATTTTTTAACTTTTTTGATGATGTTCTTTGAAGCAGAAAAGTTTTTAATTTTTATGAAGTTCATTCATTAATTTTTTTCTTTTGTTGCTTGTCTTCTTTCATTTCTAACCTTACGTTTGAGATAATTTGCTTCTGAAGAATACCCGTAATGAATGTCTACTGGTGACATTTTGTTTGTCAAAATTTATATTTATTTCACATCCATTCTTTTTTTTTTTTTTAAACATCTTTATTGGAGTATAATTTCTTTACAATGGTGTGTTAGTTTCTGCTTTATAACAAAGTGAATCAGTTATACATATACATATGTTCCCATATCTCTTCCCTCACATCCATTCTTTTTTTTTTTTTTAAACATCTTTATTGAAGTATAATTGCTTCACAATGGTGTGCTAGTTTCTGCTTTATAACAAAGTGAATCAGCTACACATATACACACGTTCCCATATCTCCTCCCTCCCGCATCTCCCTCCCTCCCACCCTCCCCATCCCACCCCCCGAGGCGGTCACAAAGCACTGAGCTGATCTCCCTGTGCTATGTGGCTGCTTCCCACTAGCTATCTATTTTACATTTGGTAGTGTATATATGTCCATGACACTCTCTCACCCTGTCACATCTCACCCCTCCCCCTCCCCATATCCTCAAGTCCATTGTTTAGTAGGTCTGTGTCTTTATTCCCATCTTGCCACTAGGTTCTTCATGACCTTTTTTTTTTCCTTAGATTCCATATATATGTGTTAGCATACTGTATTTGTTTTTCTCTTTCTGACTTACTTCACTCTGTATGACAGACTCTAACTCCATCCACCTCATTACAAATACCTCCATTTCATTTCTTTTTATGGCTGAGTAATATTCCATTGTATATATGTGCCACATCTTCTTTATCCATTCATCTGATGATGGACACTTAGGTTGCTCCCATGTCCTGGCTATTGTAAATAGAGCTGCAATGAACATTGTGGTACATGACTCTTTTTGAATTATGGTTTTCTCAGGGTATATGCCCAGTAGTGGGATTGCTGGGTCGTATGGTAGTTCTATTTTTAGTTTTTTAAGGAACCTCCATACTGTTCTCCATAGTGGCTGTATCAATTTACATTCCCACCAACAGTGCAAGAGTGTTCCCTTTTCTCCACACCCTCTCCAGCATTTATTGTTTGTAGATTTTTTGATGATGGCCATTCTGACCGGTGTGAGATGATACCTCATTGTAGTTTTGATTTGCATTTCTCTAATGATTAATGATGTTGAGCATTCTTTCATGTGTCTGTTGGCCATCTGTATATCTTCTTTGGAGAAATGTCTATTTAGGTCTTCTGCCCATTTTTGGATTGGGTTGTTCGTTTTTTTGTTATTGAGCTGCATGAGCTGCTTGTAAATCTTGGAGATTAATCCTTTGTCAGTTGCTTCATTTGCAAATATTTTCTCCCATTCTGAGGGTTGTCTTTTGGTCTTGTTTATGGTTTCCTTTGCTGTGCAAAAGCTTTTAAGTTTCATTAGGTCCCATTTGTTTATTTGTGTTTTTATTTCCATTTCTCTAGGAGGTGGGTCAAAAAGGATCTTGCTGTGATTTATGTCATAGAGTGTTCTGCCTATGTTTTCCTCTAAGAGTTTGATAGTGTCTGGCCTTACACTTAGGTCTTTAATCCATTTTGAGTTTATTTTTGTTTATGGTATCAGGGAGTGTTCTAATTTCACACTTTTACATGTACCTGTCCAGTTTTCCCAGCACCACTTATTGAAGAGGCTGTCTTTTCTCCACTGTATATGCTTGCCTCCTTTATCAAATATAAGGTGACCATATGTGCATGGGTTTATCTCTGGGCTTTCTATCCTGTTCCATTGATCTATATTTCTGTTTTTGTGCCAGTACCAAACTGTCTTGATTACTGTAGCTTTGTAATATTGTCTGAAGTCAGGGAGCCTGATTCCTTCAGCTCCATTTTTCGTTCTCAAGATTGCTCTGGGTATTCGGGGTCTTTTCTGTTTCCATACAAATTGTGAAATTTTTTGTTCTAGTTCTGTGAAAAATGTCAGTGGTAGTTTGATAGGGAATGCACTGAATCTGTAGATTGCTTTGGGTAGTAGAGTCATTTTCACAATGTTGATTCTTCCAATCCAAGAACATGGTATATCTCTGCATCTATTCGTGTCATCTTTAATTTCTTTCATCAGTGTCTTATAATTTTCTGCATACAGGTCTTTTGTCTCCTTAGATAGGTTTATTCCTAGATATTTTATTCTTTTTGTTGCAATGGTAAATGGGAGTGTTTTCTTAATTTCACTTTCAGATTTTTCATCATTGGTGTTTAGGAATGCAAGAGATTTCTGTGCATTAATTTTGTATCCTGCTACTTTACCAAATTCATTGATTAGCTCTAGTAGTTTTCTGGTAGCATCTTTAGGATTCTCTATGTATAGTATCATGTCATCTGCAAACAGTGACAGCTTTACTTCTTCTTTTCCAATTTGGATTCCTTTTATTTCTTTTTCTTCTCTGATTGCTGTGGCTAACACTTCCAAAACTATGTTGAATAATAGTGGTGAGAGCCTCACATCCATTCTTAAAGGATATGTCTCTGGGTATAGAATACTATGTTAGAATTATTTTCTTTCAGTACATTAAAGATATCATTTCACTGTCTTCTTGTTTCCATCGTTGCTGTTGAGAAGTCAGCTGTCCTTCTGTCCCTCCTTTGAAGATACTATCCCTTTTCTCTCATTTCTTTTAATTTTTTTCTTTATTGTGGCTTTCTTAAGAATCACTATTATGATCTAGATATGGATTTTTGTTTTGTATCCCACTTTGGCTTTTTCAATTCACAGATATTGAAATTGATATCTTTCAACAGAACTGGAAAATTTTCAGCCATTATCTCTTTATATTTCTTTTTCCTTGTAGAACTCCACCCCAATAACACATACGTTAGATGTTCTCACTGTATTCTCTCATCCTTTCTTCAATATTTTTAGTCTTTTCGTTTCTTCCACTGCATTCTGGATACTTTCTTTTATTCTGTCTTCCAGTTCATTAATTTTCTCTTCAGCTATATCTAATCTGCCATTAAACTGACTTTGAGTTTTTAATTTTTCAGTTCTCAAAGTTTATTTTGTTTTTTTTCAAATATGTAATGTTGCTTTTTATAGTTTTTTCCCTTTGTATTTCTTTAAAAACAGTAAACATTGTTATAGTCTGTTTCTGATAATTCTAATAACTGAAGTTTTATGTATATTTCTGTTGTCTGTGATTCTCACTCAGGTTTATTATTTCCTTGAGTCCCTGATTTTTTTCACTTTGTGCTGGACATTTTATTTGAAAAATTATTTATAAGAATAATTTGTCACCTAGGGGGCTTCCCTGGTGGCACAGTGGTTAAGAATCCACCTGCCAATGCAGGGGACACAGGTTTAAGCTCTAGTCCAGGAAGATCCCACATGCCGCAGAGCAACTAAGCCCGTGTGCCACAACTACTGAGCCTGTGTTCTAGAGCCCACGAGCCACAACTACTGAAGCCCGTGCACCTAGAGGTCATAGTCCGCAACAAGACAAGCCACCGCAATAAGAAGCCCGTGCACCGCAACAAAGAGTAGCCCCCATTCACCACAACTAGAGAAAGCCCGTGCCCAGCAACGAAGACCCAATGCAGCCAAAAATAAATAAAATAAAATAAATAAATTTTTTTTAAAAAGAATAATTTGTCACCTAAGATAGTGATATTTTCTCCAGAGAGGATTTTCTTTCTTTTTTTTTTTTTTTGAAATGGACCTCAGGTTATTTCTCTTTTTATTTTATTTTTTATTTATTTATTTATTTATTTATTTATTTTTGGCTGTGTTGGGTCTTCATTTCTGCGCAAGGGCTTTCTCTAGTTGCGGCAAGTGGGGACACTCTTCATCGCGGCACGCAGGCCTCTCACTATCGTGGCCTCTCTTGTTGTGGAACACAGGCTTCAGATGCGCAGGCTCAGCAGTTGTGGCTCACGGGCCTAGTTGCTCCGCGGCATATGGGATCTTCCCAGACCAGGGCTCGAACCCGTGTCCCCTGCATTAGCAGGCAGATTCTCAACCACTGTGCCACCAGGGAAGCCCCCAGAGAGGATTTTCTTGTTTGCTTCTGCCAGGAGTCTGGGTACTCTACCAGCCTGGAACCGTTTTAATAGAAGTTCAAGGCTTGAGGTACCCTGGATTACCCAGATGATTAAAACTGGAAAGTACATGTGCTAGTTGGTTTACTTATGACTCATCGTAACTTTCAGTATAGCCGTTCAGGATCCCAGCTTAAAATGAGGAAGGAGGAACATTTAAAAGTCCCCACTTTTGGTAGATTCTGAGACTTAAATTTTGTCCTGAGGCCACCAAAACCACAACTATTTCTTCTGGATTAGCAAATGTCCTTAGGGAAAATGCAGCTTTGGGTAATAGGCTTACTTCTCTGGGTTCTTATTTTTTAGTATATTGTGGCCAGAAAATTCTTTACTCTCTTACTGGCTCTTTGGTGCTTTAAAGAGGTTTTTATATTCCATATATCTTTTTCAGTTGTCCTCTGTGGAAGATTTGGTCCTAATTAACTATCTCCCTATTCAGTGCCTCATGCAAGCTTCACACCAATCAGATACTTAGGATTATTTACATTTTTGTAATAACAGGAATATTTACATTTTTGATGTAGAAAGTAAGACTCAGAGTAGAGAAGTGATTTGTTCCAGATCACACAGAGGATGTGGCAGAGCATGGATTGGACATCAAGAAGCTAAAACTTCTTTAAATCACATCCTTCACAAAGCAGGTGCCAACCGTATCTGTAAAACAGGTACCATGAACTTCTGCACCACTCATCTGGGTGGACCAACTGAGATAACAGTTACGAAAGGTTTTCCAACGTGGAAAAGTCTCTTCCCACTGCAGAAATGATTACAATAAAATGTTACTCACTGGTGACAATGACCTTTCATAGAAGTGGCTTTGAGTTTCCTTGGGAGCTGCATCTGTTGGTTAGGAGCTGAAATCACATTTAGAGTCACCTCCTCATTCATTGTATTCATTCTTTAGCATTTAATTAGCACCACTATGAGCAGGCCTGTGCTTAGAGATCTCCTGTCCAAGGGAGAAGAATTGGACAAGGACTGTATCATATGGGGGATCAATGCCTGGGAAGTGCTAGGAGCAGAGGATAGCAGTGAGAATAAATAAAACAACTCCTGTTTACTGGGCAATTCCCATGTGTCAGGCACTGACTTCCCTGAAATACACACACACACACACACACACACACACACCCCTCCATATCAGTATGAACATTCACAGATTCTAGGAATTAGGACTTAGATATCTTTAAAGGTCATTATTTAGTTGGTGTATATATATATACACACACACACATATATCACATATGATACATATAACACATGATAATATAACATATTATCTCATATGTTTTTATATGTAGCATATTATACATATAATACAGCATATAACACACACATATACATATGCATAATTTGACCCTTAAAAGAGGTCTAGGGAGATACAGAGATCTTGGGCAAGTTATTTTACATCTTGGTGCAATGAGGCTAATGCTAGCATCTACCTCCTGAGTTTGTTGATAGGAAGCACTTAATAAAGGCAGCTCTTGTACACTAGCCCTGCTGTCAGATGAGGACACCGGGGCTCAGAGAGTAGATTCCACGTGTCTGCATCCCACAGATGATAAGCAAACATTCCTGATCTCCTCCTGTGTGCCAGCCTCTGTGCTAGAGGCTGGGGACGTACATATACAGGGCAGACAGCCCCCTTTCTCAGGCAGCCTAAACCAGCCCAATAGCCAGCTCAAAAGGCTATGACTTTACCCGCAGCGTGGGCAGGTCAGCCTGGAGAAGCGGTGGAAGGCTGCCCAGGGGAGTCTCTCCAGCCAGTTTATGAAGCACAGAGAGGGGTTTTCCAGATGGAATAGCTGAGCAGGGGGTTTTAGGCGGGTCGACAATGTGTGGAACATATCAAGGCAAGGACCTTTCTCTTTCTTGCTCCACCTGGGGAGGAATGCGTCCTTCACCTGCGTTTTCCATCCAAATGCTGAAGTAGCTTCCTCGTTACAAGGAAGTAGGTCACGTTTCCAGTCCCCAAAAAGGAAACTGCTATCTCCATTGTGACAGGGTGTGAAAGAGCCACCTCTGCTGCCTCCCCCACATGCCTCCCCAGGGTCCTCGCTTGCTGGGGTCCTCTGTTCCCAGAGCAGCTTTCCTCTTCCTGCCCAGGGTGTGAGGCACACTGGAGAATTTATTAGCGGCTCCCGAGCTGGCCCTAATAGCAGTGCGGGTGCTGTGGGCAGAGCCTGCTGCTGGCATGGGTGCTGCAATCCACTTTCTGGCCCAGCTGACCCATAGCAACTGGGAGGTGGCTTTTCCCAGAAGAAAGTTCAGGCAGCACACCTTGCAAGCAAGTGTTAGCTCAAGCTCCCCCTTGGCTAGGATCTACTTGCAGGGAGCTTTGTCCTTCTTTGGGGACTGTGGAGACTCTGAGGACGTCTCTGGATGAGAGTAAGCCTAAGCGTGGCATCCAGTCACACGAGGACCTGCCTTGGTAGGTTCCATGCTGCCTGCACCTGCTTCCTGGAGTTGTCACAAAACTTCCTGAGCTGAGGCAGGAGCTATGTCCCCACATGTTAGATTCAGGCTATGGACACGAAGTTCTCCAGGGAAGCCTGCGATGCAGTAGAAATGGTGTGGATCTGGGGACGGACTGGTGCAGTGGGCAGAGCTGTCTGAAAAGGGTTCCAGAATCTTGTGCTGTGCTGTCCAAGCAATGAGCTATCGGGGGGCAGCCTGCTCCCACAGGCCAGCAGCTCTCTCTCCCCACAACCACAGAGGGCAACTGCAACACCCCACTTGCCTCCAGAGGCTCCAAGGTCCCTGGGTGCTGACAGGCAGACAACACCTGTAATCAGCCGGCACCCCGACTCCACTCTGCCTGGTTTTAAGTGGTCTGTGATTCCCACTGCCTGGGCCACTCTCTGGCATTTGTCCTTCCAAAGGGAGACCCAGGGGAGGTCCCTCCACTCTACTAATGGAGGGGACATGGGGAGGCCTCTGGTTCAGGAGGCTTCAGCCCTCATGGCCACATCCACCCTATCGGGAGAATCATGTTTGCTGTCTCTTCCAACCTATGGTGAAGAGGGAATGAAGCCCTGGTGTAGAAAGTGCCATCCAGAAAGGGTTCCTTGTGGGCCAGCAACTTCCGTCTATTGTTTTGCCAAAGTTCATTCCTGTATTTGTTTCCTGTGGCTCTCGCAACAAATGACAACAAACTGAGTGGCTTAAAACGACAGAAATTCATTCTCGCACAGTTCTGGAGGCCAGAAGCCAAAATCAAGATGTTCGCAGGGCTGGACTCCCTTCCATCCCAGGCCCTTCTCCTAGCTCCCAGTGGCTGCCAACAATCCTTGGCATTGCTTGGCTTGTAGCCACATCACTCCAGTCTCTGCCTCCATCTTCCCATCACCTCCTCTGTGTGTCTGTTGTAAATATGACACCTGTCATTGGATTTAGGGCCCACCGCATAACCGGGATGATGTCATCTCAAGATACTTAATGACATCAGCAAAGATGCTTTTTCCAAATAAGTTCACATTCACAGGTTCTGGGGATTAGGACATGGACATACCTTTTGGGGGGGCACCATTCAACCCACTACAACCCCCTTCCAATTTCTCCAGAAGATGTGATGGGTCTCATTACTTCACCAACTAGAGAGAGGTAAGAGAGAAGAACCTATTATGTGTCAGGTATATAACATTATCTACATTATCTCTATATTCATTTTCTTGACTCTTCATCCAGCATCTCACCACTCTAAGGATTCTTATTTCCTCTTTCCAGATGAGGAAGTAGAGGCTCAGAGATGTTAAGTAACTTGCCCAAAGCCACACAGCTAGGAAATAGCACAGGGTATTGGACCCCAGGTCTGTCCATGTCATACAAGAGGATCCCTCCTGGGTGTCCCCTGTCACTCACCAGGGCTTGGGATGAATCCTGCAATATCGCATGGGATGGGTTAAGGAAGATGCTTTATTGGAGAAAGGGACCAAGGGTCAGTGAGAAGTGAGAAGACAGGGAACTCCCAGAAAGGAGTGCTGGGGCCAGGGCGCCGCTGTGGTGCTGGGTGTACAGAGGCCAAATTCTGGGGCTTACATTCTAGTGGAGGAGACTTGATGTATAACCTAATGGCAAGTGAAGAACAGTATAGCAGGATAAGGGGGGTGGGGAGGTGAGGCTAGAATGGGAAGATGCGTCTGAGGGTGGAGGTCAGAGTGCTGAGTGGAGAGAGCAGAGGGGCAGTGGTGGGGGAATCAGGCAGCGACTGCGCCACGTCGTCATGGAGACCTGGTGTGGAGTTTGCATTTTCTCTGGGTGTGATGGACAACCATGGCGGGGTGGAAGCCGAGGAGTGAGGAGATCGCCTTTATTTTTTAAAAGCTCGCTGTGAGAGGAAATATCAGACAAGCCCAAACTGAGGGACGTGCTACAAAATAACTGGACTGTACTTCTCAAAAATGCCAAGGGCGTGACAGGCAAAGACAGACGAAGGGACTGTTCCAATTTAAAGAAGATTGAAGGGACGTGACAGCAGAATGCAATATATGCTCAGGACTTTTCTTTGGGGCAATAGGCAGAATATGAGTAAGGTCTGGAGATTAGCTAATAATACTAGCTCAATAGTGCATTTTTTGTTTTGTTTTGTTTCTTAATTTAATTTAATTAATTTATTTTTTATACAGTAGGTTCTTATTTGTTATCTATTTTATACATGTTGGTGTATATATGTCAGTCCCAATCTCCCAATTCATCCCACCACCACCAACACCCACCCCCACCCACCGGCCACTTTCCCCCCTTGGTGTCCATACATTTGTTCTGTACATCTGTGTCTCTATTTCTGCCTTGAAAACCGGTTCATCTGACCATTTTTCTAGATTCCACATATATGCGTTAAAATAGCACATGTTTTTAATCATGGTACTGCAGTTATGTAAGAGAGTGCCCCTTTTTATAGGAAATATCCACTGGAATGTTTAGGGACAAAGGAGCATCATGTCTGCACTTCCTCTCAAATGTTTTAGAAAAAAATATGTGTATATATTGAGACAATAGATGATAAGGTACATGTAGGGGACTGAGTCAAGAGTGTATGGAGAGTTTTCATGCTGTTCTTAACATTTTTCTGGGAGTCCAGAAGTTATGTCAAAATAAACAGTTAAAAGGAAAAGGAGAGGCTGCCGTGCGGTGAGCTGGCTGTAGAAGAGGCAAGGGTGGGAGCAGGGAGCGTGGGGAGGGGGCTGTGAGCAGAGCAGCAGAGAGAGTGGAAGGTGGTGTGGACTACAGTGGTGGCAAGGGGGAGATTTGAGATGTATTCTGAAGGTGGAGGCAACAGGATTTGCTGATGGTTTGGATTTGGGGGCTGAGGGAGAGAGAATAATCAAGATCTTTCAAGTGAATGGAGGCCCTTTCCCAGGATGGAGGCTGGAGGTGACAGTTGCTGCTTGGGGGGAATATCAAGAATCTGTGACCAACAATAGCAAAGGCACCGCAGCTTCAAATGACACCTATCAAATCGATGTCATGGAAATGGGGTTTAATGCTGTGGAAGTGACTGAGCCCATGCAGGGAGTCAATGTAGGGAATGAGAAGAGGTGACGGGTGCCTCTGATATTTAGAAGTTGTTTGAGCAAACAAAGGGAGTTTCATTTTAGCTCTAGGGTGAGTGATTTACAATGACCTTTCATTGAGTGCTTCCTGTGTACCAGGCACTCTGCAAGGCACTTTAGACAATTTTTTTTTTCTTCTTCTCACAGTAGTCTTGTGAGATGAACATTGGTAGCCTCATTTAAAGCATGACGCAGCTGAGGCTCAGAGAGGTGAAATGACTTGCCCAAGGTCACACAGCCAGGAGGCAAGAGAGCTGGCGTTTGAACCCAGTCCATCATCCCCCCTTCCCCCACAAGAGAACCTGCCAGGGAGTTCCTGTTTTCTATAACATCTTGCCCTGTCCCCCCTCCCCCCAGGACTGAAGTTTCCCTTCTTTGAAGGGAAGCCACGCAGCTGTTTTTCCTGACAGCTGTGAGGGTGTCTCCAAGGGAGGGAGCGTTTTGTTGCCGATCCAGCCCCTTCCAGGAAACAACCCCTGAATTGCAGGATTCCGCCCACCCTCACTCCTCTGACATACAACATTATACCTGGCCACACCCAGCGAAAGCTCCATACCAGCTCCCGTTCTCCATTTCTCCTTCTCTGAAAACAGCTCCCGAGAGAGTGGGGCTCAGCATCCTCCAGCCCTGATCTACCTCCTGGATGGGTGCCCACTCGCACTCCCTTATCGCTGTGGTTAACAGAAATCAATAGCAGTCGCTATGAGTCACCGAGAGCCTACTGAGTGCCAGGCTCTCTCTGTATGTCATGGTTAATTTCCCCAGGGCCCAGTGAAGTTGATATACCCATCCACATTTTCAATATGGGGAGCCTGAGGCTCAAAGGGGTAAAGGAATCTGCCCAAGGTCACCGAGCCAGAGAGCAGCTAAGCCAGGATCCTGCTCACCAGTGCATCCCGAGCACCAGGCACAGGGCTGCCCCACCGGAGCTCCATAACCACTTTCTGAATGGACTCAAGCCCACCCAAGGGTCTGACCATAAAGCTTCGATCTGTCTCTGTGCTTCAGGGTCATGAACACAGGCCAAGCTGAAAGGCACAAAAGGTTTTGCTCCCCTGGCCTCAGCTCCCGCTGGCTGCTAAGCTCTGGGTTTCCACCATCTATCCCTTCTGCCTGCTCTCTGTTCCAACAGAGCCTCACCCACCACACCCAGCACAGCCCAAGCCGAGACATGGCTTGGAAAACTCTCTATTCCTGATCCCACCTTGGGCTGCCCAGGGCCTGGAAGGAGGAAGAAGTAGGAGGTAAGGGCTAGTAGGGTGGGTGGGTGCGGCTGGGTGCAGCTGGGCCAGAAGAACAAAGAGAACTACTTCTCAGAGAGCTAGAAGGTTAGGCATTCTTCCTAGTTTAGGCCCAGAAACATTCCTCTGTGCATTGCACAGCCTAGTAAAACAGGTCAGTTATGTTCAGTTCAACAGCCAGGTACCAAGGTTCCATTGCATTAGTCAGGGCTGGCTAATTGCTGTGACAAATGGCCCCCCATCTCAGTGGCATAGCACAATAAAGGGTGTTTAGATTTTTGTTTTGTTTTTTGCCTCATCTTTTTGCGTGGTGTCTGGGAATTACTTTCAAGTACACCAGCAAACAATTTGAAAAGTTGAGTGGAAGTGGTGAACGAAAGAAGCCTGGGAAAATGTTGATAATTTGTGAAGCTGAATGATGGCTGGCTAAGGTGGGTTATTATACTATACTCTCTACTTTTGTGTATTCAAAACATTTATGGATATTTATTTCTCACTCACACAAAGCCCAGTGCTCACGTTCCTGGCCTGTGGCTCTCCTGGGTGGCTTCCCTCTAATGGATGCTCCAGGACACAGGCCCCTTCCATCTTGTGTCTCCTCTGCCATCTTTTGGCTTCAAGGTTATCCTGGAATCATCCAAACAACATACAGGGAGAAGAAAGAAAAAAATGATGTACCCACTACTTAGCACCTCATCTTAAGAGTGCCCTGCAACCCTCTGCTCACTTCACATTGGTGAGAACTGGTCACGTGACTGGCAAGGGATACTGGGAAATGTAGTTCCTGGCTGGGCGGGTACATCCCAGCACCACCACCTTATAATATAAGGGGAACTTGAAACTTGGTTGGTCAGCTGATCGTCTCGGCTATACCCACTCTGTCAGTCCATTTTAAAGATGATGCCCAAGGGGGTAGCCTGGTCTCCCATAAAGAGATAGAAAAGGGATTTGTAAGGGGTTTATAAGGATGAACTTGTAAGTTGCTATTACAAGTCTTCCCAAACTTGCTCCATGACATACCTATGAGATGGTCTTGGCTCATAGAGGAAGGGGAAGTGATGGGAAAGGAGACACCCAGATGCCCAGTCCTGGGCGTCTGTCCTTCAACACACTGATGCCCCCATCCCAATATCCACCCTCCATATCAAAAGTGGTGAAGGAATCACTTTGCAAAATGTTGCCATTGAAGGAAAATGGGCACCATGTACAAGGGATCTCTCAAATTATTTCTTACAACTGCATGTGAATCTACAATTATCTCAATAAAAATTTCAATTAAAAATGGGGAGTGGCAAAGGAGAGACTCTGGAGTGCCCTAAGGCACTAGAAGTTGCCCCAGGATGGACCCAGGGTCCCTGTTTCCACTCTCTCTGCCTCCCTCCCAGGCCCCCAGAGTGGTTGTTCCAAAGTCCAGATCTGCCTGGCTACTCTGCTGTGGCCTATAGGATAGTGTCCAGTCTCTGCAACAATGCATCACAGTCTGACCTTTTCCCACACCATCTCTTCCCTCCATCCCTACCTGCTCTGCACCCGCCCCAACATACACACACACCTCAATCACTCTGAGCCACAAGCTGTTCTCCAAACTCATGGTGCTTTCTTCCACCTTGGTCCTTACACATGCTGTCCTTTGGAGCCCCATCCCATACAACAAACTCCTACACATGTTGCAAGACCTCTGCCCCTGCCATGTCACCTTCTCTGGGCTCTTACCGCTTTTTTTTTTTTTTTAAATAAATTTATTTATTTATTTATTTATTTTTGGCTGCGTTGGGTCTTTGTTGCTGCGCTCGGGCTGTCTCTAGTTGCGGCGAGCGGGGGCTACTCTTCGTTGCGGTGCGCGGGCTTCTCATTGGGTGGCTTCTCTTGTTGCAGAGCACGGGCTCTAGGCGCGCGGGCTTCAGTAGTTGTGGTACGCAAGCTCTAGAGCACAGGCTCAGTAGTTGTGGTGCACGGGCTTAGTTGCTCTGCGGCATGTGGAGTCTTCCCAGACCAGGGCTCGAATCCGTTTCCCCTGCATTGGCAGGCAGAGTCTTAACCACTGCGCCACCAGGGAAGTCCCTAGGCTCTTACTACTTTATGTTCATCCTCAAACTCACCATTCAAATGCCTGCATTCATTTGTGGGTCTTTCTCTCCTGCTGGACTGTGAGCTCCTTGGGTGCGCATTCATTATGGTGTCCCTAGTTCCCAACACAATGCCTGGCAAGAACTAGTTTTCACTAAAATGTTAATGGTTGGCTAAATGGAGAAATGAATAAGTGAGGGGATGGGGGTATATAACACTATGAGCTCTGCCTGTCTAGCAGGGTTGTTGTCAAGTTTAAAAGGGTATTTGAAAAGGGCCTTTGAAAAGGGTCACTCTCACGCTGCTACTACCACTCTCCCTGACCCACACCTGTCCCACCACCTGCCCCCAGCTTCATTTAGTCAACCCAGTGAATCCTTCTAGGCCATGGCCAGGCATCAAAGTGTAGGGAAGGACAAGGGGCTTTGCACTTGAAGAGACGTGAGGTCAGAGCCTGACTCTGCCAACTGCTAGCTGTGTATTCTTGGCCAGATTAATTCAACTCTCTGAGCCTCAGTTTCCTCTTTTGTAAAATGGAAGCACCATTCCTCCCAGGGTTGATATGAGGATTACAGGAAGGGTGTATGTAAGAACGTGGTACAGCTCAATGAATGTTTTTCCCCATCCCATAAAGCCCCTCCTTTTACCCACCAGTGACCTTTCTTTCCTTTTGAATCTTTTTTTTTAAGACAATTTTTTAGAGCAGTTTTAGGTTCACAACAAAATTGAGAGGGAATACAGAGTTCCCATACACCCCTACCCCCACACGTGCATAGCCTACCTCACTACTAACATCCCCACATTTGTTACAATTGATGACCCACATTGACACATCATTATCGCCTAGAATCCATGGTTTACGTTACTATTCAGTCTTGTGTACATTCCATGGATTTGGACAAATGTATAACAACATATATCTGTCCTTATAACATCCTACAGAGTATTTTCACTGCCCTGAAATATGCTCTGTGCTCTGCCTATTCACCTCCCCCTCCCCCCGCCTCATCCCTGGCCACCACTGATCTTTCTATTGTCTCCATAGTTTTGCCTTTTCCAGATGTCGTAGAGTTCTAATCTTACAGTATGCAGACTTCTCAGATTGGCTTCTTTCTCTTAGCAATATGCATTTAAGATTCCTCCATGCCTTTTCATGGCTTGATATCTCGTTTCTTCTTAGTGCTGACTGATATGCCATTGTCTGGATGTACCACAGTTTATTTATCCGTTCACCTACTGATGAAGGCCATCTTGGTTGCTTCCAAGTTTGGCAATTGTGAATAAAGCTGCTATAAACATCCATGTTCAGATTTCTGTGTGGACATAAGTTTTTAATTCATTTGGGTACATACCAAGGATCACAATTGCTGAATCGTATAGTAAGAGTATGTCTAGTTTTGCAAGAAACTGCCAAGCTATCCTCCAAAGTGACTGTACCATTTTGCCTTTTCACCAGCAATAAGTGAGAATTTCCATTTGACGCTTTAGTGAATGAATGGTGACCACTACATCGTCCGTGGATGCCAGCCCATAGTCCGTGTGAGAGAAAGTGTGAGAAGGCTAGGCACCGCATGTGAAGCTTGACGTAGTAAATGGTAAACAAGATTTAGCTGTTGGTACTGTGAGCTGGGCCCCTGCAGGTATTTCCGTATTAAACGATGCATGAGAGCAGTTGGCTCAGGACCCCCTGAGCCAGGCCCTGAGGACACAGAGGGTGCAGCTGCAGTGCCCCCTCAGGGGCTCACATACCAGCAACTGTGGAGGCAGAAACACAGACAGTGACAAGACCTCAGAAGTACCTCTGCCAGACAGGACACAGAAGGCTGTTGGAAGCCCAGGAGGGAGCAAGAGACAAGAGACAGCTGCTTGGAGAAGGTGACATAAGAATTTGTTTTAAAGGTTAAAGCCGAATTAGCCAAGTGAAGAAAGAAGGGCGGGCAGAAGGGCAGCGGAATATTCCAGGCAGAGGACCAGCCAGCACAAAGGCACAGAGGTGTGAGAGGCAAGAAGCAGCATGAGGTGGGGGCCCCCAGCTCTGGGGCTGGAGAGGGAGGCGAGACCCATCACAGGCGTGCGGTGGGCCAAGCCAGGGGGTCAGCCTTCCTCCCCTGGATAAGGACAGGATGACGTAGGTGGGCGCTCACTATGTGCTAAGCACCAGGCACGAATTACTGATTTGTATCCCCACAGCTATTACAGGAGGTAGTTGCTATTACCATCCCAGGTTAGGTAATTTGCAAAGTCGCGCAGCTGGAAGAGATGGGCTGAGATTCCAGTCCAGACAGACAGCTGCTTCCAGGACCCACGAGGGGAGACATAACCATGAGGAGGATGGGAAGAGCTGCTGAGGTGGCCTTGGGGAGGGGGCAGGTCGGGTTTGTTGCACTGGGGGCGATGGGGACAGCCGAGTGGAGGTCCCAGGAGGTGAGAGACATGAATGCTGGAAACAGGAATTTAGACCCACCATCGGGGGCTCTCGATGTTGATGAAGCATGTGCCAGGGCACCTGCTTTTGCATCCCTTGAAATCCTCTCCCAAGCCCTGCAGAGAGGCTAAAATCATCTTCCTTTGGGGATGAGGAGACTGAGGCCAGCAGCTAAGCCACCCCTTGCTGTGAGAGAGGCTGGGAATGCAGAGGCCCCTGGGCTGAGCGCGTTGCCACCCTGAGGAGGATCAGGGTTTCGTTAGCCAGGATGACTTGAGAAATGGCTGTCTAGTTGGAAATTGACAGTGTCTGCCTCATGGAGGTTCAGAGAGGTCAAGATACTTGCCCAAAGTCACGCAGCTGATAAATGACAACTGGGATTTGAACTTGGCTCTGTCCACCCTCACAGAGCACATGGGTCCCGGACTCAGCTGCCTCCCAGGAATCTCTCTCCACTCCTCGGCATTGCACTAAAACCGCGCATCCACTCAGGCGCCACCGGCTCACCCTGCCACCCTGCCCCCAGCCTCTGCCTCTGATTCCCATGTGCATTCCGCACCTCCTGCTACAACAGCTCTAAAGCTCCCTCACCACAGTCCACACGCCCAAAACTCTGATTCCTGTTTTCATCTGTCATTCTTTCCAGATTCTCTGCTCTCGAGCCCTTCCTCCCCCACCCCGCTTTCCCCAGAGGCTTCCTAAGCACCAAAGGCCACAGAGGATAAATGACATCATCTGTGCTCTGGACCTCGGGGGCCCAATTATCAGGCTGTAAGTGGAAGCGCCCTGCATTTTCCCACAGGAAAGCGCCCTCCCTCACTCCTGACCCTGCATGCTTCTGGGGATCTTGGCAGAGTCCGTGGGCGCCTGCCTGAAGGAAACCGAGAGCCCTCTCCCCATGGACATGTCATTTGGGTATCTTTTTTATCCACTATAGACCCTCTTGGTTTCTTCCAACACGGGCACAGGTGGCTTTCGACAGAAGGGAGGCATCACCACTGGATCATGAAAACCAGCAGTTTGGGAGTCTGATGGACCTAAATTCATGTCTAGCTCCTCCCCTTTCCACCTTTGTGAACTTGGACAGGTAGCTTCATGGCTCTGGGGTTCTATTGTCTCACTTTTAAGTTAGGAATAACTTAAAACAGATATCATCTCACTAAATCCTTTTAACAGTCCTCTGAGGTACAAGCAATGTCCCCATGTTACAAGCGAGTTAACAAGGCACAGAGAAAGTTAGACATTTGCCCAAGGCCACAAGCTAGCAAATGGTGAAGCCAGGGCCTGGATTAGAACCCCTGTCATCAGGAGAGCTCTGAATTGCCAAGGAGCCAGCCCGAGAGGTGGGGAAAGCTTTTTGCAGCCCAGACATGCTGAACCTGGGGGTTGGGTGGAGTGAGATCAGGTGTCAGAGGACACCCAGGTTCCAGAATTGGCTCAGTTGTGGGGCAGAGGGAAAGTTAATTTCTCGGGGCTCAGCTTTCCCAGCTGTAAAATGGGGATGACAGTCCCCACTCCAGAGCTATCGTGAGGATCACAGTAGGTAACGCTTCCCAGACCTCCACCACTCCTGTGTTGCAGGGCCAGTTTTTAGCACACCTGCGTCTCCCCTGAATTATCCACTAATGTTTTTTTCTTTAAATGGATCACAATTTATTACTCAAATATATTTATTGGCACCTTATTGAAACTAACTTCCTATCGCTACCTTAAAATGGAAACTGGGCACATTTGCCACAAATAGAAGGTATTTATACAGTGAATGCTGGCAAACAAGTGTTAAAGTGTTAGAAGTGTTAAAGGACCCACTTTCACAGGCGGCCTGTCTCAGGTGCACTTCCTACCCCTTCCTGTCTCTAGGCTGGATTATGGAAGGCCTGGTCAGGAGACCCTCAGGGCATCTTGTCACCTCCCTTCAAGCACACGGGGGCCGTGTTGTGGCTTGGTACACAGTAGGTGCCCAGAAACCTGAGCTCCTCTCTCCAGCCTCACTCCCTCAGAACAGACATCTCACAGGAAAAACCGGCCTTCCTCCCCCAAAGGACAATGTGGCCACAGCAGCAACCTCCAATTACACTCATATTCCTTCACCACCATCACTTACTGCCTTAAAAGGAGGCTGAGGTTTACTTCTGACCATGACTCAACGTGGCACGAGGCGTGGCAGGCCATGACGTGTTGTCCCTAGCCACCATCCTGAGGCTTCTGACACGGGAGCTAAATCGCTGCTGTGAGTACCGAGAACCTGCAGTGCTCTTAAGACCTCCGTGGCTCCCTAGTACCCAGAGGAGCATGTCCACCTCAACACGTCTGCCAACAGCATCCTCACCATTCTCAATCACGGTGCATTCTCTAGCACAGTCCCCTGCATCTGAATCTTTCCTCAGCTCTCCTAGAGGCTGAACGCCCTTGGGCAAGGCACTCAAAGTCCCTGAGGTCCAGAGCCCCGGGAGGGGAAGAATATCCATTTCATTAGCTTGTCTTGGGGCCCTAACAGTAGAATGTCCATAGGCAGCACAGTCCCTGCTTTCTAATGCGCCCCTCAGGGCAGCTGCACTCCCTCTGGCCGTCTTAGCATACACTTTTGCAGTCTGCACTAGTCTCCCCAGCACACACCCCTCCCTTCTGCCAGAGGGCTTTTGCAGCACTTCCCACTGCTCAGAGTGCTCTTCTTCCACCTATGGGCCTGGTGACCTCCTTCATGCTCAGCTGTCAGTTCAGGGACACCTTCTCCAGGAAGCCTTCCCTGACTTCAGACCGGCTCAGAGCAAGTGCCACCCTCAGAGCACTTCTCTAATTATTTGAGTTCCAGGCCCATCCCTAGACTCCATGTGGCGAGGAGCTGTGTCCCTTCTGTTGTCCCTGTGGCGCAGCACTTCATATAGAGCCTGGTACAGGACAGGAGACCAAAAAATGGGTGCCATTATTAGAATATTAGCATCTGCCTGCTTGTGGGGAGGAGCTGGCGTGTTCTCCCCTCCACCCCTTGCTCCCCGCTGGTGCCCCTACAATGCATTTCCCCCTCTTTCCTCTCCCATAAGATCCCAAACCCCTGTCTGGCATCAGTTATGTTTGTCCTCTTTTTGGATCCTCACAGCCACCTCGGGAGGCAGCAGGGTAGGTTGTCACCACATTTTAGATACAGAAAACAAGGCCCAGGGAGGGACATCAACTTGCCTGAGCTCCCGCAGCTGAGACATGGGCAGAACTGGAGGCAACTGTGGTCTTCAGACCCTAGTTTGAAACTCAGCCGGGAGTTAGGGGTTCTTCTATCCTTCCTCTTGCCCACGATCTCTAGGACTCCAACACACGACTCCTCTTCCTGCTCAACTCATTGCACAGACGCTTAACTGTACTTCATTTCTTCTTCATTACAACCACCCCCCTCCCCAACACACAAACTGGTGTTATCATTCCCATTTTAGAGGTAGGAGAAGAGAAGGATCCACCGGCTAGCAACCCACCCTGTACCACACAGTTGCTGAGAAGCGGAGCCTGGATTCAGACCCAGGTCAAGGAAGCCATGCGGTGGTCTTCCCACCTCTACTACCCTTGTCCTGGTGCCAGCAGCCTGATTTCCTGTAGGGGTTACCATCCCCGCCACATCATGCATACAGTCTGGTGGGGCTGTCGATCCAAGTGCCTCACCCTCCCGTGACCTACACTAGCAGAGGGACTCCGCGCAGATGACCTTTGCTGAGTGGTTCCTGGGAGAGTGCCTATTTATTCCCGCTGCCTGGATCCCCAGAGCCCCTGCCCTTTCTGAAGCCTCCAGCTTTTCTGTGGAATCTGGGAGCCACACCATATTCCTCCCGTACATTCCTTTGAGCTGAAGTTGGACGCTCTGTTTCTGTTGCTTGCAACCAGAAGAACTGACTGCTTCTCCCAAGCTGGTGATAAGATCCATGGGACTCGAGCCTTGTCTCCTTGTCTCACACTCCTTTTATATTCTCCTTGTGCCTGGCCAAGAGCAAGGCACTTGGTACATGCTGGAGAAACTGAGCAGCATTGGAGCCCCTGGATGGTGCAATCCTTGGCCATTCTTAGTGTCTTCTTTACATTTTGTGTCAATTTCCACGTTTTCTACAATAAACTTGTGTTGCTTGATTTTCTTCTAAAGAAATAAGTTATGGAGCCCTCAAAAAGTATCATGAAGTGACCATTGATTTCCCAATCTTCTGCCTCTATGGGAACTTTCAGGAGGTGTGGGATTTCACAGGCAGTTCTCCCACTTTGGATCACTGACTGCACACTCTCCAGAGAGCCCCAGAAATGAATGAAAATCCCTGGTTAGGAACCTGATGTCAGCTTCAGCTGAGGAGAATCTGCCTCACTCCCCTCCCTAACTTACAATTACAATAAAAATGGAAAGGTAATATTCCCCCCTTGGATTTTTAAAAGATATTTTTCCTAAGTACAGAAGTAATACAATTTGTTTTCTTATATATACATATTTACTTCAACTTCTTTCTCGTTGTATTACCTTCTTTTAATTGTATATACGTATTACCTGCATTGTTAACGTTTTTAATGCAAATCAAAAAGACATCAGTTTTAGTCATAACAGAAATTGTAAACAATAAAGAAAAACACGAAGAAGAAAATTAAAATCACCTCTTTTCCCACCACCCAGAAATAATATTAGAATGTGAATGTATTTCCTTCCAGTCATTTTTCTATGCAGATGACTGTGCTTTCAGGGTGTCTGTCTTTCTCTTTCATGGTTTTTCTTTTATTCTTAAAGCCACCATCTTCTTAAATCATTTTAAAAGTATGTATGAGCTACACACATATGATTATAAAAATGTCACATTATTGTACAAGTATTATTTATCAGTGTATGCACACGCATACACATTTACATATACACCCACATACATGTGCACATACAGTTCTGTGTTCATATACCTAGATGTTTGCTAGGTACTTGCATACACATCTCAGGTTCTCACCAAAAAGAAATATGTTTAAGTGGATAAGAAAATAATACTGTGAGTAGAACAAATATGAAACCTTAAATAGAAATGTCAGGAAGTTATAGATCCCTGGGTAATGTATGAATCATCAGGGGGTGGATTGATATTTTTAGGCCAAAAGTTGACCAAAGGAGTTCACCACATCTTTAACTTCATGCTCTTAATTCCAATATACAAAATAAGTTAAAGGTACATTTTTTAAATGTATGTACATTACTCTCTTTCTAATTGTCCTAGTATCTCATAGCACTAAAATACACATCCTCTTAATTTGTTCTATTTGATGACTCTGCCCTATAGTTGATTGTTTTTCTTCTGTAATTTGTACACTGTGATTTCTGTGAGAGTATTATGTGCCCTAGGTTGAAGAAATGTCTTTGAAAACAAGTTTTACATTTGCTCTGTTTTGCTCCTGACTTTCCAATAGTCAAGACCAATTTCTACAGTGTTTTCTTGGCTTGGGCTTCCTGTACTAATTGGATAGTATAAATTTAATCTCCACTCACTCACATGGTACAAGCTTGAGATTTCAAATTCTCCAGGGGTACTTACGCATTTCCACCCAGAGCCTGAAGTGGAGACCACATTTTGGTTGAGGTTTCTCCAGCTCCCTCCCATGGAGGGCTATGGCAGTCAGGAAAGGCAGGATTATGCTTGGTAATAAACAAGCCCAAACTCTTCGTGGCTTAACATAACAACAAAGGTTTATTTCTTACTTATTCCCCATACCCATCAGGGATCAGCTGGGAGTTCTGTTCAGTGTGTCCTCATTCAGGGACCCAGGCTGATGGAATAGCCGTCCCCAGTCTGGACAACCTGCACAGGCATTTAAATGCTCTGGAAATATTTGATGAACAATATAAGCAACCACTATAAAGGAAACGCCTTGCTGAGTTTCCTGCTTCATTAAGGCATCTCAGTTCTACCTGCCACCACATTCATGTCAAGCCCATGTCTCCTGTCCCAGTGGGGGTTTCCCTTTATTTATTTTAAGCTCAGCTAAGTGTTTTTTTTTTTTTTTTTTTTTTTTTTTTTTTAGTTAGGTTGTTTGTCTTTTTATTATAGTTTTGTAGAAGTTCTTTTTATGTTATGGATAGAGATCTTCTATGGATTGCCTGTTTATTTTCTTACTAGTCTTTTGATGAACAGAAGCATTTATGTTTGATGAACCCTGGTTTATCAGTTTTTTGTTTATGATTTAAGAAATCTTTGCTATCTCCAGATCAGAAGGGTATTCTCCTATGCTTTCTTTTTCTATGGGTTTTATAGTTTTAGATTTTACATTTAGGCCCATGATCCATCTTGAATTAAAGTTTGTGCATAGATGTTTTAGGGGATTATGATCTTTTTTTTTTTTTTTTCTTTTTTTTTTTTTTATTATCTTTTTTTTTTTTTTTCACACACACACACACACTGTATTTTATTTTTACAAGAGATAAATCGACTGACACCAAGCATTGTACATGGATGACCACAACAAAAGCAACAATGATTGCAATTACCAAACATGAAACACACTCATACTGTGTCATAGTATTGACATTCAGTCCAGTAATCCTCCACTGTAACAGCTCCTTTACTTTGCAGTGAAAATTGATTTGTATATTCTTTGCCTCTGAGTCCTTGTGGAATTTTTTTTTTTTTTTTTTAAATTCAGACAGAAAGTCACAAAAATTATACTCATCCTCATCAGTTCACTCAGTCCCATGTAATTAATTTTTTTTTCATCTTGATCTTTTGTTAGCACTTTTATGAGTTCATCAGTTTTTCATTTCAGCTAAGTGTTTTTAATACCTTTGTTTTATATTATCCAGCACTTCTAGATGTTTCTGTTCATTGTGGTGCGGATGGAGAAGTGTCAGCTCAGTTTGCCATGTTGCCAGAATCAGAAAAATTTTTATCATGTCTTCTAGACTGGGAGTGTGCTGTTTTGTAACCCTCTTTCATCTAACAATAGATCATCATGATTTTCCCATAACCTTATATATTCTTCAGGAGCCCAATTTTCAACATTCTGCAGTAGTCTATGAATGTACCATCATTTATTTAACCAATCCCATCTTCTTGGACACCTAGGTTGTTTCCAGTTTCTTTCTATTAACATTAGGGAGGCAATGAACATCCTTATATGCAGGAGCGACTTTCAAAATATGTAACAGCTGGGATGGTCTGGGCTTGGGCACCAACGAGTTGGAGTGCACAGTAGTCACAAATGGCTGGTTTGGCGGCACCGTGTATCCCCACTGTGTGTACATTTACCTTTGCACACACCCTGTGATTTCCCCTGGATACGTTCTAAGAAGCAGCATTTCTGGGTGGCCCAAAGGATAAGGGAACCCTTTAAGACTTTGACATCTCCTTCTAAATGTCTCCAGCCTCATTCTCACTCTAGAAGAGAGTCTAAAAGAATCTAAAAGAGTCCAACAGAATCTCCATTTTCCATTCTCACAGCTGCTCATCTCGTAATAGGTCAAAAAGGCGCTGGGATGGAATTTCTCACCAGAAACTCCCTAGCCAGCTGGGCTTGTGGTTCTCTATCAGAGGCTGATAATGCTCATGACCGATGGGGTATCCAAGGTCCCTGCAGGAAGCCCGAGGGTGGGAGGTTGGAGATGTGAGCATCCGGTGCGTAAGTGCACCTCTGCCTCAACAGGGAGGGGTTGTGGGTCTGGAGGGGGTCCCAGCAGCGGACATGTCAGGGTCTTCAAAACCTGCCCTGGGCTAAGAGCATCGTCTCTGATGTCTGGGCTCAAATCAGCTCCACAGCCAGCTGTGTGACTTTGAGTAAGTCCGTCCTCATGAGCCTCTGTTTTCTCATCTGTAATGTAGGGATGCCTCCTCCCAGGGTTGCCATGAAGCATACATTAATCAAAATGATGTGCACATCTCCCAGGCCTGGCACCGGGCAGCCAAGCTAAAGAAATGGTAGGGATGAGGTGGGGGTTGGTGGCAGCAGCTCTGCTGATGTGTGAAGACAGACTTGTGAACTCCTATTTCTTTTCTTCTGCAGGCTGAGTGTCCCTGGTTCCTTCAGAAGGGAAGGAGGCCAGGAAACCTGGACTAACCCAGAGAGGAGACCATGAGGTACACAGTACAAATCTTCCCACTCAGGAGCCACAGCACCTTGTGTTTCTACACAAGCATTTGTCCTTACCACGGCCTGCAAGGTCCCCCACATTCCAGCCCCTCCTCCCGCTCTGAGCCCAAGTCCTACCACTCTGCCCACCCTGCACCACCCCAGCCTTCCTGTAGTGCTTTGAACACTCAAGAACCCTCCAGCCTCAGGGCCTTTGCACTTGCTGTTCTCCCCACCTGGAATGCTTTTCTGAATCTTTACAGGATTCAGTCCCTTGCTTTATGCAGGCCTCAGCTCAAATGTCACCTCTTTAGAAAGGCCTGCCCTGGTCACTCCATCTATAATGGCAGCCTGCCCCTGCTGCCATCCTGTCCTTCATTGTCTCTATTCCCTCACCCCATTTGTTTTTCTTTCTAGCACTTATCCTTACTTAAAATTATTTCGTACATTTCTTTGTTGCTTGCTTATTGCATCTCACCTCACAAATAAAGTATAAGCCCCTCGGGGGCAGAGACTTTGCTTTGTTCACTGCTGTATCCCCAGAACCCAGAGCAGTGCCTGGCACATGGTAGATGCTCAACAAATATTGATCCCCTTTCATATGAGTGATTCCCTTTCCTTCATTCCCAGTTTGGCTACTTCATAGCAGTGTGACCTTAGGCAAGTCACTTCTCTCTGCCCCTCAGTTTTCTCATCCATACAATGGGGTTAACTAGCCATTATACGTGGCACAGCTGGACAGCCACAACACTAAGGTTGCAGAAAGGCCTGGTGCTGAGGAAACCTGCTACCGCGTGCCCCTCCCAATGCAGATCCTCTAGGAATAGGTGACACAGGTCACTTCAGAAGGCTTTAGCTTAGCTCCCCCTGACTGGGGAGGGAACCGGCCTGGAGGGGCTGCTACTGGGTGAGGGGCTGCCACTGGGTGAGGTGCCTGCCACTTCTTACCCCATCACCCCACCCTGCTCTCCAGCTGGGATTTTTGCACGGGCTCCTTCAGGCCCCATGAATAATAGATGATGTGTGGGGCCCTTTCAGAGCCTCTCATAATCCCTGGGGAAAAAAGAAGTCTTTCTCTGTCTTGTTTTGATCCCCTGTCTTGGCCTCCCTCTCTGCACATGAGTCACCCTGTATTAATCCTGCAGCTTATCTGGGCGGGTGGCCCAGAAGCCTCACCTTGGAGCCCCAGAGGCAGGGCTGGGGAAAAGAGCCTCCTAAGAGTGTGGGCGGCCAGTGGGCAGATCAGGCCCAGGAGTGGTGCTCCCAGGCTGGCCTGGATCATTCTAGAAGCAATTCTAGCCCAACCTGCAGACACCAGGCAGAATCCCCATTCCTTCCCAGGAGGAAGCCTGTAGCTACTCTGAGGGCAAGCATGTGCCCAGGGAATGGACCATCTGTGGCCCCACTGGGAACCATGCACACTTCTTGGGCACTGGCCATGGGCAGGCATCACGCTGGACACTTCACATATCTTATCTTGTTTCTTCCTCTTGAACCTCTGGAGAGGTAGGGGTGGTTGGTCTCATTATACAGCTGAGGAGGCAACAGAGAGGTGAACTTGCCTAGGGTCACACAGCCAGCAAATGGTAGGTCTCTCTGCCTCTGCATCCACTTTCTTTCTATGACTCCAGAGAGACAACACCAAGAATTCAGGGTGGGTTTCTGGGATTTGCCCACCAGGGCGTAACCAGAAGCCTATCAGACAGGAGTGTGGGGTCACATCGGACTAGAAAGGGCCAGGCCCACCAGCATAATGAAAAGACATCCCAGGGGTGATCCCCCATGGCACACACCCCACTCATCTCCACTTAGGAGCATTTACTCACCATCCCCGCCCCCCCCCCCCCCGCATGGGTGTGACCTTTGGTGCAACAATTACACCAGTAAGCTGAGCACTCCACTGGGAATTAAAAATCTTAAATTCTACCATCAGCAGGGCCACAGAGCTTCTCTGTGATCCAGGCAAGTCATGACTTTCTTGTTTCCTCGTTCATGAAATAATGGATCTTGTTCTTTGTTGGGAGATCCAGGTTCTAGAAGCTAGGATGCTCATAGGTGATTTTTTTTTTTTTTTTTTTTTTTCATAGGTGATTTTTAAAGCACTGCGGTAGTTACACCTCTTCTTCCAGGACACATAGCCCAGCTCCCGTGTGTGGACACAGGCACCTCAGTCCTCACCTATGTTCTACTGAAACTCACTCCGTCTTCCAGCCTTGCAGGTGTGAGTGAAGGGTGAGTGTTGCTATAGCCTTCAGGGCACAGCGGGTTTGCTGCCCAGTATCCTCCCCAACCCTTGGTCTATGTGGCAGTCAGGGAAGTTGGCTGACCCCACGCCAGGGTTGACCTATGAGTGGCCTGGCCACTTAACTGCCCATGGATCAGCTGGCCGGACTGGTTCAGGGGAGGGCCTGGGACCCAAGATGACCTGTCAGGAATGAATCTCAAGATTTTGCTGGAAACGCTAGACTAGGTGCTTGTCCTTCTCTGCATGATGTGAATGAAGAAAGATTTAACTCTGGGCGCTGCTGGCAGCCATCTTTAGACCACAGATGGAAGGTCTGCTTGACGCAGATGCCTTATGGAAGCAGCCAACCCATGAAGTAGATAGGGAGAAACCCAAAAGTCCTGGATTGAACTACCCTTGGCTGTTCAATTACATGAGCTTTTTTTTTTTCTGTCACATGCAACCAAAAGCATCCTAATGGATACTGACACACAGCAGAGGACCAATAAACGTTTATCAAATTGAAGTTTGCTTCAGAGTTCAGCACCATGATCTGATGCACAGTAGGGCCCTTGGTTTAAGAAAATATAACCTGAGGCTGATTGAGAACCCACTATATGCCGGGAACAGAGCATGGTCAGTCAGGTAAGAAAGTGAAGGCCCGAGAGGGGACTTGTCTCCAAATGCAGAGCTGGGCAGCGAGAGCCTTGGGTCCTAGCTGATCTGATTATTAATTCCACAAAAGTAGGGTAAGAGGGTTGTCCTGTTTCCTGTGGTCAAGAGGCTTACTTCATATCTCAGTGCTCTCTTTTTCCCTCCTGGAAGCTGCCTCCAGACTGGCCTCTTCTCTCCGGGAGGTCTCTGGACAAGCTCAGATCTCCTGGGCCATCCCTCCCACCAGAGGGGCTCTGACAGGCCACTCCCCGCCCAGACACCGACTAGCCTCCCTTCTGAGGCACCATTAAGAACAGAGGCAGAGTTCAGGATATCTGATGTGGTGCCCAAGTGCCCAGGTGGAGGCAGTGCCTGAGATTGAAGTGCAGGGGCCCTTGCAAACACCTACTGTGCACCAGGCAGCGGGAAAACAAGGAACAGGACAAAGGCAGGGCTGCCTCATGGGGCAAAGTCTAGTGACATCAAACAACAGTTACCCAATGTGCAGAGCCGGCTCCAGGCATGCTTAATAACCCTACACACACATGTACACGCAAGTACACACGTACACAAATGTACACACAATACACATACACATATATATACACACAGTACACACACAAGTATGCACACACACATATACACACACATACACACGTGTACACACACAGTCCACAACAATGAAATAGACAGTTTTATGAGTACAAATAACTAGATAACAATGCAGGGGAGAAGCTCTGTAAGGATCCACATCAAACTGCTAACAGTGGTTGCTGGAGATGAGGGTTGTCCAGAGGGACTTGAGCCTCCTCTATAGTGTTCATCCCTGGAGGAGAATGTATTCTTGTTTGATTTGTGCTCCTAAAAATTAATTTAGAAAAAAAGATCAAATCTGGGAACATAGTTAACTCATGGTAACTGCCTTTTTCTGGGAAAAGCATCCAGGGTGCTGACCACTCGTCTCAAGGCAAAGAGTAGAAGAAACACACAAGGGAGAGGGGACAGACTCAAGTGAAGGAGGAAGCCCAGAGGCCCCACCTCTCCCCACCTCTAATCACGCCTGGGATAGAGCACCCCCCCCCCCCCCCCCCCCGTCAGCCTGGCCCCCAGGGCTCGGGAATTTCCCGGAAGCCTGAGACATCCTGAGAAAACACATCTTCTCACGGCCTTTGGGCAAATGGAGTTGGGTGAGTGTCTTTTAATTAGCATTTTCATCATTTTTCTGTATTTTACAAAATCCAACACATGATGGGGGTGGCAGGGTTGAGGCTTCAGAGAGGAGAGGTCAGGGTTTTACTAGGTCTGATACCCAGAAGAGAAATGTTTTCTGGACAAATCTAACCCCGGGGTCAAACAAACTTTTGCCAATAATTTTAAAAATATTTTGTATTCCATGTTTGAATGACACAAGTAATATATGAGAAGATTCTCTTAAAAATTAAAACCGTCCTGATGAAGTTGAGGTTCCCTCTGCCCTACACTCCCCATCCAGTCCCCTCTGGAAAGTGACCATCCTACATGACTTGATGAACGCCCTTCCAGAACTTACTTGAGGCCTTCATATATATATATATATACACACATGGACCTATTGAAATGTGTCATCCTGGCTTGGCTTTGTTTTTTAATAATTAGTAACATGCTGTACATATTCTTCTGCAGCTTTTTTTCTTCTTAACAAGTCTTAGAGATCTAAGTCAGTTCACACACATTTTTTTGTTCTTTTTAAATACCACAAAGAACCTAGGCATTGAGGTGGCATACATTATTTAACTGTTTAACACAGTGATTATTTAAAACAAAACAAAAAATGTGTGTCAATTTATAAAGTAAAGGAAACTACGCCTCTCCCACCACCACACCTAACTCTGAACTTCAGTTTCCTCATCTATAAAATGGAGGCATCAGCCTACGTGATCTCTGTGGGCATTTGTGATTTGAAACATTTTCTCTGCCCCCTGTGGATGCCCTCACTAGGGGTCCCCCTGCGGCACCTGGTTTCCTCTTCAACCATGGCTTTCCCGGGGTCTGTATGTGAGTCAGCCCTCCCCTCGCCCAGCCCCTGGCTTGCACCGGCCCCCCTGACCGACCTCTCAGGTTTGCTCCAGCTCCTCTGACAAGCCTGTGGCAAGAGAACGCACACGGAGCTCCTGTAGCTGCCTTAAAATAGTAGGTTTGTCTCACCCCCATGCTCCTCCGAGGCAGTCATGCTTGGTTTTGTCTGGAACTGCCTGGAAATGGAGACAATGGGCCCCCGTACACTGTCTCCAACTCTCAGAAGCTGGAGGCTTCAGGCAAAGGACCAACCCTTTACACCAAGGGTCCTTTCTGATCAGTGCAGAGGAGTGGGGGACTCAGGCAGAAGCGGGAGGCTAGAATGGACTTAACGGCATGCCCCACTTCAGCAGGGCGATGGCCAACCCTCCCCTTGTCCCGGCTGCCCCCCAAGAGGGCTGCCCTCCTGAGGGACCCAGTTGGGTTCTGCCTCTGCACAGCTCTGTTCCCCACAAGATAACACCTGTGTGTTGTAAGTGCTTTCCAACCATAAGCTCATTTAGTGATGCAAAGACCCTATGAGGTAGGTTCTGCTATTATCCCCATCTGGCACATGAGGAGACTGAGGTCAGTACCCCAGGTAAGCACAGCTACTCAGGGGCAGAGCCAGTCCCAGGCAGCCTGTTTTCCAAACCATGACACTAACAACTCTCTATGATCCCACCCCTTTGGAGGGGATGGGAAGAACTTTTCATATTGAGGGTGCTGGTAATAAGAGGACTTACCTCAGGGTGTATGATGGAAAAGTCATTTATGGAGCCAAGGAGGCATGAGTTCCAACTGTATACTCTTTCTCACCCCAGGACCTTTGCACATGCTATTTCCTGTGTCTGGAATATTCTTTCCATCCTACCCACCCTTCTGCTTATCCTCCTTTTACCTAACTCTTCCCATGGCTGATCCTTGTGAGGCTTATAGACCAGAGCTGGGCATAAAATGTTCAACCAAGAGACTGGCACATAGTAGGTCTTCAGTAAACAAAAGGCAGGCCTGAAGGAGTTATGATGAGGCACCACTAAGGACATGGAAGCAAGAGGGCTTTGTACCTGGGAGTGTACCGAGCGGGCAAAGGCACTTGGCTGCCTCCCCCACCCCACCCCCATGCTTCTGGGTGCCCTCTTTCCAAGGTGGTGAGAATAGAGACTAACTGCCACCTCCCTGAGCCATTTCACAGAAAAATTACTGCCAAACCTCCCAGCTCCTTAGCAGGGCCCCAGCTGCTCTGAGTTCTCCATGTTGTGGTTGCCATGGCAGCAAAGTGGGTTCTCACCTGCCCCAGCATCCTGTTAACTGCACTGATTTTCTCTGTATTCTCTGAGGCTACTCTGTGCCAAGGCCTGTGCCAGACCCGGGGTACACAGAGGAAATAAGACATTCCTGAGTCCAGAGAGAGCCCATTAGGAAGGAGCCTTGAAGGAAAAGATTGGTGACTTGACTGCACACACACACACACAGAGGCATGCATGTACACACTCTAGAACCTTGAGCACAAGCAAATGAAAAATCCAGGCATTCACAAGCTTGTGGGCGGCAGGGGAAGAGACATACACAGATTATGAAGTGATGCTCTGATTGTGATTCACAGGCCATAGGAGGACAACCCCTTGGGTGGGGGGCACCATGGTAGCCACTGTTGTGTCCCAGCTGTATTAGTTATCTACTGCCACATAATAAATTACCCCCAAACTAAGCAGCCTAAAACAACAAACACTGATTATCTCCCACAGTTTCTAAGGATCAGGAACCCAGGAGCAGCTGAGCTGGGTTGTCCTGGCTCTAGGTCTCTCATGGGGTTGCAGTCAAGCTGTCAGCAGGGCCGCAGTCTGTGGAGGGACTGGAGTGTCTGCTCGAAGCACACGCACGTGGCTGTTGGCTGGAGGCTTCAGCTCTTGGTCATGTGAGCCTCTCCTCAAGGCTGCTCATGACAGAGCTTCTTCCAGCGCAAGTGATCCAGGAGAAGGAGAGTGTGCACGAGTGATCCACAGAGCAGCCAAGAGAGAAACCACAGTTTTCTGTAACCTAATCTCAGAAGTGTCATGCCATCTCTTCTACCCTACGCTATAGATCACACGGACCAACCAGCACAATGGAAGAGGAGACTACACAAGATATGAATGCCAGCAGATGAGATCATTGGGGCCACCTTGGAGGCTGACTGCCACAGTAGGTAATAACCTTTCTTCCTCCCTTGCTAATAAAACCCCAGTTTCAATCAGACGATCCTTCCTTAGCTCCAAAGAGAGAATCTGATTGATTTGAGTTAATCAGGTAATCCCATATTCCTCATCTGGAAGTGGTTCAGAACATGCAGTTGACCCAATCCAGGCCAAGGGAACCTGAGGGACTCTTGAGAAAGCTTTTGCCCCCAGCTACAAGAAAGAAATTATCACATCTTCTCCAAATGTCATATGCATATTTGTCTGGAGATGTGGCAGCCATTTTGCAACCCTGAGGAGAGTCAACACCATCAGTGAGATGGTAGAGAGGGAAAACCTAGTTGTGCCTAAATTAACCAACTCTGGAACTGTCTTATCTCTAGACTACTCGTTAAATGAAATGATGTTTCTCATTGCTTCAGCATCTTTTCATTGAGTGTTCTGTTTTGTTCCACCAAAAAAGTACACCAGTAGAAAAAGGCACCTTGCCAAACATTGGGAACTCAGGCAGGCATCTGAGAGGAAGTGCCTCAATGAATGATTAGTAAGTCACCAGATTAACCAATGGGAGAACGCATTCTAGACAGTGGGAAGAGCATGACAAATGCCCAGAGGTCATGGGGTCATGGGGTCACCTTCCAGTTAAGCTAAAGTGACTGAACTCTATCCGGAGGGTGATGGGAGCCACAGGGAGGGATGTGGTTTCGCTTTTCAGAAGGACCCCTCTGGAGGTTGTGAGGCAGGAGGAAAGCAGGTGAGCCGGCTCTATCTCGTGTTTGGACCTGTCCAGACCAGAAGCGTGGCTCCCTGCAGAGAGGTGAGCGCCAGGGCTGCACCAAGGCCGATGGCTGGATGCAGGAGCCCTCACCACCCAGAGCTCAGAGGAGGGACTTAGATCTAGAAAGTGACAAGGTCAGATCACATCACACCACTCCCTGCTCTAAAATCATCCTGTGCTTTCTCATCACATGGAGAGTAAACACCAAATTCCTCCCCTGGCCTCACAGGCCCCATGGGATCTGGCCCTGGCCAACCAATGTCTCTGATCTCACCTTACCACACTCTCCTCCTTGCCCAGCATGCTCTAGTTACGCTGGCCCTCAACTGTCCCACAAACATGCCAACCCTGTTCCCACCTCAGGGCCTTTGCATGTGCAGTTCCCTGCCTGGAATGAGTCTTCTGTGGCTTCTCCCTTGGCTGCCTGTGGCTCAACCTTCAGGTCGTGGCTCAGATGTCACCTTCTCAGAGGTGTCCTCCCGACCACCCCATTCAAAGTAGTCTTCCCGTTCCCTGTTACCCTCTATTACATCACCCTGCTTGTCTCCCTCTAGCACTTATCCCTACTTCGAAATATCTTGTGTGTTTTTTCATTTGCTGTATATTGTCCGTCTATATTATTGTCTGTCTGCCCCATTATCCTGTTTCCTACTATCTCTCCCTAGTACTGGTAGATCCCAGTACTGTTTGTGGTACAAAGTGGGCCCAGATAAATATTTCTCAGCCCATACTCACATCTTGGCCTTCATGTGGAACATGAGGCCATTGAGGCGGATAAGAAATCACCCTTGTAGGCAGTAAGATACCCAACCCATTTTCCCATCTTGTTGCTGTTATGTCTGAATCAATATCTGGCAGATTCTATAAGTAACTTTGAGGATGGAGACTGTGTCTTTTACTCCCCACAGGGTCTGAGTACAGTCCCACGTAGAGATATTTAACAAGCACTTGTTCGTTCACACTGATGGTGATGCTGATGATGATGACAAGCTTTGCTTTTTTTTTTTTTTTTAATTTTTATTTATTTATTTATTTTTGGCTGTGTTGGATCTTCGTTTTTTCTGTGCGAGGGCTTTCTCCAGTTGCGGCGAGCGGGGGCCACTCCTCATCGCGGTGCGCTGGCCTTTCACTATCGCGGCCTCTCTTGTTGCGGAGCACAGGCTCCAGACGCACAGGCTCAGCAGTCGTGGCTCATGGGCCCAGTTGCTCCGCGGCATGTGGGATCCTCCCAGACCAGGGCTCGAACCCGTGTCCCCTGCATCGGCAGGCAGATTCTCAACCACTGCACCACCAGGGAAGCCCCAAGCTTTGCTTTTAAGTACCAATTTGCAGAGATTACTCTGGACTTTCTGTTAGCCCATCATCAAACTTCTGGGAACTGTGGAAATAGTCATCTAAGGTAGAGCCCTTACCTTGAAGAATTTACAGTCTCAACAGAGAAGCCAATCAAAATTCTAAAGAATACAGCACAAGACAGAGGAAAGGGCATGGGCTCTGGAGTCTAATAGGCCTTAGTTTCAAATTCCGTCTCCACCACTTACTGCTGTTGACCTGGGAGAAGCCTTAACCTCTCCGTGTCTCTTTTTCCTTGCCTACAGATGAAGATAGTCATTCTCACCTCAAAGGGTTGTAAAAACATAGTTCAGTAGGTAGCACTCCCCCAGCAAATGATCTTCAGGAATATAACTGTAACCAGATTACAACACGGTAGTCTTACGGTCAACTGCTGCTTGTGTTTGCATTCAGATGTTCCAACAATCAATAAGAGCATTTGGAATGTTTATTATAACTATTCTTGAAAAGCTCTAATGGGAGCTCTCATCAGATCCAGTAAATTTTATTAAAAATCCTGGCCACAGAGAATAAGCTCCATGAAGCCTCTCCAAAGTTATGTTTTAAAAGAGAGTGCTTATCTTTTAGAGACACATATTGCAATATTTACAAATAAAATGCCACAATGATAGAGATTTGTTTCAAAATAATCCAGTGGGAAGGGGGTGACATGGGTGAAAGAACTAATGAACCAGGACTGTCTAGAACTTGAAGACTGTTGTAGCTACAAGGTGAGCACGTGAGCACATGGGACTTTAAGCTGTATTTTCTATGGTTTTTATTTGTGTTTGAAATGTTTCCTAATAGAAAGTATGTTTTAAAACTCTCTAAAGAACCTCATGAGAAAGACAGTCTAATGTCCATTTCACAGATGAAGATGAAACACAGAGAAGTTCAGTTACTTGTCCAAAGTCACACAGCTCATTTGGCAACACAGCTAGTATTCAAAACCAGGTCAGCGTGACTCCAGAACCCAGACTCTGTCTACAACACCAGTCACTAGGAAAAAAATGACAAGACAATAAAAAATCTGTGCAAATGTTCACAGAAATATATGTTTAGTCAAACAACCAAAAAAGAACAGTTTTAAGAAGCCCGAAATGAAATATAAGTAGAAGGAAAACATTTCCTCAATCGTCAGTCTGGTGGAGGGGGAGAAACCCTGCTCCTTTTCCTCGAGCCTGGTTCTCTTTCTCTTCCTCCAGGGTTTCAGAGGGTAGTAATAAATAATAATAGTAATAAATGGGTTCTATCTTGCCAACAAGGCTGACCCTTCTCCCCGAGTCTCCCAGAGACCCCCAGACAGGCCTGGGCACAGCACTGACCCTCCACAAAGGCTGCCAATTTGGTACTGGATGGAGAATGGGGGGACACATCTTGGTTCCTTAATGTCCAGCAGCTGGGGTTCAGATCCAGCTTGCCCCCTCCTAGCTGTGTAACCTTGGGCAAGTCACTCTCTCCCTCTGACCCTGGCAGGGCCCTTAGCACATTGTTGGGCAGGTAGGACTCACTGGAGAAGTGTCTCCTCTCCATCCCCAAGCAAGCCTTGCCCAGTAACATTAAGCATTAATCCAGCCCCCTGGGTGAAACCATGATAAACTGTGAATGAGTGAAAACCGACTTACTAAGCCTGGAGTTGAATCATACCCTGCACCTTCCGCATCCGTGAGGGCTCATAGCGCAGAAGGCAGATGAATGGGCTGAGTACGCATCTTTGACTACGCAACTCTAGCATCTCCAAGCACAGCACTGCCACCAGATACTCCCCTTTCACATGGAGGATAAGGCGGGGGCTCACCTGTGTACCTGGGCACGGTCTCTCTAGAAGATTGGGTCCCCAGCAGGGCGCTTGCAATGGGCGCGGCAGTCCCAGCCAGAGAGAGCTTGGAGTGATGGACTGTCTGACCACCCATTTCAGATGAAGAAGCAATCGACTGAGAAACAAATTAGAATCTGATGGGTTTGTCTGTCACCCAGGACTCTTGTCTGTCCACTCAAGGATGCTTTTAAGAGAGGTGACAAAGCCCTCTGGTGGCGAGCATGCCACCTGCTGGAAGAAATCCTCCCAGAGCACATGGGGAATAAGAAAGCAGTGACTGCCCCCATGTGGCAGGAGTCAGGAAGACAGGACTCTTGATTAAAGAGCCAAAAACCCCAACAGCCCCCAGCTGACATGACAGCCAGTAAAAGCTGCCTTTTAATGAGCACCTACTATGTGCCGGGCTCTTTTCATGAGCCTTCTCATTTAATCCTCATCATAATCCTGCATGGGCCCATTCAGATCACTGAGGCTTTAAAAGAGGTTTGCTGCTCCGGCCAAGGTCACTCAGTTACTCAATAGGAGAACCAGGGTCAAACCCAGGCCCAAGAGCCCCAAAGCCCAGGTGCTATTTGCCAGATGGGGAGGAGAGAGGAAAAGGATGAAAATAACATTTATTGAGCGTCGTCTGTGTCCCAGGCAGTGTGGCTCCCTGGTGGTAAGAGCCACCAACACTTAAACTAAGTGCTTACTGTGTGTCCAGTGTGTTCTGTTCTAGGGGCATTCCCCAAGCCAGGTCATTTCACCTTCACAATAACCCTGGGACTATTTTCGTATTTCCAGTTTATAAATGAGGCCCCGGAGAGGATACGTACCCAGGGTTGCACAGAGGTTAAGCTGGGCTCTGAACCCAGGCAGTCTGGAGGCACAGCCTGTGTACATAACAGCTCTACCGTGCAGCCTTTCGGATGAGCGCTCACTGCATCCGTCTGAGCAGGGAAGAGTCGATGGCCCTCACCCTTGGTGAAGATAATATCCGCCAGATTGCTTCATTGTACCCTAGTCCTCTTGTAATTGATAAGTGTAGGACAGCTCTGCAAGATCATGTGACAGCTCTGTTCAACAACATTTCACGCATGGGTTTTAACCTTCACTCATGATCTTTGCCTGAAATCAATTATTGGTTGCAAAATGGTGATTTTATACTTCTTTTATCCCTTCTAAATGTATTAGTTGATACTCTAAAAGAGAACTCTCTTTCCTCTTCTTCAATGTCATTATAAATTCATGGATTTTAAAAATTCAGTATATTATAATCCATTCCCATTGCTTTTCTTTTTGATATTTAAATCATGCCTGAATTGACCAGTGGGAGCCCCTTCAAGCAGACTTCTGTGTCCTTTTTGTCCTTTCATCTTGTCCTCATTGGTCTTTATGCTCGAGACTTACCTTGTACTCTCCTTGCCCCAAACCAGGAATCTGCCACTTGGTCAAAGAGTTCCTTTTGGTGAGAAATGGTATTTAGAAACCAACACCTAGGGGATAGATGTGCTCACTGCTGCTTTACTTTAGTTTTAGTTATTAGTTTATGATGATTGTCCCTATTCAAGTCCAATACCACAGGTTTCTTTTGGCACTTTCCCCCATTCTTATTTGCATCTTCCTTCTTCCAGAGTGAGAACTCTGGCTCACAATAACATCAATATATAACTCTGTTTCACAGTACACACAAACTACTACACCAATATCACTAGCAACAACAACAAAAACTCCACTAAGTAAAGTTCATGATTTATTTGAAGCTCTTTTCATCCTTAAAATATATCCAGTGGGGCTTCCCTGGTGGCACAGTGGTTAAGAATCTGCCTGCCAATGCAGGGAACACGGGTTTGAGCCCTGCTCCGGGAAGATCCCACATGCCTCGGAGCAACTAAGCCCGTGCACCACAACTACTGAGCCTCTACTCTAGAGCCCACGAGCCACAACTACTGAGCCCACGTGCCACAACTACTGAAGCCTGCGCACCTAGAGCCTGTGCTCCGCAACAAGAGAGGCCACCGCAATGAGAAGCCTGTGCACCACAACAAAAAGTAGCCCCCGCTCGCCGCAACTAGAGAAAGCCCACGCACAGCAATGAAGACCCAATGCAGCCAAAAATAAGTAAATAAAATAAATAAGTTAAAATATGTATATATATATCTGATGAAGAGTATGTGGTCACAGTCATGGAACTACTTCCACTGTCTGGGTGGTTGGTATCAATTTGACAGACAGCTTCATTTGTTTCTATTTGTATTCAAACTTAGGGTTACTTTTCCCATCACTTCTATTTCATCTTATTTTTTGATTAGGTAAACTACTTACATGGCTCAAAAGTCAAAAACTATAAAAGGATAGTGTCTCTTTCTTCCATTCCTATCTTTTCTGCTCCATTCATACCTACTCCCATCGGTAATCATTCCCATGATTTCATTATTCTTCCCATGTACCATTTTTACAAAACAAAAAGATAGATACATATACATATATACATAGAGTCTTATTTCTCTTTCTCACAAAAAAGATCACATGCTATAAGTACTTTTTTGCCCTTTGCTTTTTTGCACATAAAAATAAATCTTGCCCAAATAGCCAAAGCAATCTTGATAAAGAAGATCAAAGCTGGAGGCATCACATTTCTGGATTTCAAACTATATTACAAAGCTATGGTAATAAAAACAGTATACCACAAGGGATTAATATCCAACGTTTATAAACAGCTCATACAACTCAGCATCAAAAAAACAAACAACCCAGTTAAAAAATGAGCAGAAGTTCTGAACAGACATCTTTCCAAAGAAGACATACAGGTGGCTAACAGGTACATGAAAAGGTGCTCAACATCACTAATCATCAGGGCAACGCAAATCAAAACCACAGTGAGATCTCACCTCACACCTGTCAGAATGGCTGTTATCAAAAAGACAAGAAATACCAAGTGCTGGTGAGGATGTGGAAAAAGGGGAACCCTTGTGCACTGTTGGTAGGAATGTAATTTGGTGCAGCCCCCATGGAAAACAAAATGAAGTTTCCTCAAAAAATTTAAAATAGGGACTTCCCTGGCAAACCAGTGGTTGGGACTCTGTGCTTCCACTGCAGGGGGTGAGGATTCGATCCCTGGTTGGGGGAACTAGGATCCCGCATGCCGTGTGGTCCGGCCAAAAAGTTAAAAGAAAAATTAAAAATAGAACTACCATACGATCCAGCAATTCTACTTCTGGGTATTGGAAGGAAATGAAAACACTAGCTAAAAAAGATAAATGCACCTGCATGTTCATTGCATCATTATTTACAATAGCCAAGACATGAAATAACGTAAGGGTCCATTGATGGTTAAATGGATAAAGAAAATGCAGTATACATATGTGTATGCATGTATATAGATATACACTGGAATATTATTCAGCCATGAAAACAAAGAAATCTTGCTGTTTGCGATAACATGAATGGACCTTGAGGGCATTATGCTATGTGAAATAAGTCAGAGAAAGACAAATGCTGTATGATCTCACTTATATGTGGAATCAAAAAACAACAAGAAAAAACCATAAATACAGAGAAGAGACTGGTGGTTTCCAGAGGCAGGGTTCTGGCCGGGGAGCAAAAATGGGTGAAGAGGGTCAAAATTATCTTATAATTTCCAGTTATAAGATAAATAAATCATGGGGATGTAATACAGAGCATGGTGACTATAAGTTAATAATACTGTACTGTATACTTGAAAGTTGCTAAGAGAGTAGATCTTAAAAGTTCTTACCACCAGAAAAAAATTGTAACTATGTGTGATGATGGATGTTAACTAGATTTATTGTGGTGATCATTTTGCAATATATACAAATATCAAATCATTATGTTGTACACCTGAAACTAGTATGATGTTATATGTCAATTATATCTCAATTAAAAGATGCATCTTAGAAACTACTCCACATCAGTTCCTAGAAATCCTCCTCAATCTATTTGAAAAAGTAATGTTTAATTACACAAGCAATAATGGCTGTCTTCTGGTTTTTTAAAAGCTGAACCTTGTATGTAAAGCTGAAGGCTCTCTCGAGACCCCTCCAGTCCCCACACCCCCGTGCAGCCCTCCCCAGAGTTTGGTGTTCATCCTCCAAGATCTTTCCCCACACATGTGTTCAGCCATATGCATACTTGGAGAAGATTTCTTTATGTAGATGTTACCACATAATAAACATCACTCTGCAGACGAGTTTTCTCGACTCAACAATGCATGGGGATTCAGCCATGTTACTAGGGAGCGTTCCCCCTTTCCTACCCAAAGAAATTCATCAGCCCTTGAAAGCCCAGCTCAAATGTCACCCCCTCTAAAAGCCTGCCACAGCATGGCAAGACTGAAGGCGTCCTTCCTACCCCTGGGCTCCCACTGCCCGTGGCTTAACTTGACTTTGTCCTAATAACTATAAAACACGTACAATCTGTGACACACAGCAAGCCCATAGCACAATTGTAGGCACATAGTAGGTGGTATGAGAGCTCCTGAGAACAAGGCCCATGTCTTCATTCAATATTCTTTCAACAAACATGAACTGTGGACCTACTATGTGCCAGGCCCTGGAATGGGCACTGGGCAGAGAGAGGAAAAAAGGGCAGATACGGCCCGTTGGTCAATTTCGAATGCAGTATGAGGTAGTGGTTAATAGCATGGATTCTGCAGCCAGCGGCCTGAGTTTGGATCCTGCCTCAGCCACTTACAAGCTGTGTGACCTAGCTGATTCCGTTTTTATTTAAAATTCTTGTATTTTATTCATCATAGATTTTTTTCTGCATTAATTTTGGTTTCTTTAAATATTGCATTTACATAGTACTTATTACTTATCTTGATTACTGAGGGTCTTTTGCCCCCCACCCCTTTAAACTATGCATCTGAGGCAAGTGCCTCACGCAGCTCACCCTAGTCCCAGCTCTGCCTTGTGAAAAGATTTAATTCCTTTGTGCCTTAGTTTCTTCATCTGGAAAATGGGAATAACAATAGCACTTCCCTCTCAGTGTTGCTGTGAGGATTAAATAAGCTAATATATGCACAGAACTTATGCCAGAGCTCAGCAAGTGTTAGGTAAATATTAACTGTCATGTGACCATAGTGCCAGGCACATGGGGGCACACGGTTAACGTTGCTAATAAATGAATACAATAGCTACCACATGCTCGATATTTAATTCAGCACCTCTTACAATCTTCATGTCAAACGGGGGTTTTCCACAGTTCTCTGGAGTATGTAATGTGTTCAGCGCTTCTCTTGCCCTGCAAAGATTTGTTTCAAATGTGATCTTACAGTTCTTTTCTAAAGAGTAAAAAGGTCTTCCCTCCAACCATCTCAGCATTCTTGAAAAACTCCATTCATCTTTGTCCATGATCATCTCTTACGTTTTCCTGCAGCAAGCTCTCCACGGCTCCAGGACGCCTCCCCGGACCTGAGTCACTAATGCATCTCAATTGTCTGTCATCATTGCCTTCATGACCTTGCTTTCCATTTGCATTCAAGATACTAATTCATGAAGGACATTTACAAAAATGTTCTTCCATTGTCTGTCTTCTGTCAGAGCAAAAACCCAGTGAGTGCCCGGGGAAGCCCTGCCTCTCTCATTACTTATGATCTTTCAACTCACAGCCATCCATCTTTCAACTCTTCCTTCTGTTTACGCCAGCCCCTTCCTGGGCTAGCTGGCTGGCTTTTAAATACAGCTCAATTATTAATCTTTCTCTAATTGAATTGTTCCTTTTGCCTTTCTTACTCCATACATAGTCATTCTTTTCCCCCACTTTCCGTATTATCTCTACTTGCTTTCCGTTCAGAATCTTTTTTTTTTTTTTTTTTTTCCGTTCAGAATCTTGATGTTCTAGGCCCAACTCTATTCTCTGGCTTCCCAGCCTGTTCAAATTCAAAGCAATCAATACTGATCTCCATTTCCGTTTAGTACTTCCTGATTGTCCCCAATGCCACTGAATGCATCCATTTGGAATGCATCCTCTATCTTCCGGAATCCATTTCCCTTTTACTAATTAAGTTCACAATAAGGGCCACAGTCAAAGCCACTGTGGTCCTGGCTCCACTCCCAGGAGGCTCTTCTACCCTGGCCTTTGTCCCCAGGTCCTCCTGCACCTCTCCATGCCTACAGAAAACTCCACTGTCTGTCCTTAACTCTGCTGAGAAAAGAAAATGGCCCTGGAGGCTGTCAGACACAGGGAAACCAGGGCACCCCTAATCCCTGGGACACAGGCAGAAATGCCAACTGATTCTTCATCACAATAAAAGCACATTTATTGATTTCCCCCTGGGTCCAAGATCTATTCAGAAGAATGGTTTTTTGTTTTTTCCATTTCTAAGTAGTTTGGGTTTTTTCCTTTAGTTTAAACATGTGTTATTCACATCTCACTTTATTGCTTTGTGAGCAAAGGGTATGGACAATTTCTGCCTTTTGTGTTTAAAATAACTGTTCTTACTGGCTTCAGATAGGATCCATTTTTGTGCTTGGTCCATGGGCACAGTAAAAAAGGTATATTTTTTGCAAAGGACAAGATTTGGTGTGTCCATGAACTCCACTATCATTCTAATGGTAACAGTAGCATGAGCCACCATCCACTCAGAGCTTGCTGTGTGCCAGGCTCTGTGCTGAGCCCTTTCCAAGAATTTTCTCATTTAATCCCCCCAGGATCCTGCAAGAAATGTCTCTTTTTTTGTTGTTGTTATTGTTTTGTTTGTTTTGGGGTCTTCTTGTGTTTTTTTAAAAAATAATTTATTTTGCTTTTTAATTTTTTTATTGAAGTATAGTCGATTTACAATGTTGTGTTAGTTTCAGGTGTACAGCAAAGTGATTCGGTTATACATATATATGTGTATATATTCTTTTTAAAAATTCTTTTCCATTAGAGTTTATTACAAGATATTGAATATAATTCCCTGTGCTATACAATAGGTCCTTGTTTTTTTTATCTATTTTATACATAGTAGTCTGTATCTGTTAATCCCAAACTCCCAATTTATCCCTCACCCCATTCCCCTTTGGTGACCATAAGTTTGTTTTCTATGTCTGTTTCTGTTTTTTGAATAAGTTCATTTGTACTATCTTTTAGATTCCACATATAAGTGATATCATATAATATTTGTCTAAGAAATGTCTCTGTGATCCTCATTTCACCGATGAGCAAACTAAGGCTTAGAGAGGTTCGATACCTTGTGTAAAGTCACATCACCAGAGACATGGAGCTGGGGTTCAAATTTAAGTCTGATTCCTACATTTGGATTCAATTATGATTAAAGTCTTCAGTATCAGGGATTCAAGGAGCTCCTGGCTGGTGGAATGAGCCCCTCAGATACATGTAAAATACTAACCTACCTCCAGATGTGCATTTTTCTGGAGCAAGAGTTCATCGAGCTCATTAGATTCTCCAAAAAGTCAAGAACCAGTTCTCTGTGTCTATATGTGGTTTTTACCTATTTGACCTACCAAAGAATGAGATGGGTGTTTAAACCTGCCCATCTCCTCTTGGGTTTCTTTTTTTTTTTTCTATTCCGCTTTATCTGTTTTTTGCTGCAGTGTTTTCCAGCACATCCAGGCTGATGATTCATATCATTGATTCAAATTGTACCTCTTTCTCAACATAAAGTGACTGTCAACAACTAAATAACGAGTTCTGCAATCCAAGTTTACTGCTTGCCAGCTATGTGACCTTAGAGCATACATTTCCCTTCTCTGAGCTTTGGTTCTATAAAGTGGGGACCCCCATACCTGCCATGGGGACCCTGGTTAGACTCAGCAGAGACCCCCCCCACCTCAAGCCCATGAGGCCAGAAACACGTGCCTACAAATGAATTCCTGTTTCCTCCCTGTGGACATCCCTTCTTCCCTGACGTAAGCAGGTAGCAGGCTCCGGGCTTCCTTGCCTCCTGGGAGATTTAAAGCAGGGCTTTTCCCTTCCAAACCTGAGCCCCCTGAGGAGAACAGGGTTTGAAGAAGAGGGTGAGAAAGGAAGAAGCAGGCCTGCTGGACGACGGCTAACAGCTGGCCTCTTGCTCCCGGCCAGGCTGTGCCAGTCCATCCTGAAAATACACAGTTTCCCAGAACGTCAGTGTCAGATGAGGACGCCTTGTGACAGTGATGGAGCAGAATAAAAAGTGAACACTCCTTCATCACACCCAAGCAGAGGTGAAAACAACCACCCTCAAGCCACCCCCAAGTGAGCAAACATCCCCCTCCTGCCTGACCCAAGTGACTGCTACTCCATTTCTCCTGCCTCCTAGGTGAACAGTACTGCCTGATCATCCAGTTACCCCTGCTTCCTGACAGCACCAACCTAGAACAAACCCTGGTTCTTCGAGCCGTCCCTTACACCCTCCAACACAGACCCCAAGCCCCTAACAAGCCCCTCGTCACGCTCTCTCCCACAGATGCCCAAGCTCCCCATGGTGTGTGTCCCTCTTAAAGAGGCAGGTAACACACCCACAGGTGTGTCTGCCTACAGGTGTGTTCTGGGATGCTTGGCTGGTGGGCATCAACAAGGAATCTCCCCCAGGACGAAAGGAGCCCTCCCCAGGCTTGGGAGGAGCAGGAGGGTCTGTAGGTCTGAGAGCAGAAGGGAGCTGTGCCTGCTCCCAGACTGCACCTTGAGGAGGACCCTGGAATTACCAGGGACGCTGGACCCCAAGCTTCCCCAGGGATCCTGTGCCTGTAGCAGGGTGTGCACCTGCCGTGCAGAGGACATGAAGGGACCATATGGGCCAGAGCCAAGGGTGACTCGGCATGAATGGCTGGACATGATGAATGGAAAGAAAGCTACTGGGGCTTCACTTAGTGTGAAATCCTGTTAGAACCTTGGGAGGGGTTACCCCAAGAGTGGCTGAGCAGTTTGGAGGCAGGGTCAAAAATTAAGCTGGTTTAAGAAAATTAAGAAATGATGTCGTTCTCGGACACCTACATCTGTGACCTGAGTTTCACACCTACTACAAGTAAAAAGAGGGATTAAAGGGACACTGGTGTGTATTAAGTAACTACAGGACAGAGATGCAGTGGGGCTTCTGGAAGGGTCTGACCCTGGCCTGAAAGGAAGCCAGGACTCTGTGTTCACCTCCCATTCCTGCTTCTCTCCACAGGTCTGTCTGATTCTTTTCTCTCTGCTATTTCACCTGATCCACAATTCAGTCCCTGTGGCAAGAGGTGCCACTTCGCAGCTTCCAAACAGACACCCCTCTCCCAGTCTGGGATCCTGGGGAAACAGAGCCTGAGGCCAAGGCAAGCACTTTGCTGGAGACGGGGATTCAGGTCCCTGGGAGACAAGCAGGAAGCGACATGATTGTATCCCCCCAGCTGTCTTCAAAACCACTGCAGCCTCCCTCCCTATCCTCCTGGCTGTATCTCAGGCACACCTATAGCTCTGTCTCTCAGGGTAAGCTTTGTAGGGTCTTTTGAGGCTCCCACCACTACTGAGACCCTTTTCTGCCCAGTCCCTGGCATTGGTCTCTTTGTGACTCTCCTTCAGAACCCCTGCTCTGAAGGTCCACCCCTCAGTCTCTTTCTGGTGAGAGTAACCAAGCACAGAGCCCTCGGAGGTCCCTTGTCCTGGGGCAGGGGGCTCTCAGGTAGCTCTAGCCCAGTTCCCTTCCCAGTGTGTGTCCTGCCGGGTTCTGGAAGTGGAGGCCATTGCCTCCTGAGCCCTGTCGCTTGGATCGGTTGTTCATAACACACTTTACCTTCTGGCGTGCTGTACAATTGCCTTATTTCTTATGCTTATTGCTTTTTAAAATTTTTAAATTATTTATTTATTTTTGGTTGCATTGGGTCTTGGTTACTGCACACAGGCTTTCTCTAGCTGTGGCGAGCAGGGCTACTCTTCGCTGCGGTGCGCGGGCTTCTCATTGCGGTGGCTTCTCTTGTTGAGGAGCATGGGCTGTAGGTGCACGGGCTTCAGAAGTTGTGGCTCTCAGGCTCAGTAGTTGTGGCGCACAGGCTTGGTTGCTCCACGGCATGTGGGATCTTCCCGGACCAGGGCTCAAACCCGTGTCCCCTGCATTGGCAGGCGGATTCTTAACCACTGCACCACCAGGGAAGCCCCGTTTATTGCTTTTTGTTTGCCTTCCTTGCTAGAACATGAGCGCCACAGGAAAAAGGATCTTTCCCTATTCAGTTCACTGATGTATTCCAAGCACCTCGTAACGTGCCTAGCACATATTAGGGGCTCAGTAAACACCTGTTTTGTATAAGTGATAAATACTTGCATACAAGTGATAGATAAATACTAGTGAATACATAACTGGGCTCCCTGAGCTACCTGCCCTTTGGGGTCATGCTCTGATACACTTTATCTGAGCAGGCAAGGCTGAATCATAACCTTCATATCCATTGGAACAAACTTATAGGGTAACTAAGCACGTAGATTCACCTTGGAATGTTGGGTGTGGGAAGCACTGGGGACGATTAAACAGTCATTGTTGCTCCTATGGGTTGGTGGGGGCTTGGTGGCGGGGGGCGGGGTTGGGGGGGGTGACTGCAGTGGTGCCTTGGCAGCCATGACAGGCTGCCACCTTGTGGCTAAATGAGGAAATGCACCCAATCTGACTTTGGGAAGCAGCTCAATTGCAGGTGACCTCTACTTTTTTAACACACTTAGTCTTTGCAAGTTTTTCCAGGCTCTGTGAACAAGATGAGAGTCACCAGGCCTGGTCCCCTCAGAGGCCTCTTGAGTATGTGCTCACTGATCTGAAATGTAAGCCCAAACCTTTTTTGTGATCGACGTGATCTTTCACACATTCATGCATTCATCCATCATTCATTCATTCATTCAACAAAGATTTGCTGAACAGTTAGGAGGGGTCAGACACTGTGGGAAAGAAGAGGGCCTGCCCTTCCTGTGGAGAAGACAGCCATTCATTAGTCAGCAACTATTTACTCAGAGCCTGCTGGCACCACGTTGGCGTTGGTGGGTAATAACTAATGAGACAGACTGAACTGCCCTCATAGAGCCAACCTTCTAGTTGAAGATAAATAAAAGGATGATGTGAGATCATAAAAAATATATATATTGGTCTCTGCCCGCAGATCTGGCACAGAGCTCCTAAAACCCTTGGAAATTCCTAAGTGATAAGAACACTACGAGCATCTTTTGTTCTAATGAGGCTACTCTGGATGGTCTCCTGAATGCCTCCTCGTTGGGGGCTGGTCACCAGAAAGACCAAGCCATGATTAGAAGCTTAGAATTTTCAGCCCCACTCCAATCTTCCAGAGAGGAGAGAGGGGCTGGAAATGGAGTTAATAACTTATCATGCCTATGTGAGGAAGCCTCCATAAAATTACAATTGTAGGGGGTTCTATGAGCTTCCAAGTTGGTGAACACATCCACACCAGGAGGGCAATCCAGCCCAGCTCCATGGGGACAGAAGCTCCTGTGCACAGGACCCTCCCAGACTTTGTCCTATGTATCTCTTCATCTGGCTGTTCATCTGTATTCTTTTATTTTTTTTTCCTGGTTTTATTGAGATAAAATTGACATACAGCACTGTCTAAGTTTAAGGTGTACAGCATGATGATTTGACTTACATACATCATGAAATGACAACAATAAGTTTAGTGAGCCTCCATCATTTCATATAGATACAGAATTAAAGAAATAGAAAAAAGTATTTTTCCTTGTGATGAGAACTCAGGATTTACTCTCTTAATTTTCATACATAACATACAGCATTGTTCATTATATTTATCATGTTGTACATTACATCCTTAGTACTTATTTATCTCATAACTGGAAGTTTGTAACCTTGTCTACCTTCATCCAATTCTCTTTACCCACCCCCAACCCTGATAACCACAAATCTTACTCTTTTTCTATGAGTTTGTTTGTTTTTGAAGTACAAAAATTACAACACTATGTTAGTTCCTGTTACACAGCATAGTGATTCAATATTTGTATACATTTCAAAGTGACCATCATGATAAGTCTAGTTATGATCTGTCACCATACAAGGGTATTATATAATTATTAACTATATTCCCCCCACATTTCACCCCCATGACTCATTTATTTTGCAACTGGAAATTTGTGCTTCTTAATCTCCCTCACCTATTTCTCTCCTCTCCCTTCCTCTGTATTCTTTATCATATCCTTTAATAAACTGGCAGACATAAATAAGCATTTCTGTGAGTTCTGTGAGCCACTCTAGCAAATTAATTGAACCTGAGGAGCGGGTCATGGGTAGCCTGGGGACCTACTACTTACAATTGGTGTCTGAAGTGGGGTGGGAGCAACCTTGTGGGACTGAGCCCTTAACCTGTGGGATCTGATACTATCTCCAGGTAGATAGTGTCAGATTTGAGTTAAATTATAGGACACCAAACTGGTGTCACAGAGAATTGCTTGATGTGGGGGGAAACCTCCAGATATTTGGTGATCAGAAGTGAAGTGTTCAGTGTGAGTAATAAAGGAGACACACAGGAGAGAAACAGTTGTAGGAGGGAAGAACTGCAGTTTTTCTTAATACAGATGACAATGGTGATAAGTGCTGTGAAGGAAATACACGTGGGAGAGATGAGGGGGGCTACTTAAGGAAGAGCCGCCAAAGAGATGACATTTAAACTAAAGCCTGAAAGACAGGAATGGGCCAGTTGAAGGAAAAGCATTCCAGGAGGAGGGAACAGCATAGCATGTGCAAAGTGGTGGGTGTTCTAGGAATGGAGAGAAGGCCAGAGTGGGTGGAGGGAGTGTACCAAGGGAGGGGCATGAGATGAGGGCAAGAGGTCAGCAGAGGCCAGATCCTGGTGGTCCTTGAGGTCTGGGGTGAGGACTTGGCTTTTATAGATATTAACTGGCCTTTTCTAAAGACCCATCTAGCTGGGGATAGAGGATGGCTTTACAGGGTGTCTTTGTCCTTTTGGGCTGCTATAGCAGAATGTTATAGACTGGCTGGCTTATTTTTTAAAAAAAACAGAAATTTACTTCTCACAGTTCTGGAGGCTGGGAATTCCAAGATCAAGGTGCTAATTTAGAGTCTGGTCAGGGCCTACTTCCTGTTCATAAATGCCTGTCTTTTCACTGTGTCCTCACATAGCAGAAGGGACAAGGGAGCTCTCTGGAGTCTTATTTATTTATTTATTTATGAAATATTACATTTAATAACAAAAGAATTAGGAGCCCTTTATAGCTCATATACATCTAGATACAATGTAGTAACATAATGTTTCACTGTTAATTTTTGCAGCCTTGAAATTTTTGTTTTCACTGGGCCTCCTTATTTTCACCCTCTGAAGCTTTTGCTATTGTATATTTACTGTAAATAATGAGCTCATGAATAAATGCAAACTGATGCTTTCTTTACACTTAAATTTCTAAAAATGTTCGTTCATAAGCTTCCTTTTACATATATCTCATGACTTTCTGATTTTACACAATTTCATTTTTTTAATTGAAGTGTAGTTAATTTATAATGTTGTGTTAGCTTCAAGTGTACAGCAAAGTGATTCAGTTATACATATATATATATTTTTTCAGATCCTTTTCCATTATAGGTTATTATAAGATATTGAGTATAGTTCCCTGTGCTATACAGTAGGTCCTTGTTGTTTACCTGTTTTATATCTAGGTGTGTGTATGTTAATTCCAGGGTCTCTTTTAAAGAGCACTAATCCCATTCATGAGGTCTCTACTCTCATGACCTAATCACCTCCAAGAGACCTCCCACCTCCAAATACCATCAAATTAGGGATTTGATTTCAACGTGAATTTTGGGAGGACACAAACATTCAATATATAGCAGAGAGACACGTATTAATGGAGGGGAGTGGATACAAACATTTAGAAGACACCAGCCTTTCCTCAAGGGGGCTCTGGCTTCAGTGGAAAGAACACAGGTCAAGCAGCCCAGTAATTCTGAGTTCAGAATTACTTCGCTTCGCCACCTTTCCATGCTATGACTCTTTGCACCTTCTCTAAGTTTGGTTTTCTCACATGAAAATGGGAAAAATAATTCTCACACTGCAGATTTTTTGGGCAAATTAGGGAAATGGATATGGAATGTTTGGTGCTCTACATAGCACTTGGTACGTGCTGGATAAAAGTTACATGATCACACACACAACTCTTTAAAAAGTAGGGAAAAGACAGCTATATGCACAATTTATAAACACAAAATAGGGTGAGATGAAAGCAGTACTGAAAGGACCAGGTCGTGGTGGCCTTGAATGCCAACCTAAAGCACATGAACATCTGTGAACAGTGGGAGGCTGTGGGGGGTTCTGAGCAGGGGAGCGTCATGAACAGAGCTTCCGTTTCAGAGCAAGATCATTTTGGCTTCCAAGAAAGAGAAAGAAGATGGGAGATGGGAGGAAGGAAGTCAGGATTGCCTTCTTGCCCCTGAGGTGGCTTCACTCAACCTCTTCCCCACTCCTGGAGGCTCTGCCCTGCTTCCTGGGCAGCCGGAGTCTTGCTTTAAGGCCTGCTTCCTTACAACCTATGACCTGCTCCACAGGGCCACATGTGCCTGGCCACTCGGTATTCGGTATTCGCAGGCTTAGCCGTGTTAATTAGGAGCCTCTTGCCGTGCCAGCCAATCAGACAGCAGTTGGGGGTGGGGTGGGGAGGAGTCTCTTTCCAAGGCTCCTGCTTTGTCCTGGAAAGAATCCTGGTGCCTTCTCAGAGGCAGTTGACAGCGAGAAGCAGAAAAGGAGCAGGCCTCAGCTTCCTGGGCCTGGCTGTCCGTCCTGGAAACTTGGGATTTGGGAAAAGTGCAACCTGCCAGCCCGGCAGACACTAAAAATCACAAAAAGACCAGAACTTAATTCACGCTGATGGACTCAATGCTCCTCGAATGTGTAGCCCTCCTCCCAAATAAACCTGCCATATGGAATTCTGCGGTCCACTGGGTCTAGCATTGATTTTCTATGGTCTGTAGCTCTCAGACTTGCAAAGTGCACTTCTGAGACAGGAATTTAGAAGGATTAAGTCAGGTAAAGTGGCAGATTTGCCATCTTCTCTACCCTGTCTGCTCCACACCACAATCAGGGAGAATGCCAGTGTTCCCAGAAGCCATGTGGATAGAATGGAGCTTGACGTGAAGACGTCTCTGGGGCATGGGTAGGGACAAAACAAGCCCAGCCTGGAGTTCTGAGGCCGGTGAGGACTGAGTTTCGAGTTAAGGAGATGGAGATGGGTTCATTCATCCTACAAGCATTTCCTCAGGGCCTCTCTATGCTAGTCTGTGCCGATGCTGGGGGGATTTGAGACAAATAAGACCCATTCCAGCTCCTTGGGAGCTCAGAGTCTGGCAAAGTCATTAGTTACAGCCCAGTGTGATGGCTGCAACAAGACAACAGTGTTAGTGAGGGAAGGAAGTGATTACATATCTGGGAGGCAGAGGTTCCTGGAAGAAGTGACATTCAGGCCGGGCTTTGAAGGCTGAATAAGAGGTCACCAGCAGAGAAGGTGGGGAAATAAATAGCTTATGCCAAGGCATGTTGGTAGGAAAAAACAGAATATGTTTTCTTCTGGAGATGACAAGTAATTTCTATTGTTGGGACATGGGGAAAATGGAGACAACTGGTGGCAGATGAGGTGGGACACGCAATCAGGGGCTAAAAAGAGGGTCAGGACTGGGAAGAGTGAATGTAGGTCAAGGCAGAGTCAATTAAAATTAGCTTTGGGATTTGGATGCAGGTTAAAAGGAGATATTTAGGGGTAACAGATTGGCTGGTAGCAAAGTAACAAAGATACATGTGCTTTACCTGTGTTATCTCATTTAGAGCTCAGAACAAGCCTATGTGGTCAGTGGCTATTCTTATCCTGTCTTACAGATGCAGAGATGGAGGTACACGCAGGTCGACTTGTCCAAGGTCTCACACTTGGTAAGTGGTGGTTGCCAGGGGCTTAGGGAGGGCGAATGGAGAGTTAGTGTTTAAGGGGTACAGAATTTTAGTCTGGGAAGATCAAAAAAGTCCTGGAGATGGATGGTGGTAATGGTTGCACAACAGTGTGAATGCACTTAATGCCGCAGAACTGTACACTTACAAATGGTTAAAGTGGTAAATTTCATGTCATGTATATTTCACTACAATAGAAAAAAAGAAAAAGAAAAAGGAAGGGTGTGGAAAGATGCAGGTATCGTACCTCTGCTACGGGCAGGTGGGGGGAAGGTTTGTCTCCCCTGGTCAGGTCTGCCACAGCGCAAGAGGTGAACACACTCGGGAGGGCTGGGGACTGGCTCTGCTGCTCAGGGCGCGACTGGGGACAGGTCTCATTGCCTTTCTGGGAAAACCAAGGAAGCTGGCTGATTCACAGACTTCCTCTAGCGTCTGCCCTCTGTGGTTCTGCCTTATTAGGAGGGCTTGGCTCATGCAGAGGATTGAGGCAATAGGCACAGAAAAGCCAGGCCTTCAACATACTGGACATTTCCACACTCTTTGACTTGCAATTATGATTCAGAAGAAGGTGCCTTACAGGAGTTATATCAGTGAGGGTCCCAGCATGAAGGAAATGCCACCCACAAACTGGGTCACAAAGGAAAGTTTATTAAAGAGTCCATTTATAAAGGTGTGGGCAGGGCTTGGGGAACCAAAGAACGAGGGTGCAGTACTGGCAGGACTGTTACCACCCTTAGAGGGAGCCCTGAGAGAGCCGGTATGGGGAAGGTGCCTTTGGCAGGGACAACCCAGCAGGAAGGAAGCTTGGGAAGTGAATACCCAGACCTCTCTCTTCTCCTGCCCTCAGTCTCCTGCCAAGGACCCCCACTAACCAAGCCCAGCAGGAAGCCAGAGGACAGAAAACCCATCAGTGAAATCCATACCGGCCAGCCTCCAGAACCAGAGCAAGGTAAAACCTGGCAAGAAAGTCAGAGGGGCAAGTGGTGGGGCAGATCCAAAGTGAATCAGCACCAAACTCCCCGGTGGCCTGGCCAGGGCTGCTGAAAAGCGTCCTCTGGATAACCCCCACCCTCTTTCAAAGGCTGACCTTGGACCCAGGGTGGTAAGGGGCCCTGGGCTCTTTCAGGCCTGGAGGGAAGCTGTGTGGTTTGTTGGAAAGATCCCTGCTTACTGCTTACTAGTGTGAGGACACTGGCCAGGGGCCTAAACCTCCTATCCATGCATTATGTGTACACTCATTCAGATGTTTGCTCAGCCAGTACCGCCTGAAAATGACTCAGTGCCCAGCCAGGGCTACAGGAGGCACTGGATAAAGAAATGTGGAGCAGCTCCGGCCACCCTTAGCTTTAACTTGTGGAATATGCCTCGAGCCAGCCAGTGATGGGGTCCCTCCACCAGCTCTGTGACTCCAGAGGCTGCTCTCAGTCACCTCCTCTGTAATATGGGTCAACCACCTTCCTCCGACCCCCCACCACCACAGTTGTCCTGAGAATTCAAAGAGAAATTTTCAAAAAAAAAAGCAGGAGGCACTGCAGCTGGCATAGAATGAGTGCTCCACATTTGGGAATCAGTGGCCTTGTTAACAAGCATCCACTGCCCCTCACTCATTCACCACCCTCTCACCCTGTTTTGCTGCTACTGTTGTCATTATATAGTACTTGCATTTGTTGGGGGGCGGAGGGGAGGCGGCTTTTCTTGCTCCTCCCTGAATCCCCATGGCTTGGGGCTGAGTTTACAACTGCCAACATTTATAGTGCCACCGACGTCACATGCACTTAATCCTGAGGACAGCCCCCGTTGGTAGGCTGTAGCACTAGGGCCGTTTTACAGATGAAGAAACTGAGCCCAGAGAGGTTAAGCCACTTGCCCAAGGTCACAGAGTCGATTAGCAGCAGAGCCGGAGTTTGAACCCTGGAGTCTGGCCCTCACATCCGGGGCCAGACCGCGGGTATCAGAAGGAGTGAGTGCGGGGAATGAATCCACCGGTTAATCAGTGATCGCACGCCGGATGCGCGCCCGTCCCCTCCCCCAGCCGCGGGGGCTCGCCGGCGGGACAAAGGCCCTGCCGAGGCCGGACGTGGGCCAGCCGGGTCCGCGCTCCGGGGGCGGGCGTTGGGGCCGGGCCCTTTAAGGGGGGCGGGCCGGCGACGCGGAGGGCGGGCCGGGGGCGGGTCGGGGGCGGGCCGGGGGCGGGCAGCGGCGGGGCCGGAGGGCGCGCGGAGCGAAGGGCGGCGGCGGCGGCTCGTGCTCGGACCGGGCTCTGGATCACGCTCAGCCCCCGGATACCGCTCGGCCGGCTGTTCCCGGCCCGCTGCGGCGCGCCCTAGCACCCCGCGTCCCCAGCACCCGCACTCGGCCCCGCGGAGGAGAGGCCATGCCGCCGCGGCGCAGCATCGTGGAGGTGAAGGTGCTGGACGTGCAGAAGCGGCGGGTGCCCAACAAGCATTATGTGAGTGCCGCGCGACCCCCACGCCCCCTTGAGCCCGTGCCCCGTCGGGGGCGACCTAGAGCGCCCCCGGCTCTGAAAACTTCTGCCTCCTGCTCTTTTCTCCCCCACCTCCCCTCCTCTCCCCTCTCGGCACTGCTGCTGCGCGGCCCGGGTCTCTCCCGGCTCCTCCCTCTCTCCCCCTCCCCCTCCTCTCTTTTGCCCTGTTCCGCTCCTCCACCGTGTCCTACCGCCTCGTCCCCCCCTCGTCTCTTTGCCGCCCCTCTCCCCCTCTCCGTCTCCTCCTTGTCCCCCCCACTCCCGTCCTGCCCACCCGTGGCAAAGTCTGGCCGGTGTAGGGGACAGAGAGACAGAGAGAGGCGCCAGTTCTCAGGCCGCCCGTCCTGTCCCTCCTTGTCTGGAGGCGCTCAGACCCGCAGTGCCCAGCCACAGGTAGCCCCAGCAGGGATCGCCAAGTTGGCTCCGTCCTTTTGGAGGAGACAGCCGGAGCGATAGAGATCTCTGAGAATGGATCCTTTGAGTGCCTGCACCATGAAAAAGTTTTTTTAAAAAAGAAAAAAAAATCCCTGCCCCTTCTCTCCAATAACTTCTGTTTAAAAATGTATGAAAGTTTTCTCCTGGTATTTCCCTGGCAAAATGGGAATCTTGTTTAGAGCTGGCGGGGACTTGAAAAAATGGGCCAGTAGCCTCATTTTGCAGATGGGACCCTCAGATGGGCTGAGGCGCAGGGAGGCTTCAGGCTCTGGAACAAGGAGGAGCTGCATTCGGTTTTCCCTGCCTCTGGAAGGTGTACCTGGGGTAGATGGTGACCCGCCAGATGGGAAATGGGTTCCACACCAGCCTAGGAGCTGAATCTGTGGGTTCAAGGGGCCCTTGGACCACCTCAGAGGTTCTGGGTAGAGGGATAATGGGGCTGTGGGGTGTTGGGCCCAGGTGAGGCCTTGGGGAGGCCTCTCTGCAGGAGGGAAGGGGGCTATGGTGTCTCTGGTGGTGAGAAGGGAGCAGTGGCAGCGCCTAGCTGCAGAGAAGTTAACCAGGAAGGAAAAAAGAGCAAGAGGGAGGGAAAAAAAAATCCTAACAAAGAAGTATAGAACAATAAAGAGCAAGGGGCGTTGGCTGGCTAAATTCAGCTCCTTGACCTCCCTGCAAGTCGTCTTTGGATCTCTTTTCTTAAGAGGCTCGTTCTTATATAGCAGATCTACATGCCTTACACGAATAGCCTATACAATTCTGAAAGGAGATAGCCCGGAATCCACTCTGCACTCCCTACGAGAAAGGGTGTGCTGTGTGAGCCTGTATTGTTATTGGCTGGGCAGCCAGTTATTCAAGCCTTAGCCAGGCGGTGGGAAGCTATTTCCTGGACCTGTGGCATCTTTAAATAGAGTGAAGTTTCCCTTGATTCCAGAGCTGGGCTAAATTGTCTCCCCCGCACCCCCTTTCTTTTTAACTGTTTCAAATGCTGCCAAATCTTGGTTTCTTGTTTGAGCCTGTTGAGTGTGTAACTGAGTTGCCTCTTTGCTATGAAGACAGTTTTAACCAATATGGCAGACAGGAGGAAGTCTGAAATTCCCCATGCTGCCTCCCACCAGATCTGTGAGCTGGGAACACCAGAATACATACAGCCTCCAAGAAATGGGCATCATCGTCCACTCCCTCCTGTCCTCTCTCGTCACACGACTATCAGGCACAGGTTCTTAAGCCCATTTGACAGATGAGGAAACCAAGGCTCAGAAAGATGAGGTCCTATGCCTGAGATCACAGTCAGGGCCAGAACAGGAATGTAAATCCAAGTATGTTCGACCCCAAAAAGTGTTATTCCACCAGGTCACACCACTTTGCAGATTTCATACCCCGTAGTTTCCCTACGCAAAGTCCTCTTAAGAACTGGGAATTTTGCCATCATTTGTGATCACTCTGAGGCTTTTCATTCTGTTTAGATCCCTCCCTGCCAGTTTTTTGGAGGTGTGGCAGCTCTGAGGGGCATCTCTGTAAGCCTTCAACCACTTTTTAGGGGCTCCTTCAGACAAGTCTCTAAATATTAACATGGATTTGGGTTTAAATCTTGGCATCCAGCTTGCTGTGTGGCCTCTCTGACCCTCAGTTTCCTCATCTGTAAAATGGGGGTAATGGTGCCCACTTCCTAGGAGAAGGGATCTTGTGACTGACAGAGTTGACATTCTGTAACCGTTAGATGCCTGCCTCCCTGCCCTGTGGTATCCATGTTACTCTGACTGGGAACATGCCAAAGTCACATGAGGAGGGATTTCACCAAGAATTTATTTTTCTGCATGTGGGTTTAGTCACTCCTGTGATTCAAGGGAGTCCCCTCCCTTCTACCCAGCCTTTTGGGTTCATCAGATGAATAGGGGCAATGGGTTGAACTGAAGCCTGAGTCATCCACAGGAACAGAGAAAGTTAAGTGCTGTGATGGCAGGAAACTCACCAGCAACTGCCAGTGACCCCTGCTCCTGTTCTCAAACCATACCTGCCCCTGCCACTCTAGAAAGAATGGGCATGGAGGTAGCTATTGGCATGGGCCTGGACTTTTTTCCCATTTGGTATATCCTCCTCTCTGAAGTTGGCCCAGCCACTCTGGAGAGATGGCATGAGCAGAAGAGTTGGACAGCCCTAGGCTTGGCCACTTCCTGCTGTGTGACCTTGAGCTGGTCAATTTACCTCTCTAAGCTGCTTCTATAATCTGCAAATTGTAAATAGTGCTGCATCCCTCTAGGGCAGAATTTCTCAGCCTCAACACTGTTGATATTTTGGGCCAGATCGTTCTTCGTTGTGGGGGGCCGCCCTGTGCATGGTAGAATGTTCAGCAGCATCTCTGGTTTCTACCCCCTAGGTGCCAGTAGCATCCCCCTCCCTAACTGTGACAACCAAAAACGTCTCCACACATGTCCCCCAGGAGGGCAAAATCACACACGCCCTGACTTCTAACCGCCCTGCCCCAACCACTGCATGAGAACATGCAGGTTAGTTACGGAGGCTTCCCACCACCTGCTCCCTATTTACAGCTACTTCAGCCTCCACCTGTCTCATCACTCAGTTGCCTGGGAGCGAACAGGTCACAGGTGCTGTAGATCTCGTTGGAGAGCTTCACCAGGAGCTCAGGGCTGCCCATCAAGGCTGGGCCACTTGTTCCACCTTAAATGGCATCTTCTCCATGATCAAGGCGGCACCTTCATCACGCCTGGCCCCAGCCTCCTTCGCCTGTGGGCAGAGACATCATCAGTGGACCCAAGGGCAGAGCCGTAGGCCACATCTGGAGAATGCAGAGGCAGAAGCTCCCAGGGCCTCTGAGATCCCCATGGGTGGGTAGGGATTATTGTTGACAGTAATATCAACAAACAGTATTATCATCTGGAGAGATCTTCCCTGGAGCCTCTGCACTGTCTGCTGGCCTTTCTCTGCCTGCATCTTTCCTGCCGTGGAGCCTAGGGCTTTCTAAATGAATGGAAAGGGGGCTTTCAAGTGTGACACCCTGGGAGACCCTCCCCAGCTAGGTTATCTTCCAGCTTGAGGGGAGGAGGAAGTGCTCCCTGTAGGTTTTGCAGGGTTTTTTGGATCGCCCCATTTCCAACACTGGAGAGGGATGTACAGAAGCCTTGGGGTTAGAAAAAAGTCTCCCTTAGCAGGGGCCAGGAAATACTGGCTTGCTCTGACTTGAGATCTTTAGATGTTAAGAAGAGCAAGATGCTAGAAGTAGTTATAGAAGCAGTCATCTTAACAGCTGAAATTTAATCCATTGTTGTGGGCTAGGCACTGGATTAAGCTCTCTATGTGTATTTAGTCATCACCACAGCCCTTTAAAATAGGTACTTTGGGACTTCCCTCATGGCGCAGTGGATAAGACTCCGTGCTCCCAATGCAGGGGCCGCAGGTTCGATCCCTGGTCAGGGAACTCAATCCCACATGCGTGCCACAACTAAGGAGCTAGCAAGCCGCAACTAAGGAGCCAGGCTGCCACGACTAAGACCCAGTGCAACCAAATAAATAAAAATAAATATTTAAAAAAAAACAAAACAAAACAAACAAAAAAAAAAAATAGGTACTTTTCCGTTATACTAATACACGATTTCAAATATACAGATACATAGAATAAGTTAAATATCTGTCAATCTACCATCCAGCTGTCAGATCTTTACCTTTTGCCCTATTCATTTCAAATCATTTTTATTTTTATTTTTTAAGAAATGAAGTATTGCAAATGCAAAGCCCCCTGTGCACCCACTCCAACAATCACCCCCCCACAAATAAAAACAGTATCCTACATTTGGTGCTTGTCATTCCCATGCACATTTTAAAAATAGACCAATAGATATGATTTTTTTATTCAGTAGCTTTACTGAGGTATGATTTACATACCATAAATTCACCCATTGTAAGTGTACAATTGGCTGATTTCTTTAAATAAATGTATGGAGCTGTGCAGCCATCATCACAATCCAGTTTTATAACATTTCCATCACCCCCAAAAAGATCCCTTGTGCCCTGTGGCAATCAGTCCCCTTCCCAGCTAGGCCTCATGTACCTTTTAATGTTTTTACCTTTTCAGCAGTCCCCAAGATCTTGTATTGAAAGTTTTTAAACTACAAAACATTACACTTTTGAGATCTGTGTTAGTACATGTAGCTTCAGTTCATTTTAACTGCTGTTTCATATTCCATTTATGAATATACCCCTGTTTGTTCGAGCTCCTGCCGGAGATTTTTAGGATACTTGTAGCTGCTTCCTGGCCCGTACAGCTGAGGCAGGATTGCTGGCTCTTGGGGTTTGTGCATTTTCACCTGTGCATTTAACGTCCCTGGGAGCAGTGTCTGTGGGTCTCTTTGCTCTGGCTCCTTGCTAACACTCCGAATTGTCAGACTTTTTAGTGGGCACGGAATAGTATCTCATGGCAGTGCTTGTTTGCATTTCTCTGCTTGCTAGTAAAGTTACGTATCTTTTCACACCTTTGTCAGCCTTTTGAGTTTCCTCTTCTGTGAATTAATTGCCTGTTTTATCTTTTGCCCCTTTTTTCGGTATATTGAGTTATTGGTTTTCTATTCATTTATAGGATTTATTTATACACGCAGGATCCTGGTACTTCAGATAGTTACGTTAGTGTTCTCGTTTTCCCCTTGAGACTGGAGGCTCAGAGAAGTACAGGCACATGCCTGAAGTCACACAGCAAAGAGTGGCAGCGTGGGGAGTGACATACGTGATGTGACGTATGTGCAGCCCTGTGATCCCACCCCTGAGCCAAGTGACCTTGGGTGGATCATTTAAGCCTCCAGGCCCCAGTTTCTCCATCCTGGCCCTTCCCTCATCTCACTGTTCATTCACTCAGCCTGGACTGATGAAGCACAAGCTGCCACCAACCCTTAGTCATTCTCACCCCAGGGAACCTCTGGGTTGATTGTGCCCCTGGAGTGATGGGTTGGCAGGCTCTGTGCTGCTGGCCTTGAAACCTCCCTCTCCACCTGCCAGACTCTAAGAGCAACGGGTCTCTCCTCTGAGCAACTGACTTTTGCAGGATGGGTCACGCCCTTATTAGGCATTATTATCAACGTTCTTGTTTCAGTCTGTGGGAGACCTCTGGCTGGCAGGCTCAGTGGTCTGGAACAAAGTGTGAATCTGCTGCCCAAATTAGCTGCATTCTGTTTTCCAGCCTGCCCCATCCCCTGCTGTCCCCAGCATCCCAGCCATCCTGGCGCCCTGTTTTGCAGAAACATGCATGGCGGGCCAACAAACTTGAGTGGAAAGAACTTGGGTATCAGAGACAAACATTCAAGTTCTGCATGGTCTTGGGTGACTGACTCAACCCCCAGCCTTAGTTTCTGTATCTGGAAAATGAGGACAGTGTCACCCTTTTAAGGTGATTGTGTGCTTGTTTAGATAATGTATGCATTCAACCTATTCTCCATCCCTCCTGCTGAGGGATAAATGCCAGCTCCTAGCACATTTCTTATGGACGCACCATTACTTCATGAAGAAAGGACCTGGATTTGAGTTCTCTTCATGAGCTCCTGGGCTGGGTGACCTTGCAGACAAGCTCCCCAAGGGTCTGTAAAATGGGGGCAGTAATAGTGCTTACCTACAGGTATAGGGCACTTCTCACACACTGCTGAGCCTGATGCCTTCTGTATAAAGGACACTCAATCAGTGGTAGTCATGAAAACTAGCATTAACGATAGTAATAGCCATGCTCCACATCTCTGCCTCTCTCTTGCCTCCTGCCTCCTGCCCTAGGGGCCTGCTATTTGTTTTCCATGCTTTTTCATTCATGAGGCATTTCTGGGGTGCCGGGCCCCAGGCGGGACACCCTGCTGCCCTGGGACAGGCCCGTGAGCAAGGCAGAGCCCGCCTACCTCCTCTACAGGTGGTTCTCGTCCTGCACCCTGTCTGCGTCACACAGAGGTAGTACCCTCCGTAGGCGTTAAGGTCCCTTAGGTAGGTTTTTTTTAAATGGCTGTTGCTTTCTTCTGACTGAAAACTGATGGACCTTGTCACCTGCACTGTGCCATCCTGTTGCCTCTGGTCCATGGTTGCAAGGAGCCAGGCCTCTCACCTCACCTGCCGGGTCATCCTCAGCCTGGGCTCTTACACTCTGGGCTCTTGCAGTTGTCTCAAGATCAAAGCGGGTGGGGCTGTCATATCTCAAGAGTTACTTAAATGTCCCTTTAGTTCAGACTTTGAATCTGTGCCATTCCTTGCTTCTGGTAAGCAGGGAAAGTACACCAAACAGCATGCCTTCAGATCCCTGCCCTGCCACCTACCAACAGTGCGACCTCAGACAAATTACTTACCCTTTCTGTACCTCACCTGTAAAATGGGAATAATGATAGTTCCAATCTCATAGGGCTGATGTGAGGATTAAATGGGCCTGGCATAGAGTAAGGGCTCAATAACTATGAGCTGTATTAGGAGTGTACAAACATAGTATCATTTATGATAGTAAAAGTTGGGGGCCACTTAAACACCCATCTTTAGAGAACAAGATAAATAAAACATACTATATCCACGAGCTAGAATACCATCGAGATGGCAAAAATGTATTCCATCTTCTGTCATGGGAATATGAAGTAGTAAAAGCTGGTGGCAAAACAACGTGCTCAGGTTGATTCGCACCTGGTTACAAGTGAAGGCGTCTGTGAAAGCACAGAAACATAGCTGATAAAATATATGTCACTCTTTTTTTTTTTTTTTTTTTTGGCTCATCTGTGCATTGCATTTCTCTATTTTCCAAATGTTCTGTGGGGAACACATATTCCTGTTTTTAGTAAAACTAAAAAAACAGTGAATGCTCATTTTAAAAGAGAAGCAGTGCCAGGCCGTGGCGGCTCCAGCCAGGTTCCCACATCCCCACCACCTCATCCTGTCCTGAAGCAGCAGAATTCTCCAGCTCCTCCAAGAGCCTGTCCTCCCCAGATAGATGCTGGCCTCTGGGACTCTCCCCCAACTCCTGCCACGGAACCAGGGCTCTGGATGTGGCTTTCCAGTCCTCCAGCCCAAGAAGTGGCAAGAGATGAGTTTAAAATACCACGAGGGGAGGAAGGCCTGAGCAGATGCTTTTCTGGTTGAAATGCTCCTTGCTCAGTGGCCTGGCCCTCCCTCCTGTAGTGCTTATATCTGAATAGGTTGGAACGACTTGCAGGCCAGAGTTCAGCAGTCTGCACCCTGAGGTCATTCAAGTTAGAGTTGTGCCCCACTCCCCTGGGCAGATCATCCAGCCGCCTGTCACCCACCCGGAGGTGCACGGGCGTCAGCAAGCGGCAGAGTTACCACACTGCCAAAAAAGGCCTAGGGGACCTCTCCATGCATGGTACTACTTCTCATCTAGGACACTCATATCCTGTTGCAAATCATGCGTGCTTTTTTCCTTGGAGAAAGAGCTCTGATAGGGTGAACGGTCTTGCTTGGTGTGACTCAGTTTTCTCCTTCCCCTGGGAGGCCAAGGCCAGCTGCAGGTCACTGCAGCTGCAGGAAAGGGAGCTGCTAGATGAGCATCCTGTAGGCCTGGTGGGCGCAAGTGATGAGACGTGAACACCCTTGGCCCAAGGAGAGAAGATGAGGCTTCTTCAGTAGGCCGCGTGGCCGGAGGGTTGCGAGCATGGCTTCTGCGCCCAGCAGCTGGGCTCTGGTCTGAAGTTTGAATTTTAGAGAAACACGTCATATTTGGGACCTACTGTCATCCACTCGCTGTTGGCCCTGAGCCTTCTCCTCTGGGAAGTGGGCAGCTTTGGTGGGGAAATTAAATGAACTTTTGTGCGGAATGCCTGAGAGGATGCCGCTGGGGCAGCCGTCCTTGCAGCTTCCTGGCCCGGGGTACTGCCCAGAGACTGGGACCCTGTGGTCCCTTTCACAGAGCCCTTGCCAGTGGGGTCATCCAGATCCTGGGTGGCAGAGCTGGCACCCCTGCCCCCTGCCGGGACATGGGGACTAGCTGATGTGATAGACTTGGGAGGCCCAGTGTCTCCCGCCGGGGGGCCAGTGGGCAGGGGCTGGTGTGGCTCACTCCTCAGGGACTCTGCCAGGAGCCCGCAGGCCCAAGCCTTGCCGCAAGCCATCCTTCTTGTGCCCCATTATCCAAACTACAGGGCATTCTCTCCTCATACGTGCTGGCCCAGGTGCAGGCCTGCAGGCGGGCGATGAGCCCAAGCCTGGGGCCTTCTTTAAACGGTAAAGGGCGAAGGGAACAGAGGTGCATCTGTCGTGCATGCATGTGTGTGTTTGTGTGTGTGTACGCGTGCGCCCGCACGCAGAGCCCTCCCGCCTGCTTTTGCAGGCGTCTCCCCGGCCATCCCCAAACTTACGGCTGCTAGATTTACCAAATGAAAATACAGGATGCCCAGTGAAGTCTGAATTTCAGATAAACATGTAATATTTGGGACCTACTTACACTAAAAAATTATTCATTGTTTATTTGAAATTCAAATTTCCTGGGGCATCCTGTGCTTTATCTGGCAATGCTGCTGAAACTACCACTTTCAATACAACAACAAGCAAGAAACCTTCGTACTTTGTAATACTGATAATGTTTCTTGAGCATTCACTGAACAAAGGTAAGTCCCTTTAGGGACCAGGCACTTCTGAGCACAGGGATGATACACAGATATGCAAAGCAGGGATTCAGACCTCACGGAGGTCAGTGTCCTGAGAGACGGGTAGACGGCCTATTAGGGCTAGCCTGGAACTTGGGAATGAGCAGAGGCCTGTGCCTTAGGGTTTTGGGGAAGTTGGACTTGGAGAAGGCAACGCAGTGCATGTGACCCAAGGCTGATCACAAAGCATGGGAGGGATGCTGTCAAGTAGAGAAGGGTAAAGGAATTTCAGGCAGACAGAACAGGAGGGAAAGGAAGCTGAAACCCTGGCATGTGGCGTGTTTGAAAAAAGCAGGAGAGATTTGAGTAGTAGAGATGGAGCTTGACAGGTGGCTGGGGGCCCCAAGGATCTGGGGGCTTCTGACTGGCCCAAGAACCACAAAAGAATAGAAAGCATAAGGAATTCCCTGGCGGTCCAGTGGTTAGGACTCTGTGCTCTCGCGGCCGAGGGCCTGGGTTCGATCCTGGTCGGGGACCTAAAATCCCACAAGCCGCGTGGCGTGGCATAAATACATACATACATACATACATAAATAAGAAAGCATAGACTCTACCCTCAAGAAGGCCACGCCTTCCCCCCCCCCCCACCCCACACACACACGTGGGTGGCCAGGGCTCAGGATCAGAGGTATCCAAGATGGAAGTGGTTGGGAGGAGCTGGGACTCAGGGGCACTCCCCTGGCTTGATGGGCTGGGGGAACACCTTTCACAGGAGAGTGGAGGGGGCAGACACAGACAAACCTGGGAGAGAGAGAGAGCACCTGTCCACAGGAGGACTGCAGACAGTGAAGATAAAGTTAGAGAGGGAGGGAGGGATGGGAAATATTAAAGAGGTCTATGATAGCCAGTAGGAATTCTGAAATTTGGGAGGGATTAAATAACTCCAAATTTGTGTTGTTCTCAAGACTTAACAATCATTTACTGTTGTTGTTATTATTGAATAGCTATCGTTCATTTGAGTGCTTACTGTACGCTCCAGGCTTTTCATGCTTTATGTCACTGAATCTGAGCAGCAGCTCTGTGAGGTAAGGAGTATTAGTCAGGATTCTTGGGCTGCAAGTGACAGAAGTGAACCTAACGAACTTAAGCCATAGGAAATGTATTGGAAAGATGGCTCTGGCAGAACTTGGCTCAGCCCCCAGTCACAGGAAGGACCTGGCCAGCTGGAGCCATCCAAGGCGTTGAAACTGCTTGTGGGCATCAGAGCATCACCAGAAGCAGGCACCTGCTCCATCCCTCAGTCCCTTTGGCCACTCAAGAGTCCAGTTCCAGGAGGAGAGAATCTGATTGGCCCAGCCAAATCACCTGACCATCCTTTGGTCAGGCAAGGGCAGGATACTGTGATCCGCAGTCCCACTGAAATTGCCAATAGTTGTAGGAGATTCAGAGCGCTCTTGCTGGAAGAAGGGGGCATGGAGCCTGGACAGGTGGAAACAACAAATGTCTGCTACATAGGTACTGTTATTAGCCCATTTCACTGATGTGGAAACTGAGACTTAGAAAGATGAAGTACTTTGCCCAGGATGACACTCGGCTCTGCTGCCTATCATTGAATATAAAGAAGGGTATAGTCAATTCACCCCCTAGATTTGAAGGGAAATGTTACCTTAAAGCACATAAGAATAATATTTTCTATTCTGCTTAATTAAGCAGAATTGCATGGACCCCCTGCCTAGTGCACTGGCAAAGAAAGCCAGAAACCCACTCAGTGGCGTCACCATTTCCTCCTCCCCAGCCAAGGTGTGAATCAGCAGCCTGTGGCTTCGGGCCACCATTGGCTGCGAGTCAATTGCACAGATGTGGGTTTGTTGTCTGCCCTGGGCCAGGCCTGGCCCCAAGCCAAAGAGAGGCTGAGATGACCAGGCAGCCTTTGTCCTTATAGAGGTCACCATCTGTTTGGAACACGTCACCACGGCACAAGGGCTGTGGTGGGGCCTGCAGTAGGGCTCTGGGGACAGGGCAGGGGTCTGAGGCCTGGACTGCCCATTCCCCATTCCCTGCTGGACCAGAGAGGTGGCGCTCTGAGCTGGGGTCAAGAGGAGGTGGGTGCTCTAGAACAGGGAAAACCAACTAGCAGAGTTTTTACTATGGGTAGAATTCGGAGGGTCCTTGAACTTGGAAGGGGGAAGAGTACATCTTTATTCTCACTAACCTCCAATAGCAATTTAGCATCGCCTTCCATTATGAATGAAGGCAGCGACCCTCAGTGATATTAGTAATACCTGTGACTTCGTCACCAGTAGAAATTCACAGATATTTTCACGTCACTTTACAGTTGCATTTATCCTCATCACTGCTTCAGAACTGTGGTGTTATTCGACCCACTGCTGGATTTTGTTATTTATTGCATTAATAAAAGTGTACATATGTTCATAATTTTATTTTTTGAAACACTTTTATTACAATTCAGTATTTCATTTGGAATGCTATGTGCTTTAATTTAGTCATTTTTAAATCATTTTGAGAAGGGGACCATAGATTTCATCAGATTGCCAAAGGGCTCCGTGGCACAAAAAAAAAAGGTGAAAAACTTCTGGGTAGAAGTTTAAGAGTTTGGACTTGGAAGTTAGGCATGGATTTGACCTGGCTCTGCCGGTGACCGGCAGAGTGTGTGACCTTAGTAAGTGACTTAACTTCTCTGTGCCTTAGTTTCTTCATCTGTAAATTGAGGGTAAGAATAGTACCTACTGTGGGTTATTTTATGTAAAAGCTTTAAAGCAGTGCCTGGCACATAAAAGTACTGAATAAATAGTTACCTGTTAGTGTTATATTACCTTTACCATCATCATCATTCCCTGACCAGTGATGCGCTTTTTTAATAAGCAACCTCGAATGATGTGACACAGGTGATCTGGAATGACCACACCTTGAGAAACATACTCTAAATGGACTAGTCCAGGATGCACCCCCCTAAGGTTTAAAAGCAGTCTTCCCCAAAGATTTGTATATTTGGATATTTAGCAGTGTGGTAATTAAAATAATACTGAAAATGTTTATCATTGGAGGCATGATTAAATAAATGGACTACTAAGGATCCTTTAAAATTTTTGCTGAAAGAATTTTTAATGAAATGGGGAAATGCTCACCATATAACACAGGTGAAAAAGATCATGTATATACAATGTGATCTTAACTTCATAAACTACTTCAACATATAGAAAAAGAGTCTGGGAAGAAGTATAACCAAAGCTTCGTCTCTGGTGGTAGAAATGTGGATGCTTGTTAAGACCTCAGACTCTGCCATCAGACTTTATTACCAACCCTGTGGAACAGGTTACTACACATGCTAGGTCTTACTTTCCACCACTGCTGGGTGGAAACAGTAATACAGTGTAGCTTCATAGGAAACACATCAAGACCATTGGTGGTTGTGAGCCGTTACATTGTTTTACATTGTATTATATGTTTATGTATTATCCCAGGTTTCTCTAGAGAGGAGAGGACAGTGTAGGACAGCAGAGTCAGGAAAGCTTCGTGGAGGGAGGGAGAAAGAGGGGACCCTGCTTCCCTTGTTCCCTTTTTTCCTATCTCATACACTTGTGTATGAAGCGCAGGAAGCTGGCAGAAAAGTCCACATAGGGGTTCACATCAAGGCCAGGAGGAATAGTCTCTGCCAGATGAGGAGCCCAGCAGGGCATGGGTACAGGGGTGGCCAGGGAACCCACAGAACCTGACCATCGGGACCACATATGATTTCATGTGGGAAAAGGGGCTACTTGGCTGTACAAAGTTTGGAACCCGCTTCTGCAGCCCCCCTACTTTATCTGGTGGAGGAATCCCTACTCCCCTTCTGATACCCCTAATAGATGGCTGTCCCCAGGGTTTGAGAGCTCAGTCCCTCTACGTTCTCATCTAGTTCTTTTCTCCTCCTTCTTCATGTCCCCAAGCCCAGTGGGACGGGAAGATGAAGCTGCATTTATATGGAGGGGGCAGTTGTTTAGGGAGTATCCTAGAAATCTTAGTTGACCCCTTTCTGCCTGTCACCCAACCAGGGCACTCAGCTTTGATGCTGAGGTTCCTAGTGGACCAAGCCCATCGTGGTGCTCATACATTGGGTATGACTCCATCGTGGTGCTCATACATTGGGTATGACTCTGTTGACTCGTCTCCTCCTCTCCCACCAGACCCTGAATCCCTCATAGTCTAAGGACAGGTGCCAAGCGTGTTCCTTGAATGAAACCATAACTTCTTGGGCTCTCTCAATCCCTGGGTCCCATGATTCTAGGATGATGGCCATTGATGATATCCTTCAGCTGACTCAGAATTGGATTCCTTGTGATGACCCCCCGCTGACACCAGAATGAGCATTGTATCATAGTGGTTAAGGCACAGGCTTTGGAGGCAGCCAGACCTGGGTGTAAATCCTGGCTTTGTCACTTTCCACCAGTGCTGTTTAGGGTGCGTCACTTAACCTCTCAGAACCTCAGTATCTTCATCTGTAAATGGAGGAGTCATCCCAGTTCCTGACACATAGTAAACACTCAAGAGAAAAGTAACTAATTCTCAGTCTAGTCCAGTGGACACAGATATAATATTATAACCCCTTGGGATGCTACTAGGTTGAACCATATGAAATTGTCAATTTTTGACTTAACAAGTGGCAATTTCACTTAGTTCAACCTAATGATCTGGGTTTGATTTGGGCCTAAGGAACTTACTTTTGCATGGAAGGGGGCAAAGGGCCACCACTGTACCAGGTATCTCACAGACATTATCCCATTTACACTTTACAACAGCCCTGAGAGACAGGTAATACTATTCCAGTCATCCCCTGGTATCCATGGGGGATTCGTTCCAAGGCCTCTTATGGATACCGAAATCCACAGATGCTCCAGTCCCTAATATACAATGGCGCAGTATTTGCATAAAACCTTTGCCCATCCTCTCGAATACTTTAAATCATCTCTAGGTTACTTATAATACCTAATACAATGTAAATGCTATGTAGATAGCTGTAAGTACAATGTAAATGCTATGTAAGTAGTTGCTGGGTCACAGCAAATTCAAGTTTTGCTTTTTAGAACTTTCTGGAATTTTTTTTTTTTTTTTTTTTATCTGAGCTTGGTTGAATCCTTGGATGCCAAGGGCTGACTGTATTAGCATCCCCATTTACCAAATGGGGAAACTGAGGCTCCTGAGTAGCTTGCTCAAGGAAGTGGTGTAGCCAGGATTGGAACCCAGGTTTATCCAACTGGAAGTCTGTGCTATTTGCATTGCTGCTGTCTTGAGACTGGGCTGCCTGTTCTACATGGTGTGGCTAGAGAGCTCGCAGCATTCTCTTGGGCCCCTTCACCCAGGAGCTGGCAGCTGTAGCCTGAAACTCCCCGAGACGCTGCCTGTGGGACCCCACATTTCTTGTTCTGGTTTAGACAGTCAGCTTCTGCAGTTTTCTTCTGCTGTGTCTTTGGCTTTGGTTGGGGGACTGGAAGGGGCATTCTGGAGTCAAACAAACCTGGGTTCGAATTCTGGCATCCTCCATAAACAGCTGTGTGACTTTGGACCAGCCCCCTGACCCCTTTGAACATCAGTTTACTGTGGTGTGAAATGGGATGGATAGTAAGCTTCACTCCATAGGGTTCCTGAGAGCAGAGTGCTGGGGATTTCACAAGTGCTCATTAGTGTTGGTCCTCAGCTGGAGAACCCCTATGCATCCCTCAAGATCCAGAGCAGTTGTTTTTTCATCTGGAAAGCCTCTCCAAGTGCCACCAACAGAATTAGCCCTCATCCCCTCTGTGCTCCAACAGCAGCTGTAAATCGCTTCTTAGAGGGCCTGTGGCCTATGAGAAGACTCTACTACTGTCTTTTCTGTTGAGTACCTACTGTGTGCCAGGCACTGTGCTGGGCCCTTTAGGTGTGAACCAAGACCCATCTGACCACATATGTCAGGCTTTTTTCAACATGTCCCACAGCCCTGGTTTATTTTATTTTATTTTTTGACCACGCCACGTGGCATGCGGTATCTTAGTTCCCCGACCAGGGATCAAACCGTCCCCCCTGCAGTGGAAGCGCAGAGTCTTAACCACTGGACCGCCAGGGAAGTCCCCCACGGCCCTGGTTTAGATCTTAGCTCTGCCACATGCTGGCTGTGTGACCTCGTGTGAGCCAATGTCACCACATCCCGTGACGTAACATAAATGAAGGACTTAGCATAGTGCCCAATCGGCCCAATAAACGTGGCCCATTTTGATTCTTTTTCATTACTCAGACAGCTTTATCCCTACTGCCTGTGTGCCTTGCACATAGTGGGTGCTCTTGTTGGCTGCCCAGTTCTCCCCCTAGGCAACCCTGCTAACACAGGAGAGGCCCTCTCTCGGCTCCATTTCCTGCATTGCCCTGGGCTCCTCTGAGGCCTGGCAGCCTGGGAGATCTCCACGAGCCCTCAGTGCCTGCCTTGGAGGGTTTCCTAGAAAGCTAGCCTTCAGGTTGGTTTCGGCCGAGCCTGGCTCCAGCTGCCAGCACCTCTGCTTGCCATTGGAAAGTTCCCCGTGCTGCTTCGGGCCAGATGTGTGCAAGGCTGTGAGTTGGCAGCCAGAGGCCCGGGCTGGCGCTGCACACCCGGTCCAGCAAGTGTTTCCACCAGCTCCGTGTCTCCATCTAGAAGAACGGAGGTGCTGCACCCGGCCGGCCCTGCAAGTGGGTCATGCTGCTCGCCATCTGGATGAGACTCCAGCAGTCATGGAAAGATGGGCTCCAGGGAGAGGCAGTTGATTAGATTTCACAGAGTGACATTCGTGACTTTTCCCTTTAACTTAGTTCACCTCAAAAGATTTGAGTTGGCCGGCCTGAGCCACCAGTGCCTCACCTCTGTAATGGGGTTATCAGTGATTGCACTCAAAGCTTCCTGTAAGTCAGGCCATGTGCCAAGCTCCTGTCCTGCATTAGCCTGTGGAATCCTTAGCCAACCCTATAAAGTAGGTACGACTATTCTCTCCATTTTACAGATGAGAAAATAGAGGCTCGGAGCCATGAAATGACTTGTAAGGTCCCGCAACAGCTTTAAACTGTAGAGCCGAGAATCATACCTGGGTACCCTAAAGCCAGTGCCTATCTTTTTTTTTTTTAATGACACTAAGGAGTGATTGTTATTTTTAATTTTTGACTTACATCTGTGCAGGAAAATTCCCTTTTTCGGTATAGCATTCCATGAGCTTTTACACATGCGTAGGTTCTTGTAACCACCACCTGAGACAGGATGCAGCCTAATTCCATCACCTCCTAAGAATTCCCTCGGGCTGCCCTGACTCAAATGGTTTGCGATGCTGCCTCCACCTGCGATTGGAATTGCTCCTGCGCTGTTCTCTTTTTCTCCATCACCTGTCCAGAGAGGTCTTGGGGTGAAACGTGGACTTCTCTCCCAGGGCTGGGCCCTGTGCGCCTGCATTCTTCTCTGTAACAAAGCTGGTTCTGTTTCCAGCACCCTTGGCAGTTGAGCTGTTCACTCAGCCATTCCAAGAGCATTGTTACCCCAGACTCAGAGAGCCTTGAGTGAGGTCACCTTGATTTATGACCGTGTGGCCCTGTCTTGGCTTTTTGTCTGTCTGTCCACCTGTTGGTCTCCCACCAGGCAGTTCCTGAGAGCCCAGTGTCACCAGGCACTGGAAAGATTGTGGTGAATGAGACAGACCTGGCCCCTGCCCCTTGAGGGCTCCCAGGGGAGTGGGGTGACAGTCACGTGAAGAGAACAGCACACCCAGAGGAATGTGTGCTGAGCGACGGCAGCCCTGGTGGCTGTGAGAACCCAGAGAAAGGAGGCCAGACCCAGACTGGGGGTCTCCAGTAAGGCTTCCAGGAGGAGGCAGCCTCTAAGCTGACACCTAGGAAGTGAAGAGTTGCTACAAAGGTGAAGGGAGAGAAGATCCTCCCTCCAGAGGCAGTGGCAGGTGCAGGGGCCAGAGGCAAGGGAGCACCTGGCCAGGTGGGAGCAGGAGGAGGCCCCCTAAAGCCCCAACATGCCTTTGTTGTCTTCCTCGACTAGGCTGAAAGCTCCAGGTGGACGGGGGCTTCTGTCTTCCTCGTTCACGGCCATATCCCCAGCCCTCGGAAGGGAGCCTGGTGCACAGTAGGTGCTCTTGTCTGTATTTGCTGAATGAATGAATGAACGAGCTGAGGTGTTTGAAGCAGAGGAGAGACACGATTCAATTTGTGCTTTAGAGAGACCGACCCTGTCTCCCACCTCCTGGCCTGGCACCCCTCTGCCCCCAGGTGCAGTCTGAGACCTCAGCTCCACCACCCGCCTGAGTGGGCTGGGGACAAGGAGCATCTTCTCTGCCACTCACACCACAAGCACTTGTCTTTGGGCCCCATTCCAAGCAATCACTTAATTGAAAAGAGAAAAACTGGCAGCCGGCCACCCCCGGAGTGTCACTTGCTGTGGCGCCTGAGCTTGGTGATTCCTGTTGCTGACTCGGGACAGGAAAGCTCTGGCCTGGGACCAGGAGAGCCGAGGCCTGGCCTTGGGGATGTGGAAGGAGGAGAAGGGACTTCAGAGGCTGAAGGAGCTGGGCTTGGAACTGTAAGTCGCTTACTTCCCAACTGCGTGACCTCAGGCGTGGTGGCATCCTGGGTTTCCACCTCCCCAACCTGAGGGCACCCCCGCCTTCCTGCCAGGTGTTTCGTGATGATTGACAGGATGTTGGTAGAGCACCTTGCAGAGGGTCAGCGCATAGCGGCAGGTTCCCCAGCGTGGTTGCTGATTTTATCTCGGGCCCCCCCCACTCACCTTGGTCCTGCCTCACTCTGACATCCTAGGTTTCAAAGGCATCATGATACTCGGGCGGCATTTCTCCAGGATTAAACTTAATGTACCTTCTTTAAAAAGATAAATATGCGTACCTCAGCACTTCCGGTGGCAATGCTGCTCTGGAGTGTTAGGAAATCAAACACACTGCGGGTGTTGCAATTCCAGAAAGAGGTTGGAAGTGCTGACCTACATAGGCCAGATGCTGGGCAGACAGCTGGAGAGAGCTGACAGATCGGAACCAAAGGGAACGTGTGGTCTCCACGGGGAACAGCAGAATCATGTTTCCCATTAGTTAAGCCGGTGGAGCCCATCCAACTGCCTCTGCCCTCTCCTCACTCTCCTCCCTCTCCTTGCTCTCTCCCACTCTCCTCCACCCTTCTCTCTTTCTCTCCCTCCCTCCCTCCTACCCGCCCCCCCCCCCCCCCGCCCCCAGCCTGTGTCCTCCACCTTAAGCCTGGGCAGCAGATAGCCAATGAGGTGGATCTGGAGCCCAGCCAGTCATTACCAAGCTGCTCCCAGGAACCACCAACCCAGAAACCCAGCCAGTGTGGGAGCTTTATTGGGGTGGCCAGGGAGGTCACACTTAACCTTTTAAAGTTGGTTTCTTAAACCAGGGTTTATAGACTCTTGGACTCCCTCGGACATATTCCCAGGAACCCTCTCTGCAAGAAGTGGGTTCATCTAGATCTTGAAACTAACACTGCTGCTTGATTTCAGGGCTGCACGTGTTTTTGTATTTAATGAAGGTTGCTCTGTTTGCAGTGCAGGACAGCTTTAGTTATCCTGGGCTAAGGACTTGCTGCAGGAACTGTGTGATCTGTGAGCAGAAGCCGTAGCCCCTCAGTATGCTGCGTGAGAGACAGAGTTTTTCCTCCCTCTGTCTAAAAAGGGCTCTGCTGTTTCTCAGGTCTGAGAAACAGCATTCTGGAGTGGAACTCCGGCATGCTCAGCACCTCCCAAGAGGAGCCCTAGGTCTGGTTCCAACTCTCCTCCTTGCACGCTGTGTGGCCTTGGCAAGTCCCTTCCCCTCTCTGACCTCATAACCCCAACTATAAAATGAGGGACGGTCTAGAGCAGGGTTTTTGTATATTTTAAAGTCTTGGAACCCCCTGCTGTTGGCTTGAAGCAGGCAAAGGAGGACTGTGGGCAATGGAGGAGCCCAGGCCCTGTCTAAAGTCTCCACTGATGGTTGCCTTGTGGCAGTGCGGACCCACGAGGTCTGGCGATTGGGCCTGCAGGCTGCCAGGTTACACCCTCTTCCATATAGAGAAGAGCTAAAAGTGGCAGTGCCTAGTGGAAACCAGGATGGAGAACCCAGAGACCGACCCACCTCACCAGGAGCCTGGGACTTCTTGCAGGACAATTTGACCGCTGGCCTAATCACCTAAGAACTCTCCAGATTTAAAGTCTTCTGGGGGAGTCATTGTGCAGGAGGCCCAGAGGGGCATGAGGAACTTGCAAGGAAATTTGGATACTGCCGTGGAAGTGGAAAGAGTCCATAGCTAAGAGTGGAATCCTTAGTAAGTGGCTACACCCCCCGGTCCCTTTGTTAAATGGAGGGGCTGCTCTAGAATCAGGGATGTGTGCCCTACACATCCTCCCAGTCCCCGGTGCCCAGGGCAGACATTGCTAATGGAGCACGGAGCTCTGTCTTGCTGATGTTCCTTTCTCACAGCCCTTGCAGGAAAACAGCCCCAACTCTCTCTGTCCCACTGGTGCCCTCTCTTTAGATGTTTTCTTTGGTCTCCCAGGTCATTCCAGGTTCCCCACCAGCACTGTAGAGCCGGGAGAGGGCTTCCAGCTTGAGAAATGTGGGCTTGTTGGCCTGTAAACAACAGAGCTCCAGACAGAGTGAGAATGGCAAGGAATTCACTAAAACAGCACTGCCCTCATTGTTGATCATCCTACCGGCACCATCACAACGTTTGGCATAGCCACAAACCCCCTGTACTATATATTCTTAATTCAGTATTCTTCAAATTGACTCTTTTACTTCGATTATTTTCAAAGGGAAACTTTAGCTGTCCACCATAAATGGAAAACCAGCGGCCCTCGCTAGAAATAGAAGGAAACGAAATAGAAAGGAAAAAGAAAATCAGTGTGTTAAAGTTCTTCCTGGCAAGTGTTGCCTGCCCTGAGGTCTTCTGTCCCTTCTTCAGGAAATGAGACCAGCAAGTGTTGGAAGGGGTGTTGAAAAGCCACTATTGCCAACTTTCTGAGCCAGTCAGGGCGGGAAGGGAATGGCAGAGACTAACTTTCTCACTATGGGATTCCCTGCAGTTTAGTGCCGAGCCCTGAATCACCTAAAACCAGCTGCTGTGCCCGAGCTCCTGCATACCTTGAGACAGTGATCTAAGGAAAGACCGTCACTTTGAAAAGCGCTTGGACCAGACCCTCCCCCAGATTTAAACCTCTGGCCACTGCAACCCAGATCAAAATGTAATCACTTTGTCATGTGACTGATGCAGAAGCCACACCCCTTCTAATTAATATCAGCGGGGAATTACAGCCAGATTCTTTGCCAGCCCTAGAAACCCCACCATAGAGATTTGCAAAGCAAAGTGAGATTGGAGGACATTCCCCCGTGCCTCAGGGATCTTATTCACGGGGCAAAACACCTTCTCATGTTCTCTAGTTCACGTGATGAAAGCATATGAGATCACAGCGCTCCCGAGGTGGGGCAACAGCTGTTTCATATCATCCTGCCCTGGGGATGGCTTATCGATGGAGTTCTGGGGCCTTTCCAAGAGTTGCGGCCATGGGCAGAGGTGTGGGCCAGTGGGTCTGCAGGGATAAGGCGTGTCAGTTAAGCAGAGCTGCCTGGAGCTCGCCTGTTTCTGTTACTTAGCCGTGCCCAGGCCTGGCTCCAGGTGTTGTTCAAGGGCCTCTAAGCTTTGTTCTGTTTTAAATCTTTATTCATGGATGACCTGACCTTAGAAATGGAGCATAAATTTCTGTGTGTCTAGTGGGGTCCCTCCAGGAACTGGGAGCCCACACTCCATTGGGCTGGGTTGGACCTGCCAAAGGAGGTGACTGCGGAGGAGTTAGGAAGCATTTATGGGGCATCGTCCCTCAAATCCCAGCCACAAGCAGAGATTCTAACCAACACAGATTCCATTTCTGGAGCTGTAAAAAAATATCTCATTCGATCTTTGCCCGTGAGGTAGGAAGGATGAGTGTCCTTATCCCCATTTTTCAGAGAACACGAAGTCTAAAAGGGGCAAAAGACTTTCCCGAACTTAGAAAGTGAGGTCAGGGCTAAGACACCCTCTGCCGACTGCCAGCTTCCTCCCATCCCACACTCCCACCTCTGTCATCGGCTGTACCTGCACCCAGGAGGTGCTCCGTGATCTGGAAAGATGTTCCAGAGGAACGGCCCTAGGACGGAGCCGAGATAGCGAGGGAAGATGGGGTTCAACCTTGGTGTTCCAGACAAGAGAGTGTGTCACAGACACATTTCTTCCTGTTCTCCTAGGAAAGTGACTTTTTCGTTCTGATTATAAAAGAAAATACACAGTAGAAAATCTGGAGAATACAAGAAAGCTTCAAGAAGAGAATTTTTAAAGTCTTAACATATTCCTACCAACCCAGAGCAAACCATATATATACATGTTTATATATATATATATGTATATATCAGTGGTTTATATACATACACACACACTTTATATACAATATAGTCAATCCACATTATTTGCCGATTCCGTATTTGGGAATTTGCCTACTTGCTAAAATTTATTTCTAATCCGACATCAGTACTTGTAGTGTTTTCCCGGTCGCTTGCAGATGTGGGCATGTGCGTGGCAGCAAAAACTGTGTGGCCTGAGGTGCATGTTCCCAGCTGGGGTTGAACAAGGCAACCTCTGCCTTCTTGTTCCAGCTCTTATACTCTGAACAAGTGTCTTTTTCATGGTCTCTATTGCCACATTGTATACATTCTTGTGCTTTTTTTGGTCATTTCGCTGTTTAACATGGCCTCAAGCGTAGTGCTAAAGGCCTGTCTAGTGTTCCTAAGCTCAGGCTGTGATGTGCCTTTTGGAGGTGTTAGGTAAGCTTCGTTCAGGCATGAGTTACAGTGCCACTGGCCATGAGTTCAAGCTTAATGAATCAACAATATACATTAAATAAGGTGTCATTAAACAGAAACATACAGCAAGGCTGTGTATTGATCAGTGGATGAAAATGTTGTGATCAGAGGCTCACAGGATCCCAGCCCTCGTTTCCCCTGGGAGCTTTGGTTCTGTGTTCACTAAGTCGGCATTCATGTAATACACAAATGAAATATACACAAGCACACACATACACTTATATACTGTATACATAATTTTTTTGAGATTAGATTATGTTGTTTTAGACTGTTCTTTTACCTAAGATAATGCCTGAACTTTCCCCTATATCACAGAATTCTTTTTTTTTTTTTAAATTTTTTTTTTTAATTAATTAATTTTTGGCTGTGTTGGGTCTTCGTTTCTGTGTGAGGGCTTTCTCTAGTTGCGGCGAGCGGGGGCCACTCTTCATCGCGGTGCGCGGGCCTCTCACTATCGCGGCCTCTCCTGTTGCGGAGCACAGGCTCCAGACGCGCAGGCTCAGTAATTGTGGCTCACGGGCCCAGCCGCTCCGCGGCATGTGGGATCTTCCCAGACCAGGGCTCGAACCCGTGTCCCCTGAATTGGCAGGCAGATTCTCAACCACTGCGCCACCAGGGAAGCCCCACAGAATTCTTTTAGTTGCACACAAACGTTCTTCATGCTAAGAGGGAAATTAACTAGAAGGCCAGTCCCCTGCATCATAGCGGCCCTGGGTGGGCAGGTGGGCCCTAGAAGCAGGAGCTGGAGTGCGGGCAGGAGCCAAGCAGGGCTCTCCTTGCCTCTCCCTTCTCTGCTTCTCCTTCGTTCGTCCCTCTCTGCAGACCAAATGTCTGTCACAAACTGGAGGTGGCTCTGGCTGCAGCAGCATCCTCTCGGATGGAGCCGATATATTCAGGTCTGATTTCAGGTTCCTGAGAAACGACCATCCCTGGACCGGTCATCTGTGGCTGTGAGGTGGAACAAGTGGTACTTCTCATGGAGGTGGGGGTCCACAGATGAACTCTTGGCATCTGCCAGGGGGCTTTTTTCTTTTCTGTCTTCCAAAAGCAGTCTAAGTTGAAGAAAAGTGGCCTCTGGAGGCCCCGGGACAGGGTGGTCCTCAGAGGACAGGGGTCACTGTGGCCCAGGCTACAAGACACCTAATTCCATCTATGAACACGTGGGATTTCTCATCCTCTTTACGGCAGCTCCTGGCAAGTCAGACTGACCTGGGACTCCCTGGGATGGTCCTCACCCCCAGGTAGAGGAGGGAAGGCCAGGGCTGCTAAAGCCCTGGCACCAAGCAGGCGCACATGTGTGGTAGCCCAACATTTGCTCCCCTGCACTCAGGCTGAGGCCCAAGGTTGGGGTGGGAGGTGGCAGGGTCTTCCCCCCAGACACCAACGGGGAGGGATCAGGGCCCTGACTCACCCAGCAGCTGGGAGACCTGTGCCCCAGGCTCAGGTGAGCTGGGCCTGTGTTCCCAGGCCCTGGAGAGGCAGTCCCTCTGCACCCCCCTGGGGCCTGGAGAAGACAGTGGAGGAGGCAGCACCTGGGGGAGATGGGGACAGATGGGGACTGAAGGGTGGGCTGCAGGAGCCTCACCTGCAGAGACAACGAGCAGGGGCGAGGTCCTCTCAGCTTTATGTCGCTGTGTTTAGCTCACAGTGAGGAGGAGGATGATAGCTTCTCTTTATGGGAACATTTACCGTGTGCCAGGCCCCAAGCTCAGCACTCTCCATGCATTTTCTCATTTAATCATCACGCTGTCACGATCCCCGTTTTTTACGGAGCAGGAAGCTGTGTCGCAGAGAGGTAAAGCTGCTTTCCCAAGACCACGCAGCTAGTTGAGATGGAGGCAGAGGGTGAATCCAGGCCCTCTTAAGCCCTGAACTCAAAAGCCTCCCAGCAGGCTCTGAGGTAGAGGTAGAAAAATGAGCAGCCATCTCCTTGGTCCAACTGTGGCCCAGCTGCTGGGTGGGGGCATGATTCCCCGGTGCAGCAAGGCCGTCAGGGTTAGAGGTAACCTGGGTCAGAGTCCTTGCTCTGCACTGTGTAGCCTGTGACCTCAGGCAAGTCACTGCACTTCTGAGCCTCCATCCCTCTCTAGGACAACGTGGGAGGTATTAGCCTGGCCTGCAAGCTCGCGAGGATTTGGGGGAGAGCAAGACCCAGTCATCTGCCCACCTCGACCCCAAGCACCCTGGCGTGGCTGACTTAGAGGAAGTTTAGAAACCCAGGACGTCTGGCCCTGTTGACACAGAGGCCCTGTGAGAAACCCAGACCTGTGGAGTCTAGACTTTGCAAATCACGCAGGCCCTGATGCTGAGGTTGTGTAAGAAGGGATTTTGCTGGTGGCTAATTCCGGTTTAAGGCCTCCTCCATGGCCCTCGAACACCAGTGTGGTCTCTGTGCTTGCTCATTCCCAGAGGGAGGGGTTGTGGTGAAGCAGGACAGGAGCCAGAGAGGGCTTGACCTCCTGGCATCTTCGTGTCTTCCTCATTTTTTTTCCCCAAAGTACAGATTTTCCATTGTGCTCAGAGTTGGGCATACAGCATTCAGTGTATGTACAAGACAAGCATGGTTCCTGCTGTCAGCAGTTGCTGTAAAGTGTAGTTGACTTTGTGATGGGGGAGTAGGTGCCAAGGGGACATGCACCAGGGAGACCCAACCTAATATTGGTGGGGCGGGAGCAGTCAGGGAGGGCTTTCTGGAGGAGGTAGCACTTGAGCTATGCCCTAGGAGTAGACTTGTAGACCATCCCACATTCTGGATTTATCTGATTGTTTCCTTACGTGTCATTTAGCTCCTCTCCCTCCTGTACTTCCTATGAAGTGGAACTTAGGTCAAGAGACTTGAGATTCAGGTTAAATATTTTGGTGACAATACTTGACAGAAGGTTTTGTATACTTCCTATTGCATCACCTCGGGGTCTAATTATCCCTCTTATTGGTCACGCTAGGTTTGATCACCTATTACAGTTGTGGTCGCCAGATCTCTCCATTGAAAAGGGACATTTTTCCCTTTGCTGGGAGACTAATCCCTGGGGTGATATCTTCACCCCGTATGACTCTCCTTTTCTCCAACAACCTTTCACCCCATGGTTCAGCATCCATCAAGGATCTTTCCAGAGTGGCTGTGCCATCTTGTTTTCCCACCAGCAATGTCTGAGAGTTCCAGTGGTCCCACATTTTTGTCAGCGCTTGTTTTTGTCAGTATTTTTTTTTATCTTAGCCATTCTAATGGATGCGTGGTGATCCTTCATCATGGTTTTAATTTGCCTTTCTCTAATGGCTAATGATGTTGAATATCTTCTCATGCACTTATTTGCCATCCATATATCCTCTTTTTTCTTTAAATAAATTTATTTATTTATTTTATTTTTGACTGCGTTGGGTCTTCGTTGCTGCACGCGGCGTTTCTCTAGTTGTGGCAAGCGGGGGCTACTCTTTGTTGCAGTGTGCAGGCTCTAGGTTCGCAGGCTTCAGTGGTTGTGGCACGTGGGCTCGGTAGTTGTGGCTCGTGGGCTCTAGAGCGCAGGCTCAGTAGTTGTGGCACACAGGCTTAGTTGCTCCACGGCATGTGGGATCTTCCCAGACCAGGGCTTGAACCCGTGTCCCCTGCATTGGCAGGCGGATTCCTAACCACTGCGCCACCGGGGAGGTCCCCATATATCCTCTTTGATGAAGTGTCTATTCCGATCTTTTGTCTATCAGGTAATTGAGTTGGTTGTTTCCTTACTGTTGAGTTGTGTTTTTTGTTTTTTGTTTTTAAATATATTCTGGATATAAGTTCTTCTTCAGATATGTAGCACACGTTTTGAGGTCTACACCAGGGAGAAAGTTATAAGTGTCATTTCCAGGGAGCATGACATGTACTATGTAAATCTCTGAAGGAAATCTGCTTATTTATTTATTTACTTATTTATTTAAACTGTGATAAAATATATATAACATAAATTTTACCATTTCAACCATTTTTAAGTGTACAGTTCAGTAGCGTTAAGTACATTCACATTGTTGTGCAGCCATCACCACCATTCATCTCCACAACTCTTTTCATCTTCCCAAACCCATTAAGCACTAACTCCCCATTCCCCTTTCCCCAGCCTCTGGCAACCACCATTCTACTTTCTGTCTCTATGAATTTGACTACTCTAATAACTACCTAGTATAAGTGGAATCACACAGTATGTGTCTTTTTGTGACTGGTCTTTTTCACTTAGCATAATGTCCTCAAGGTTCATCCATGTTGTAGCATATGTCAGAATTTCCTTTTTTAAGGCTGAGTAATATTACACATTTTGCTTATCCATTCATCTATCAGTGGGCGCTTGGGTTGTTTCTGCCTTTTGGCTATTGTGACTAATGCTGCTATGAAAAAGTCTGCTTTTAATTCCTTAACACCAGGCCACTGAGTATTAACTGGGTTTGGGATATAATCCAAAAGCCAAAGTCAGATGTGTTAGGAATGCTTTGGTTGCAAGTAACAAAAACTAACTTATACTGACTTTAAATAAGAAAAAAGGTTTGGGCTTCTGTGTGTGGAATGTCCGGGATGCCGGGTGCAGGGGTTCAAGCAGTGTCACAGGACATGCCACTTTTCTCTCCCTCTGAGCTCTGCTTGCTTCTGTGCTTTCTACGTCTTAAATCATGGTGTGGAGTTCTCCCAGCTCGCCACTGCAGTGGGGAAAGGGGTCTCTTTCCTGATCATGCCCTCAGAAGTCCCAGAACTGAGTCTCAGCAGCCTGGCTTGGGGGACGTGCCCATCCCTGAACCACTGTTGGGATCAGGGACTGGTAGATTCTGGTTGGCCAGGCTTGGGACACATGATACTCCCTATCACAAAGACTAGGGGAGGGAGAAAGGTGACCCTCCAAGGGAAATCAGGGGCTATTACCAAAAGGAGAGAGGAGGTACCAGATAAGGAGGAATACCGGATACCTGCCATGAGGGAAAAACAAACTGCACAGCTCATGTGTGCCAGGCATTGGGCAAAGCCCTGTGTACCTTAGTTATTGCAGTAAGTCCTCAGGGGAGATTGTTGTCCTCATTTTAGAGAGAAGGACACTGTGGCCAGAGAGATTGGTACCTTGTGAATTTCACCCAACAGCAGGGCTGGCATTAGAACCCAGTACATGGGCTCTTTCACCAGCCCCCAAACCGTGGGCAAGGCCAAAGCGCTGCATTGGGACAATTCTCATCAAAAAGTTAGATCTGTGCCTAAAAATGCAGACATTGTGTTCAGAGGTTGATTCCAATAAACCAATTAGATCTGCTACAGAGTTCTTGTACCGTAGGGACAGAACTTTAAAAATTGTAAACAAGGGCTTCCTTGGTGGCACAATGGTTAAGAATCTGCCTGCCAATGCAGGGGACATGGGGTCGAGCCCTGGTCCAGGAAGATCCCACATGCCACAGAGCAACTAAGCCCATGCGCCACAACTACTGAGCCTGCGCTCTAGAGCCCGCGAGACACAGCTACTGAGCACGTGTGCCACAACTACTGAAGCACGCCTAGAGCCCGTGCTCCACAACAAGAGAAGCCACTGCAACAAGAAGCCCACGCACCGCAACAAAGAGTAGCCCCCGCTTGCTGCAACTAGAGAAAGCCCACGTGCAGCAACAAAGACCCAACTCAGCCAAAAATAAATAAATAAATAAATATTGGGAGATTGGAATTGACATATATATACTAATATGTATAAAATGGATAACTAATAAGAACCTGCTGTATATAAAAATAAATAAAATTCTAAAATGCTGGATAAATAAAATTTTATAAAAATTAAAAGAAAACCACAAAATATTACTGACAGAAATGAAAGAACACCTAAATAGAGTGACACACCTAAAAAAAAAAATAAATAAATATAACTAACTAAACAAATAAATTTATTTTTTTTAAATTGTAAACGAGATCAAGAATGAATTATGTAAGCAGAATTTTTTTTTTTTTCTGTTTATGGGTGTATGCTTTGGGTTGGTTTTAAAATCTTTGATGATCTTTTATTTTATTTTTTTCTTGTTTTTAATCCACATTGGCCTTGTCCTTCGCAGACAGTCATACAGACTTTGTTTATACATCCCCCAGGATGGGGACCTTTGGTAAGGTATTTTCTGGGACTCCATTTACCCATCTGGAAGGTGGGGCCGTTGGGTTGGCTGAGTTCCGTGGTCCCTTTCAGATACGGAAAAGCCCCCTTGCTAGTTTCCCTGCCCCTTTTCAAAACCATTTTCTACACAGCAGCCAGAGGCATATAGATGGATATTTTTTTAAAACATACATTAAATTATGTCTAACGCCTCCTCCCCAGCCCCCTGCACCCCTCAAAACTTCAATAGAATAAAAATCCCTCACCGTGGCCTATAAGCCCTGTAAGACCCTCGTGATGCAGCTGCTGCCTCTCCTGGCCACATCCCCTTCCCTAACAGCTCTGTCCCGCCATAATGGCCTTCCGGTTCCTCAAACATTCCGAGCATTTTCCAGCCTTCGTGTCTTCATTTGTACTTTTCATTCTGTCTGGAATACACTTTCCTCAGCTCTTCCCCAAGCCAGCTCCTCATCCTTCAGGTCTCAGGTCAAAGTCTGCTTCCTCAGAGGGACCTTCCCTCCCAAGGACACCCACCGCCACCATCCCCAACTTGCACTACCACAGCAGGCTTTGGGGTCCTTCCTAGCACTTACTGTAACTTAAATTATATACGTATTTCCTCATCTGCTGGTTTATTGCCCATCTTCCCACTCTCCAAGGGCAGGGTCCGAGACTGTCCTGCTCCTCATTGTAACCCAGCACCTAGCAGAGGGCCTGGTACGCAAGAGGTGTTTAATAAGTGTTGTAGAGTGAATGAATGAATGGGAGCCATTCTAAATCGACATGCTGGAGTCTTGATTAAGCAGAATTGATGTTTTCTTTCTTTCTCTCTCTCTTTCTTTCTTTTTCTTCGTTGCTGCACGTGGGCTTTTCTCTAGTTGCGGCAAGTGGAGGCTGATCTTCGTTGTGGTGTGCGGGCTTCTCATTGCGGTGGCTTCTCTTGTTGCGGAGCACGGGCTCTAGGTGCACGGGCTTCAGTAGTTGTTGCACACGGGCTCAGTAGTTGTGGTGCACGGGCTCAGTTGCTCCACGGCATGTGGGATCTTCTTGGACCAGGGCTCGAACTCATGTCCCCTGCATTGGCAGGCAGATTTTTAACCACTGCGCCACCAGGGATTCCCCTGTTTTCTTTTTAATAAGACTAATGACTATTCAGGTGGCTTTGGAGACAGCTCTTTTTGTCGTAAAATCACTTTTTCAGGGTGACTCTGCCTCCCAAAGGATGCCCTGCCCTCTCTTTTGGCTCTATGAGGTACCCAGGACTAGTGGGCACAAACAAGGGGGGAGAGGCGGGATACCTGAATCCCTGGTGTTGAAATAGTCTGTCTTTCTGAACTGGTGCCGGGTAGGCACTGGGGACTCAGAGTGAAGGGTACTAAGATTTCTTGAACTTTTCCTGTCTGCCAGGCAAGGAGCTGAGAGCTTTACCTCCGATAATCATCACAATTCTATGTAAGATGGGCTCGATGACCCCATTTTACAGATGGAAACTGAGGCCCTGGGGATTAGGAAATTGTGTGAGTCTAAAGTCCAAATGCCTTCCTTCCTGCCTTGCTTCGCTGAAATGAAATAGATGTTGAATTTAGAGTGGTTGTTCCTGGTGAACCCCTTAGCTGGGCATTCAAGGGCACCTCCCATCTTGTCTTGATTTGTCTTTCCATTTTTCATCTCTTCTCACCTGAAAAATCTTCTCCCATAAGTCCCTGGTGTTCACAATGGGCTCTGGCTCTGGCCCCCCATAGCTCCTCCTTTTCCTGTTTTGAATGAAGGTATCCTAGCGAGAACTCATTTGGGAAGAGACTTTGTCTAAAACCGCTTTGGAAACCACTGCTAGGCATGGTCCCCCATACTCCCTGAGCTCATCTTTGCTCCACCATCACCCCCCACCATCAACAGTCTCTTCTTTCCTCTCCTGCTGTCTAGATCTGCATGTCCTTCAAGGTACACCATGATGACTTCAAGCTTCAGAGATCTCTCCCGCCCCCCTTCCTGCATCCGTCAGGACTAAATTACATGTGTCAGAAACCCAACTTAAACTGGCTTCAAAAATAATCCCAGAGTGTGGGTGTCGCCTAGGATTTACTGGCTCAGGAAACTGGACAGACAAGGAGTAGATTGAGCTACAGGCAAAGCTGGACCTAAGGGTCAGACTGTGTCATCAGGAATCTACTGATACTGGCCTCATTCTCAGGCAGGCTCCTCCCAAGCGATGATGAGATGGCCCCCTGGCATCTCCACGTTGCATCCTAACAGCCTAGCAACCTCAAAGAAAGAGAGCTTATCTTTCTCAGGGGTCAGAGCAGAAGTCCCAGGGCTGATTCTTACTGCCTCTGATTGGCCCGGCATGGGTCATGTGCTCACTCCTCAACCAATCGCTGTGGACAGTGGTACCCACCTTGGTGTCTAAGGGACTGTGTTGAGGTAGGGAAGGAGGCTTCCAGGAGAGAAGTCAAGGCACTCTGGTTGAAAGAAAGGTTAACCAGTACCAGGCAAAAAATAACAGACGTCCACTGCGCACATGTTACTTATCTTCACTTATGCACGTGCTGTCTCCCCAGCTCACCCTCCACTCACAGAGGCAGGGGCCCTGCCTGTGTACCCCCATGGCCTCTTTAACGACACCTAGCCCCTCGTGTTTATACAACATTTCTCTGTTTCCAGGCAGCTTTCACATATGTATGTTTTAAGTGTCAAAATTACCCTGTAACCACAGATAATTTGTGCAAGCCAGGAATGGATGTGCTGACCCCTTATCCCTTGAGGATCCAGGTGGTGTCCAGGACCACCAGAGCCCCCAGCCAGATGCTGTGACCGCCTGCTGCCACCTTGGTTTGCCCGAATTTGTTGTCAATGTATTGTTTTCTGTGTGTGCTGTGACTTGTGACAGAGATTGAAAACATGGCCCTGTGGTTTATAAAGTGGCTCTCCATCCTCCGTCTTAATCGAATCCTCACACTCTCCTGGGAGGCAGCGGAAACAGTTGCTGTTAACCCAGTTTACAGATGGAGAAACTGTCATGCAGAGGGAAAAGATGACTCAGCCCAGGCCCTAACTGGAGAAAATGGCGTGATGGCTTAGCTTATGAGAAATACAAGAGAGCTAAGAGCCGCAGGTTGCTGTGACTTCTGACAAGTCAAAGTTTTAAGAATGATGCTGACAAAATAGCCAGCCCCGTGGCTCTCTGAATTGAGTGGGGAGTAAGAAATCGTGAAAGTAACAGCATCTCCTGAGATGAGCAGGGTGCTTATGCTTTCCTATACTTGAGTTCATGTAATCCTTTGCACAACTCTCAGAGGTGGGGTTATTCGACCCATTTTATTGAAGAGGAAGCTGGGGCTCAGAGAGAGCAAGTAACCCGTCCAAGTCATACAGCTGGTCAGGGGCAGAGCTGAGAATCAAACCCAGGTCTTTCTGACTCTGAACTGCTTTGGTCTTGAGTCCTGGAGATGGAAAGACCCCCTTGGTGTTAACGCCTGTCTCCGTCCCTCTCTGCAGGTCTACATCATCCGTGTCACGTGGTCCAGCGGCTCCACGGAGGCCATTTATCGGCGCTACAGCAAATTCTTTGATCTCCAGGTAAGGATTTGGGGTCTCCGGTGAGCTGCAAGGTGGGAAAGAGTTTATTTGGACTTACTTTCCACTTTGACTTCAGAGCCACAGTGTTCTTGTTTAAAATGATGTCTATGCACTTACCTCAGCAGCACATATACTAAAATTGGAATGATGTAGAGAAGATTAGCCTGGCCCCTGTGCAGGGGTGACACGCAAATTTGAGGAGCGTTCTATATTTTTCAAAAAAGGGTCCATCACTTTGGGGACATAAGTAATGGGCTGTATTGCTTTATGCTTTGATATTCAATATTTTCCAAATAAAAGAAAGGCTCCTGTTGACTGCTCTAGAACGGAGGCTAATCTGGAGATCGTTTCTGTTGGCTTTGAAGTGCAGATCTTGAACTTGTGTAATCGTGTTTGCTGGTGAGTTCAGTTGTTGAGTGTGTTCAGACCTTGTGGCCTTGTTCTGCTCTCAAGACAGACCCACGTCTGTTGCCTCACCTTGGCCTCCCCTCCCCATCAGGCTCCTTGCTCAGCTCCTAAAATGCCTGCCGTGCTCTGAGGGCACCATGCTCGCCTTCTCCTCTCCTCTGAGGCCTTTGCATTAGCTCTTCCTCACCTGGAGCACCTCCTGCACCCTCCAGCCCCCTCGTTGTCTCATCCTCTGGGAAGCCTGGTCTGACTTCATTCCCTGGCCAGCGAAGGCCACCTCTTCTGCACCCCACAGCTCTGCATCCCTCTGTCCTGACTCTGTATTGAAGTTGTCCGCCTGTCCCCCTCTAAACTAGGACTCTCACGGGCAGGAACCACATCTTCATTAGCCTCTCTTTCCTTCATGTTTTGTTCAAGGACACTGTATGTATCCAGTCAATGTTTGGTGAGTGAATGAATGAATGAACGAATGAACGAACGAACGAAGGAATGACCTATGACCCCCCTGAGCACCACCAGTCTCACAGGGAGCCTATGTGGACGGCTCTGCGTGAGCCCCTCCCCCGTCGGGTAAAAGATCTCGAATCCACGGGTCAGCAGCATTATCCTGACGTCACCAAAGGCCAGCAGCTCAAAGCAAGTGTGTCATGAAAAGTCACAGTGCCTGATATGATGGAACAAAGTTCTTTAGAAAACACAGACCTCAGGAGGAGATGGGAACTTGCCCGGCTGCCTGAATCCATGAGTGTTCCCTGCCACTTGGTGAGGGGCTCACATACCTCGCAGGCCAACGTAAGGCCTCATCGAGATGACTGTCTTCTTTCCCTCTGTGTACCGGTTAGGATCCTTTGATTGCAAGGGACAGAAACCCAGCTCAAACTGGCCTACGTAGATGGGGGGGATTTAGGGGGCTGGTGTGACAGAATGTCCTGGGAGAAGGAAACTGGCAGGCTTCAGGTGCAGCTTGATACAGGGTTCTCCTCTGTGTCCTCTCACCCAGCTTCTTCCTCTTGTTCTGAATTCCCAGTTCCCTGATGTTGGCTTTATCCTCAGATCCCACGTGGTTGCAAAATGCTCTGGGCTCACACTTAGCAGGAAAGAGTGAAAGGTCACTTTGCAGAAGTCCCAGCAAACACAGTGTTGTGTTTCATAGGCTCATCTCGAAGCCAGTCAGTATGGTTGAGGAATGTGATGGCCAGTGGGCTTATCCGGTTCCTGCTCTGCCTCTCAGTCATGGGGGTGGGGACTGAGACCTGGAGAGAACAGCTGTGATCAGATGTAGAGAAGGCATTGTGGGGACATCAGGAGACAGCCCGGGTCCTCCACGCACCAGCCTGTCTTTCTGCCTTCCATGTTCTCTCTGGAGGTGACATTAACCACCGCCATCCTTGGTTGAACAGACCTAATCTGTTGCTAAAAATGTCAAATAGAGAATTTTCAGAGCCTGTGTTCCAATATTTTAAAAGGGGGAGGGGAGATAATAATGTGCTCCTAACCTGTTTCCCCAGTATCACCAAACAATCTACATTATAAACTGCCAAGAGTCATTGCATACTGGACAGCAGTTGACACCAGTTACCTAATTACTTAATATGCAATGAACTCATAAGTGATGTTTTGTGTTCACTATGCAACAAACCAAACAGTATCATATACAAGTGATATTTTTCTTCTGGTCCACAGCAAACATGTACCAAGTGTCAATACCCAAAGAGGCTCTATGGTAAAGATGTTAAGATACCATCTAAAAGGGACTTGGCAGGAGCAGACACGGGCATGGGCGGGGGAAGGGCTGACCCTGGAGGAAAGGCAGGAAAGATGATAGTAGTAATGCCCAGCACCTCCGAACGTGGTCCTGCGTGAGAAAGACAGAGATCCACACCCTCTTGCCCAGGCGCAAGGGTGATTTACGTAGATCCATTTCGGCAGGTCTTTAGAGCGTGGGTGTTGGGTGAATATTTTGCAAGTTGCTAGACTGATTTTTCGTGCACCGAGGGTCTATGTTACACGGGTGGCGGTGCTACCTATATTTTTGCTTTCAGAGGCCTCTTGCCTGCCTGATGCTTCCAAGAAGGAACAGAGGGGGCAGAGATGAGTGACATGGGTGATTGCTAGCCTAGGGATTATTGGCATCCGCAGAGCAGACACCCACTCAGCTAGCTTAGGCAGAAACCAGATGGAAACCGGAGCCGGGAGTACAGCCGGCCTCACAGGGGCCCGGAACCAGCAACAGAATGACCCACCGGAAGCCTGGCAGCTCCCGGGCCGTGTGTCACGTGGCCACAAGCTCTCCCATCGAACCTACTCCCTTTTTCCGCCAGCCCCTCTGGACCAGCTTCTTCCGCTGGCCCTTTGGCCCGCATCCCCCAGACAACACCTTCAGTCCCCAAGTCGAAGTGCCCTTCCCTGTGTCGAGGCACTGGAGTTGGTGGGTTCGGCTCCAGTCTCTGGGAGAGAGCATCTGAGTGTCAGCATCCTGGGCCAGAGTCCAACCCCCGAGCCTGCTAGCTGTGGCCAGAGGGGTGGGGCGGGTGGGACAGGGTCATCTAGAGGAGGAGGTTCAATGAGAAGAGGGTGGGCAGGAGGCCCTGGGGGCACGGATAGAAATGTTCACTGCTGCCCTTTGGCAGCCTGTGGGCCAGGCAGTGTGTGAGGATCTTGACTGTGTTACCGAGTTCCCTATTCCAGCCTCGCCCAGGGCTTCAGACCTTGACTTCTGGGGTTAGGCAAACCGGGGTTCACTCACATCTCAGCTTTGTCTTTTCAGGTCTCAGCTCAGTGTCACCGCTGTATGTTTCTGAGCCTCAGTTTCCCCATCCACATACTGTATTAAGAATGAAAGCACTTTGCTCACATCTGTCGTGACAGTTCAGTCAGTTGTGTGTGCCTTGCTCAGTAAGCGTTAGCTGTCATCTGCTGTCGCTCTGCTCACATGGGATTTGCCCAAGGTGACATTGTTTGGGAACGTTTTTGAGCCAGGGTTGGATCACAAGGCATCCTGGTCTGAAGCCTGCATTCCCTCCACTCTCCTGTTCTAACTCAACTTTCTTATTTCTACCAGAACTTAAAAGCGAGGTTTCCTTCCCTCCAACCCCAGCATAATTAGTAAGAATTGGAGGTTTGCTGCAACATAAATAGCTGCCTTAGACTCCCCTCCTGTAACAAAGTCTTCTAAAGACAGGGCTTAAGCCAGCTTTAAAGAGTCCCAGATGGGCAACTGGAGTGGGAGAGTCCTGGAATTCCAGAGGGTCCTGCTGTCCTGGAAATGGCCTGCCCCGCCCCCCAGCCCTGCACCTGAGAGAGGGAAGCTGGAAGAAGGGGCTGATCCCAGGGACCAGGCAAGGAGGCCGGCCCGCGTGGGACTGCAACACCCTGAAGTTGGATGATTTCATGATTCTCCCCTCCCCACCCTCCCTGTCTGGCGAGTAGCCTTGGCTTTTGCAGAAGTAACTTGGCTCAGAGTATGGGGAGGGTCAAGCTTTCGTGGAGGAACAGCTCGGCCAGTGTGGCGTAATGGAAACAGCAGACGACTCAGTCAGGAGACTTGGGGCCCAGCCACCTGTTCTGTGTGGCCATGGGCACACCCCTTAACCCCTCTGTGCCTGATTGTGATTTCTTCATCGGTAGCATGGGGGTGATGATAAGGAAACAACTGACATTCCTGAGGTACTGCCTGCTCAGCATCAAGATGTAGTGACTCATTTAATCCTCATGTCAAGCTTATCAAATGATACAGATGAAGAAACCCAGGCTCAGAAAGGTTTAGTCATTTGCCCAAGGTCACACAGCCGATGAGCATTAGAACTCGGATTTGAAGCTGGGCAGGCAACACCAGGGGCCACAGTCTTGGTCACTCTGCTGTGCAGTGCTGCTCTTACAAGTGACTACTTCACAAGGCTCCTTTGGAGTTAAAAGTGATGATGTGTGCCCGGAAGAGGCAAATCCATAGAGACAGAAAGCAGATTAGTGGTTGCCAGGAGCTGGGGGGAGGGAGAAAGGAGGAGAGACTGTTAATGGGAACTGGGTGTCTTTTTAGGGTGATGAAAATGTTCTGGAATTAGATAATGGTCATGGTTGCACAACCTTGGGAATATACTAAAACCCACTGAATTGAACACTTTAAAAGGGTGCATTTTATGGTATGTGAAGTAGATCTCAATTTCTTTTTGTAAAAAAGTGATGATGTGTGTGAGAGCAGTTTCTGGGCTGTCGAGCCCTGAGCTAATGTCAGCTGTTGGGATTATTGATAGGCGTGAGTTGCTGCTAGGAACTGGCATGAAGATTAGAGCAGGCGGTGATGCCAGTTTAATAGAATGGTTAAGACCCTGGGCTTTTATCCAAATGCTGCCACTTCCTGGCCATGAGACCTTGTTTTAGTCAGAAGTGTTTTAGTTGCAGATGACAGAAACCCAGTCCATATGGATTATTCAAAAATTACATTGATTAGCTAAATGGAACTGAGAAGACTAAGGGTACTTGGCTTCAGGTATGGCTGGATCTAGGGGCCACAGGGTCAACCAGGACCTGCCTTTCTCCACTTCTTGGTCTCCTCTGTGTCCAGGCAGGGTGTTGTCTGGTATGGTGGCAGCCACAGCTCCCAGCCAGCTGTATCCAGCGGTCAGCTCAGTGACTTCAGGGAAAAAGAGAACACCCCAACGGTTTCAGCACAAGTCTCATTGGTTCATCTTGGGTAATGGCCAGGCCAGTCAGGGCCAGCCCAGGAACTGGAGTAGAATCAGCATCACATACATGCTGACTAATAGAGGAGTAGAAGATTCCCCAGAGGAAATCAGAGACGTGCTACCAAAGAAGGGAAAATAACCTGTAAATGACAAAAAAGTAAATGTCCCCTCTGGTGGGGGCAGGACACTCAGGCAGAGGAAACAGTCTGCAGAGAGGCCGCTGGGGTAGAAGGAAGGAGCATGACTCAGGCTCCTTCATGGGAAAAGAAACTCACAGTCACCAGCAAAAAGGTCCCCTTTCTGACAGATCAACTTCTGATATGATTTCCCAACTCCCTTGTCTTAGGAAAGCTGGACTCTGATAGTCATGCCCACCACTACTGGTTAACATCTGGCGACGTGTCTCACTCACGTGAGGGCGCAGGCAGTAGAGCCCTGGGCTTGGAGTGGGAAGACCTGGTGTCAGGTCCCAGCCCTCTGCCTGACTGGCTGTGTGGCCTTGGGCAGGGCCCTCAGCCTCTCTGAACCTCCCTTTCTGCCCTCATCTGGGCACACTCTGGAGAGTCCATCAGAGTGTAACAGAGGGAGCTGGCCTCCGAACAGGGCACTGGGCGGGGACAGGAATGCCTGGAGAGCTGAGGGCAGCGCCTAGCGGAAATGTGGCTGGTTGAATGACGTCATAACAATATCGGCGACTGTTTACTAAAATGCACTAGACGTCCATTTGTACGCTGTCGCATTTAGTCCTCACTTACAGGCATGAAGTCAGTGTTGTGTCCACGTCACAGATGGGGGAAGGGAAGCTCAGAGAGGCAGAGTCACGTGCCTAAAAAGGAGCACGGCTGGACTCAGGCCCAGGTGTGGTTGAGTCTGAAGCCTGTGCTCCTGCCTCCCGGAGGTCCAGGATTGCCTTCGAATCTGTCTACTCTTAAGAGTTCTGTCCTCTGAAGACAGCTGCCCTCTGAAGGCCCGTTTGGCACCTCCCTGTGAGATGCAGGCATAGTCTATCCTGCAGAGGACTGCTCTGAGCTGAACACGAGCCCTGCACAGACACGCCTCGGATGCGTGACGGGTCCGCTTTACCCTGTGCCATGTGACCTTTGCCCTCTGAGTTTTCCCGCTAGTTCATTGCATCCCCCAGGCCGAGGGTCATGGTCATCCCTGGAGCCAGGGCTTCCCTCACAGAGGGCACAGTGAAATGTTTGCAAGTGTTCAAAGAGTGTCCTCTGTGCCAGCCAGGGAACTCAGGCAGGGCTTGCTTCCTGGAGGAGGTGACATCTGAGCAGGGTCTTGATAATGAGTAAGGAGTTGCCCCACTGACAGGATGGGGGAGGGTATCCCACACAGAGGAAACCATGTGTGCAAAGGTGCAGAAGTGTGAAAGAGCAGGACCATGAGCTGGGCATCTTGCAGAATTCCGACAGCGGGGGTGGCGCGAGGGGGATGCACAGAGCCAGCTGGGTCACCCTGCCCGGCAGGGAGTTCTCGAGAGGAGCACCAATGACATGTGTCCTGTAAGCAGGAACACTCCGTGCTTAGGGGACTGCTTCCAGGCACGGGGGCTTTCCGGGGGATCCGTTTCCCAAATGCAGCACATCACAGAGCTGAAGGGAAGCCGGAGGCGGCATCTTGATCTGTGCCTTTGTTTTTCCCCAGAGAAGGGAACCGAGATCCGGAGACAGGAGAGGCTGTCCCAGGTCACACAGCAAACATCGTTTGTTTCCAGTTTCTGTTGAGATAGAACTGGCCTGTCCCCCTTCTGAGAGTTTGGTAGCCCCAGATGCACTTAATGAGCTTTGGGGACTGTCTGCCCAGAAGCCCCCAGGCTCCACCGCAGAAGCCAAGGGGAAGGGAGTATATTCTCCCGTCTTTTCTGGGAGCAGGTATAGGAGGGGCGGGGCTGAAGTTCTCGCTCCCTAGGCGGGCCTTGCCCAGCTGGGAAGACATCCCAGCAAGCTCCTAGTCAACACCTGGCCTAGGATTCCACCAACCATCTGTACCCAAATACTGCCTTTGCTGGACCCTGAGACACACTCTTTTCCCCAGACATTATCTTCTGAAATTGGGGTGTGCCTCCCACATGTTTTATACGCTTAATGGAATATTTGTTCCCTTCCATCTGAAAAGCCATTGCCATATTGATAGTATAGAGCTGAGAAAATATGGTAGCTGCCTTTTTTTCACACAGCACAGTCATCCCTTGGTATCCCTGGGGGAATTGGTTCCAGCACCACCCCCTTCATGCCCCCCGCCCAACAGATACCAAAATCTGACGACACTCAAGTCCCTCATGTTAAATGGCGTAGTATTTGCTTATATCATCCTCCTGTATACTTTAAATCATCTCTAGATTACTTATAATACCTAACACGATATAAATGCTATGTAAAGACAAGGTAAATTCTATGTAACTAGTTGCCAGCCATGGCAGAATCAAGTTTTGCTTCTTTGGAACTTTCTGGAAGTTTTCTCCCCCTCGAATATTTTTGATCTGCCATTGGTTGAATCTGCAGATATGGAACCCAAGGATATGGAGGGGCCAACTGCAATTCTTTATTTGGAAAACAGAAAGAGGCAAGGTGTGTTGGTCAATTGCGTCTAAGGCCCAATGCAGGTCCTGCTGCCGCCACCTGGAACATAATTTCTTCTCTCCTAGACAATGGCTGACCAAAGCAGTTAACCACTTTTTCATTCATTTGTTCATCCATTGATTCATTCATTCTTTGCATAAATATATCCCAAGTGCCTACCACGTACCAGTGAGGGGGGCGGGGCAGGCCACCGGGCAGCCCAGTAAGGGGGTCGGGCTGAGAACATGCTGCCCTGACTGGGAGGGACAGCAAGCAGGAAAGAAGTGGACGGACAAGGAGGGGCGGGCGGCAGGCTCCAAGGGGCATGTCCAGGGGCATGCCGACATTTAGACAAAGCAGCTCATCGAGGGGACAGAGTCCCCAAAGACAGCCAACCATGTGCTGTAGAGCAGGCCCAGGTATGTTGTCGTGTCCTGCTCTGAGAACCACGTGACTCCCCGCCAGTCTGCAGCTGCCCACGATGGTCACCCCGGCCCTTCTGCACTGCCTGCTCTTGCTCTTCTGGGACGCGGGGCCTTTGTCACAGTGAGGGAGGAAACCTCTCCAAGTCCAGCCTGCCGCTAACACGAACCACGTGTGGACCTCCACGCCAGCCTCCACGGTATTTTCCTTGGACAGCCTGTCTCCTCTCCCTCCACCACAAGCTGTGTCTTAAAAACTGCTGATGGAGTGTTCTCTCGTTCCCCTTGTGATGTGGCAGCTTGACGTGGCTCCCCCTCCCTTCCTACCCCCCAAGACTGACTCACTTTCCTCCTCAATTTTCAGTCCTCTGCACCCTCAGCCCAACTTCCTTTTATTATCTGGGGGGAGGGGTGTGGACTTTCCAGTTTCCAAGGATACCGTCTGCAGTTGGACTTTGCCCGGCATGCCTCTGGTCCTGCTGCTGCAGACATCCCGGGTCTGGGGGTCCCTAAAGAGGGTCTGGAATGCCACCCATGTCTGTTTCAAAGCCTGTGGTTGCCAAGTGTGACAGTTCCTCGGATAGAAGCAGCTTTTGGCCTGTGAACCCAGACACGCTAAGACCAAAAACAAAATAGCTCTCAGGCCTCTGATCACCTGTCCTTGCGAATAGCAGTCATACAGATTGCAGTTACCATTGACGGGATGATAAAATGAAATAAAGCTAGATATGGCTAAAAGAGGAGAATGAGTCCAGCCCTGTGCCGCTAGTCACGTGAGGCTATTTAAATGTACATTTAAGTTAATTAAAATTAAATAAAATTAAAACTTCAGCTCCTCAGTCACAGGAGCCACATTTCAAGTGCTCAGTAGCCGTCCAGGGCTAGTGGCTGCCATAAGGGACAGCACAGATATAGAATATCTCCATCATCGTAGAAAGTTCTATTGGAAGGCCCAGCTCTGGCCACTGAGGAGACTGGGTAGTCGGAGGAATTTTACCAACCTTAAAACACAGCCTCATTGTGGAATATTATTCAGCCTTCAAAAGGAAGGAGGGGCTTCCCTGGTGGCGCAGTGGTTGAGAATCTGCCTGCCAATGCAGGGGACATGGGTTCGAGCCTTGGTCTGGGAAGATCCCACATGCCGCGGAGCAACTGGGCCCGTGAGCCACAACTACTGAGCCTGCGCGTCTGGAGCCTGTGCTCCGCAACAAGAGAGGCCGCGACAGTGAGAGGCCCGTGCACCGCGATGAAGAGTGGCCCCCGCTCACCGCAACTACAGAAAGCCCTTGCACAGAAACGAAGACCCAACACAGCCATAAATAAATAAATGAATGAGTGAATGAATGAATAAATAAATAAGAAGGAAATTCCAGCACGTATTATGAAACGGATGAACCTTAAAGACATTATTCTAAGTGAAATAAGCCATACACAAAGGACAAATACTTATATGCAGTGCCAAGAATAGTCAGATTTATAGAGATAGAAAGTAGGATGGTGGTTGCCAAGGGCTGGAGGAGAGGAATGGGGAGTTAGTGTTTAATGGATATAGAGTTTCAGTGTGGGATGATGTAGAGGTTCTGGAGATGGAGGGTGGTGATGGTCGCACAACAATGTACTTAATGCCGCTAAATTGTACACTTCAAATGGTTGAAATGATCGATTTTATGTTATGTATACTCAACACAAAAACACACACGCAGTCTCATTAAATACTGAAAATTTTTCCCAAATAATTCTCAGAATAACATTCATTGTGGGCAGAGTGCAAGGAGGGGGCATTTCTTGTTGAGCACCCAGGTCATCCCCACATACAGTTCACGTACAGCATTCATTTACACAACCACGCTGCCGGGCAGGCTGTGTCTGTCGTTCTGCAGGTGGTGAATCAGACTCATCAGGCGAGGTCTCTCACCAAGGACACACAGCTGGCATGAGGAATCATTAGGATTAAACCCCAGGGCTGTCTGGTCCCCAGGGATAATGTCTGTGGTTAGAGTTTGCAACATTAAACCCAGGTCTGCTGCCTCAAATTAATAACACTTGGGGAGACACTTCAGCTCTTTGAGCTCCGCTTATCTGGATAGAAGCAAGTGAGGACACAGGGTGAGAGAGTAGCTCTCTAAGACAGAGCTGTGAAGACCACAGGGAAATACAGTGCTGGGCAGGGCTTCTTTAGCCGGTGTGTGCACATTCAGATAGGGGCTCAACAGGAACCCGGGAGAGCGCATATAAGCGGGGTACAGTGGACAGATGACTGGGGTATACCTTTAAAAAAAAAATAGTGCCCCTGATTGGTGTTCCAACATTGTCTTCACAAATAAAATTGAGAAGGAAAAAAGAAGGTAGTGTTAGGCCAAACCTATAAATCTCTAAAACGATGCTGCAGCTAAGATTGATTAATCACCCTGCTGTTAAAAAAGAAGCATGCTGTTTGCCTGTGCATGGAATGTGAAACTTACCTGGTCTCAGGCTGATTTTTCATGCTCATGTGACACTCCGAAGCTGCCTAAGAGAGTGATCTTAGGGGATAAGAATGGGGTTTAGATTAAGATACTTGAACTGGCTGGACTACCACTTAGCTGTGTGACCTGAAGCAGTTCATTGTGTCCTGCTCCCCAGTTTCTCCCTCTGTGACATGGGGGTTGTTCATTGCTTTCACAGGATTATTATGAAGGACAGATAAAATCATATGTCTGAGAAGGATTAACTGTAAACAGTCAAACCAGTTAGTAGTGGTTACTAATTATTATTTAATATTAGTAACGTGAATCTTATTAATCGGAGGTACTCAGCAAACATCTGAAGCTGCCTCCACCCCCAAATTTCACTCAGGTGCATTCATTGGTTTAGCCAATTTTTATTGAGTGCCTACTATGCGCCAGCATTGAAAAGCTCCTGGATTCAAAAAGGGAAGCCTCCCTTTCCAGCAAGGCCCACTGTGGCCTCACCAGCTGCTGAATGATGGTGAACCAAGCATTTCCCCATCACCGCACAGCACAGAATAGGGACCAGTTGGAAATCACAAATAAAACCACAGCCTCATGGGCAGCCCTTTAGGGTTGCCAGCTAAGCTGAGTCTGACCCTCCTACGCAGGGGTGTCACATAAAACAGTGCTAAGGAGGCAGGGAGCTCCAGCCTGGATAAATGGCCCTGTTTCCTGAGCGCTGGGGAGCAATCCTTTCTAATTGCCTTCGTAGCATCTCAGAGGCAAGTGACGCAATGGCAGAGAAGCCATGGGCTTCTGTCTCTGGCCCTGCCCCTTGCTGGCTGCAGGCCCATTGCAGATTTCTTCACTCCTCTGGACTTCAGTTCCCTGGATAATAATGTCCACCTTGAAGGGGTATTCTGCAGATTTCGTGAGAGGATGTGTCTAAAGAATCTAACCTGTGCTTGGCATGTAAACTTGTTTCTCTTCTCTCCCACTTCAGGTCTCTCCTCCCTCCCCCTACACCATAGCTGTGCTTATTTCTCCAAGCTATTCAAAGCTGCTTTTATGCTATCAGAGGGATACATTTTTTTTTTTAATTGAAGTATAGCTGATTTACAATGTTATGTTAGTTTTAGGTGTATAACATAGTGATTCAGTATTTTTGTAGATTATACTCCACTATAGGTTATTGCAAGATAATGGCTATAATTCCCCGTGCTGTACAGTATATCCTTGTTCCTTATCTATTTTATACACAGTAGTTACTATCTGTTAATCCTATACCCCTAATTTGTCCCTCCTCCCTTCCCTTTCGCCTTTGGTAACTACAAGTTTGTTTTCTATGTCTGTGAGTCTGTTTCTGTTTTGCATAAACATTCATTTGTATTATTTTTTAGATTCCACATATAAGTGATATCATATAGTATTTGTCTTTCTCTGACTTATTTCACTAAGCATAATATTCTCTAGGTGCATCCATGCTGCTGCAGATGGCAGAATTTCATTCTTTATGGCTGAGTAATATTCCATTGTATGTGTGTATGTGTGTGTGTGTATATGTATATGTGTATACACACACACACACACGCACACACACCCCACATCTTCTTTTTTTTTCCTCTCGTGAATTTGTTTTTATTTGTATTGCTTCTTAATCCAGTTGTCTATTGATGGGCATTTGCATTGCTTCCATGTCTTCGCTATTGTAAATAGTGCTGCTGTGAACGTTGGGGTGCATGTATCTTCTTCAATATATACCCAGGAGTGGGATTGCTGGATCATATGGTAGTTCTATTTTTAGATTCTTGAGGAACCTCCATACTGTTTTCCATGGTGGCTGCATCAATTTACATTCCCACCAACAGGGCACAAGGGTTCCCTTTTCTCCACATCCAGAGGGACACATCTTGAGTGCCAGGGTGACTTTCTCCTTGAGGTAAAATGATGGGCAGGCCCCTCACATTCAGCCGTCACTTCAGGAGGCTCAGGACTCCCTTTTCGTCTGCTTGAATCCTGGGCCCATATACTAATCAGGATGGGTTACGATATGCTGCTATGACAACTAGCCTCACTGTACACAGGGTTTCTCACTCGGGCTACATGTCCATCAGAGGTTGTTGGGGGCTCTGGACCCTTGCTGGCAGAGAAGCCACACTCTGGAGCATGGCCATCACGTGGCAGATGGAAATGAAGAGTGGTGAATCAAGCACCACTCCTAACTCTTCCACCCCAAAGTGAGCCATGTCTCTCCTGCTCACATTTAATTGGCCACGTCTCCCACTTCAAGGGGGTGGGGACGTACAAATCTACCAAGCGCTCAGGAGAAGAACCAGAAATCCGGTGACAGCATTAATGACCACACAGCCCAGCTTTAATCTGTAAAGCCATGTTGGCAGTTGGTATCATTATGGCCAACTCAGGATGAGACCCGAGGTATGTCACTTCCCCCGACCACAAGTAGCAGATCCTGGTGATTTTGTATATCCAGTCAGATACTTCACATTTATTCCTTCAAATGTCAGAGAGGCATTTAATGTTATCAGAAAACATGAAAGGTTTTCGTTTTGGGTGCCCCATCCCTGTGCTTCCTCTAGCCCCACAGCAAGCCTGTACCTACCTCTCTAGGTGCTTCCTACACCACCCTGCAATGACCATTTTACTTGTCAGTCTCTCTCTAGACACTGAATCTTTTCATCGCTGCACCCCATGTGCCTGACACAGCCAGGCATGGAGCTGAGCCAGCCTGGGGAATTCTTAGTGGGGCAGGGGCGAGTCATGATCTCGCAGGTATAGACCTAACCAGATTAATTGAGTCTCCATAGTTTGTTCCTGAACACAGCCTGGCAGTTCTTAGGAGACAGGATGACCTGCCATCTGTGGAATTCTGGGGGCTCTGGGGGTGTTGTTCACGCTTCAGGTCCTGTGGCTGGAGCGCCCGGGGAAACTGAGAATGGTCCCTCCCAGCTCTGAGCCTTCACTAGTCTGGCAGCTGTGGACCTAGAGAATTGTTTACATGGATATCCTAGGTCCAGTTGACACTGGCTTCCCCATTAGTTTGGGTTTCTGAAAAGCTGAACAAAGTGAGCTTTTATATATCGAATCACACAGTTCACATAATTCCTTTAAAACATCAGAGATGCATTTATCATATTTTTTTGTTATTCTCCTCATTTAGATGCAGATGTTGGACAAATTTCCCATGGAAGGAGGACAGAAGGACCCCAAACAGCGGATCATTCCCTTTCTTCCAGGTAAGTGAGACACATGCTCTCAGATGGGGCCTCTGGGCTCCCAACACAGCTCTCAGATCTCTCCCCTCCTCCTCCTTGAGGCATTGTCCCAGTGACCAGACCTCAGTCATTTGTTGAAATCAGTGCCTAAGAATATGGGCTTTGGAGTTAGATGCTATGCTATTTACCAGCTGCTTGACCTTAGGCAAGACACTTCACTTCTGGGATACCTCGGTTTCTCCCATCTCTAAAATGAGAATAATTCAAGGTCATACAGTTTGTGTAGTGAGTGGCATCTATTATAATGGCTACTGTATTTGTTTTCTTTCTTTTTTTTTAATTGGGGTATAGTTGTTTTACAATGTTGTGTTAGTTTCTACCGTACAACAAAGTGGAGTTCCCTGTGCTACACAGCAGGTTCTTATTAGTTATCTATTTTATACATATTAGCGTATATATGTCAATCCCAGTCTCCCAATTCATCCCAGCCCCCCACCGCACCCCCTGTGTTTGTTTTCTGTTGTGCATAACAAATTACCACCCATTTAGCAGCTTAAAACGATACCCATTTATTATCTCACAGCTCTGTTGGTCGGAAGTCCAGGCAGGCTCAGCTGGGTTCTCTGTTTAGGGTCTTAAAAGACCGAAGTCAAGGTCTTGGCTGGACTGGGCACTTACCTGGAGGTTCTGGGGAAGAGTCTGCTTCCAACCTCATTCAGGCTGTTGACAGAATTCAGTTCCTTGCAGCTCTAGAACCGAGATACCTATTTCCTTCCTGGCTGTCCCTTGGGGACCCCCTCAGCTTCCAGAGGCTACCTGTATTCCTCATCCATCTTCAAGCTGGCAACGGGGCACTGAATCTCTCTCCTGTGCTTGGAATCTCTGACTTCCCCTCCTGCCACCAGCTGGAGAAAGCTGTCTGCTTTTAAAGGCTCATGTGATTACCTTGTACCCACTTGGCTAATCCAGGGTAATCTCCCTCTCTTGAAATGAACTGAGGCATATCATATAACATGATCCCAGGAGTGAGATTCCGTTATATTCACAGGCTCTGAGATTAAGGTGGGACATCTTTGGGGGGCCATTTAAGAAATTCTGCCTGCCTGCATACCCGCCTGAGTGGGCCAAGCACCTTCTGAGTGTCAGGCACTGTGGAGGAGTTCATGCAACCATGGCTGGTGCCTGCTCTCAAGACATTCAGTGTCCCTTTCCCCCCAAAAAAAATTCTTACCAAAGGAATAACATCAAGGCTTCAACTCAAAAAATTGGGTTACCCAAACCAATGTTATAGCTTCAAGTAATAATAGCTACCATTTATTAGATCTCTATTGTGGGCCAGTCGCTGGGCTAAGTGCTTTACATTCATTAGCTTGTTGAATCCTTAGAACAATCCTGCAGGGCAGCCATTACTATGCCCATTTCACAGATGAGGAAATTGAGGCTCAGAGAAATTATAATCACTTGCATAAATGGCAGAGCTGGGATTCAGTCACAGGTATGGCGGGCTCAGAATTCATGCCCAAAGTCAGACAGCCCAGGTTCAAATCCCAGTGCCCCTAATCATCCACTCTGTTCCCTTGGGTAAATTACTTAAGCACATGGAGTTTCATTTCTACATTTGCACACTGGAGATCATAATGGTACTTAAATGATAGAGTTGTTAGGAGGATTAGGTAAGTGCCTGATATGTAACTAGCAGCAATTAAGCACTTGCTAGTATCTTTATGTACAGATAATCGGCAAATTGACAATCACCCTAAATCACAAATATTTAGAGCTGGCCAGCCTTTTAAATCTTTTTCGTAATGCAGACAAGGGGGCAGGCCATGAGATGGATCACCCAGGAGCCCATTCTCCCCTCCCCCACTCCAGGATTTTGCAATCAGCACATCAGTGTGTTCTTCTGGATAGTGTCATCATTGAGTGAGTTTAGAGACAGGGTAGATGTATTTGCCAGGCCCCCATTTACTGGGAGATCATTTGCCTAAAAAAACCTAATGTTTTTATTTCTTCCATGGGGAGAGAACACTGGAATTTTTTTCCTTATTGAAGGAAAGCCGGTATGCCAGCTGAAGTAACCACATCTCAGCGCCCAAAGCATGTGCTTTGGAGTTCAGTAGGCCCAGTCCTGTGACCTCAAGCATACGACATCTCCCCCCACCTTTGAGCCTCAGTTTCTCATGTATAAAATGGAACAGTGACCCCTGCTTCACAAACTTCTCTCCCTGGTACATAGAAGGTTCTCAGTAAAGGCAGAAACAGGGTCCTGGGACATTCCTTTGGAATTTTGGGGCCTTTCATATCTTGGAGTCCTACTTAAATGATCAATCTGGATATTTAAGTTGAAATGGGCTCTAAATGTATATTTTTCTTCAAGGAAAAAAAGGAAAGCAGTGAGTTATAACTCTTTGCTGGTGAAAGGCAAAACCAGCTCTGGAAAAACTTCCCAGGACAGGGAAGAACTTGAGCCGACCCTCTCCCCAGCCCCTGAAAGCTTTCGTGGTTACGTAATCCTTTTCCACCCACGAATTCATGAAAATGCTGTTCTCAGGGAATTGGCTCCATTGTTCCTGCTCAGGACACCCACTTGTAGCTTGGAGAGGCCCCGTTGGGCCCTAAGACCCCTGGAGCATCCCTTCCCAGCCCACCTCTTAGCTTTTCCTTGAGGCCGAGGCCAAGGGCAGGGACGGGTGGGAGAAACGGCCCCTCTCCTAGGGGTCAGTTTTCTGCCAAGACTGCCACGTCAGCAGAACAAAAGCGAGTTTCATGTTAGCACAAAGGCGGGGGGGTGGGGAGAGCAGCCCTGTGCAATTTTCCATCCCAGCAAGAGCTGGGGAAGCCAACTTGGCAGAGGATGCGGCTTGAAAAATAAGAATTACAGTTTGGCCTTCCTCCACTATGGAAAACAAAAGCCTGCTCGTTCCCACCAAAGGCTGTTCTCTCCTCTGAGCACCCTTCCCATTCCAGGAAGGCTGGCCTGAGGGGAGGGCTGGGTGTGGGCTCGCTAGCCCTCCTTCTCCGTGACTCACACAGAAGCTTCACAGCAGGCGCAGATCCGCATTTCACCTGGAGGCACCGGCCAGGGGGGGCGCTGGCCACTCTGTTCTGCCCCATAGCCCAGGGCCTGAGCGGTAACTCCACTCCGCTGTGGATAAATGATGAATTAGCCTGTCGGAGGCAGATCTTAAGAAACCAAGTTGGGGGTTGAGGAAAGGAGAGGTGCTCTTCCTTGTAGAATATAAGGCAGTATCATGTAACCTATTTTTTAAACAAAGTAATTACCCTTTTTTAAGCACCTAGGGAGGGCCAAGCCCTGTGCTGGTGTATCACGGAGATGACTACTAAGAGATAGGGGCTGCTCTCCCATTTTACAGATGAGGAGCCTGAGGCTCTGACAGGTAAATGCATTTCCCAAGGCAGCACAGGAAGGAATAGACCCCCCTGGGATTGGCCTGGGGCCTCACTGACCCTGTGGAGCCTGTGGCCTCCCCTGCACGTGCTACTCCTGCCGAGGGGACTTCCTGTCCCCACTGCTGGCCGGGCACCTGACAAGTGCCCAGAGACTCACTGAGGCCACACAGGAAGAAGAATGACATTATTGTGTCCCACCCGCAGGAGACGTTGAAGGCGCCTGAGTTCTTGGTCCTCTCCCAGCCCCTGCAGGCCAGGCCTCAGGCGAATTCTCTTGGGCCGTGGTGGCTCTGAGGTGAGCCTGTGCCAGGCCGGTGCTAGCACCATGCCCACTGTAAATTTTTCGAGTCAGGTCACAGCCTTCTCAGTAAGAGGCCTGTACACCCCTCTCTCCACCCTTCCTCTGATTTTATAGAAGGGGAAATTATACCAAACTGGGACCAAAATGTTTTTGGTAGGCACCAAAATGTTTTTGACAGGCACCCCTTCTCCCATTTTGAGAAATAGATTAGAGGGCAGGAAGCGTTTGCTGTGTAGGATTTCTCTTCACAGGCACACACTTCTTATTTTTCCTGAAGGTTCAGGATTCTCCTAGGAATTCTGATCTTCAAGTGGTCCCACCCATGAGGGTGGTAATTATTACTCCCACCCAGGGAAAGACTGCCCCACCCAGAATGTCAGCAGGGGCCCTCCCTGTTGGAAAGCACCAGTGCCAGGAAGGCAGGCCCCCAGTGCCTGCACACAGAGGGCTCACACAGAGCCTGCCCCTAGGGAGTGAATGAGGGAATATCATCGGTTCTAGGGAGGCCAGGTTGTAAACTCCTTCCCACTTTGCTGCATAATTTGCTTTTTTCATTTTAAATGACATGAAAATTTTCTGATTCCCAGAGCAATCAATGTTTATAGTAGGCACTTTGGGGAAAGTATAAAGAAGAACACAAAAAGGCTTTGTCTTCTACCCTCGGAGACAAGCGCTATGAACCCTGTGATGCATTTTCTTCTAGATTTTTTTCTCTTCTAACAAGCGTGGTGTATCAGAAATTTGACTCACTCATCAGAATTAAACCCATCACCATTATAAAGAAAGAGATCCTTGTTATTAAGGAATATAAGGAATATGTATTTCATCTCATTGTGGGTTCTTTTTTAATTAAATGGAAATGAACAAAAAAAGGATTACTATTAGGTTGACCATATCTACTTCATTTGCTGATTGTGCCTTTTTGCCCAAGAGCAAGTTGTCAGATTATTTTAAATGTGACCTTAACCATATGGTCTTTTTGGGTACAAATCTCCCTGACCACCTTGCATTGCAAATCTTTAAAAGTCAATAGGTTGTTTCCCATCATCCCTTTCGATTCTGTCCTATGATGAAAACTCTTTATGGGCCTTTCCTACCGTCTTGTCCCTGCTCACCCAAGGTTGACCCATGGAGACAGCAGTCTCACCAGCGCCATCTCAGATCAGTGGTTAACCTCTCCTCACCCTGCCAGCCTCGTAACCCAAATTCTTCTCCAGGACCTACCTCCTTGGACCAGAAGTAGGTGAAGTTCTTAATAGGTCTCCATGCCCTGCAGTCTGGAGAGCTGTGGTCTCCCTGTGCCTTCCTTTTTGACCCCTAGAGGCCTCCTGGTCGCCCCGCATGAGCATGGCAGGGGGACTTGTCTCCATCCCCCACCTCTTTGTCGCTCCTTGATGTCTTATTTCTGATTTTCCGGCCCCTGTCTCTGTGACAAATCCAGAATGGTGTGGCCATGCTGTCTGGATCCTCAGTGCATGAACTTTGCCACCATCTCCCCATGAGAGGATCTCCTTTAAGACTCTCGGGAACCCGCTGATTTGCTTGAAACAAACCTCACCCGTAATGTTTCAGCATCTTAGATATTTCCTGAGACCCTCAGTGGCATCATTTATATACTTGTCTTTGCCTGTGACCCATGTCCTCTGCCCATATGTCACACTGGAGGTTCTGGTACCACAGCCCAGGGCTCAGATGTCACCCAGCAAGTAGTGAATGGACTGTGTTAGTATTCGGTGTGGTAGGAGGGCTTGGAGCCCTCTGTTACAAACACTTATTGGCGAAGGAATTGAAGGGATATGTCGTCCTGGCAGGTGGAATCCACCTTCATGCATTGATCAAACGTGAGTGCCATGTGGCAGGGGCAAAAAATTGACTAAAGCCCAGTCAATCCCTATTTGGGCGGAGCCCCATGACTAGTAGGAAGGAAGAAGACATGTAAATTCGACAATGTGATGTGTACAATCAGAGACAGGAACTCTTTTTTTTTTTTTTTTTTTTTTAATTTTATTGAAGTATAGTTGATTTACAATGTTGTGTTAATTTCTGCTGTACAGCAAAGTGATTCAGTTATACATATATATATTCTTTTTCATATTCTTTTCCATTATGGTTTATCACAGGATATCGAATGTAGTTCCCTGTGCTATATAATAGGACCCTATTGTTTATCCATCCTATATATACTAGTTTGCCTCTGCTAATCCTAAACTCCCAATATTTCCCTCCCCCCCCCCCACCCGCCTTGGCAACCACAAGTCTGTTCTGAAAGAGACAGGAACTCTTAACCCATTTGAAGTGTGTAAGAGTTTCCCAGCAGGGGTAGTGGGTGAGGTTGGATGGGGAAGGTATTCCAGGCAGAGGGAAAGGCACAGAATTATGAGAGAGTGTGGAGTATTGGGAAAACATCAGACTAGAGCAGAAAGTATACAAAGAAAGAGGAGGGAAGGAGACTGAGCTGTCGAGTGAGGGCATATCTGAGTGTTCGCTGAAGTGCTCACCGCATCTGAGAATCTTATAGTTGGACAGGGGACCTCCGATCATCAGATCTTCCTTCCTTGGTTTGATTCCAGCCTCCCTTCTCTCACCAAAAGTTATCCACTGAGCCCCACTCCCTCAAGCCCTTGCGCTAGAGCTGTGAACAGGGCTTTGGAGGACCAAGCATGGGGTCATCCAGGCCCTGTGGACGCCCAGCAGCAGGTATGGATGGCAGCCAGGAATTTAGGTACCACTCAGGCCTACCAGAGGCAGCCACATCCTCATCCTCCCAGGTTGCTGAGAGCTTGTCAATGCTCCCTTACAACGCTGTGTGCACTCTCATCTCCTGCAGGCAAAATTCTCTTCCGACGGAGCCACATTCGGGACGTGGCCGTCAAACGCCTGATACCAATCGATGAATACTGTAAGGTAAGTCTGAGAAATGCCAACACTTCCCTGTGTCTCGTGTCTTCCCCGTGGGTAGTTTTGGGGTTTTTTTGTTTGTTTGTTTTGTTTTTCTTTTCCTTTTCTGACTACAGGATGCCCATTGTGAAAGATCTGTACTGGTGAAAAAAATGTAAAGAAATTAGAAAAACCAATCACCCATGATCCTTTAACTCAGAGGCAACAATTATGAAGGTTTTTACATATTTCCTTTCTCTCCTTTCTCTCTGCATGTATTTCTTTATGGTGTTGAGATCATCCCATATGTGTTATTTTTGTTGCTCTTTTTCTTTTCTCTCATATTAAAAGAATTTCCCCATGCTATTAAAAAAATCTTCTTGAACCTGCTTTTAATGGTTACGTAGTATTCCATTGTGCATGAATGTTCTAGAAGTTATTCAGCCAACCCCTGTTGGACAGTGCAGCTGGCTTCCAATCCCTTAAATGTTCTCAACCACAAGGGGCCTCCCTGCCTTTTGGTTATGTTTTGTTTGATTTGAGGCTGATGTCAAGAAAGAAGCATATTTTTCTTTTGTTTAGCTTCCCTAATCTTTAGTATTTATTCCTCTAACTTAAAATCACTAGCAGTTTGATTGGAGAAGGGTAGGAATAGAAAAAATGCCTTAAAAATGGAGCAGTGAATGCTTTCTCCCCCTAAGATCAGGAGCAAAAGCAAAGTATATTTGCTCTCTCCACCGCTGATCTACATTTTACTGGAGATTCTAGCTGGTGTAAGCAGGCAAGAAAAAGGAATAAAAGGCATACAGATTAGAAAGGAAGAAGTAAGACTGCCTTGATTCACGGATGACATGATTCTATTGTAGAAAACCATAAGGAGTCCACAAAAAAACCTGCTAGAACTTATAAATGAGCTTAGTAAGATTACAGTACTCATCAGTATGAGTATAATTTTTGTGACTTTCTGTCTGAATTTAAAAAAAAAAAAAAAAAAAATTCCACAAGGACTCAGAGGCAAAGAATATACAAATCAATTTTCACTGCAAAGTAAAGGAGCTGTTACAGTGGAGGATTACTGGACTGAATGTCAATACTATGACATAGTATGAGTGTGTTTCATGTTTGGTAATTGCAATCATTGTTGCTTTTGTTGTGGTCATCCATGTACAATGCTTGGTGTCAGTCGATTTATCTCTTGTAAAAATAAAATACAGTGTGTGTGTGTGTGAAAAAAAAAAAAAAAAAAAGATTACAGGACTCAAGACAAATATTAAAAAATCAATTGTATTTCCATCTACTAGTAGGGAACAACCCAAAAATGAAATTAAGAAAATAATTCCACTCACAATAGCATCAAAAAGAATAAAATAATTAGGAATAAATTTAATAAAAGAAGTACAAGGTTTATATACTGAAACTACAAAACATGGTTGAGGGACGTTAAAGAAACTCTAAATGAATGGAGAGACATTCCATACTAATGGATTAGGAGACTCAACAGTGTTAAATTGGCATTTCTCCCCCAGTTGATGCACAGAGTCAATGCAATCTCTGCCAAAATCTTAGTAGGCTTTTTTGTAGAAATGAACAAGCTGATCCTAAAGTGTATGAGGAAGTGCAAAGGGCTCAGAATAGCCAAAACAATTTTGAAAAAGAAGAACAAAATTAGAGAACAAAATTGTACTACCCATTTTCCAAACTTCTTATGAAGCTACAGTAATCAAGACTGTAGTACTGGCATAGCACTTCCCTGGTGGCGCAGTGGTTAAGAATCCACCTGCCAATGCAGGGGACGCGGGTTAGATCCCTGGTCGGGAAGATCCCACATGCCACGGAGCAACTAAACGCATGTGCCACAACTACTGCGCCTGCACTCTAGAGCCTGTGAGCCACCACTACTGAGCCCACGTGCCACAACTACTGAAGCCTGCGCACCTAGACCCTGTGCTCCGCACAAGAGAAGCCACCACAATGAGAAGCCCGCGCACCGCAACAAAGAGTAGCCCCCCTCACTGCAACTAGAGAAAGCCTGCGTGCAGCAATGAAGACCCAACACAGCCAAAAATAAATAAATAAATAATTTATTTATTTATTGGGGGGAGAAAAAAAGACTGTAATACTGGTGTAAGGATAGGCAGATGGACTACTGGAAGAGAACTGAGAGTCTAGAAGTAAACTCTTCAGATTTATACTCAATTGATTTTCAACGAAGGTACCAAGAAATTCAGTGGGAAAGGGTAGTCTTTTTAACAAATGGTGGGATCATGGGATATCCATATGCAAAAAAATAAAAAATAAGTTTTTAAAATTGGACCCTGACCTCACACCATGCATAAAAAATCAGCTCAACTCAAAATGGATCATAGACCTAAATATAAAAGCTAAAACTATAAAACTTGTAGAAGAAAACATAAAAGAGAATCTTCATGACCTTGGTTTAGGCAAAGAGTTCTTAGATATAACACCAAAAGAGAAAAATTGATATGCTCGACTTCATTAAGCTTACACATTTCTGTGCTTCAAAAGATATCATGAAGAAAATGAAAAGACACACCACAGATTAGGAGAAAATATTTATAAGTCATATATCTGAGAAAGGACTTGTGTTGAGACTATATAAACAACTCTTACAACTCAAAAATGAAAAGACAACCCAGTTTAAAAACAGACAAAAGATTGAATAGAAACTTCACCCATGAAGACATACAATGCTTAATAAACACATAAAAAGTTGTTCAACATCATTAATCATCAGGGCAATGAAAAATAAAACCATGATGAGATGCCTACACAGCCTCCAGAATGGCTGTAATCAACAAGACACACAAGAGGTGAGGATGTGAGATAAAGTGGAGCTCTTTATTCTGCTGGAGACATATGATGGAAACCACTTTGGGAAACAGTTTGGCAGTTTCTTCAAAAGTGAAATTTATCATACGATTACTCTCAGGTACATACTCACAAGAAGTGAAAACTGTCCACACAAAGAATTGGATGCAATTGTTCATAGCAGCATTAATTCGTAATAGCCCCAAATTGGAAGCAATCCATATGTCTATCATCTGGAGAATAGATAAAGAAAATGTGGAATAAGGCATACAATAGAATATTGTTCGACAGTGAAATGCTGATTAATGCTGCAAGATGAATGAATCTCAAAAACATGATGCTATGCAAAAGAAGACAGATGCAAAAGACTATATATTGTATGATTGCATTTACATGAAATGTGCAGAAAAGGCAAATTTAGAGAAAGCAGGTCAGTGGTTTCCTGGGCCTTGGGGCAGTGGAAATGGAGATTGACTGCAAATGAGGTTGGGGACATTTTTGAGGTGATGGAAAAGTTCTAAAACTAGAATGTGGTGATGGTTGCCTAACTCTATAATTTGAATTTGAATCATTGAATTGTGTACTTATAATGGGTGAATTTTATGGTGCATAAATTATACTTCAGTAAGTCTGTAGAAAAATTTTGAAGGGGGAAAGTGTGGGGATAGACGCCCCTCTCTTGGCAGGAGATGTCATGGAAGGGCAGAAAATCACTCCTGATTGACCATCTCCTCTTTACCAGACATGACCACGTTTCATCCCTCCAATAACATGGAGGACGTGTTCTTTTTCCCTTCGTGTTGATGAGGAAATGGAGGCCCAACAAAGTTACTCACAATAACAGTATTCGAGACTTTGAGAGATGAACCCAGCCCTTTTAGGACTTGGCACTCGCATACCACTTATGGCCTCTCCAAGAAAGTACAAATTCAAGAGGCCAAAATAGTTAAGCGTGTGTTTCATAGAAGCAGATAGACTCAGACTCTTCTCTCTCCTAAGGATACCCTTAAAAAAGGGATGGGGATGAGGGGCAGGGCTCGTCATTCAGGCACAAAGACACCACTGCTGCCTCCCAGATCTCAGAGGAAAGTTCAGATCTTTGCTCTTTGTCCTTTTCCAAACCTCTAGAGCCTAAAATTCCTTTGTCCAGGCCCTGCTGGGAAGAACTTTGAACCCTTGGGGTCACCTTAGCCAGCTGGCAAGTTCCACCTGGTACCTTCCCAGAAACCTCGGCCCAAATGTGCTCTCCTGCTTCTTCCCCAGCCCACCCAACTTCTCTCCAGTCACACCTTCCTCTCACCCAGGGCTTCCCGAACCCCTGGACATTTGATTTGGAAAAGGAAACATAAAATCTTGAAGGGATAAGGGACAGCAGCAGCTGCCTGCATCTGGCTATGCTTGGAATGGTCCAGAGATCATGAATTGACCTGGATTAACCACAGGGAAGAAACTGCTTATGTTACATGAGCCGCATGGAAGTTACCACCCCTGCTATTAATGCATCATAAGAAGCAGAGCAGTTATTTGGGGGTTTTAGTTGGCCAAATTCCCTGGGCTTAGCTTCAAGGGAACTGCCCTCCTGGAAGGAGATGAAACCATCCCTTTTGTTACAAGGCCTGTGAAGTCTTTTAGAGACTGCATAGACCTTTATGTAAGATCTGGTCTCTGTTATTGACATTGTTGTGAGCTGACTTAAGCCAATTTGATCTATCACTGTCCGCCTTATCTTGGTAGAAATTGGTAGTTTCCAATAGGTAAAGATAGAGGAAGGCTGTAGATGTCCCCAAACCTAGCTACCAGCTAGGAAGAAACTTTCTGCTCTACCAGACCTATCATAAAGTTACAGTATTTAACATAGTATGGTGTTGGCACAAGGATAGACAACCATTGGAACAAAATAGAGAACCCAGAAACAGACCTATGTGTATTTGGACACTTTGATACTAACAAAAGCGGCTTTGTAGATCATTGAGGAAAGGTAGGATTCCTCAGTAAATAGGTATCCATATTGGAAAAAACAAAAAAGATAACTAACCCCTGCCTTGCACACACATGGAATCATTTCCAAGTACATTGAAGACCTAAATGTAAGAGGTAATTATAAAAGGTTTTAGAAGATAAAAATAGGAAAATATCTTCATAATCTCTAGGTATAGAGGGACTTCTAAAGACACAAAAAGTACCAAGCATAAAAAGATTGATTTATTTGACTACAGTAAATTTAAGGACTTCTGTTCATCAAAAGACACAATGAAAACGAGACTCAGCCAAATCCTGCCACACATACAAGCATTTGTTATCAAGCAGTTCCCTAAACAGACTCTCAAGTTGTTGTATAAACTCAGTGAAATACCAGCTGTCTTGTCTGACACCGCTTTGCATGAAAGTTTCCTTAAGACAGATGCAGTGGTATCCTAGTGGCAGGATCAGCTAATCCTAACCATAGTCTGACAGTAAAATCTTCAAGAAGAGGTAGAACACAGAGGATTCGGAATCCTAGAACCAGGGTACCAAGAAGAAGGATGTATAATGCTGGGCTCGCCGTGTTCTGTTCATGCAAGGGCCACCCCTCATTTCACCAGTGAAGAAAATTATTTCTAACAACTGTTATGCTAGTAAATAGAGGTTCTAGTGTTGGTCAGAGGTGAAGATAGCTGAAGCCCCAAAGTAGCCTTTTCTGAAATGAGAACTTGTGATTAGAGTCTCCTACTTGCTGAAGTGTTCATTCCTGATGAGGGTACTTCAGATATTAACTCACCATTATTAGAGTGTAGGTTAAATCTAACACACACACACACACATACACACCTATGAACATGTGGGTGTGTATGCCCGTGCTGTAGTATTTTATTTTTTTATTTTTATTTTTTATTTTATTGAAGTATAGTTCATTTACAATGTTGTGTTAATTTCTGCTGTACAGCAAAGTGACTCAGTTATATATATATATTTTTTTCACATTCTTTTCCATTATGGTTTATCATAGGATATTGCATATAGTTCCCTGTGCTGTGCAGTAGGACCTTGTTGTTTATCCATCCTATATATACTACTTTGCATCTGCTAATCCCAAACTCCCAATCCTTCCCTTCCCCACCCCCTCTACTGTGCTGTAGTATTGGGTTGACCAAAAAGTTCGTTTGGGTTTTTCCATGACATCTTACGAAAAACCCAAGCAAACATTTTGGCCAACCCTAATGTTTTAAAGTAAACTCTATAGGCAGTATAACAGTACTGTTTACCAGACTCCAGTCCCTTGAGACCTCCCCTGAAGATTTTTACCATATTCTGCTACCTATATTATTATTAATATTTTTCTTTATATTCACTTTTTTAACTTCTTTAAAAATATATATTTTAGAGAAAATTTTATATCACAACCACAATGTAAAACTGGTATCACGTACCCTAAAAGTAAAAATAAAAACAGTGATGCAACAGCAACAAAAACTGTTTTTTAATCTAGCCAGCTTCTGTTGCTTACTACCAGAGGAAGCTCTGCAGAGCCTGGTCACGCTCGCGGGAAGCAAGTTGGGGAAGTTCTTTCTTCTAGGAATTTTATAGTTTCAGGTCTTACGTTTAAGGCTTTAATCCATTTTGAGTTGATTTTTGTGTATGGTATAAGATAAGGGCCCAATTTCATTCTTTTGCATACGGATATCCAGTTTTCCCAGCACCATTTGTTGAAGAAGCTGTCCTGTCCCCGCCGTGTATTCTTGGCACCTTTGTTGAGGATCAGTTAACCATATGCATGGATTTATTTCAGGGCTCTTGGCAATGATCTCATGGATATGACACGAAAATCATAGGCAACAAAAACAAAAATAAAGAAGTGGGAATACATCAAACTAAAAAGCTTCTGCACAGCAAAATAAATAATCTATAGAGTGAAAAGGCAAACTACAAAATGGGAGCAAATATTTGCAAATCACATATCTGATAAGGGGTTAATCCCCAAAATATCAATATCTAAGGAACTTATACATCTCAATAACAAAAAGAGCTAATAACCCAATTTTTAAATGGGCCAAAGGCTTGAATAGGCATTTCTCCAGGGAAGATACACAAATGACCAACAGGTATATGAAAAGTTGCTCAGTGTCGGCTAATCATCAGGGAAATGCAAATCAAAACCACAATATGATATCACCTCACATCTGTCAGGATGGCTAATATCAAAAACAATAACATGAAGTAAGTCAGAAAGAGAAAAACAAATACTGTATGCTAACACATATATATGGAATCTAAAAGAAAGTGGTTCTGATGAACCTAGGGGCAGGACAGGAATAAAGACTCAGACGTAGAGAATGGACTTGAGGACACGGGGAGGGGGAAGGGTAAGCTGGGACGAAGTGAGAGAGTGGCAGTAACATATATACACTACCAAATGTAAAACAGATAGCTAGTGGGAAGCAGCTGCATAGCACAGGGAGGTCAGCTTGGTGCTTTGTGACCACCTAGAGGGGTGGCATAGGGAAGGTGGGAGGGAGGCTCAAGAGGGAAGGGATATGGGGATATATGTATACATATAACTGATTCACTTTATTATACAGCAAAAACTAATACAATGTTGTAAAGCAATTATACTTCAATAAAGATGTTAAAAAAAAAAAAACAAGACAACAGGTGTTGGTGAGGATATAGAGAAACTGGAAGTCTTGCACACTGTGGGAATGCAAAATGCAGCCACTATGAAAAACAGTATGCAGGTTCCTCAAAAAATTAAAAATAGAACTACCATATAGTCAAGCAATTCTATTTCTGGATATTTGTCCAAAGGAATTTAAATCAGGATTTAGAAGAGATATTAGCACTCCCATGTTCGTTGCAGCACTATTTACAATAGCCAAGATGTAGAATCAACCTAAATGTGGCCTGTACATACAATAGCATACTATTCAGCCTTTAAAAAGAAGAAATTCGGGGGGGCTTCCCTGGTGGCGCAGTGGTTGAAAATCTGCCTGCCAATGCAGGGGACACGGGTTCGAGCCCTGGTCTGGGAAGATCCCACACGCCGCGGAGCAACTGGGCCCGTGAGCCACAACTACTGAGCCTGCGCGTCTGGAGCCTGTGCTCCGCAACAAGAGAGGCCGCGATAGTGAGAGGCCCGCGCAGCGCGATGAAGAGTGGCCCCCGCTCGCCGCAACTAGAGAAAGCCCTCACACAGAAATGAAGACCCAACACAGCCAAAAATAAAATAAAATAAATAAATAATTAAAAAAAGAAAAAAAAAGAAAGAAGAAATTCGGCAATACGCAACAACATGGATAAACCTTAAGGACGTTATGCTAAGTGAAATAAGCCAGTCACAGAAAGATCAAATACCGTATGATTCCACTTACATGAGTTATCTAAAATAGTCAAATTTGTAGAATCAGAGAGTGAAATGGTAGTTGCCAGGGGCTGGGGGGAGGGAAAAATGAGGAGTTACTAATCAACAGGCATGAAGTTTCAGTCAAGCAAGAAGGAATCAGCTCTAGAGGTCTGCTGTACAATAGCCAACAGTACTGTGCTGTGCACTTAAAATTTTGTTGAAGACACAAACTCTCTCTCTCTAGCCGAGGTGTTGTGATTGAACTGAATCACCTTGCTGACTCTAAAATCGCCCCTGGAAGCAGCACACTATTTTTAAAATATATATATATAAATTTATTTATTTATTTTTGGCTGTGCTGGGTCTTCGTTGTTGCGCATGGGCTTTCTCTAGTTGCGGCGAGCAGGGGCTACTTTGTTGCAGTGCGTGGGCTTCTCACTGTGGTGGCTTCTCTTCTTGCAGAGCACAGGCTCTAGGTGCGTGGGCTCAGCAGTTGTGGCTCGCAGGCTCTAGAGCGCAGGCTCAGTAGTTGTGGCACACGGGCTTAGTTGCTTCGTGGCATTTGGGATCTTCCCAGACCAGGGCTCGAACCCGTGTCCCCTGCATTGGCAGGCGGCGGATTCTTAACCACTGTGCCACCAGGGAAGTCCCACAGCACACTATTGTACTTGGTACAGTCCAGAGAGCCAGAGGTTAACTGAATGTTTATCAAGCAGCTAGTATATGATGGAAACCTTACAGCCACTTGCTCACTTGTTCTGTAGCACAACCCTCCAGGATGGGTGTTAGTTATTTCCATTTTACAGATGAGCAGACTGAGGCTCAGAGGTGATAGGACATGGCTAGAGCCAGAACCAGGAGCTGCATCTGTCTGAACTTTCATTATTACACAGGCGAGCAGGACTTGCCCTCCTCACCTCTCCTCTTGACCCTGCATCGAGCAGCCACGTCTGTCCAAAGGGCCAGGATTCCATGCGGAACAGAACCACAGTTTTCGTGGAACTGTGGTTCTTTGTCATACTGACCAAACACGAGACAATTCTGGGGTATTTCAGAAGCGGAACTATTGCTATGCCCCAGGTCATGTTTTTGCTGTTAGCCTGTCGTTCCACAGGAAAGGGGCAAATATCAAAGCATTCGGTGCTGCCTTTTATGAGTAACTTGGCTTTGTATTATGCTTTGGGGGTTTGGTTTGGCTTTTACCTCCTAGGATTTGCTCAAAACATAAAGAGAACTTGGCACTGTCGGGAGGTTTCCGTGGGCCTCGTCATCCCTTCCGCACTGGTCCATTCGGGGTCTCTGCCCATTTCAGCAGAGAGGCCCCCTCTAGGCAGAAACCATGGCCACCTCAGGGCTTACCCAGGGCCACGTGGCCACGGCCAGGCCTCTTCCTCACATCATTTATCCAGCAGATACTTTCAACCAGGCATCAGGGTCCTCCCAGCACTGTCAAGGCATGTGGGAAGGTGCAGGAGGAACTCCTCTGAATTTGGGGTAGAGGAGCTGGAGTCGCTGGTTTGGGGCTCAAGTCCTGGTCACTTCCCCAGAACCTCTGTTTCACCATCTCTAAAGTGGGCCAGCCCTTTCAGGATGACATGACATGATGCAGACGAACACATTTTGGGAGCCATCAAGTGCTGAGCCAACATAAGGGAACGTTGTGTTTGCAGTCTGGGGGGAGCCGCATGATTTCTGCCCACGAAGCAGCCAGGACACACCACGGTCCAGCATATAATCAGCCTCTTCATTATGTGGTTCCAACTGCAAGAGCTGCAGGATTTCAGAGGAAAGAGCGACCCACAGGGAGCCCCAAGACAGCAGGAAAATGAATACTCCCTGCTCCAAACCAGAAAGAGAAGGGGATCAGAAATGGGAAGTGGGATGTATCCACTCTCTGCCTCTGGCCTGGAAAAGGCTGGTCCCTGGGGATTTGCTACAGAGCAGGAGATACTTCAAGGCTAATTTTTAAAAAATCAATGAGCAAAAATCAATGAGCCACAAATACCAGGCCCTTAGGTCAGCATCCTTCATCCTATCTTTATCCAGTGTAGAAAGTAGACAGTGACCAGGGAAGGCACGCTACTAAAACATGTCCACTTACCTTACAGATTTCCCCACTTTAGTTTTGGGCCAGGTCATACATCAGGAGAGGGGAAGTGGCTTAAAGTCAGAGCCTGACTCAAAGGTCATGTCAGGTCAGCAACCCAAGTGACTACCAAGGAGTGAATGAATAAACAAAATGTGTTGTACACGTGGGATGGAATGCTATTCAGCCTTGAAAAGGAAAGACATTCTGACACATGCTACAATGTGGATGAACCTTGAGGACATAATGCTAAGTGAATCAGCCAGTCACTTAAAGGGTAAATACTGTATGATTGCACTTACATGAGGTACCTGGAGCAGGCAAATTCATACACACAGAAAGTGGAATGGTGGCTGCCAGGGGCTGGGGAGGGTGAGTGGAAAGTTGTTGTTCGATGGGTACAGGGTTTCAGTCTTACAAGATGAAAAGAGTTCTTGGATGGATGGGTGGTGGTGATGGTTCCACAACAGTGTGAACATACTTAATGCCACTGAATTGTACACTTAAAAATGGTGAAGAGCAGGGACTTCCCTGGTGGCGCAGTGGTTAAGAATCCGCCTGCCAATGCAGGGGACACGGGTTCGAGCCCTGGGCCGAGAAGATCCCACATGCCACCGAGCAACTTAAGCCCCTGTGCCACAACTACTGAGCCTGTACTCTAGAGCCCGTGAACCACAACTACTGAAGCCCGTGTGCCTAGAGCCCATGCTTCACAACAAGAGAAGCCACCACAATGAGAAGCCTGTGCACCGCAAGGAATAATAGCCCCCACTCGCCGCAACTAGAGAAAGCCCGCATGCAGCAATGAAGACCCAACGCAGCCAAAAATAAATAAATAAATATTTTTTTAAAAAGGCGAAGACGGTAATGATGTATGTGTATTTTACCACAATAAAATTTGTGGTAAATTTTAATTTAAAAATTAATACTTTTTAAAAATTGGAAAAATAGATCATACAGGTCAAAATACCTCTGAAAGCCTTGTAGAAGGTACCACATTGGAGACCCCCATCCATCTTTCCATTAGTCCATCATAACCCAATGGCAGGGTTGGAAAATCACTTTGTGAGGGGGTAGCTTTTAGAGGCTTCTTCTACAGAAGATACAAGACATGTCTTTTCCACTCCAGACTCAACACTCAGCATGGCAAGAAGGCATATGAGAGGCACCAGGGAACTGAGGCTTATCTGCAGAGAGAGCAGGGTCCCGCCTCACTCCACAGCACGCCTGTGTTGTTTTAAATTCATGCCTCTGCACTGGCCCTCTCCCTGCACAGAAGTTTATAATAGAGTGTGTGCACAAAACAGCCCTACTGCACTCAGATTTGCATCCTCAGAACCTGTGCCAGAGGGGGGCTTAAGTAAACATTTGTTAAACTAATCTCTTTATTCATTTTGGAGCCATGTCTTTGTTTCAAATCATTTCATAATGGGATGTACCCTGTAATTCTGTCCTGTTTCCACAGAAATCGGTGCAGTGCTGGGCATAAAGAAAATGTCTATTGAATCACTGAATGAATACCTGTTAGTAGAGAAACCAGCATAATAAATGCCTGGGCCCACTTCGTGCCCCTCACCACCTCCTGATCCAGCCCATTGGCAGGGACAGTTGAGGCTCCTGTAACTGATGAGCCAAAGGGGCAGATTAACATGGACTTGGGCATTGGGACGTCCCGGGTGTTTCAACCTTTTGTTAATCTGGGAACTTCTAACTTCTACCCAAATCATAAAATAGTCCCTTCACTTTAACACTTCAGATCCATGAGTTGGGACATGCAGACATGTTGAAAATAACCTAAATGTTCACTGGTAAGCAGCTAGTTGAATAAAACATGAGATATCTATCTAATAGACACCCAGTATCCAGTAGAGATGGTGATGTAGAAGAATAATGACATGGCATGAAGTTCACAATTTTTATTTTTATTTTTATTGAAGTGTAGTTGATTTACTATGTTATATTAGTTTCTGGTGTACAGCAGAGTGATTCAGTTATACATATATATATATTCTTTTTCATATTCTTTTCCATTATGGTTTATTACAAGATATTGAATATAGTTCCCTGTGCTGTACAGTAGGACCTTGTTCACAACTTATTGCTTTGTCTAAATATGTACATATTATTTGTCCAGATATGCCTGTAATATATATGTGTGTATATATACTGTGTGTGTGTGTGTGTGTGTGTGTGTGTGTGTGTGGTCCCCAAACCAGCAGTGGCAACATCACCAGGGAACTTGCTAGAAATGCACGTTCTCAGGCCCCACGCCAGACTTACTGAATCTGAAAGTCTGGGAGTAGGGCCCAGCCCCCGAGGTGATCCTGACGCCTGCCCGTGTCTGAGGACTTCCTGACTTAACGGCATTCCTGACACCCCTTCCCTTCCGTTGGGCTCACCTGTGTGTCTCTTCTGCAGGCCCTGATCCAGCTGCCCCCCTACATCTCTCAGTGTGATGAGGTGCTGCAGTTCTTTGAAACAAGACCTGAGGACCTGAATCCCCCCAAAGAGTAAGTTGGTTTGTGGATCTCCTTAGAGCTAACTCTCACAGCCCTCCTTCCCTCTGGGCCGGCCAGCCCAGGAGGAATGGGAGGAAAGCTAAGTAAAAATTAAACTAGATTACATCAGTGGAGCCCCTACCGGGCCTCACTTCAGGTAGCCTTCGTAGTGACTGCAGGTAGCCGTAGCTGAGTTTTACAGGTGAAGGAAGCTGGCCGAGTGCACTACTGAATTCCCTAATGCCCTGCATTTACCCACCATACCTGAACAGGGGAGACGGTGAGCCCTCGAGGCAGAGACTGTGTGCCTTGTCCGCAAAGTTAGATGTGCCCAGGACCATCAGGGATGTGAGTGAGTGACTGACTGAGACCTGCTCAAGGTCCCGTCGCTAGTGAATGACGGGGCCAGGGTTTGATCTCACTTCTCCCTGCAGCGGACAGGCTGCGCTCCCAGATGCCAAGCAGTGCATCTCCCCAGCCCCCCAGTGCACATCGCACAGAATCTCAGTACCACCCGCCTGCTGGCCAAGAGTTGATGGCACCAACAGCCGTGCCAGCATGAAACACTGACTGATGCATGATGCTTTTTTAAAAGCGCTTTTTGGGGAAAGGCATCGTATACATCTGCAGAAAGAAGGGATCTGTCTAATGGAGAAATCGCAGTGGGGGAGGAGGACACAGACCACAGGTGCTGGGCCGTCCTGAGTCACAGGAGCAAGAGCTGGCAGGGTTAGGGGTCCACTGGGGCCCTGTCAGGAACAGCTGAGAAGTGCCAGCCAGGCGCTGTTACGGGAGAAGTGTGAACTGCTCTTCTTAGTTCTGAGTGTAACTCACTGCCCAGGACAGCAGTAATGACCCAGGCTTGCATCGGTTCAGCGTTCATGTGCTAAGCACTTTATGTAGGCTGAGCTAGAAAAACTCATGTTGCTTTCTAGAAGTGAATCTGGTGAACTCACAAAGCTTACTTTTTAAATAGACCTGTAAGGAGAAAGCAGCAAAGAGTTTTAACACATGAAATCAGGCCATTTATATATATACACGTGGCTACATGCAGAATCAAGTTCGGAGATCACAGAGGGTGAGCTGATCGCTCAGGACTAATGGTTTAACTGCCACACAGATGAAACTTTCTACAGTCAACATATTGCAATAAATACCATTTCCTGTGACAAGCACGGAGTTAAGTGAATACAGCTTCTCAGAGCCAGCACACAGAAGCATGGGAATGACATTCCGTAAGGGACCACAGTAAATCTTTTGAATCAAAACATCGCAAGGGAATGCCTTGCCAACACATGAATTTTTTTTGAAAAGATACAGAATAACTGTAAATCTGCTAATGGGCCTGCAGCCCATCCCGGCTAATATTTCTGTTCTTGGTGTCTTTAGCATTTGTGCCTAGTGAACAGTCCCCAGCTTTTATGGACATAACATGACATGGTGAAATATTCTCAAGGGACCTTTGTCTACAGTGCTCCCAGGCAGTCAGGGTTAAACTGCTAACTCAGGCTGGTAGCCCCTGGCTTTGATTCTAATTTCTAGGTGAAGTGAATCAAAGAATATGGAGCTTAACATATTCAGTTTCTACTTCATTCTATCACAAAACTGCCAGGTAGGAGCTATCGTTCCCATTTTACAGATGAGGAAGTTGAGGTTCACAATAAGGAAAGAGACTTGCCCAGGGTCACACAGGTTGGAAGAGGCGAGGTGGATCTTCCCCAGGTCTGCCTGAGTCTTCACATAAGCTCTGTGTGTGTGCCTCCCACAGAAGGGACAACTGGGCTTAAGAGACAGAGTCTGGGTGAGTCTGGGTTTGCAGTTGGGTACATCCAGGTTCAAATCTCGCCTCTACCACTCATGAGCTGTGTAGCCTTGGGCCTCGATTTCACTCCTTGTGAAATGGGAATAGCAGCGAGCCTTACGATTACAGTGATGATGGAATGGCTGCCACAAGTAAAAATTCCAGGAACCTGCCAAGTGCTCACAAAGTGGTGGCCCGTGGTATTTTTCCCTCTCTGGATACCCAACTGTAGCTGTTTTTACTCCCAGAGTTGTTCAAGACGTCCAGGTGATGGGCTTTCACAGGGAAGGTTGCTTGGCCGCTCTTAAGCCGAGTGGTTCTGGGCAGGCTGCTCCTCCCCCCTGTGCCTGTCTCCTGTCTCGTGGGAGGGGTCTGACAGCACCTCCCTCGCAGCTTTGCTTGGGAATCCAATGACAAGATGTGGAGAGAAACACTTGGCCGTGCTTCACCAACCTGACACAGTGCCCACAGGCAGGGAAGGAGGAACACCAGCCCCCGAGGGGCAGATCTGACCTGGGTGTGGGTTCCTTGGGCCACAGGGTCAGTGACATCTAGATTTTCTTCTCAGCCTCCCAGAGATCTTAACTTTGGGGAGGATCGTGGACCATTTGGAGAATCCAATAAAAGCTTTCTTCCTTCTCCCGAGAAAAATGCCCCGTTTCAGGAGGTCCTCAATTGTGCCAAATCCCATTCAGGGACTTGAGGTTAAGAACGGCCACCCAGGCGCCCCTTCTGAATGTTAATGCTCAGATGTCTTTGGCCTCCTGCCTGGCGAGGGTGGTGAGTGGGTCCCCAGCTCCGAGCAGGCATCAGCCCAACTTATTGACAGAGATGGGAGAGAGCCAGGCCAGGGGCAGCCCTCTGTGCTTGAGAAGAGCCCAGGCACCTTCGTGCAGGAAGGAAGGACACTGGGGAACATAGGGTGGGAGCCAGCCCTCTAGAGGAGCTGGCATGTCGGGGAGGCTGTCTGGGGGCTTTGTCATGCTCTCTGGTGGCCACAGCCCGACGTTCCCCACTTGCTGGCTGGCTTGGGCTTGTAGAAGGAACACAGGACTGGGAGTTCTAGACCCGGCGCTGTTCCCGGTCCGGAGCACCAGCATTGTTCATCCATTCAAGAAATAGGTATCGAGGACCTGCTGAATGCCAGGCCCACGGGCTGGGCACAGAGGGACAAAGAGGTGACATGGCAGATGCAGTCTGTGCCCACAGGGAGCTTCCAGTCTGCTGGCCAGGCAGCCAGCTGTTCCACCCGGGCAGAGCAATCCCCTCCCCTCCCCTTCTGCCTCGCTTACTTCATCTGTGAAATGAGACCGTGTCACCTGCCGCACCCACATTATGGGGTTATTGGGAGACTGAAATGAAATAGCAGTGGGAAAATTAGGACATGATCAGCAGCTAGTTTTCTGGAGTTTGGGGGCTGAAATCGTGGTGAGCCCCCTTGGGTATTATGCTTGATAATTCAAAAGATAGACCTGTTCCCCAGTTTCCTGGAGTTAGAGTTTTGTTCTTATACTTTTAAGGTAAATCCATTTCCTCACTTCTTCAGTGGGAATAATAGTACAGTCATCCGTCATTACTGGCAGGGGGATTGGTTCCAGGACCCCCCATGGGTACCAAAATCCACGGATGCTCAAGTCCCTTGTATAAAATGGCATAGTGTTTGCATATAACCTACACACATCCTCCCATATACTTTAAATCATCTCTACATTACTTATAATACCTGATATAATATAAATGCTCTATAAATAGTTGCCAGGCACATAGCAAATTTAAGTTGTGTTTTTTGGAACTTTTCTGGAATTTTTTTCCTGAACATTTTCAATCCGAAGTTGGTTGAATCCATGGATGTGGGACCCACAATCATTGTGAGGTTTGAATCTATGTGTGTGAAGTGCTGAGCACAGTGCCTGGCACATAGTAGGTACACAGTTTTCACATCTCCTTGGCTGCCAGGGCCAGGATGCTTGGGTTCTGCGATCTTTTATGAGATGGTAAGAGAGAAGCTAATTGGTCCGTTTGATTATTGTACATCACTGGAAGAAGTGGGTACCATGTGGAGATGCTTGTTCTCATATGGGAGGACCAGAATCTTTCATCTCAGGCCTTCCAGATGGCTCTCCCTTCCCCCACATCTCTGGGCAAAAACCAGCAAAGACAGGGTCAACCATTCAAGTGTGTTAACTCCCCAAACATTTCCCACAACTGCCACCCACACTGAAAGTCCAGAAAAACAAGCCTAGTTCCTGCCTTTGGGGCCTTAGGGGCCAGTGGACATTTTTTGAGCTATTTTTATTTTTGATTTGTACAGGCTGTTTATATAGTAAGGAATTAGCCTTTTCCGTATTTGTGGTAAATATTTGTCCCTTTTATTGTGCATTTATATCTTGTTCCTGGATTTTTTTTTTTATTTTATTTATTTATTTATTTATTTATTTATTTATTTATTTATTTATTTATTTTTGGCTGTGTTGGGTCTTCGTTTTTGTGCGAGGGCTTTCTCTAGTTGCGGCAAGCGGGGGCCACTCTTCATCGCGGTGCGCGGGCCTCTCACTCTCGCGGCCTCTTGTTGCGGAGCACAGGCTCCAGACGCGCAGGCTCAGTGGTTGTGGCTCACGGGCCCAGTTGCTCCGCGGCATGTGGGACCTTCCCAGACCAGGGCTCAAACCCGTGTCTCCTGCATTGGCAGGCAGACTCTCAACCACTGCGCCACCAGGGAAGCCCTTGTTCCTGGATTTTATGATGTACATAAGTTTTATATTTTTGTGAAGTCAAATCCGGTGACCAATTTTTTAGTTGTGACTTCTTTCATTTGCTTTCAGTCTAAGAAGGACAGTCACCATTCAGACGCAAGATAGTTCCCTTAATTTTTTTCTAGTTGATTTATGCTTTGGGTTTTCTTTTAATATTTACTCATTAAATCGATTAGAAGTCATTACAACATTTGGCATGTGGTGAGAATCTAAAGTTTTTTCCTCTGGTTAGAACCTTTTGACCAGCTAGAAGAAATCTTATTGCTCCGTTTATTTAAAAACAAAAAAGACCACAATCTGTAGTGTTTAATGATCATTTCCCTTTCTTCCTTCAGGAATAATACAAGAGAAAAACAGCACCTGCCCTCAGAGGGGCTTCTATACTGGTGGGAAAGGCCATGTGAACATGTGGATACGTGTGGCCTGTGCGCACACAAACACACGCACAAATAGAACATCCACTAAAAATACAAAACACAGCCTAGACTGTACCCCAAGAAAGCACAAAGTAACAGCTGAGATAAGCTAACCAGCATCCTGCTGAAATAGATGTATTAGTTCCAAGAGGCTTCCTGGAAGGAAAGGGAAGTTTTCAATCTCTTTGTCTGTTCCCCTCTGTGTGACCTTGGGCAAGTGACTTGACTTCTCTGAGCTTCTCTTTCCTCATCAGTAAAGTGGGCATGGCTAACCTTGCTCTCATCTTGGTTAGGCAATGTCCTGCTCATAAAGGGTAGTGATAGTGTCAGGCACATGGCAGGTGCTTACCTAGTGATGCCTTCCTGTCCTTAAGCCGGACTTTGAAGGAAAAGGGAGGGAAGGAAGGAGGGAAGGAAGGAAGGGGGGAGGGAGGAGGGAAAGAAGGAGAGAGGGAGGAAGGGAGGGAGGGGAGGAAGGGAGGGAGGGAGGAAGGAAGGAAGGGAGGGATGGATGGAGGAAGGAAGGAGGGGAGGGGAAGGAGGGAGGGAGGGAGGGAGGGAAGGAGGGTGCTGAGAACCCCAAGGGTGGCTTTGGGGCCACAGCAGGCAGCCTCAGCTGGGCCTCGGTTGTTGTTTAGGCAGTAATGAATGGTGAGGGCAGGTGCTCAGTGGGGTTGGTCCCTTGGTCAGGATTCTGATGCTCAGACCTGAGTTAGGGCTTGTGATGGAGACTGGGAGTCTTTCCCAGCAGTTTCTAAGGAAAGAAATGAATGGTGCTCTTAGAGGAAGGTTTTCGCTACCATTCCTGGATAAACTTGCGATCACCCTAAGCATGTCACACAGAAAATAACGTGCCTGCTTGAGCCCACACAAGCTGCTGCTTGAAACCGAGAGCCCCCTGCTGCCCCTCACCCCCATGCTCCAGCTAGGACAGCGAGACAACTAGCAGGGGTACACGGTAGTGTGGGAGCTGGGATTTCAGGTATCCCAGACCATGGCTCAGGCCTCAGCCTGGATGGCAGCGAGGGAAGAGGGCTTTACATGGAAGCAGACTTAAGAGACCTTTGCTGGTGTGTCCTGGAGCCAGCAGTTAAGAGGCAACTTCCCCCACCGGACCGTCCAGGGTGTGGTCAGGAGAGTGGGCTCCAGCCAGGCCTCCCGGCTTCCAATCCTGGGAGAGATGCCTCACCTCTCTGGCCCTCAGTGTCTCCACGTGCGAAATGGAGTGACCCTCAAGGGTTGATGTGAGGATTCTGCGGGCCAGTCCAGGTACAGCATTCTGACCAGGACCCTGTCCACAATGAGTGGCAGGAAATGTGAGCTGGGATATTCCACTGTCACCCTCCCCCTCCCCTGCACAGGGGAGTGACACTGAGCCTCACTGGGTAATGCCTGGCCAGAGGACATCACTACTGACTGGCCCAGCTGCTCCTTCCAGACACACAGGAGGGCAGCCCCAAGCTCCAGGGCTTGGCTTAGCTCCCTGCTCCCCGGCTTTCGAGGTTACACCGAAAGCATGATTACATGGTGGTTAAAAACCCAGACTTTAAAATCAGACACTGAATAGACATTTCTTCAAAGAAAATACAAAAATGGCCAAGAAGCATATGAAAAGATGCTCAGCGTAGCGCCCTTAGCCATCAGGAAATGCAAGTTCCAACCACAGTGAGATACCACTTCATACCCACTAGCATGGGTAGAATCAAAAAGGCAGATAGCAACAAGTGTTGAGGATGTGGAGGAACTGGAATCTCCCTATGTTGCTGGTGGGAGTCTACAATGGTGCAGCCACTGTGGAAGACAGCCTGGCAATTCCTCAGAAAGTTAAGCCTAGGGACTTCCCTGGCAGTCCAGTGGTTAGGACTTGACCTTCCAATGCAGGGGATGCAGGTTCGATCCCTGGTTGGGGAGCTACGATCCCACGTGCCTCGGGGCCAAAAAGCCAAAACATTAAAGCAGAAGCAATATTGTAACAAATTCAATAAAGACTTTTAAAATGGTCCACATCAAAAAAAAAAAAAAATCTTAAAAAAAGAAAAGTTAAGCCTAGAGTTACCATATTACCTAGCAATTCCATTCCTACATCTATAATCAAGAGAAATAAAAATATATGTCCATACAAAAACTTGTGTACAAAGTTCATAAAAGCATTATTCATAATAGCCAAAAAGTGGAAACAACCCAAATGCCCAATGGCTGATGAACAGATAAAGCGTGGTTTATCCACACAGTGGGATATTATTCAGCCATAAAATGGAATGAACACTGTTACGTGCTACAATGTGGATGACTCTTGAAAACATTATGTTACATGAAAGAAACCAGTCACAAGAAGCCACCTATTATATGGTTCCATTCATATTAAATGTCCAGAATAGACAAATCCTTAGAGATAGCAAGCATGTTAATAGTTGTCAAGGGCTGGAAGGAATGGAAATGGAGAGGAACTGCTAAGGGGTACAGGGTTTCTTTTGAGAGTGATGAAAATTTTCTGGAATTTGCTGATGGCAGTGGTTGCACAACTTTGTGAATATACTAAAAAACAGTTAATTCTACACTTTAAAAGGATAAAATTTAAGATATGTGAATTATATTTCAATTTTTTAAAATGAAGATAGGCCTGGGTTCAGACCCTGGCTGTGCTTCTTGCAAGCTGTGTGACCTCGGGCAAGTTACTTAACTTCTCTGTGCCTCATTTTCCTCATCTGTAAAATGGGCACCAAGAGAGTACTTATTTCCTGTGGTTATTATGAGTATTAAATGAGTGAACTAAAAGTGCCTAGCAGGGTCCTAGCACAGGGTAATAGCATTTATTAGGAATTTTGTAGTATTAGCTAATGTTACTGCTGCCACAATATCTATCTCAACCCAACCATCCTATCACCTCCCTTTACTTTTTATAACATCGGAAAGCTTTTTACTAATGGGATAATTTACGTAAAAGTATGTTGTAAAACCTGATTTGTAACATTTTGTTCATAATGCAGTTCTGTGTATAAACTCTGACGTGGTTGACAAGTGTATGGGAGCGATTACTCATTCTGTATGGACTCTAGCCCATAATAGTGTCCTCTGTGTCACTGTGAGGGAGATGTGCTGGGTTCACTGCTAGCCAGGTGTCTCCCCGGTTTTAGTGTATTCCACTCACCACTGAGCACTTCCTGCTCCAATTGTACAGCTCAGGGCACTGCTCAGAAGTGAGGCAAGGCCTCCACTGTGCCTGATGAGGTGGGTGTCAGGCTCAGTGCAGTGTGAGGTCCTAACTCCTGTTTTCAGACTGCATACCCACCTCTACCCCCTGCCTATCAGCTCCTCCCCAGAGCCCCCTACTCTACAAATAGAGTGGAGATGCTGGTCCCCAGGACACCAGAGCACTTATCAGGCAAAGGGAGAAAATTAAAAGGAATTCTTTTTTTTAATTTTATTTTTTTTATTTTAAAGAGTCTGGGTCCCTGGGACTGGCTTGGATTTTACACTCATTCACTGGAGATGTTGTGGGATGGAAAATCTCAGTTTCCTAACAGAATAACTCATAGCAATACAGAAAAGATATTGACTCATTACTCTTTCCCACCCCTATTCTTTCCTGTACAGGGAACATGTTGGGAAAAAGAAATCTGGTAAGAATATTTTCTGTTTTCTCCTACTCATTCGATGTTTAGCATACCCCTACTGAACGAAGTCCAGGCCCTGGGCACTACATGGGGTATACAGTGATGTGGATGGATGGATGGATGGATGGATGGATGGATGCTGAAGGACATTCGGAGCTGAGGGGACGGCGTGCAGGCTGGGAGGTGCCAGCATACAGTCGATTTGGGCCTGATCCATTCGCCAGCCTCGGCACCAGGCCTGGCTCTGTGCTTCCTTCGATCAGCCACTGATCTGGGCGGTGACAACTGCTCTTGCAGGCAGCTCCCATACTCACTTCACTCTCCCCACAGTCAATTCTCTTCCTTCCTAACACCCTTTCCGTTCCCTGGACAGCAGGACCCTTATGTCAAAAAAGAAAAGGTGAGAATTTGAATATGCACAGAGGAAAGATTTGAGTTCTCACAGGCCTGGGGTTGATACGCTTAGATTCACAATCGCCCAGCTTTGTCCTCCTGCAACCCAAGAACATCCTGCACATCTGCAAAGGCCCTAGCCCATACCACATCTGGAGCCAATGTGGTCTTCAGAGCTTTCTGGAATTCTAAATTCTTTATCTAGAACTCCAGGAAGTTTGAGGGGGTTGATAAGGATGGGTGGAGAGGAGGCCATGCAGAGATTCCAAAAGTGGAAGAGGATGCTTTCTCTCATGGGCCTCAGTTTCATCATCTGTAAAATGGGCATAAGGATAGTAATCTCCCTTGTAGGAGTATTATAGGATTCATAATAATATGTATAAAGCACTTAGAACAGTGCCTGGCATGTTGTAAGAGACACATGTTTGTGCTGTTTTTATGCTACTGCTATTAATTCAGAACACACAGGTGTTCTTGTCCAGCATCAGTAACAATTCCAAATTCAACAACTCTGGTCCCTTCACTGCTCCCTGGGTACAAGGCCTGTGGTCAGCTTTATGGGCCCCAAGGCCATTCCTGCAAGGAAGAGTGGAGAGGAATTGGATTTCTTCGCCTCAAGGTATGGCATCTGGAGTGAACTCCGGTCTTTTCCCAACCAGTCTGTTTACAGCTCTGCTTTCTAGCTTAATAGGTACTGGCCGGAGCCGTGGCATCCTGCTAAAGCTACAAATAGCCCTTGAGCCCTGAGGATAATGATATGTTTCTTAGAAAAGAGCAGAGAGGAGAAGAGAAGCAGACAGTCTTGGTCTGGTCACAGAGTTTCTGGCTTTGAGTGTGCGGAGACTTTCCCGGAGGGGACGGGTGGGAGGGAGAGAAGAAACAGACAGCTCTGGTTTGTGAAAACAAAAGTATTCAGTCAGGACAGGCTTGATGAGGGGACTGGTCTGGAAAAGAGAGAAGAAGCTCTAATTTGTGGTGACCACTGTTACATCATTCACCTGCAATGATGGGGGATGGATTTATTTATAATTCAACTGGGTGGAAAATAGCATCTTTCTTCATTCAGACTAAGAACCCATGCTGGGACTAGCCTTATTTTTTTATCTGACCTTTGAACACTTCCTTTATGTTAGAACAAGCCTCCTTGATTAAATTCAAAAAGGATTTAAGGTTGACAGCCCAAGCCCTGAAATTTCTGTGTGAGAATTCTGAGTTGAAGAAGGCTTATCTCTCTCCAGAATTTCCCTGTTGTGGCTGGCTGCCTGGCTGGTTCCTGCAGACTTTGGCTAATGTGGCCTCAAATTCTGCTTATTCTGCAGGAAAAAAAATCTTCCCACCAAAATTTCACAGATCATGTGATTATTTAAGGAGCATCTTTTCTTCCTGATTTTTCTACCCTTTACTTATTGAAATATTCTCTTGTTTACTGGCTCTTTCAGCAAGACTGGCAGTATAATGAATTTCTAGGAAGAAAGGCATATTTTACCGTTACTCATCATTTAAAAAATTCTGTGGTAGATGAGGCACTTTACCTTTGGCGAATATTTTATGTTTGTTTGGGGTTTTTTTGTTTTTGTTTTTTGTTTGTTGGCCACGCTGCATGGAATGCGGGATCTTATTTCCCTGACCAGGGATCAAACCTGAGACCGTGGCAGTGGAAGTGCAGAGTTTTAACCACTGGACCACCAGGGAAGTCCCATGAATATTTCATAGCACTTCTTTAATGATAAAATCACCCTTCCACTGTCAAAGCTCCTCCTCTCTCCTGACCTTTTCCTTCCCTCTTATTCCCTGCTGGACCACAAGAATGACATTTCTCATCTAGGAATACTTTGATTTCACACTTGTAGCTCCTAGAACTTAGTTCTATCTGCATCAACTTTTAGGTACTGCAATTACTATGCATTATAGAGCCTGGTTGCAATATCACACTCCACCAGTAGATGTCTCCACCTAACACCTAAATGGTTTATGTAGCGTAGTTTGAGACTCCTAGTAGATCAAATGAATGGTGTTTTGATAAGTTGAGTGCTCTGGATAAAATGAAGACAACCTGCCCTGGAAGAACTGGTCCTGAAAAAGCAACTCCATGCACTCTTTTCTGAGCCACTTAATGGCAGGAAAGTAGTCTAAAAGCTACTGTCGGACTTCCCTGGTGGCTCAGTGGTTAAGACTCCGCCCTCCCAATGCAGGCGGCCTGGGTTCGATCCCTGGTCAGGGAACTAGATCCCACATGCATGCCGCAACTAAGAGTTCGCATGCCACAACTACGGAGCCAGCGAGCTGCAACTAAGGAGCCCGTGAGCCACAACTAAGGAGGCCGCCTGCCACAACTAAGACCTGACTCAACCAAATAAATAAATAAGTAAATATTTTTTTCTAAAAACAGTGCTAACGCATTCTTATAAAAAGTGAATAAATAGAAATAAAAGCTACTGTCATAGAAGAACAGGAAGGATATGTAAGGCTCAGACCTGGCCCCTGAGCAAGTCTTGGAAGAAGTGCCAGCCCTGAGCCCTGTGCCAGCACCTGATGTGCTCGTGCCAGCCTAGAGTCCTCAACCCTGTTCCCTGCCCTCCTCAGTTCCTGGCTTCACGTCTTGTTCGCAGTGAGTCCCCCAATTCCCTGATCCTGTCCCTGCTCATAGTTACCCCAAATCAGTTGGCAGCCTGGTTAGGAGCTGGTGCAGAAATGAATAGATCAGCCCATTGATCAGAGTGCTGGAAATTGTATGTGGTACAACTGGGCCACCAGCAGTTGTTAAAACCGGGTAGCAACAATTGAACTTTTTGGACAGAGTAACCTGGCTTAACTGGACCCTGACTTATCCAAAGTCTCTATCCCTTCTCACAGGCAAGAAGGAGTAGTCTTTGGTTGCTCATAAGATAGACAGGTGCCTGCCAGTAACTCAGCACTGTGTGTTCTCAGGAGGAGGCCTGAGCCGTGTAGGGCAGGAAGGGTTTCTAGATGTCTCCATTCATCCTTTGTTCATTCACGCCACAAATGTTCATTGAGCCTCTGTGCTGAGTGAACAAGACAGACACAGTTATTCATTCAATGTTTATTAAGCACCTACTGTGTGCCTGGCAGTGTTCTAGGTCCCTGGGAAATGCAAAAGGTGTTCCCCTTATGGGAACACCATGTGGGAAGTAACCTCACAGTCTGGTAGAAAAGACAGATACGTAAACAAAATTAAATGTTGTAAGTGCTGTGAGAGAAGGCATTTGAATGTCTCCCTGAGGTTGGAAGTCATTTAAAGCTGTTTTAAAATATTCATTCCTTCATTCAAATATTTATTGAGCCTTTATAGATGCCATTCATGTTCTAGTCCAGAGGTTGGCAAATGTTTTTTCTCTAAAGGTCCAGATAGTAAATATTTTAGGCTTTGCAAGCCCCATGCAGACTCTGTCACTAATGATAATTTTTTGTTTCCTCTTCCTTTCATTCTCCTTCTTATTCTTTACAAATCTTTAAAAGTATAAAAACACATTCTTAGCTCCCCTTGCACAAAAATGGACCATTTTTGTGACTTCTGAGCAGGCTCTCTGGCTGCAGTATGAAGGACGGACTGGAGGGGCAGGATGGAGACCAATCACGGGGTGTCCCACCTGCACACCCCTGGCCCCAAGAAGCCTTTCTCAGACCCTGGTGAAAAGGATGTGGCGTAGTGAGGATGTGGGTGAAGCGAGGTGATGGAGCACTAGCAAGAAGGTCCTCCCACATCAGACCCATGGCTCTGCGGGAGGGAGTCCTGACGGCTGCCACAAGGGGCAGCAGAGAATCCTCACGCGTGAACACGGACACCTCCTGGCCCCTCCAGCCCACTGCCCGCCTTCCTGGGAGACCTGGGCTGTCTCTGGCCACTAACCCAGGCAGCAGGCTCAGCTTCCAGCCTGACTGTGAAGTGGGTGCTTCTCTCCTCTCTCCAGTTCTTTGTCTCCAGTTGAGGCACAGGGAAGCGTGGCTACCTGGATGCAGCCCACGTGAGGTTAAAACAGAAGGGCAGATGCATTCCTGAGGTTCTGAGCCCTGAGGCAGATTATATTCTGGGGTAAAAACTGTGGACCCCAGACTCTACCTATTGCATTCACTGGGGAATGTGTCCCCAGCTCACAATGACCAGGACAAGTAGCCAGGAGCCTCCAGCAAGCCAGCGTCTGCCTTCACTCATTCACATAAGAGTACCTCTTAGAAGCACAGTGCTGGGGGGTTAAGGAGACAGTCAAGAGATCACTGTCTAGAGGGACAGCAGAAAGGGGGCAGTGACCAGCCTGCTCTGGGGCCACTGAACGATGTAACCGCTGAAGTAGCCGGGCTGTCTTGGGCGGTCTTTCATGCTTGAGGCTGGAAGGAGGTCAGCTCTGAGGCCTGACCTGGGTGGGAGGTGACAGAGGAGGAGAAGGCTGGCAGTAGTGAAGATAACCCTGAGAGCTGCAAAGACATAAGACTTGGGGGGCGGTCATGGGGACCTGTGGGGTAGGAGAGCAAGATCTCAGACTACCCTTCCTTCCTATCATCTTTTCTTTCCTCACCTACTGCCACCAGGTGGACCTGGTTCAGATCTGGCTTTGTCACCAGGTAGCGGTGAGATCCAAGGCAAGTCACCTGATATGTCTGAGCCTCTGTTTTCTTGTCTATAAAATGGGGGTAGTAAGACCCACCTTCCAGGGCAGTTGTGTCGAGGTAGTTTATGTACAGTGTGTAGCCTGTGATAGGCATTCATGTGGGGCTACTTCCCTCCCAGTCTACTTCTGAGCCTTCATCCCACATCTTCCGTCTCTTTTTTCTCCTCTCTTTCTCTCTTCTCATGCTTTCTCCACCCAGGGTGCAAGTGGCAAGGTTGCCCTGGGGCCCTCCCATTTCCCTCCGTTACCCTCAGCCTGGGAGGGTGAATGGCCAGAACATGGTCACAGAGCCAAGAAGCGGTGACCCTTCTTCACCCGGCTGCAATGCCCTGCTCTGATTTTCCGCATCAGAAATGGAGAACGCGTGGTTCTAACAAAGGGCTTTTGTGCTGCTTCTAGATGCTAGAGGCTGGGGTGCGTGCTGGTAAATACTTCACAACCAGCTCTCTGATGGGAAGCCCTGCTTTGTGGCATTTGCCATTTTCCATGGTGTAAATACTCCCACCATGGCCAGTTTCAATAAGATACTACCCAACAGAGTTGGGAACAGATGCATGAAATCGGCTCATTATGGGTGTATTTGGACACAGAAATGTACAAATGGATATGTCAGTGGTTTATGGAAACAAGAGAAGGGAATCCTTTGAATCAGGACTTTCAGAAAACCAGGGCCCGGTGGCCACAAAAGCCAGGCTGCCCTCCCATCACATTCAGCCTGATGCTCTAATAAAAGTGCTGCCCCCTCTCTCTGGAGTGTCTGAACTCACATGTCCCTTGACATCATCCATATTCTGTGATATCTTTTCACTTACTTATCAGATATGTCTTAGTATTTAACCAGGGCCACACAGCGCTACATCCTGTGGAAATGGCCTCCCCAGGGGCTCCTCTGCCCAGCTGCCCCTGCCCTGGTCCAAAGCTACCATCATCTCTTGTCTGCAAACACCGTGGCCTCCATCTGGTCTCCTGCTTTTTTTCTTGCCAGGCTGTAATCCAGTCTCCATGTGGCAGCCAAAACTGTCTTTTTAAAGATGTAAATCTTGTCATTCCCTTCGTAAAGGCCCTTCCTTCAGTGGCTTTCTACTTCAGGGTTTCAAATAATCCGAACTTCTGGCCTTGGCCCAGCGTGCCCTGCCTGCTCTGGCCCATGCCTGCCAGGGTGATCTCGTACAGGACCGCGCTCTGCTCACTCCTGGACTTCAGCCACCTCCTGCCAGTTCCTAGAAGGCTCCAGGCCCTTTCCCATCCCACAGTCTGCCTGCACCACTCTGTCACCATTCTCCTCATGCCTCCTTGCCTCGGAGGTCTTTGCTTTATGTCACCTCCCTAGAGGGGTCTTGCTGACCGCTCCATTTAATGTAGCATCCTTTTCCCACTCATTCTTTGTCTGGCATCCTGGTTGTTTCCAGCAATGCATCAATCAAAAACTAGTATTATCCTGTATCCTTAGCGATCATGTATACTTGTATACGTGTCTCTCTCCCCAACTAGACTGAGCTACTTGAGGCTAGGAGTCATGTCTGTCTCATTCACTTTAGTATGCCCAGCATCTAATAGAGTACAGAGTGTTTGGAACATCACTGGTGACTTCGTGAATTAATAGATGAGTGATTTTGGATGGATGGATGGCAATGGATAGGTAGACAGATGGATGTTTGGTTGGATGAATGATGAATGGATGTTCAGTTGGGTGGACGATGATGGGTGAATAATGGCAGGTGGATGAATGGATGGATAGATATGAATGAATGAAAACTTTCCCACTACGCTGTCAGCTTCTTCAGGGCAAGTACCACATCAGCTCTGAATCCTTAGTGCCTAGCACAGTGCCTGCACAAGGACAGGCACTTGGTAAATTTTGGTGGTTGAGTGAGCAAATGAATGAAAGAATAAATGGATGAGGTGACCCTGAGACAAGTCCTGTCACAGCTTCTTTCTCTATTTGGAATGTCCTCCTGACCCACCCTACCCCCTGGCTCCTGTTCCTTCACACATGGGTTGTGTGATGGCATTTTGTATCCCCAGGGGGCGACCTGACCTCGGTGGACCCCATGGTCCTGGAGCAGTATGTAGTGGTGGCAGACTACCAGAAGCAGGAGAGCTCGGAGATCAGCCTCAGCGTGGGGCAAGTGGTAGACATCATCGAGAAGAACGAGTCAGGTAGGGGACCTAGACCACCTCCCTTCCACCCTACACTGTCACCAAGCCTCTGGGACAGGAAACGCTTGGGAGTGCAGAAGCTGCAATGGCCAATCCAGGCTGGTCAGTTTCCACGGATCTGGTTGATGGCCTCCTAGAAAGCTGGCCTTGTTTGATCATAGTGCTTGAGTACTCCACTTGGTCACAGCTCACCAGCATCCTGTTGGGTCAGATGTTGTCGACTTGTCCTGAGGTTCACATTTTATGAACATTCCTTCTGGTTTCAGAGTACTTGGAGACACGGAGTCCAGCATTCCACTGGAAATTTGCTCTGTTGATTTGCCTTTGGCTACCATGGGAGTCCTCATGAAGGTTCTGTCAGCTGTGGGCTCTGGTGGGATGGACACACTGCCTCAGCCCACATGCCATCACAGGGACCACTGGTCACGTACAGGCAGACCTCAGAGATACTGTGGGTTTGGTTCCAGACCACTGCAATAAAGCGAGTCACATGAATTTTTTGGTTTCCCAGTGCAAAAGAAAGTTACATTTATACTATACTGTAGCCTATTAAGTGTGCAGTAGTCTTATGTCAAAAAAACAATGTACATACCTTAATTTAAAAATACTTTATTGCTAAAAAATGCTAACCGTCATCTGAGCCTCCAGCGAGTCATAATCTTTTTGCAATAGTAACATCAAAGATCACTGATCACAGATCAGCATAACAAATATAATAAGAGTGAAAAAGTTTGAAATACCGGGAGAATTACCGAAATGTGACACAGAGACACGAAGTGAGCAAATGCTATAGGAAAAATGACACCAATAGACTTGCTTGATGCAGGGTTGCTGCAAACCTCCAATCTGTAAAAAACACATTATCCATGAAGTGCAGTAAAGCAAAGCACAGTAAAACGAGGTCTGCCTGTACATTGGCCGGGACAGAATGTGATGTGACTGAGACACTTAGCCTGGGTTTCCACCTGAACTCTGCATTTCACAGCCATCCAGGTCACTTCGTTAAGGAGGCTGCTTCAAGGATTAAATGGGGCAGTACATAGAGAGTGCCTAAGCCTGTGTTTGGCACATAGATGCTCAAAAATGTGTTTCCTTCCCTTTTGCCTTCTTTAGCTGCAATAGGGCATTGGTACCATTGAAGACAGAGAGCAAGGAGCAAGGGATGAGTGGATCCTTTCCAGGAAAAAGTGGCATAAACCCCCACTGGCTTTGTTGTAGCTAAAATGTGACATTGACTAGCAATATTAGTGGGCCAATCTCTGTGATATCCCAGTGACTAGTTAAGGTCCAACAAACAGGGAAAGACTGTTTCCAGCAGCCTCTGCAGCATGTTTCCATTAGTCAGGAGATGAGCATTAGCCAACCAAAACTTCTTGATTACACAGTACAGCAGTTGTTATCCCTGCTTCACAGCTGAAGACACCAAGACTCCAAGTGACTCAGTCACTCACCCCAGATCTTGTGACAGGTTGCCGAGCTGGAGTTCCTAACCAATTCCAGCTGGCCCCAAGGCCATGTGACGTTCTAATTCCTAGAAATGAGTACAGGCAGTCTGTGGGTATGACCGGGACGCTCCGTGGGGATGGAAGAAGGGAGCACCCACCCACCCCCACCCCGCTTTGCTTTGCCCGCTTGAGCGACGTCAGGAAGAACACGTTGCTGGGAGAAGGGGAGGAGGCAGGATGGGGTGGGGGCCAAGCCTGGTGTGTCTAGAGGACAGCAGGGAAAAGGCATATGTCCAGATCGTCAAGTGGCCAACAAACTCAACATTTGTTTTTAATTACCTTTTACTTACCCAAGTAATATATGGCTGTGTTCTTCTTGAAACATTAATGATAAAGTTAAAATCTATTTTTTTCCGCTAGTTTCAGGCCTAGTCCCCTTTCCAGACCCAGATTGCCCTTCTATCAGTTTGGGGTGAATGCTTCTTGATAAATGTATACACACATGTGTATAAATATGTGTACAGTGATAGGACTTCCCTGGTGGCGCAGTGGTTAAGAATCCGCCTGCCAATGCAGGGGACACAGGTTCGAGCCCTGGTCAGGGAAGATCCCACATGCCGCGGAGCAACTAAGCACCGTGCACCACAACTACTGAGCCTGTGCTCTAGAGCCCGCGAGCCACAACTACTGAGCCCACGTGCTGCAACTACTGAAGCCCACACACCTAGAGCCTGTGCTCTGCAACAAGAGAAGCCACCGCAATGAGAAGGCTGCACACCGCAACAAAGAGTAGACCCCACTCGCCGCAACTAGAGAAAGCCCGCGCGCAGCAACGAAGACCCAGCGCGGCCATAAATGAATAAATAAATTTATTTTTAAGAAAACTCTGTACAGGTATATATGTATGTACACAGTGTACACATTTGTACACGTGTGTATACATATATGTGCACATGCGTACATATATATAACTATATACACGCATACATACACATCATATTTCATGGGTCTATATATAATTTTGTAGGTTTTTTAAGCCCAGTGGTGTATCATTCTATACATTTTGACCTGCAACATGCTTATTCTTAAGTCAACATTTAGCTCTTATTCTTTTAACATCTGCATACTATTTGAAAATATGGCATACTATAAGCCATATCTTCCTTTAGTATGAACAGTATATCTGTGTGCACATTGGTGAGTGTTTCTTTAGGTTAGGTATGCAGAAGACTGCTGGACCATAAGATATGCATACTTTAAATGTTAAGATACAGCCAAATGACCTGCTTCCAAACTGTGGCCATACCAATTTACTCTCCCTCCAGCAAAGCATGAGGCATTTGTGCCAGTAGTTAAGAGCTGAGGCTGTGAAGCCAGATGGCCTGGGTCGAATCCCGGCTATGCCACTTTCTTTGTGACCTTGGTCAAGTCACTGCCCCTCTCTGAGCTTGGCTTCTCCATCTGTAAAATGGGGCAGTAATAGAATGCAGCTCACAGGCAGCTGTGAGGACTCAGCCAGTCAGTAGTAGATGTGAAGCACTGAGACAGTCTGGCGCATCTTTGCTGTCATTGCTGTTGTGACACGTTCCTTAACCCCGCACGGATACCTACAAATAGGAGTCCTTAGGAAGGCATATATGGCATATTTCTGATTTCTGGTTTTCCGCAGGTTTATCAACCCCATTCATTCACACACACACACACACTTCCCAGCCACCAAAACGTGTATTTTAAAAGGTGCACCCAGTCGAGTAAAGCAGAAGGTGGCTTCTACCTCAGGGAGCTCAAAAGCAGAGGCCTCCCTGTAAGACCAGGAAGCTAGTCCAGAGTCTGCCCCTTCCTTCTCTTCTCCTTTGGGGTCTCCAGGGCCTGGAGGTTTGTGATCTTGGGGAGCAGATCCTATTTTTCCATTTATGCTGTGCAGAGCCAGCTGGGCCCTGTATTAACTTCCTGTGGCTGCTATAACGAATTACCACAAATTCAGTGACTTACACCAACACAAATTTATCATCATATGGTTCTAGAGGTTAGAAGCCCAAAATGGGCCCCAGTGGATGAAAATAAAGGCACTGCTGGGGCTTTGTTCCCTTCTGCAGGCCTGGGTAGCATCTGCTTCTTTGCCTTTTCCATTCTCTAGAGGCCAGCCACATCCCTTGGCTCGTGACCCCTTCCTCCACCTTCAGAACCAGCAGTGTTTCCCCTCTCTGTGCCTTTCTTCCTTACCCACATCTCCCCCTGACCCTTCTTCTGCCTGCCTTGTGATTATACTGGGCCCCCCCAGCTAAGCCAGGATAACCTCCTATTTGGGAGTTCGGCTGATTAGCAACCTTAATCCCATCTGTGACCTTAATTCGAACTCTTTGCCATGTGCGTTGTTATTCTGCCTACCACAGGCTCCATGAGAGCCCTTTCTCTAAAACGGGAGGGCCCGAGTCTCAGTGAACAGCCTCTCAAACTGTTATATCTGCAGCCAGATTTACCTTGACACGAACAGATGCAAAATCAGTGTCTCAGATAAGTTATTAGGGCAGTGGTTTCAGTATCAGAGAGCCCTGGGTGCAAGTCTCAGCTCAGCCGTAAGCCGTGTGAACTTGCACGAGTCTTGCCTCTTGGAGCGTCAGTTTTCTCGTCGGTGCAGTAGGAATAATAATGTGAAGATGATATAAGATAATGCAAGTAAAATGATTAGTGCCTTGCACAGCTTAGTGAAGGGAGCTACGTTCTCTACTCTCATCCTTTAGGACAACCTCTCTCCCCACCCCCATCCCCGACTCCCGAGCAGGTTTCCTGTTAGCCTGTCTCTAGCAGTTAGCAGTCAGCTAACATGGGTAGTTGTGTTCTACTAATAAAATGGTGACTTTTGAGCCTTACGCTGAGCGTTGGTTCCTGTAGCGGCTGAATCTAATATTGTATTCTGACGCCCGGCCCTCACACCTGACCCAACTAACATCAGTCTGCACCCTCATTTTCCCAGGTTGGTGGTTCGTCAGCACCGCTGAAGAGCAGGGCTGGGTCCCTGCAACCTGCCTCGAAGGACAGGATGGTGTGCAGGATGAGTTTTCCCTACAGCCTGAAGAAGGTAGGAAGCAGCCGGGGCCTCCGGCTCACTGCGGAGACCTGTGCCGCCGGCCGTCACCCATGTGAGGGCCTCCTCACCCAATCCCGTCCCTTCAGCCTCTGCCTCCCAGCCTCAGTGGCTCACAAGCTCAGGCCCAAGAGCCTGTGTACCTGAAGCCAGGCCCTGGGGTTGGGGCAGAGCAAGCCCGCCCTTTCTTAGGGGCCTTGGGGAGCCAACCCAGGTGAGCCTGGCTGGAGCTGGGGCCCTGATACCTCCATGGGACCTCAATGGGGCCCAGCCAGATCGCTGTCAACACCTCACCCTTCCTCCCTTGAATTATTCTGACGGCCAAGGTGCTGGGGCTGCTCCAAGCTCATTTACAAGACATCTGAAGCCATCCGTAAAGATCTCTGCTTTGTCTGCTTTCTGTGTTGGTTTAATGGCCCGGACTGGGTGTCGGGATCAGAGCTGACCCTCTCCACTCACCCACACACACTTCTGTTTCCCAGAGAACTTTCCCTACAGGTATCCTAAAGAGTGGTTCCCGCTGTGTCAGAAATCTTAAGGCCCAGCCAACTCCCCTTTCCCTCCAGGAGCATTCCTAAATCTAGAGTATGAGTTCACTTTAGCTAATAAACAGTAGGGTTTTGGAGTCAGACCTGAACTTGACTCTCACCACTGAATTTGAATTTGTACCACTTACTGGCTGAGCGGTCTTGGGCCGCAACTTAACCTTTCTATGCCTCAGCCACCTCCTCTAAAAATGGAAACGATGGTATCTACGTCATGGGATTTTTTTTTTTTTTTAATTAGATCCCACATGCAAAGCACTTGGCAAAGAACCTAAAACAATAAATAACTAGGAACAGTTATTATCATAGAGCTATGCCTTACCTAGGGTTGAATATTTGGGGCTTTTAGTTGACTGTTTAGAAAACACAAAGCCACTTGAGTATGTATTTAACAGAAAAGAGGGTAAGGAGAAGGGATATTTCTATGCTCAAAGGTTAGCAAAAAAAAGAAATGCATACGTGGTTTGCATTTAGTTTTATTGCAACCAGCACCCGCAGAGTAAAATGCCTTTTGTTTTGCTCTGCGTTTTGGGGGCCCACCAGGCTCTAGGGGCGGGGCTAATGAGGAGAAAGTGCAAAAATCAACTCAGATTAAGGGGTAGTCATGTGCTGCGTGGAAACTATAGCTCCCTTAGACAGTTTATGATGCCTGCCTACCACGGGGCATGTCTCTGTAAGGGACTGATTATTGTCCCCATTTTACAGATGAGAAAAGAAGCTCAGAAAGTAGAGACACTTGCCCGGGGTCACACAGCTAGAAGATGGGAGAGAGACCACATTTTCCTAAGGGTTTGTACATTTCTTCCCCCTGCCATGAGGGCTTCTCTTAGTGCCTCTTCATAATCATGCTGGGAGTAGCATTGTGTCTATTGGGTGGCTCTTCACTCAAGTTCAAGGTTAGTACTCAGGGATTCGGTCCTTCTTAGACACCTGGGGCGTGGCATAGACTCAGAAATAATTGCTCCTAAGTGGGAGCACGTGCTTGGTGCCGCCTTTGCCTCAAGACACTGGAAGTGCTTTCTTCTTACCTCTGCCTTCTGCCCTTCGCCCCCACATGCCGCCCATCCAGTCTCATGGAGATACTGGTCTCTGCCCCGGCCCATGGGCCGCCGCCGGACTCTGGGGGACCTGTATGCCATCAGCTGGCGTCAAGGTGCCTACCTCGGAGTTTTCCTCCCCGCTCGGTATTCGGAACCGGGTCCCTGCATCTGCATGCTCTGGGACTGCCCGTGCCTGCTGCATGTGAGAAACGGTGATCTGGTCTGTACCGTGTGTGTTGGCATGTAGGTTTGGGAGGAGGGAGCTTAGGGTGTTTGTCAGCCTGGGGCCCTAAAGTTTCCCAGGTTAAAAAATGAAGCCTGGGGGCCCCTGTAATGCTGAGCCAGTGACCTGTTCCCTTCATCAGGTGCATTTGAGTGGCCAGGGAAAAGAAACCCACGTCAAACCAGCTTAAGCAAAAGGGAAGTGTATTGACTCATATCATTGAAAACCCTAGGGTAGGGTCAGCTTCTAGCATGGCTGGATCCAGGAGCTTGAAAATGTCTGCCAACTGAAGAAAAATGCCCAACCAAGAAGTTGTGAGTTAAGTTTTATACAGGCACCTTATTGAGGACTCTAGGCCGGGAGACAGCCTCTCAGATAGCTCTGAGGAACTGCTCCAAAGAGGTAAGGAGGGAGGAACCAGGATACACAGGAGTTTTTGGCTGGAAAAACAAAACAAAACAAAACATGTAGTCTAACATCAAAAGATTACTGCTAATCACAAAAAACAGATAAGTTAATGATTTTAGTGCTTTTCTATGAATAGAAAGATGCAAGAATCTGATCTCATTGAAGTTATTCCTTAGATATGCATCTTAACTATCTAAGGCCAGTATCCAGAGCGCGGAATGCTTCCTGGTTTTCTCCATCCCAAATTCCCCTCAGGGTGCACTGCTGGGGATGACTGCAGTGGCTCATGGCTTGATGGCCGGCAACATTCCCTTTCTACCTGTCCTTGGCACCTGAGGCTTATTCTCGCCACCCTCAGCTCCCATTCTCCACCTTGCTGGAACCATTGTCTCATGGTGACAGTAGTTCCAGGCACCCTTCAGGGACACCCACCAAAGAAAATGCTTCTCCTTCAACACAATCAGTTGGTTCCAACTGACCCAGTTGGGTCACATGCCATCCCTGAACTAGTCACGGTGGCCAGTCACTTTGGCCAGGCCAGCGTCATGCACCCTCCCCATCCCTCTGGGTGGTGGCGAGGTCAGCCTCACCCAAACATGTGGCTGGAGGCTGGCAGTGCCACCAGAGGAAGGGCAGACGGATGGTAAGCAGGCAGTGTTACCCACCGTGCAGTCTACAAGGTCTCCCACTTCCCTTTGTTAGGGAACCCTGAGCATCCTACGGAGCCCAGAGAGGGTCTCTGGGTGCTAGAGAATCCCCAGGAGTCCAGGGCCTGTAGCACTGACAGTACTTAGTCCGGGACCCAGGCAGTGCCCCGTCTCACCTGGCCAGACGAAACCTGTGCATCCACGGGGTTGAGTTACCCCCAGCACCCTTCACAGCACCCATACCCCAGCCTGTATCTGTGAGTGAGGAGAACAGCTGACTGCGCTGTATACAGGATGTGTGCAGCTTGAGTCAGCTCAACCCCCACAGAGCAGGTCAGGGGGCCAGATCAATAAATAAATAAACGCCCTGTGTGTTTTCCGCCTCCCTCTGCACCAGCTGGGAAGGCCACAGGCAGCCTGTGGTGTTTTCCCAGCGAGAGAGAGAGAGAGAGAGAGAGAGAGCCAGCCCGGACACACTAACCATCAACGTCAGCCCACAGCTGGCTCAGTCCCTCCCTGCGGGCTGCAGTGTAACCAAAACAGGAAAGCCCTCTCCTGTCGTCACTGGCTCCCCTGGGACACTCATCTGTTATCTGTCTCAGCAGTCACTGCTGACAGTGTTGGGGATGGGAGCTATGCTCTTGCTCTCTGGAGGGCCCTGGCTGAGTGTGACAATGAACAACCCTGCCAGCGGGGCCCAGCAGGGGGTCGGGGGTACGGTCCTGCTGTGGGAGGGACACAGCCGGAGGCAGCTCTCTTGGCTTTGGGGGTAGGAGGAGCAGGGAACCACTGAGAGTGGGATGGAAGGCACCCCAGTGGTGTTAATGAAAACAGAAGCAGGCAATCATTTCATGATATATATCTCAAATCATTATGTTGTACACCCATAAGTCGATTATATCTCAATTAAAAAAATAAATTTTAAAAAATAAAATTGAAGCTTCAGGCGTGGTTGGATCCAGGGGCTTGAAAACAATGAAAAAGGGACATCAGCTACCAGCTAGGTAATGAACATTGCTAGCTGTCTCCTCCCTGGTAGTGATTCCACCCCAAACTATGCTGCCAAATACAGCTTGTCCCTGACCCTCCGCCACTAAGAACTGCAGAGGAGCCACAGAGGGTTTAACATCCGCCCCGCCCCTGCTGCAGCATGAGCAAGGTGACTCCCACCAGGCCTTCGGGACTTGTTCATTTACTAAACATTGACTATTTTACTAAATAGTTCCTAAATATTCCCAGTACCGTGCCCAGTGCTAGAAGTAGAGGAATGAACAAGACAGACTCAAACCCCTGCCTTCCTGGAGCTCTTACTCTAGCGGGGGAAACAGACATGGAACATAATATAAGTAAATTATCTGGTATGTTAGAAGGTAATTCCTGGTAAGGGGGGAAAATAAACCCAGGTAAGGGGGAAGAGGGTGCCATGGGTCTGGGTATTACATAAGGCAAGGTCAAGGAAGGTGACCTTGAGGCACAGATTTGAGGAAGGTGAGTGCAAATGTATGATGCTGAGGGATTTCAGAGGAACTGACCTGCCGTTTGTTCTGTGTCCTGTTGCTGCTTGCACAGGGTCATCCAGGGCTAAGTGAGGGTCGCTTATTGGGGGCCAGGGGTGGGGGGGTGGGAACAGAGATGGTGCACAGAAGTCTTTGGAGGAAATCCGTCCTTACGAGGGCATCTCTCAGATCACAGCCTTGGCCATCAACGTCCCGGGGCTTATAGTGTCCTTGACTTACCCCCAACATCTGTTTGTCCCCACAGAGGAGAAGTACACAGTCATCTACCCATACACAGCTCGTGACCAAGATGAAATGAACCTGGAGAGAGGAGCTGTGGTGGAGGTCATCCAGAAAAACCTGGAAGGCTGGTGGAAGATCAGGTACCCTCTGCAGCTGGGTGGGTTTCAGGTCATATAGGCTCCAGCTGCACAGATATCTGTAAGCAGTTGCAGAGGAGGTGAGGTTTCAGCCTGAGCTATAAAAGGACGCTTCTCCTCTGTGCTGTTTGGCTTCCTTCCCTACCCATATCCTTCTCTAAAACTCCATAATAAGCAAAACCGTCTCTAAACACACTGAACCACTGATAGCAGTAACCCAATTGAGCAAGACTGGTCTCCACCTCCAGATGTGTCTCGTAATGAGTAAGTGGAGGCTGAAGCTGCCCTGTGTGAGTGATCTCCCACTCCAGCCCCGCCCTGAGAGCAACAGGACGCTAAACACCACACGGACAGTAGCCCGTCCTAAAGCTGATCATTTGCCGTCATCTCTCAGAGTCCAGTGGAGACCGGCTTTCCCAACACTTTGTCACAGCTCTTTCACCTATGTGATGGAATTGAAAGCTCATAGGTAGGTAAGGTGGCCAACTCGTCCTGCTCTGCTTGGGACTTTCCCAGTTTTAGTAATGAAAGTCCGGGGAACTCTCCCTCCTTGGTTACCCGGGCGGGCAGGGTGCAACCTCAGGAAATTCGGGCAAGAGAAGAAGCCTGAGGTCCCTGCCACCTGGTGTCTGTGCCGTGATATGAGGCAGGACATTGGGACCACTCACATGGGGCTGAGTGTGTGACCCTTCATTCATTCAGCAAACCTACACCAAAATCTATTTTGGGCCAAGCTCTCTACTGAAAGCTGGTGAGTCAACAGTGAGAAAGAGACAGTAGTTCACACCCACAGGCATAGAAGACAGACTCAGACACGAGTACAGGGCAGGGAGGCGAGTGGGGTGTAGGAGGGCTGCACAGGGGACTTTGGAGCACAGAAGAGGGCTCCTCAGCCCGGGAGTCAGGAAGACTTCCTCAGAACTGAGGTTTGAAGCCAGAGTAATGACAATGATAACTCACATATCTGGAGTGTATGTGTTACCTTGCTGTATAACAATTTATCCCCAAACTTAGAGGCTCTGGAATTCAGGTGGCTCGACTGGGCTCAGGGTCCCTCATGAGGTTGCAGTGGATGTTGCCGCGGTCCTCAGAAGGTTTGACTGAAGCTAGAAAGTGACCGAGCCAGGTTTTGAACCCATACCTTTCTGACCCCAAAGCCCACTCAGCATTGCACGTGTTGCCTCTCTGCTTATGGCTTTGTGCCCCCAAGTGATGAACTATCTCATAGTGATGCCCGGATTGCGTGTAGTCTAACATTTTCCAATTAGCACAAGGTTTAGTCCTTCTCAGAGGATATTTTAAGATTGATAGACACCAAACTGCAGATTGCTGCCTCCTTTTAAGTTTGCTTCCAGTTATAAAGGACTTTTTTTTTTTTTTTTATTGAAACGCAGTGCTATTTAGTTCTTAAGGTGATTCTTGACGAGAGATGTGACCCTGCCATATATCATCTCCAGTCTGTTAGATGTCGTCCCCGAAGGTGTGGGCACCTGTTTTGTGGTTCAGACCAGTGGGGTGCTGGCAATTTTAACAGCCAGCTCTCCAAGGGAAAATGCTCTTGAGTTGCGGTGTTTGCCAATTTCCGTGGTGTAAATACTCCCACCGTGGCAGATTTTAAGCTCCCACTGTGATGGCGCTAAACGCCGAGTTGGGAAGAGAGATGAACAGTTGGCTCTCACAAGTGGTGTGAGCTGGCTCCAGCACACCTCTGGTCCCAATCAACCCCTCTGGTCATGCTATTCAACCGAGTTCCATAGTGCAGAGAATTAAATGATTGTTACATTCGTTCAGTTCCCTTTGGAATTCAGTGAGCTGGTCTGTCAGGGTCTCAGTCACTCCGAAGCTCAGTGACCTGTGGTAACCCTGGAACCAACCCCCGACCTGCTTCGTTCTCATCTGAATGCGTGTTTAATCTCCTCGTTAAGCAATATGACTGGAGGCCCCCCCTGCCTATGCCAGGCTTTGTGCCGGGAGCTGGGGCTTCTGGGAAGAGGCAGCAAAGCAGCACAGACTCTGGTGCCAGCGTTCTAGGTCTGAATCCATTTCTGACAACCCCCAGGTTGGATGGATGAACTATAGCAATAGCTGTAAAGTGCTTGGAACAGGAATGACGTGGAGTAGGTGCCCACTGAGTGTCACTTATCGTTATCATCATTGTCCCAGTGGGGATGACTGTACGGGGACCAGGACTGTAGCAGAGCTTTGTGGCTGCTCACCCTTGCCAGGTCCACTGGCAGTTTGTCCACTTGTCCCCTTTTTTCTTCACTCAACTCACTGGGAGCGAGGGCCCTCACACACAGAGATGAATCATCCATGATCTCCGCCCCCAGGAGCTCGAGTTCTAAGTGGGGAGACAGGACCGTCACAGCCAAGTGTCACTGTGTGTTATAGGTGCTGGGATTGTGGGGTGTGCAGGAGACATTGGGGGCACCGTGGAGGGAGGCTCGGGAAAGGCTTGCGAGGCGGCATGGTATTAAGCAGAGCTGGGAAAAAGGAGCACAAAAGAGAATGGGCTTTCCAGGCAGAGGGTCTCTAAGAGCAGGGGCAGGGGGGTGAGAGATGGTGGAACTTTTGGGAGAGCGCAAGCTGTGTGTGGGGGTGGGCGGGACGTGAGGTTGCCGTGAGAGCCGAGGCTGGGGACGTAAGGAGAGGCCAGACTGGGGAGGCCCAGCTGAGGGCTTAGGCTTCATCAGGAGGCAGCAAGCGGTGTGCCAGCCCCTGGCCCTGGGCAGTCGTGGTCCATCGCTCCTGCCATCTGGGACCCGAAGTGAGCTTCACAGTAGGAGCGCAGCTTCTTCCCACGGGCCTGGCAGAGCAGCCTGATGGCATCCTTCCCCCTCCTCCCAGGTACCAGGGCAAAGAGGGCTGGGCCCCAGCCTCCTACCTAAAGAAGAGCAGCGGGGAGCCTTTAGCCCCAAAGTTGGGCCCCGGCTCACCCGCCCACGCGGGCGTCCTCGAGCTGGACGGCGTCTCCCGGCAGCAGAACTCGGTGGGCCGGGAGAAGGAGCTGCTCAACAACCAGAGGGATGGCCGGTTTGAAGGCCGCCCGGCGCCCGACAGTGATGTCAAGCAGAGTAAGTGACGCCCACCCGAGCTCCCGGCAGCTGGGCACCTACTACGTGCCAGGCTCTGTGCCCAGAGGTCCTCACATGTTGTCCCTCATCCTCACGGCAGCCCTGCTGCCCGCCATCCTGTAGATAAGAAAACAGGCTCACAAACCCCAGGTCACTTGTTCCAGATCATTCAGCCAGCAAGTTGCAGAACCTGAGCAGAGAGACGTGGCTTTCCTACTCAAACCATGTTTTTTCCACTGTCTCATATCGCCAGAGCTCCTGTTTCTCAAGCCCCTACTAGGTGCCAGGAATCTTATAATCAGTCTCACTGACTCCTTGTAATAACCTTTGAAGGACCTACTCCTTTTATTTTACAGATTAGGAAACAGAGATGAAGGGGTTTGTCCAAGGCCACCCAGCTAGTGAACAGTGGAGCCGGGACTTGAACCCAGGTCCCTCTGACTCAAGTGCCAGTGGTCTCTCTGCAGGGCCTCATTTCTGAGCCAGGGGAAGAAAAAGTGGACCCTGTGTTGGGTTTACTCCGAAGATTGTTCTTTACTCATCTTGCTTTTCAAAGCTTCCTTGTATCTATTTTACCATTTAGTGTTCCCAGCACACCTGAGAGTAGGTTCATTATTGTCTGCTACATACCCAGGATGCCAGCCTCAAGCATGTGACCCTGTACAAGGCAGAAGGAATCTGTCTGTTGGGAAAGGACTAAAAACTAGCCACAAGGGGCTTCCATGGTGGCACAGTAGTTGGGAATCTGCCTGCCAATGGAGGGGACACGGGTTCGAGCCCTGGTCTGGGAAGATCCCACATGCCGCGGAGCAACTAGGCCTGTGAGCCACAATTGCTGAGCCTGCGTGTCTGGAGCCTGTGCTCCGCAACAAGAGAGGCCGCGATAGTGAGAGGCCCGCGCACCGCGATGAAGAGTGGCCCCCACTTGCCTCAACTAGAGAAAGCCCTGGCACAGAAATGAAGACCCAACACAGCCAAAAATAATTAATTAATTAATTAATTAATTAATTAATTAAAAAAAGAATGGTTCATTCATATAAGAAAAAAAAAAAAACTAGCCACAAGGATGCAGTCACTTGCCCCTCGCTGGGCTTCGCCAGCTGTTTAAAGTGACTCTTATGGTCAGTGAACTTCTTGAGTCTCCCAATTGTTCTCAGCCACTCTGAGAAAACACTGACATGCCACGGCAGGAACCTATCATGGCCAAGAGCATAGGAGGATTCCCATTAACACTAGAGGAGAGAGTGAAAATCTGAAAGCCCGTGTCTCTGTTAGGATATATAGGTTCAGATGCTCAAGCAAAGACTCCCCACTACTACCACACACATACACCCAATAACAATGGCTCAAGTAATTTAGATGCTTATTTCTTTCTCACCGAGCAGTCAGGTATATGTCCAGAGCTGCTATGGCAACTCTATCCAGTCACGAGTCTTGTTATGCTGTATCTATCTTGTGTTGCCCTCATCCTCCTGGTCCAGGAGGGCTCACCACTAGTCCAGCCAAGGAGAATGAGGCAGGGAGAGGTGGAAGACTGGACTCAGAAGCTACAGACTTGTTACTCTCTCACATCCCATTGGCCAGAACTTAGTCATATGGCAGTACCTAGCTGCAAGGGAGTCTGGGAAATGTAGTCTTTATAGTAGTAGTCTTGACTGTAGGCAGTCAAGTGGCTAAAACTCTGTTGTGATATTTTTCTAATAGAAGACAGGAGAAATGGGTATTTAAGAGTTTAGCAGTCTCCTCTACACCCCAACTACCAAACTACACCTCTGTGTAGACCCATGCTAAACCAGCTCTGACAGCATGTGGGGTGCCTTCCTCAATGTTCTGCCTTTAGCCAGGAGCCTTGGACCACTGCAGAGTCGTCCCCTTCTTGACCCTGAGACCCAGAGCAGGAGCAGCCCAACTCCAGAGTAAAAACCCCTGAAGTCCTCAGTCCAAGTTTGTTTGGCTCTGTTTATGCATTGTTTAATTTGGGTTTGTTCCAGAGCACAAAGCCAGGGGCAGTAACATTAATGTGTGCTTGCCACATGCCAAGAGCCTCACCTGTATTGTTGACTTTCATCTCCACCACTGCTTCCAGGAGGCAGGCATTATCACCCCCTCTCCAGAAGAGGACCATGCAGCTCAAAGTCACATAACTTGTAGCCTCCCACCTCTGCGTTACTCTGAAGCCTGCACTTGTTGCCTTTGCTGGAAAGCTTTCTATTGCTCCAGGACTAGGCACCATCCCCTTGTTGATGGAGAGTCCTGAACCCAGTCTGAGTGTCCCCTTCCTAGTTGGGCTCCCACAGGAAGCGTCGCAGTCGCTCACTGATGCCTGTGCCAAATGTGATGCCTAATCTCCTGCAGGAGAGAATAGATCTCTCATGGTGTCCACCTCAGGAATTTTATCTGTCGTCTCTTTATAGGATCACCCAAGATGAGACAGAGACCCCCTCCTCGCCGGGATATGACCATAGTAAGTGGACCCTTGCAACTGGGGAGCCAGACCCTGACCTGAGACTAGCCCCCCGACACTCACCTCGCCTTCTCCAAGGATGCACTCTTTCCTGCCCACACAGCAGCCTTGTGAAGCTAATCCCATTGACAGGTGGAAAGACTGAGGTCCAGGGAGATCAAACAGTTCGCCCATGGATTTGTGACAATTAGGTCTCAGGATGTACTTTCTGCTTCCTGAGCCCACTCCGCTTTATCTTAGATAAGTCTTCTCGAATAACGTAACTTGAAACCAAAGTGGGATAAGGCACACGTTTTGCTTGTGGTGCCATTCTGATATTTTACTTTCATACTCCATTTTTAACTCTGTAAGCAATACTTTGAAAATGGGCTTTCTTTTTTTAATGTCTGCCATTTATTGAGCACCTTTTGAGTGCCAGGCAGTATGCCGGTGTTTCACTACATGAACTCGTTGAATGCTCTCCGTGACCCCACCAGGTAGATCCTGTTATTACCCACATCCTACAGGAGATAAAACTGAGGCCTCCAGGAGGGGAAGGGATTTGTCCACAGTCACACCAATGGGTCTGACTTGCAAACCTGTGTTCATTTCACAACCCTTGTTGCCTCTTAAGTTCAGAGAATATTGTCTTGCCCCAAATTTTCATGATTATAGGCAGATGTCCCATGTTTTTTCTCATTGCCCTAAAGCTGAAAGGCCAGTGACCTATCTAGAAGACGATGATCTGAGTGGTCCCCTTTGTTTTGTCCTAGAATCCAAATGGGTCCGCCAGCGCCCCCTTGAGGGTGATTGTGTGCCCCAATCCCTTAGCGCCTCCCATTCAGCGCCATGGGAACGGACTTATAGTGGATTTAACACTGTGTTTAATTGTACCAGCCTCGAGGTCTGCCCAAGCCTCCCATCCCACCCCAAGTGGAGGAAGAATATTACACCATTGCTGAATTCCAGACCACCATCCCTGATGGCATCAGCTTCCAGGCGGGCCTGAAGGTCGAGGTGAGTGGACGTGGTCTCCCTTTGTCTACCTGTGATTCTTTTTTTTTTTTTTTAATTTATTTTTTTGAAGTATAGTTGATTTACAGTGTTGTGTTAATTTCCGCCATACAACAAAGTGATTCAGTTATACATATATACGTGTTCTTTTTCATATTCTTTTCCATCATGGTTTATCCCAGGATATTGAATATCGTTGCCTGTACTATACAGTAGGACGTTGTTGTTTATCCATCCTATATATAATAGTTTGCATCTGCTAATCCCAAATTCCCAGTCTGTCCCTCCCCACCTACCTCCCCCTTGGCAACCACAAGTCTGTTCTGTCTGTCTATGAGTCTGTTTCTGTTTCATAGATAAGTTCATTTGTGTCGTATTTTAGATTCCACATATAAGTGATATCAGATGATGTTTATCTTTCTCTTTCCGACTTACTTCACTTAGGATGGTAATCTCTGGGTCCATTCATGTTGCTGCAAATGGCATTATTTCATTCTTTTTTCTGGCTGACTAGTATTCCATTGTGTGTGTGTGTGTGTGTGTGTGTGTGTGTGTGTGTGTATACACACCACACCTTTATCCATTCATCTGTCAGTGGACGCTTAGGTTGTTTCCATGTCTTGGCTATTGTAAATAGTGCTGCAGTGAACATTGGGGTGCATGTATCTTTTTGAATTAGAGTTCTGTCCGGATATATGCCATTGTCATACGGCAACTCTATTTTTAGTTTTTTGAGGAACCTCCACACCGTGCTCCGTAGTGGCTGCACCAACTCACATTCCTACCAACAGTGTAGGAGGGTTCCCTTTTCTCCACACCCTCTCCAGCATTTATTTGTAGATTTTTTAATGATGACCATTCTGACCCATGTGAGGTGGTACCTCATTGTAATTTTGATTTGCATTTCTCTAATAATTAGCAATGTTGAGCATCTTTTCATGTGCCTGTTGGCCATCTGTATGTCGTCTTTGGAGAAATGTCTGTTTACGTCTTCTGCCCATTTTTCAATTGGGTTGTCTGGTTTTTTGTTGTTGAGTTACATGAGCTGTTTGTATATTTTGGAAATTAAGCCCGTGTTGGTCGTATCATTTGCAAATAATTTTTTTCAGTCCATGGGTTGTCTTTTCGTTTTGTTTGTGGTTTCCTTTGCTGTACAAAAGCTTGTACTACTTGTGATTTTTGATTCTAGGCACCATCTCCTATTTCTGTATTCTTTTTTTTTTTTTAGTAACAGCTTTATTGAGATATAATTCACATACCATACGATTCAGTGATTTAAGGTATAAAATTCAGTGGTTTTTAGTTTAATTACAGAGTTGTGCAACCATTACCACAATCAACGTTAGAACATTTCATCACCCAAATAAGAAACCCTATACACATTAGCAGTCCCTCCCCACGTCCCCTCAGTCCCTCTCAGTGCCCCTGCCCTAGCCCTAGGCAACCACTGATCTATTTCCTGTGTCTATAGATTTGCCTCTTTTTATCACCTCCTCCTTCCTTGATTGCCTCTCCTCTCCCCTTTACTTCCCACTTCTTTGCTTGTCTACTCCGTTCCCTGTGTAAAGGCCATCATAAATCCTTTCTCCCCTCCCATTTCTCTTTTCTTTCTCATGGGGTTAGAGCTTGAAGGTGTTTCCCATGTTTCCAGGAGAGCCTGTAAGTAATGGAATAGCAGTTAGGTGCCGGCCACTGCACTAAACACCTCACATGCCATATCTCGCCTAATCATATCATCATTTACTCTTGTGAGGCAGGACTATTACAATCCCCATTTTTCAGAGGAGGAAGTTGTGGCTCAGAAAAAAGGTGCTGTCCAAGGTCACACAGCCAAAAGGTGGCAGAGTCAGGATTTGAACCCATGTCTGTCTCCAGATTAGAACCAGGGCTATTGACAGCCTGCTGTTTATCTGCCCAGTATTTGGGGATCTCAGGAGGATGGAGACCATATCTGTTTTTTACTTCTGTATCCCCACAGCTAGCACAGTGCCTGGCACGTGATAGATTTGCAATAAATGTTGTTGAATCAATGAAAATCCATCTCCCCGCTAGCCTCCTGCTAACACCCAGAAAACCAGGGGAGTGTTTTCTTCTTCATTCTCATCCCTAACCCTGGCCTTGGGGCTGGTCCACAGTAGGTGCTCAGAGAGCCATTCCTTTATGAATGAACGTTTGAATGAACGAAGGAAATAAAGAGTGAACAAATGATTACTGAGCCAATGCATAAGTGCGGCATGTGTCCTAAGGGTCTTTAGTCGCTTCTCTAGGCCTCCAAAGAACCCGCCGTTTTCCCTCCCGCTCTGACACCTCCTACCCCACCCCCTCTCTTCCCCTCGAGTCCCAGGGCAGCTGCCCAGTGAGCCTGGGAGGAGGTGACTTCTCGGAGGTGCATCCTGGGTCTCACCACCACTGATTCTGCCCAAGCCTCTCCAGAAAGTTCTCCTCAAGCCAAGTGTCCTTTAACCCATGCAGACAGCAGGAGGGTTGTCTGCAGGGGTGTTTAAAGAACCGGGATTGAAGCTGTCAAACTAATTTTTTAAAATGCAAATGCCAATCCTCACAGAGAAACTGAGGGGACAGTGGAAATACCTCCAAGGCTCTAAAAGGCTTTTTATCTGCTCCTTTTTTTTTCCTCCCAATCTGTTCTTTCTGACTTCAAATCCACAGAGAGAACTCACAGGCATCTTGCTTGTGCTTCAAGATAATTCTGTGCCCAGTTCCCCCATTTTGCTGTTTAAAACATGTATGTTATTCTGACATGAAACATATGCCTGTCTCTTAACGTCTTTCCACATCAAGGGCTGTACTTCCTCCCATTGCTATTCAGCCTTATTTTCACTGCTTTCCTCTGAACCCCACTGGTGGCCCCTCCCCACCTCTCTTGCTCTCTCTGTCTTTAACCTTCCTTTAACCCAGCTCCTAGCCCACTACCTGCTTTCTTATAGAAGGCTCTCAAGGCCATTCTCAGAACTGAACTTGGCATATCAAAATCCACCTCATTCTTCAAATCCCTGCCTCCTCTGGGAAACCTCCCCAGGTTCACAATGGTGTACCTTCCCTACCCTTCCGTTAGCTTCTATGGGACCATACATCTCAATCCTTAACTAAGGGCAGGCCCTCATTTGTGTACATAATGCTTTCTTGACATTATGAAAAATGAATATTATTCTCCCCTCATTCTTCAGTGATTGAGTTTTAAATTCCAGTCATCTTCCCTTGGCACTTTGAATAGATTGTCCCATTCTCTTCCTGCATCTAGTGGTGCTAGGAAGCAGCTACTATCCACCTGGTCCTTGTTCTCTTTTTCATTAGCTGTCATTTCTCTGATTTTCTCAGGAGCTCCTCACTGTCTTTAAAATGCCGACGTTTCATTAAAGCATGTCTAGGTATGTTTCTTTATTTTTATATCCTGCTCAGCATGTGGTGGGTCTTTTCAATCTAAGAACTCAGGAGATCTTCCTAGAAATTTTCCCACTTTTACTTCTTTTTTGGGGGGGGGGGTGGGTAGGGGAGCCCCACCGCATGGCATGCAGGATCTTAGTTCCCTGATCAGGGATCAAACCCTTGCCCCCTGCAGTGGAAGCACGGAGTCTTAACCACTGGACCGCCAGGCACTTTTACTTCTTTAAATAATGACTCTCTTCACTCTTTTTATTCTTCCTTTTGGAATGGTTATGAAACAGTATGGGAGCTTCTGCCCCTATTTTCCATGTCTCTTAATGTTTCTTTCATATTTTCCACCTTCATCCCTTTGTGCTGCTTTCCTAGAGCATTCTGCTTCATCTTTTAGTCTATTAATTTGCTCTTTAACAATTCAGTCTGTTTCTTATTTTATTTCAACAACTATCATTTTTATTTCCAAGAGCACTTATTGATTCTTTTTCATAGTTACGTGTTCTTGTTTCATAATAACCTGTTCTTTCACGATGTCAGTGCCCTTCTATATCTGTCTAAGGATATTAAATATGTTATTGTTCATGATCTCTTTCCTCGGTTGTAAATCCTTTGCAGTGGTGTTGGTATTTATTTCAGCTCTTTTCATGGTGTTAGGACTTGTCTTGGTCAGTACAAGAAGAGGCAGCAGTCAAACAGCCCAGTTGGGGAGTGTACACAAGGGGCTGGTTGACTTCCACTGGCTTCAGTGCCAGATCGGGGACTTCTGAGCCAGCCACTGAGCAGTGTCTTGTCTCTGACCCAAGCTCATTCTTTCACTGTTCCACTCGTGAGCAATCACCTCCTTCATACCACCTACCCTACAGGAATGGAATAAAGGGCATAGAGGGGTCAACCAGCCTTGTTGCTTCTGCCGTGGTATCCCAGTTAATCCCCTGTCACTTGCCCCTGGGCCTTCCTAGTCTCAGATTCTACCCCCTCGAAGTCTGGCAGGCCTCACACTGCTACTACCTTTTGCAACAAAACCCCCTGCAGCAGTCCTGGGCCACAGCCCCCCCTTTGCAGCTTCTGCCCATCAGTGATTCCTCACAATTCTTGGTCCACTAACTTCTCCCCTTCCTCTTTCTGCACTTGGCTTTGTACTGATATTCATTTGTTTCCTGGCTTTATTGCATTAAGGGGAAACCGCTGTTCATTCCATCTCCCATCTTGAAACCAGAAGTCTGGCTTGCGTATTATAAAAGTTTGTTTGTTTGTTTGTTTGTTTTTTCCCAAGAGCACTGAAAAACGTGATAAAACCTTCTTCTCCTTTAAGACAATGAGTTTCCAGCATTTTGTACAAACACACACCATTGTTTGAGCGTGCTGGCAAACAGGGCATTTGCCCATACGCACCAGCACTCCCTGGCCCAGAGCATTCTGAAATCCACCTAGGGCAGCTCAAGGTGTTCCGGACAAGGCACTGAAGCTGAGGGCTGACTGTGTGTGCAGTAGGGAGTAAATGGATCCCTGGGGTCTTCTGGAGGTGTTGGGGAATCTCCCTCCAAGGCTGCACCCCCCACTTCAACCAGAACCATTCCCCTGTCTCGTTTCTGGCTTTTAGTCTGTCTGTTTTTGCTAAAGCTGAGCCAATAAATAGCTCACATACCCAGCATTCTTTTCCAGGAAGCACAGATGTAACCCATCCTTGAAACTTCTCTGCTTTAGTATTGTTCTGTGATGTCAGCATAGGTTCTGCTAGTGATGACTTGAAGGACTTGAGGGAGAAATAGTTGACCCTACAGTATTTGGTTTAACCAAGAGTTCTTTTCTTATGATAAACGCTGTATCCTTTGTTTTCTTCTCCTCCAGTTTTGCTTCCTGGTTCAATTCAACATCATCTTAGTGTTCAGAATTCATTACTGGAACCGCAGTGTTCTAGCAGTGGAGCTACAAGGAATACCTTAGTTCCTTGCTTGGTCTATGTATCTTCAAAACATGTTTTACTAATGATGATACAATGATAATGTTGATACAGACACTTATCTGTGCCGAGTACCTTACATCCTTCATAACTAATCTTCAAACAAGTCCCAAGAGGTCAATACATTCAGCCCATTTTATTTTTTTTTTAAATGTTGATACAGACACTTATCTGTGCCGAGTACCTTACATCCTTCATAACTGATCTTCACACAAGTCCCAAGAGGTCGATACATTCAGCCCATTTTATTTTTTTAAATTTATTTATTTATTTTTGGCTGCGTCGGGTCTTTGTTGCTGCATGCGGGCTTGTTTTAGTTGCGGCGAGCGGGGGTTCCTCTTCGTTGTGGTGCTCAGGCTTCTCATTGCGGTGGCTTCTCTTGTTGTGGAGCACGGGCTCTAGGCACGCGGGCTCAGTAGTTGTGGCACACGGGCTTAGTTGCTCCGTGGCATGTGGGATCTTCCCGGACCAGGGCTCGAACCCGTGTCGCCTGCATTGGCAGGCGGATTCTTAACCACTGCACCACCAGGGAAGTCCCCAGCCCATTTTACAGGTGTATCTGAGACAAAGAGAGGTTAGGTAAATGTCCAAGGTTACATAGCTGGTAAGTGGTGGAGCTGGGATTTGATCCCACATCTCTCTGGTTTTAAAGCCCAGGCTATTTTCTTTCATCTCCATTCTTGTGATTTTGCATTTGCTTTTACAGGCCAACCTTGGAGATATTGCAGGTTCAGTTCCAGACCACCACTATAAAGCCAGTATCACAATAAAGCAAGTCACATGAATGTTTTGGTTTCCCAGTGCATATAAAAGTTGTGTTTACATTATACTATAATCTATTAAGTGTGCTATAGCGTTATGTATAAAAAAAGGTGCAGACCGGGCTTCCCTGTGGCACAGCCCGTGTGCCACAACTACTGAAGTTCGCGTGCCTGGAGCCTGTGCTCCGCAACGGGAGAAGCCTGAGCACCTCGCTGAAGAATAGAGAAACTAGAGAAAGCTGCAACTAGACAAAGCCCGCGCACAGCAACGAAGGCCCAACATAGCCAAAGATAAACAAATAAAATAAATAAATGTATTAAAATAAAAAGTGCCGACCTTAATTAAAAAATACTTAATTACTAAAAAATGCAAACCATCATCTGAGCCTTCAGCAAGTCATAATCTTTTTGCAATAGTAACATCAAAGATCACTGACCACAGATCACCATTACACATATAATAACAATGAAAAAGTTTGAAATATTGTGAAAATGAGCAGTTTGTAAAACAAAAGCAATGCAGTATCTGCAAAGTGCAATAAAGTGAAGCACAATAAAATGAGGTTTGACTGGGGACTTCCCTGGTGGTGTAGTGGTTAAGAATCCACCTGCCAATGCAGGGGACACAGGTTCGAGCCGTGGTCCAGGAAGATCCCACGAGCCATGGAGCAACTGAGCCCGTGCGCCACAACTACTGAGCCCACGTGCCGCAACTACTGAAGCCCACGTGCCTAGAGCCCGTGCTCCACAGCAAGAGAAGCCACCGCAATGAGAAGCCCACACACCACGACGAAGGGTAGCCCCCGCTCGCTGCAACTAGAGAAAGCCCTCGTGCAGCAACGAAGACCCAACACAGCCAGAAATTAATTATTTATTTATTTATTTATTTAAAAAAATTTTTAATGAGGTATGACTGACTGTATTCCTAATAGCTCTTAGCTTCTCTCTAGTAAATGAAAACTCCCAGACATCACAATTAAGAGCACAAATGTTGAGAGCTTCTGCCATAGTACATAGTAGAGTGTAAGCTTAGCGAATCCTCATTGATAGATTTCATTTTGATTATTGTTCTATTTCCATTTGCTCACGTACATACTTAGTCTTAGAGTTGTTGAACTCACGGATGTGCCGACAATGACTTGTATGCCCAGAATCACCTTCAGTCGTTACCAGAGCTGCCAAGTGTTGATAAGATGCTGGTCACCAGCACATAAAGGGCTTCCATTTACCAGTACCCTTTCCTGGAGAGACTCCAGTGGGACGTGTTGAGTACATGCCTGCCACATGCCTGCTGCGTTCTCAGCGCTCTCCCCTGTAATTTGATACTAATAGGTAACGTTTTCCTTTCAGCCTTTACCAAGTGCTGTTGCACGCATTAGCTTATGTGGTCATCATGGAAACCCTACAAGTGGGCATTACTGCTCTTACCATCCTCTCTGTTTTGTGATGTGGCATCTCAGGCCTGTGGCTTACCCAGGGCTGTTGAGGCAGCCAGAACCGGAACCAGAACCCAGGACTGCAGCCCCAGAGGCCAGCCTCTGCTCCTGCGCTGGGTCTGTGGCTGCCTTCCTCTCTGATCTGGGTGGCAGAGTGCAACAGCAGAACCATACCCACAGCCCTCGGCCCCTAGCGCTTTCTCACCTCGGGCACGGCTCCCGCCCAAGCAGGGTCCACTTTCCAGGGCAGGGCTGGGTAGTAAAGGCTCAGGCTCTGGAGCCCACCAGGCTGCCTTTGACTCCCGCCTCCACCACTGAGTTTCTGCGTGACCCTCTGCGAGTTCCTCAGCTCTCCTGAGGCTTGGTTCTGCATCTGTGCAATGGGATGACAATCCCCATCTCATCAGGTGGTTGTAATCATTAATCAGCTCTCCTGTGCACAGAGCCTGCTGCGGTATTGCCGTTTATTACTTTGCTCAGGCTGCCATCACGAAAGACCGGGTGGTTTAAACAACAGAGATGTATTTTCTCATGTTCTATAGGCTGGATGTCCAAGAGCAAGGTGTCAGCAGGTTTGGCTTTTCCTGAGGCCTCTCTCCTTGGCTCACAGCTGGCCACCTTCTCTCTGTGTTCACACGTGGTCGTCCCTCATTCTGGATGTTCTGTGTGTCCTCATCTCCTCTTATAAGGACAACAGTCATGTTGGACTAGGGCCCACCCTAATGACCCCATTTTAACCTAATTACCTCTTAAAAGGCTCTGTCTTCAAACGCAGTCACAATCTAAGGTACGGAGGGTAGGGCTTCAGCGTATAAATCTGGGGGGGACTCAATTCAGCCCATAACATGCAACGTGTGCACCTTTCACCCATGTGAATTCAGCCACATGGTACTAAACAAAAAGGAGACAGGAAACATAAGATATTAAATAACATGAGTGATTCCACTCACCGTTCCAGTCAATGGGTGTGTATCCCAGAGGCAGAGGGAGATGAGATGAAAGTTTGCTGTACCTCCATCAGCATCAGTTCCCCTGTACCTAAACATGAGCTAGATGTGATCCCCACGTTTAAGGATGCACATTTTTCATACGGCATGGCATATAAACAACCAGCCAACTGCTTTGTCTGGTGCTCAACCAAAGGAGCAACGATTAAGGCTAGTTTGAGCTGTATTGGGGGTTTGCCTTGAACTTCTTCAGAATTTTACCAGACACTGCTGGTGGCCTGCCCTGTATCCCAACCCCACGACTGCTTCCCACCTCCTATGCCCACCTAAGGGCATCACCCAGAAAGGGGGAGGGTTAATGTCTTGGGGACGGGGAGGGACTAGGGGTCAGGAGATAAGTGTCCCCACCCCCAATGTCTGATTCTGCACAGTCTCTCGGAGGATCCCTGTTAAATTAAGCCCCACTGGCCCAAGAGCATTAACCTGCTCCTAACTGGCTTGCTCTTTCCTCAGTTCCTCACTTGGGCTTCCTGGAATCATCTCTCAAATTAACTACCTACACCCAAGTTCATGTCTCAAGGACTGATTTTGAGGAAATCCAAAATTACACGAGCACCTACCCCCATGTAAGATGTTTCTGATAGGGCTTCCCTGGTGGCGCAGTGGCTGAGAATCTGCCTGCTAATGCAGGGGACACGGGTTCGCGCCCTGATCTGGGAGGATCCCACATGCCGCGGAGCAACTGGGCCCGTGAGCCACAACTACTGAGCCTGCGTGTCTGGAGCCTGTGCTCCGCAACAAGAGAGGCCGCGATAGTGAGAGGCCCGCGCACCGCGATGAAGAGTGGCCCCCGCTTGCCACAACTAGAGAAAGCCCTAGCACAGAAACAAAGACCCAACATAGCAATCAATCAATCAATCAATCAATCAATCTTAAAAAAAAAAAATTCTACCCTTTGGTTATCATCTAAAAAAAAAAAAAAAGATGTTTCTGATACACAGCGGTCTCATAGATGGTCCCCCATAGATATTGTCTGGGAATCTGACGAATGTAAAATCCCTGATTCCAGAACCCCAGCTGCATGTGGGTTCTCCCAGACCATCCTGGCCCACTGGCCCTGACACCATACCTACTCAGTGCTTTCCTCTGCCCTCCCTTCCAGGTGATCGAGAAGAATTTGAGCGGCTGGTGGTACATTCAGATTGAGGATAAGGAAGGATGGGCCCCAGCGACTTTCATCGATAAGTATAAGAAGACCAGCAATGCCTCAAGACCCAACTTTCTGGCTCCCTTGCCCAATGAGGTGACGCAGCTCCGGTTGGGAGATGCAGCAGCAATGGAGAACTGCACGGGCAGTGAAGCCGTCGGCCCGTCTCGGCCCCTACCCGATGCACCACATGGGGCTGTGGACTCCGCCATGCCATGGTCCAAAGACTGGAAGGGTGGTAAGGAGGTCCCAAGGAAAGCATCTTCAGACACGTCCTCGTGTGCAGGCTACGAGGAGATCTCGGACCCCGACCTGGAGGAGAAGCCCAGCCTCCCTCCCCGGAAAGAATCCATCATCAAGTCGGAAGGGGAGCTGCAGGAGCGACAGAGGATGGAGCAGCTCAGAGGTTCTTCGCCCAAGCCTCCTGGCATGATCTTGCCAATGATCCCAACCAAATACACGCCTCCAGCCCGGGACAGCAGGAGACCAGAGCCCAAACCTGACAAAAGCAAGTTGTTCCAGCTGAAAAACGAGATGGGGCTGGAGTGTGGCCACAAAGTATTGGCCAAGGAAGTGAAGAAGCCCAACCTCCGACCTGTCTCCAAATCCAAAGCTGACCCACCGGAGGAGAAGCTGGAAGCTGTTCCCCAGAATCCCTTCTTAAAGTCCAAACCTCAGGTTAGGCCAAAACCAGCTCCTTCCCCCAGGACAGAGCCTCCTCAGGGTGAAGACCAAGTGGACATCTGTAACCTCAGGAGCAAGCTCAGGCCCGCCAAGTCCCAAGAGAAACCCTCGTTGGACGGAGAGAGCAGCCCCCAGGCTGGGGGAGGCCAGGACGTGGCCATCAGCCGTGGCTTCCTCCCAGGGGAGGGGCCTGGCCGCACCCAGGACAGGACGAGCAAACAGAATGGGCTCAGCCCAAAGGAGACGTCCTGCAGAGCCCCTCCAAGGCCAGCCAAGACCGCAGATCCCGTGCCTAAGAATGTGCCAGTTCCCCTCCTAGAGGCTTCCCAGCAGAGACCTGTGGTCCCTCCTCGGAGACCACCACCCCCCAAGAAAAGCTCCTCGTCGTCCAGGCCCCTTCCAGAGGTCAGAGGGCCGCAGCGGGAGCCCAACGAAGGCAAGGCAGCTCCTGTCCCAGGCCGGGCCCTGCTTGTCCCCCCAAAAGCCAAACCTTTTCTCTCCAACTCCTCAGGGGGACAGGATGACATGCGAGGCAAAGGTGGGCTGGGGCCACGGATGATGGGCAAGATGGGAGAAAACAAGGAGAAAGTGGCTGCAGCCCCCTTCCCCAATGCAGACGGCCCCAAGGACTTGTATGTGGCCGTGGCCAACTTTGAAGGAGACGAAGGTACCAGCAGCTTCCAGGAGGGGACGGTGTTCGAGGTCCGGGAAAAGAACAGCAGCGGCTGGTGGTTCTGCCAGGTCCAAAGCGGGGCCCCCTCCTGGGAAGGGTGGATTCCTTCCAACTATCTCAGAAAGAAGCCCTAGCCTGCTCCCTTCCTGCCTGGAAGTCCTGCACGACCCTGCCGGCTTTACCTACATATTTAATATGCCTCTTAATTTATCATCCTCCACGCAGCTTCAAAGGAAGGAAGACTGGAATACTGTGGTTTCTTCCCTTCTCTGGGTGGAGAGGGATCCCTCCCATCACAGCATCCCCTGGAGGCTCAGAGGCCACACCCCTTTCTCTCAGCATCCCTGCCTTAAGGCCAGTGGCATTGCCACCCAGCTTCCCTGCCCACCCAACAGCTGGACCATGACTCTCTGAGGCTTCTAGGACCGGAATCCATCATCTGGAGAAACTACAGAAAGGGTCTCTTGTTACTCGGATCAGGCAGAGTATGGGGAGCCCCACCCCCGACCCAGCACCCCACCCAGTTCATTCATGTCAAGCAACTTGATTCACTCAGTTTCCAAAATGCCTGGTCCCAGAAAGAACTTCATCCTGTAGAAGTCAGCTCCGTTGCCAGTTCCAGGGAAGTGGTGTCTTCCCCGAGGCCTCAGGTCCACGGGCCTCTCAGGTTCAAGCAGATGCAGCTGCCCCAAGAGTGGGCCTGGAGGTCCTCCCAGCCACCCTGCCTCCCTTCTGTGCTGGGACCCTGATCGGTTCTAAAGGAGTGCTTCCAGCTCCAAGCATGCTCCACTTTCCTGCTGCAGGCTGTGGTCCAACCCAGGGCTTTTAAACAGGAATCCCCAGCCCGCTTTTGGGGGGGGGGCCTTTCACTTCTGCCTACCTAGAGCAAGAATCTCAAGGTTTGTTTGAATAAGGGGACCGTTCACAAGCCACGCCCCTTGGGAGCTCCTCTTTGCTGAGTAGCTAGTAGGTGCCAAACGCTGTACTTGGCACTTTACATTCATGCTGAACCCTCACAGCAGCCCTCTCTGATACTATTATACCTGTTTTATAGATGGGGAAACTCGGGTTCAATGTGCCCAAGGGCACACTAGCTGGGAAGAGGAGGAAAGGGGGTTTGCATCCAGGCTGGCCTGACTTCCATGCCTGTGCCCTTCCCCCTGTAAGAGGCAAACCAGGCGGGGAGAGGGAGACGCCAGCTGGCTCTCAGGAACAGGCGGCCAACTGGCTGCCCTGGGGTGTGCATGTGGGGGCCGGGTGCTGCTCCCACACCCAACACCCCTCCAACCCATTGTAGCATCTGCTGAAGGCTGCCCTGGACCCCATACGGTTGCTCCACACAGCGGCTGCCCAGGGCCCTGGTGCTGCCACAGAGCCCTGTTTCCTGCTCCTATGCTGGTGCCCCGCACCCCCCGCCTGCCGCCGGGGGATAGAGCTTATGGAGCAAAGAGAGCCAAGGTGGCCTCACATGCCAGCCTTGAGGGACCCTGGTGGCTCAAGGGCCAGCAGCTGAGTCTCCAGCAAACTGGGCAGAGTAGGCAGTAGTCCCATAAGGAGACGGGGACCCGAGGGCCAGGCAGAACCTCCTGTCTCTCTCTGCTGCTGCTTCCTGCTCCTCTCTGGCACTCGAAGAGTAGTTTTCTTTTTTTTTTTTTCCATGCACTCTCCCTCTCTGTGGTCTCCCTGGAAGGAACCCAGGGCAGCCCTTGCACCCATTTTGACTGATGTCGTTCACTGAGTCACGTAGAGACACAGCTACACTGCAGAACGAGAATCAGGACCCAGGGTTTCTGGCTTCCAGCCCAGAGCTCTTGCCTGGGGTCCAGGCTGCCTTGGGGGGAGAGAATGCAGCACCCCTCCTCATCCCAGCCTACTCTGCAGGACAAGAGGAAGTGGCCCTGTCCTGCCCCAGAGATCTCTGATGCAGAGTAGTCAGCTGCTGGCATGCTTTTGGGACCACAGGGCAGCTTTCCCAGGGATGCTCGCCATCCACCTGCAGTGCCAAAATTTATGTGCAAACAGCTCTCTTCCACTCTCCCCTCCCCTCCCCTCCCCACCCCTCCTCACTGCCACATGGGCTCTGGATGCTTCTCCCCTGATCCACGATCGCATCTTTATTCCTTCCTTCAGTAGGTCTGTAAATCCCACACCCCGACAATCTTGGGACAGGGCCCTGAGGTGCCCTGCCGCACCCACTTGCCCCCAGCCCTGTTCCCAGAACCTTGGGGGGAAGATGGCAGCCAGGGGCAGAAGGGAGAATGGGAGAGGGCCACCCACCCTCCAAGGTCCCCTCACTCGGGAGGAGGCCCCACAGCACGTTTTCCTGAGTTTTTGACCTATTTTGGTTTAAACACCATCCGTGAAGCTGTCATGCAGGATTTGACTACATTTCAAAAGACAAAACTCTGAATTTTTTTTTTTTTTCTGATTATCTCTCCGCTTTCATTGACCTTTTTCTAGTGTTTTGTGAGTGCCTACTATGTACTAGGCGCTGGGTGTAGACCAGGCTGCGGGTGGCTCCGTGCCCGGCTGTGAAGAGCTTGGATTTCTGTGTGCAGATTCCACTGAAGGCGTTTGTCTTTGGCTTCATTTCCTCCTCCCAGGGGTCAGCTGGGTGGGAATGGGCTAATTCCGCCTTTTTCTGGATAGAAAATTTTCCCTGCACATGAAAAAGTAATTAGCCTTTTTATTATTATTATTCTGGCATGAAAGGAAGGTACTAAAGCCACATTTCTCTCTGTTCACTGTTCTTTCCTCAGGACACATCTGTGGCCTGAGGACTCCTCTCTCCAGCTCCTACCACGGTGAGGGCACTTCCCCAGGCAGCTGCAAGGGACGGTCTTGATGGCCGGTGGTTCTCCCTAGCTGTCCTCACCTGGGGGCTTAGGTTGATACCATCCAGGACTGTAGCCACCATTCTGTGCGCATTTGATAGAGCAGATGCAAAATCCCCTGGAGTCACCACCGTGGCAAATGTCCAGGGGCCATAGGAATAACTTTTGTGCCAGGCTCCGGGCAGGTTACCGGTGCCTACGCACGCTCCCTCCTTTAATTTCATCCTCACTTCAACCCTGTGAGGTGCCTAGGGTCAGCCCCAATCTGTCATGAGAGCACAGGTTCAGAGGATGAAGTCAGCGTCATCCAAATATTGACCAAGCTGAGACTTGAATCCAGTTTTTTCTCCCCAGTGCCCATGACATTTCCTCTGCCATCAACAATGAAATGTTCATGGTGCTTCCAGGGAAACGGGGGACCCTCCCTCTTAATTTAGGTTTTTCCTCTCCTGACCCCACGATCACACATGTCAGTAGGTCACAGGCCAAATGCCAGCCCAGCAAGGCAGGCAAGGATGGCTTGTATTCCTTTCCTCACCCCTGCATACTTTCTTGGGATGGCTATTTTATCTTACACCCTAGGGCAAAACTACAGCTTGTAGTCATAGCAACCAAATCTTTGGAAAATCTGCATTTTAGGACCACCACTTGATAAAATAGGCCTTTACTCAAGTTTTTTACTCAGAATTTCTTTGCCATTTGATGGGTTTATGTCCTTGTCCCAGGATGAGACTTGGGGAGCTGGGCTGCAGCTCAAACCATTTTTAATGCCCTGCCCTGCCGGGAAATTGCTAGAGCCTCGCCGGGCTTCCAATAGTCATGTTACACGTCCTCCACAAAGCCCCTCCACATGATTGATTTCTTAGACAAAGTTCTTGGCCTTAAAACATTTCTGGGCCCACAGGGGATTTCCTTACCAGGTAGAATGTAGGAAAACAAACTTGCCACATTAAAGGACAGATGCCAAATCTCCCCAAGGTTGGAAGACCCTACTCTTAGGCTGAGGGATGGACAGTCTAGTATTTATTTAGTCTGTACCAAGTGCACGGCACTGAGTGGGATGAAGTAGAAATCGCTCCTGGCCTCAGGTAGCTGGCAACTCAACATCATCAAGAACGAGAACATTTCGTGGCTCGGCTTGGCTCCCATCCTTTCATTGTTTCTGAGTTTTTAAGTGTTGGGTCAGGTCTTGCCCTTCACTTTGGGCTGTGACAATGTATATGTAACAGCCTGAGTCACGCATGGCAGTCTTGTCCCCTCCTTGGTTGTCAGGCCCGTCCTTCAGGGCTTTTGCTGCAAACAACCATACCAGACCATAGACCAAAGATTCCCTATTGTCAAACCGTGCAGCCTGAATGAGTAGGAAACTGGCTTGCATTGAGGCCTGAGGAATTTCTCCTAACTTGACTAAGCTTCTAATGTCTAGATGGACCTTAGCCCGTGGAGGTCACAGACAGAGTTGTGGAGTTGCAGAGTTAAAACCAGGAGGCTCCAGAGTCTTTGCTCATGGACCACCTGCTGAGGACCCTTCTCACAGACTTGACCGTCCAGCCCCATGGGGTAACGTCTGCTTTCTGGTGCTACCTTGTGGAGTTTTCAAGCCACCCATTGTGTTTCAACATTCCACCTTTCCCATTTTTATCGTCTACTCCCAAATAGGCCTTCTTGGCTCCAGTCAGGAACAAGGGACTCAACTTTTGTTGTCCTTGAAGAGGCCAAACCCAGCGCCACAGCCAGTAGCCTTCACTTTCAGGTCTTCTATAAACATACAAGAGGAGGTGCACCCACCAGGCTTATGATGGCAATAAGCAATCCTAACACAACTAAGGTGTCCATATTTTACGCCAGTGTATGCCCGTCTGTGACATTGTGCCCATGCAATTGTTAATAGCAGCACCCCTTTCACTCACGGGGTGATAACAAACTCGTCACCTTGGCTACAACCCACATTTCCTGCTTCAGGGAGCCACCAAGTAACTAGGCCATTTCTTGCATCCCTCCAGGAGCAGTGGGCCCTGATAGCATTGTCCCACCACCTCGCGTCTGCTTACAGGATGATGCTGGAGATCTCTGGACATCTCAGCACTCCTCATACCCTTGGCAAGTTGACACATTCTGGGGGTGTCTTTGTTTCCTTTTAACACACACGAGAAATACATGAGGATATATAATGTGAGGGGGGAGGGGTGATGAACAATGAATTAGCTGTAGCATGTATAGACTATATACTTTACCATTAGACTTTTTCTTTTCTTTTTTTTTTTTAATAAAAAAAAGTGCTTGACTGGTTTCAAGCTTCATTGTGAAGATGTGTCTATGGATTTTATTTGGCTGAAGAAAGGGTGAGTAGCTTTGCGCCCTGGCATCTTGGCCTGGATTTGGGGATCAAAAAACAGAAGCCTGTGTGAGCTAGGTTTGGGCATTGCTCAGAAATAGGGATGACTCCTCTCTCTGGGCCCTAGTGTACTTTGATTCTTTTAACTGCAATGTCCAGAAACCAAGAGAAAGCTTCCTTGTATTCACTGGGTATCTCCCACATCTCGGCTCTGTGCCTAAAGGTGGAAAACTTTACATGTCCAGGGAGTTTGAACCTCTCGCTGGCATTGCCTACTGATGGGCAGGGAAGTAGGAGGGTGCAGCCACGGTTGGGCCGCAGGGACTGCCCAAGCCACTTGCTCCCAGGAGGTGGAGAGCATTGCCTGATATTTTATTACTTTCCCAAAGGCAGCGCCAAGGCAAAACCAACCACCGGTGCGGAGCCTCCTTGGTCCCAGGTGAATCCAAAACGACACCACCACCCCACCTTCCTAGGAAGAGAAGAATAGAACCAGCAGAGTCCCAGCCCAGAAGAAGTTCAAAGGGGAGGATTTAGATACAATATTCATCCCACCTTGGAGGAAACAGTTTAAAGCAATGATCTTCTGGTGCACCTTACTTAGGAATAATCTTCCTTCATATATTAAGCTCTGTTCCCATAAGAAAGGAAAGTCATTATGTGGTTTAACACCACCACCCGTACCCCACACACCCCGGGAGCGTTTTCTCCCAAATCTCCTAAACCAGGAGTGCTTAGTCTCAAGAATACATCTGGTAATGACCATGGCATGGGCTTCCCGGGGCAGGCGTGCAGGGGCCCCTGAGCCTCCTGGGATGGGATGGGAACTGGACCGCGGTCAGGAATCAACCTGACTTTGTGTCTCCGGGGTCTCTTACCCACTACCTTCCTTCAGTTCTGACTTGGAACTGGCACAGTCACCACTGCTATCCTGTTCCGGGAATGTCACACCAAGCACGTACCTGCTCACACACCTGCAAACACTTTTCTCTAAGGGGTCATGGTGAATTTGGGGGTCCAAAACTCATATCAAGGGGCCACTCTTCTCCCAGTCCAGAGTGTTTAATGTCCACTCCTTCTCTAGTTCATGTCTATCTGGTCCAGGTGTGCCTCCTCACCATCTGGCAATCCATGCCTCCCAATCATTGGTTCTCAAATTTCAGTGACCAGAAGATTCAGTCCGGGAGCTTGCCAAAGTGCACATTCCTGGGCTGCATCCCCCAAAAGTCAGAATCAGCAGGAATCTGCATCCTTAAAAAGTACATTGTGAGGAAATGGTCTGCACGCTCCACTCTGAAGAGATGGCCAAACTCAGCCCCTTCCTTACCTGGCATATTATGTGTTCCAAAATGGTGCTTCATGCTACTATGATCAATGGCACCATTATTTTTCTGGGCATTTGCTGTGTTCCAGGCCTATGGGGCACTTTACCCACAAATTTATTTCATCCTCAGAATGCTCCGTGAAGTAGATATCTGCATTTTACCTATGAAGTTGCTAAGTTTCAGAAAAGTGAAGACACTGCCCCAAGGTCTCGCATGGCTAGTGCGTGGCATGTCTGGTCCTAAAACTGGCTTTTTTAAACCATACTATGCGCCCTCCCAAATGCTAATAAAGGCACATATCTCATCCTGATGTAATTCTTTCCTGGATTCATCATATTCAAGAACTACTTTCTCTTTCCAAAACCTAACGCTGTAATTAAGGGGAAAAATTCTAATTTTTTTGAGTACGTGCTATGGGCTGGTTACCTTATAGATATTATCTCTTTAATCTTCACTACAATTCTTCTAGGTAAGAATTATTATACCCATTTTATGGATGAAGAAATTAATAGTCTGAGAGATTGTTTACATGTTGTCACAGCTAGTATGAAGATGACCTTGGACCTCTAGCTCCTTAATAGACCATCACAGTTCCCAAATCTATAATCTTTCCAATTCAGCATTTTTCAGTGTTTTCCAGAACAAATGTCAACACATAACGTCTGAAATAAGTGTTCTGTGGGGGACTTCCCCGGTGGCACAATGGTTAAGTGGTTAAGACACGGGTTCGAGCCCTGGTCCGGGAAGATCCCACATGCCGCGGAGCAACTAAGCCCGTGCACCACAACTACTGAGCCTGCGCTCTAGAACCTGTGAGCCACAACTACCGAAGTCTGCATGCCTAGAGCCCGTACTCCACAACAAGAGAAGCCACCGCAATGAGAAGCCCGCGCACCGCAACAAAGAGTAGCCCCCGCTCACCGCAACTAGAGAAAGCCAGCGCGCAGCAACGAAGACCCAGTGCAGCCAAAAATAAATTAATTCTTTCTTTATTTTTTAAAAAAGAATGTGTTCTGTGGACACATTCGTTTGAGCAATGCTTGGTAAAATTAAACAGTTTTTTGGTTGTTTTGGGTTTTTTGCAGAACTTCTTGAAGCTCCTTGCATAAAAACATGCAGTGTGATTATCTGAGAGGGGGGTTATCAATATCGGGTTCTTCAGCTGTACTTGACTGTGAAGCCATTCACAGAGCATCTAGCAAGGGCAGTATTTCATGTCATAAATTCTGGAAAATGTCGAATTTTACATTTCAACTTTACCTTGAGTTCTTTTTTTTTTTAATTTATTTATTTTTATTTATTATTTTTGGCTGTGTTGGGTCTTCGTTGCTGAGCGCGGGCTTTCTCTAGTTGCGGCGAGTGGGTGCTACTCTTCGTTGCGGTGCGCAGGCTTCTCATTGTGGTGGCTTCTCTTGTTGCGGAGCATGGGCTCTAGAGCGCGGGGGCTTCAGTAGATATGGCGTGTGGACTCAGTAGTCGTGGCTTGCGGGCTCTAGAGCCCAGGCTCAGTAGTTGTGGCATACGGGCTTGGTTGCTCCGCGGCATGTGGGATCTTCCTGGACCAGGGCTCGAACCCGTGTCCCCTGCATTGGCAGGCGGATTCTTAACCACTGCGCCACCAGGGAAGCCCTACCTTGAGTTCTGAACCACAATCCTTAGCCGATTCCTCCTAATTCCAGCTGTAACTCCACCCCTCACTGCAGCCCAGGCTTCAATGCTAACATTCACAGCATGGTGAGTACAAAATACTTCTTTGAATGCACACGTGAACTTCAAGGTTTCCTATTTGCCATTGGTCTAACTTGGAGCTCTCTGAGTGGATTTCCCCATAGTAAGATCGCCACTCAAGTAGGAAACTGTTCAGAAAAAAGCTGCCAGGAATGGAATTTGTCTTCTGGCTCAAAAACAAGTTTTCCTTTAGAGACCTGTAAGTTAGTGGCGGTGTTCAGAGCATTTAGATGCAAGTTAGTAAAGCCAAGGTTCATCTCCTCTTAAGACCCAGGAGGCCCAGATCCTACAATAAACTATGTTCTCCTATTCTTTTTCAACTGCAGGGAACTTGGCCACATAATTGTACAGTACAGTATAGAATAGTGGTCTTCAGATGGTTTTCATTGTGTACCTGATGGTTTATTGATAGAAAAATGCTTAGCATATATGCAGTAATAACTATATAAAATACATATATTACTAAATAGATATATCATGTACAATATTGTTAGGTGGAAAATTCTCACACCCAATGCATGGGGTTCCCTTCCACCTAAAGGAAGAGCTCCATTAGCGTAATGCTCCAGCCCTTCCTCCCTCTCCCTAGGGGAGAAGGGGGAATTATCTAGATGATTGATATTTAGGGGGGCAGGAGCCAGGCATGCATAGCTCAGCCCCTCCCTCTCTCCTCTATGGGGACAGATGTCCTCAGGGAGCACACCTTCCCCTCTGTCCCTGACAGTGGGAGGCTTAGTGGTAAAGGGGACCCCACAAAAGGCATCCTGTGCTTTTCAGGGGCATCTGTGACTGGATCAAGGAACACGACTATTTCTGGAATTCAGCCTTGGGAAGCCCATAACTGCCGCACACCTCACCTAAGACAGATTCTCCCATGGCTCTCTCAAGAATAAAGGTGGCATTTCCTTCTCCAGTCCCCAGATCCCTCTGTCTCTCTCAGTTACTTGGGAACTGAGGTGAGGTGAAAGGGGAGCAATTTATGAGGTTCCTAAAAAACTGTCTATTGGCTACTGATTAAGGCTAATTTTAGCTGATTTATTATTATAATTATTATATATTATAATAAAATATATATACAAAATTTAAAGTGAAGGATAAGCTAAAAATACATGTAATGAAAAGATCTAATTTTTCACTGAGCTCCAATGGCTTGTCTTATCTGCCCGACCCCAGGATACATGGACCCTACTTTGTAAACCATTGACAAAGGAACCACGACCGACTTTGGGGTTAGACCTGGGTTTGAGTTCTGACTCTGATACACACCTTACTTCTCTGATATTCAGTGTTCTCATCCATAAAATGGGGACCATAATACCTTTCTCACAGAGTTGTTGTGACGATTAATGGAAATAATACATGCCTAGCACATAGTAGGCACTTCTAACAGGACATCATAATTATTATTGCTTCTGTGGAGAGTCAAGAAGAATGAACAGTCTTCAAATATTTTCACAGCCTAGTACAGGAATTGGCAAACTTTTTCTTAAAGAGTCAGTTAGTAAATATTTGGGGCTCTGGGAGCCAAGAGGCAAAACCAGAATGTTATGCAAGAACTTACATAACTATTTAAAATGTAACCATTTGAACATGTAAAAACCATTCTCAGTTCTGTGAAAAAACAAGCAGTTGGATGGATTAGGCCCAAGGGCTATAGTTTGCTGACACCCTGGTCAGGTGTACATCCATCTCCTATTTTATTACTTTTCTCTAAATGAAAGTTTCCCCAAAGTGTGTTTATGGAACATCAGTCCCTCACATGATCCTGAAAAAGCGTTGTGTGGTCAGATCCATTTGGCAACCACTTGCCTGAGTATTCTCCAAGCCTCCCCACTTGGAATCTGTGTCACACACTAGCACGGCTCTGAGAATCCTGCAGTAAAGAAGCTGTTTAACCTGTTTAATCCAATGTGCCAAAGTGTATTTCACAACAGAATTTTTTTTTCACGTAACATTTATGAACATCCCACAGAACATACTTTGGAAAATGCTGCTGTAGATCCTAAAATTTAATGGCTATGCAGAATTTTATTATTACTGTATTAAATTGAGTTTGTGCTCCATCATGATGCATCCACCTGAGAAATCTGGCTTGGACGCTGTGTGTTAGTTACTATCTTCTGCAGAGTAAACAGGCCAACTTGGTCTTCAATTTGCAAGAGCTTCAGGTTTGCTGATTTTTCTCCCTGTGTTTATCTCGGGACCATAAGAATGTTCACTTGGAGAGCCCCATGGAAATGCCTCTTAGAAAGATCAAGATGGCTCATGAAGCACTTGCGCACCCTGGGAAGAAGGTAGCAGCTGCTGTGTGTCCTTGGAGAAGATTGAGAACCAGGCCATGGCCTTGCTGCTGTGAACATGGATTTGCTAAACTGCTTTCACTGTATTTTATGTGTGTGTGTGTGTGAGTGTGTGTGTGTGGTAAAATACACATAACTTAAAATTTACCGTTTTAACCATTTTTAAAAATTTTTTATTTTATATTGGAGTATAGTTGACTTATACAATGTTTTGTTAATTTCAAGTGTACAGCAAAGTGATTCAGTTATATATATGTATATATATACAAATTCTTTTCCCATTGAGGGGAAAATTCTTTTCCCATTGAGGTTATTACAGAATATTGAGTAGAGTTCTCTATGCTGTACAGTAGGTCCTTGTTGGTTATCTCTTTTAAATATAGTAGTGTGTATCTGTTAATTCCAAATTCCTAATTTATCCCTCCCCCCTAGCTTTCCTCTTTGGTAACTGTAAGTTTGTTTTCTAAGTCTGTGAGTCTGTTTCTGTTTTGTAAATTAGTTCATTTGTATCATTTTTTTTAGATTCCATGATATCATATGATATTTGTCTTTCTCAGTCTGACTTTTAAGTGTACAGTTCAGTGGCATTGAGTACATTCAAATTGTTTGTGCAATAATCACCACCATCCATCTCCAGAACTCATCCATCTTCCCCAGCTGAAACTCTGCACCCATTAAACAACTCTCCATTCCGCCCTTCCCCAGTCCCTGGCAACCACCATTCTACTTTCTGTCTCTGAGTGTGACTACTCTCAGTACCTCATATAAGTGGAATCACACAGTATTTGTCTTTTTGTGACTGGTTTATTTCACTTAACATAATGTCCTCGAGGTTCAACCATTTTGTAGCATGTGTCAGAATTTCCCTCCTTTTCAAGGCTGAATAATATTCCGTTGTATGTTTATACCACTTTTGTTCATCCATTCACCTGTTAATGGACACTTGGATTGCTTCCATTCTTCAGCTGTAGTGAATAATGCTGCTATGTACATGAGTGTACAAATATCTACTCGAATCCCTGCTTTCAATTCTTTTGGATATATACCCAGAAGTGGAATTGCTGGATCATATGTAACTCCACATTTAACATTTTGAGGAACTGACACTGTTTTCCATAGTGGCTGCACCTTCACTGCGTATGTTGTTAATTTCTGGACCACAGTTCTTTTAAACTGAGACATAATTAATATATGACATTATATTAGCTTCAGATATACAACATAAAGATTCAATATTTTTATATATTGCAAAAATGATTACTACAGTAAGTTTAGTTAATATCCATTACCACACAGTTACAAAAATCTTTTCTTGTAATGGGAACTTTTAAGATCTACTCTTTTAGTCCTGCTTGTTTATTTTTACTTTTATTGCCTTTGCTTTGGGTGTCAAATCCAAAAAATCATTACCAAGACCAATGTCAAAGAGCCTACTGCCTATGTTTTTTTCTAGGAGTTTTATGGTTTCAGATCTTATGGTCAAGCCTTTAATGCATTTTGAGTTAATTTTTGTGTTTGGTGTAAGATAGTGGTCCTAGTTTCATTCTTTTGCATGTAGCTGTCCAGTTTTCCCAACACCATTTATTGAAGAGACTGTTCTTTCCCCATTGTATATTCTTGGCTCCTTTGTTGTAAATTAATTGACCATATACTATGTGTGGGTTCATTTCTGGGCTCTTTATTCTGTTCCATTGATCTATGTGTCTGTTTTTATGCCAATACCATACTACCTTTATTACTATAGCTTTGTAATATAGTTTGAAATCAAGGCATGTGATGCCTCTAGCTTTGTTCTTCTTTCTCAAGATTGTTTTAGCTATTCAACATCTTCTGTGGTTCCATACAAATTTTAGGATTGTTTGCTCTCTTTTTGTGAAAAATACCATTGGAACTTTTATAGGGATTGCATTGAATCTGTAGATTGCTTTGGGTAGTATGGACATTTTAACAACATTAATTCTTCCAATCCATGAGCATGGAGTATCTTTCCATTTATTTGTGTCTTCTTCAATTTCTTTCCTCAACATCTTATAGTCTTCAGTGTGCAGGTCTTTCATCTCCTTGATTAAACTTATTCCTAAGGTATTTTATTCTCTTTGCTATAATTATAAATGAGATTATTTTTCTTAATTTCTCTTTCTGATAGTTTGTTATTAGTGTATAGAAATGCAACATATTTTTGTGTATTGATTTTGTATCCTGCAACTTTACTACATTTGTTATTAGTTCTAACAGTTTTTGTTGGTGGTGGTGGTGGGTTTTTGGGGGGCTTTTTTGTTTTGTTTTTGTTTTGGTGAAGTCTTTAGGGTTTCCTATATATAGTATTATGTCATCTGCAAGTAGTGACAGTTTTATTTCTTCCTTTCTGATTTGGATGCCTTTTATTTCTCTTTCTTGCTTAAATTGCTCTGGCTAGGACTTCCAATACTATGTTGAATAAAAGTGGTGAGGGTGAACATGGAACTTTTTTTTTTTTAATTTTTATTTTATTATTTGGCTGCGTCAGGTCTTAGTTGAGGCATGCGGGATCTTTCATTGCAGCATGCGGGCTTCTCTCTAGTTGTGGCACACGAGCTCCAGAGCACACGGGCTCAGTAGTTGTGGCACGTGGGATTAGTTGCCTCACAGCATGTGGGATCCCCGACCAGGGATCGAACCTGTGTCCCCTGCATTATAAGGCAGATTCTTTACCACTGGACAACCAGGGAAGTCCCTGGAACACATTTTTGAGATAGAGTTCCTTATGTTTAAAAATGACTTTTCAAAGTTGAGTTTGTACCCACTCATTTTAAAGATAATAAAATTCTTATAGGCTCCCAGTGTTTAGACTTAAATGAGTTAAATTATAATGTTACCTAACATAAACCAGGCATAAACATGTTCTTTTTGTAGCGAGGATACAAATAAAATTGAACACTTTTCGAGGTTAGACACACAACTACAAAACCAACAGAATTTATCTTAACACCATTAACAGGAGAGCTGATGTTGCTTTTTTTGTTCATTTGTTTTAGTGGTAAATATATATATATATATATATATATATATATATATATATATATATATATATGAGCTGATCTGGCTTTGCTGAAACTATATCTCCACTAACAATGACAGGATAGAACCAACCACATTGGAGCAAGTTTTTTTGGAGTCAGTCTGTCTATATATTCTGTGTATTATGACGATTCATCTTTCTCTAATGGAAATACTAAGAAAACCTTTGTTAAAGCAGCACATCATGGTGCATTTAACCCTCATTTGGTGTGAATACATCACTTATGTCTGCATAAGTTTTTTTCTTTTTTCGATTTTTTTAAATTGAAGTATTGTTGATTTACAAAGTTGTGCCGGTCTCTGCTGTACAGCAAAGTGACTCAGTTATACACATATATGCATTCTTTTTTTATATTGTCTTCCATTATGGTTTATCACAGGATACTGAATATAGTTCCCTGTGTTATACAGTAGGACCTTGTTGTTTATCCATTCTAAATGTAATAGTTAATACATCACTTATGTATTATCTTAGTCTATTCAGGCTGCTATAACAAAGTACTATAGACTGACTGGCTTATAAACAACAGAAATTTATTTCTCACAGTTCTGGAGGCTGGAAGTCTGAGACCAGAGTGATTGTCAGGTTCTCATGAGGCCCAGACTTCTGGGTTGCGGACTGCTGACTTCTCATTGTATGGTCACATGGCAAAAAGAGAACAAGCTAGCTTTCTCGCCTCTATTATAAGGAAGCTAATCTCATTCTGAGGGTCCCACCCTCATGACCTAATTACCTCCCAAAGGCCCCACCTTCAAACACCATCACATCAAGGATTAGATTTCAACACATGAATAGGTGGTGGGCACAAACAGTCAGTCCATACATGTATTAAATTAAACTTGGCTCTTTTCTTGTTAACCCATGAAACTGAAAGTACTAGCCTGGGACCACAATTCACTTGCTAACAGAATTATTGCTGAGGCCAACATTCAGATGATCTAGAATATTTTGATGATCTAGAATCTAGAACATTTTTAAAAAAATACTATCAAAATGGAAATGCAAAATTTAAACATTCTCATAGAGAAGTTGTATACCCAAGTTAAGAAACGCTGTCTTCCTTTTTAATCCTAACCCTCCCCTTAACTTTGACAAGCCCTAGGGATGAGTAGACAAATGCTCTCCAATGGGAAAGTCTTTTTACCACCAACCTCTCCACTTCCTGTAAGCACCCTCCATGCATGGAGGAGGGCTTACAGAAACTCTGTGTATGTTCTGGAAGACATTTGAAAAGTGCTGGGATCACCTGGCAACTCACTTTCACTCGGGCAGGCTTCCTGGGAGCACACAGCAGCAGTGTGTTAAGTGATGCTCAAAGCTGCTTCTGGGACTTGATTTTTTACCCAAAAGTTGGTGATAGGAAAAAAAGTTGGGAGTAGAGATGTAAGCAATTTCACCAGGAAGTTATTTTACACATTTTCATATGGAAACAAACAGGGATATGTTACGCTATAGAATATAAAACTCGCTTGCATTTTTAAGATAAAACTGCAGACTTCAAAGAAATGGCTTCACTGGGCTGCTTCAGGCCCGGCCCCAGGCCCCAGGCCCCTTGAGAGAACTTGAGTAAGCAAAGTTGAGGAAACTAAGTGATTAACCACTCCTGCCACTGGCAAGTGGGACAAAGCCAATTAGGAGACTTCCTTTTTCCAGGCGCACCTCTGCTCATTGGGCTTATTATCAATCAAAACCAGATGTGCCATGGGGGATACGCTGTAGAGATTCTCAGAAATACTCTCCATGCTGGTGCTCTAAGTGTAGGCAGAACAGATTTGTTTATAAAAGCAAATGCTTCCAAGAACCTCCTGCTTTTCAGAAGTCTTTTAGTTCTGGTCCTGTGATGGGTAGTGCCTCCATTAAGTTCTGCCTGTATTTAATTACCTTAAAAAAAAAATTCATAGTTTTTCAGCTAAGGGATGCAAGTCTGGGGTGGGGGTGGGGTGAAAGGGAACTCCTGGATTCCCAAAGGTGCCCCTCGACTATTCAGAATCAGGACCAGGGACTCATCATAGAAGACCAAGATTTGGTGTTCAGGTGCTACCTCCTCGTCTCCTGCCCTCCCCTACCAATACACGTACGCAGGCCCGATGAACAGGATAAGCGTTCTCACTTCTGTGCTTATCACTCATCACTGAAAGCTGGACATTCCAACATCAACTAACGTGTCCCTTCTACGTGAGCTGAAAGACGGCTGCCCAGGGCCAGGCTAGCAAGTGGCCCGGTGGCAGGGAGAACAGAGAGTCAGCATCCCCTTACAGACCGCTCTCTTTCAGCCTACGGGGCCCATGTGTCCCCTTCAGAGTCAAAGTCTGCCCCTCCGCTCCAATAGTGGGCCAGTAACATCGGCCAAGAACATACCCTGGGCTATGCGGTTCCCTTGCCACTCATGTCCGTCAGGGATCCAGCGTGCCCTGGCTGAAGTTCCTGCCCAGACGTCCACGCGGACTCCAGCAGATCCGTGACAGATAGGCTTCCAAGGGGGCAGAACTGCTTTGGCACGAGGTAGCTGAGTCCTGATCCCGTAGGGACAGTCCTGAAACCTCCATCTTCATGCATGAGAGCACAGGGGCAACCAGCCTAATCCTGGGCCTGCTCTGGGCCGGGTTCAGTCCTGGGAACTGAGGACAGAGAAATAAATAAGAAAAATATAGACTAGCTGGAAAGACTGCCCTACAGACAACTACAGGTAGGAGAATTATAAGAGAATACTGCACAAAATGTCTGAAGGACACAGAGTGGTAAGGGAAAGCTGCCTAGGGGTGATGATTATAAAAAGCTGTCCAGGGCTTCCCTGGTGGCACAGTGGTTAAGAATCCACCTGCCAATGCAGGGGACATGGGTTCGAGCCCTGGTCCGGGAAGATCCCACATGCCACGGAGCCTAGAGCCCGTGCTCCGCAACAAGAGAAGCCACGGCGATGAGAAGCCCGTGCACCACAACGAAGAGTAGCCCCAGCTCGCCACAACTAGAGAAAGCCCGCGTGCAGCAACAAAGAGCCAACTCAGCCAAAAATAAATAAATAGATAAATAAATTTATTAAAAAATAAAAATAAAAAGCTGTCCAAAAGGCCAAAAATAGGGACCCCAATAGGTGAGGGCAGAGCTCCCTAAACTTGAGCTGAGTGGCACCCTCACGAATGTTGCTATGTCCACATCCCACCTGTATCAGCATTTCCTTAATAATTTACTTTGATTAACCCAAAAGTTAAATATGTTTCCTTAAAGGGAAGCTATATCATGACAGTTGGAAAGCCTGTATGGTTTTCCATAAATAGAAGGTAACTCTAAAGGTAAACACGATGAAAGCAAAATAGTGTCACTGAGTTCCAGCTAGGTACAGTTAGTTACCAGTTAAAGGTTCTGACACTGAGGCTCTCTCTCTCTCTCTCTCTCTCTCCTAAAAGGAAAGTAGCATGTGTTAAAGAGGTGTTAAAGACAAGCTAACACCAAAATGAGATTTTATACTTCATTAAAAGAACTATATGAAGAAGAAGTATATACAGAAGAATTATGTAGATCAACTCTACTTCAATAAAAAAATAAAAATAAAACAGAAGAATTACAAGAGTACTGGAAACGGTAATAATTGCACACCATAATTTGATGGCATTTCACACATATGAGAATACCACCCCGAATGGCCTTTCCTACACTTTAAAAGATAGTGGATTAATCTGGATGCTTTTGTGAGGTCTAGGGGGCACAGGACAATTTAACCGTACATAGACTAGATATGTTGAAAGAGGTGGACATGTCAGAGTGGACATGGCACCCTGAAGCTGTCAGCTGGGGAGAAGTATGTAATTTCATAATTGCAAAGAGAAATTTGACCAGGATCACCCCATTTTGACCACTCTTTTCTGGATCTAATAATGCTTGTTGAGGTCCATGGTAGAAATAATTTTGATTTTAATCGAAATTCTTTGAGCCTCTTTTCATAACACCACTGAATTATAATAAGATGTTAAAACCCCTTTGTGTGGAAGGAAACAAAAGGAAAAATTTGTTCTAAAGAATGTTGCTCTAACACTTACCACATTGCGTGGTAATCCTGTGTTTATACGTCTGTCTCCCCCCACCAGACTGGCATCCTCCGGGCAGGGATCTCCTGTTACTTTTCTCTGAGTATCTGGTAGAAGACTCAGATGTTATAGAGCTCAGTGTTTGCTGTGTGAATGGCCCAGCCGATTGGGTGGTGGAAGGGGAAGACAAAAAATCAAATACTCTCCTGTGCTTCTAACCTATGTTGTCTTAATGTGAAATAATGTAGCATGACAATTAACTTGAGTCTAGATAGACTTGAATTCTTGCCTGTAAAGTGAGGATAGTAACAGCACCTGCCTCATAGGACTGGTGTAAGAATTAAATGGGTTAAATAGACCTAAAGCGATTAGAACAGTCCTAGGATTTAGTAAACACTTAGTTGATGGTGGCTACCATTATTATTATTGTTGTTGTTGATATAATCACACACACGAATTATCAAATGTTTGTATAGAATGGACATTGTGAGTTTTAGCTGCCCATAATCTAGTTTCCTTTCTTCGGGTAGTATGACCCTCATTTTCCTCTGGGGAACACTCTTCTCCTACTCTCAATCCATGTGATTTGGAAGGGGCTTCACTCCTTGGTGCCAAGAATGGGCATGTGACTCAGACCTGGCCAATCAGTACAGCCCAGTCTCCGGGCTACAGTTGGTTTGGTAATGGGCACATGACCTGAGCCAAGCCAATGAAACTTGATCTCAGGACCTTTGACAGAGATATTGAGGAAGAGGAACTATTTTCTGCTGGGCTTGCTAAGCTGGCAGAATTTAGCCTGTAGATGCTGGTGACCATCCTTGTCATCTCCAGCACAGAGCTTGCCCGAGAATGAAGCCTAAAGCAAAGGAAAGCAGAGAGCCAAAAGATGTAGAGAAACAGAGTCTGGGTGACACTGAAAATCTGGATCTAGCTGTGCCTAAAGGTGATCGATGATTGGTTTTTGGTTTTTTGATTTTTTGCTTAGGTCAGTTTGAGTTGAGTTTCCAGCAGCAGTCGCAGAGAGTCCTAATATACATAGGGAGTCAGCAAATATGTGTATCTTCGATCATTTTTTTTGGATCAGACTTATTTAGAGATGGAGTTTTACCAATTCAATTCAACAAACGGGCACTGAGGGCACCATGGAGAGTGTGAGGACAGCAGGGAAATAAACATGAATAACTGTCTCTGCCCTCAAGGTTCCCATCTAGAAGGGAATACAGACTTCACTGCACTTTACAGTCTTACCACAATACATCTGGTAATTGAGAGACTATGAGAGTAAAAGAAGAATAGGAGATAGACATCAATTCTGCCATGAGATTGTCTGGGGGAAAAGGGAGTCGGGGTGTTTGACCATAAAATAATTTGCAGGCGTTTAACAGTGTTCTCTTGCCTGGATTCTGGAAGCCATTCACAGGATGCTTGTTTCAATTAGATTTTAATCACCCACAGCTCTTGTATTCCTTTAATGAGTGCCTCATGTTACCCTGTGAAGCGTGCTTTACCGCCGGCTCTCGATGTGCGCAATCCTGCCTCGTGGACACCTTGGGGACTTCTTGCTGGAGCAGTGCAGACAGAAGGCCTATCGCTCACATACCTCTAGAGGGGGCATATAACTCAGTTACAGCTCCGTCCTCCTGTTGTCAGCAGGTGTGTAATTTCAGCCAGGTGGGCTACGAGGCAAGAGTATTATGTTCACCACTGCTTGCTTTCACAAGCAGCAAAAACGCCAAACTCTACCCATCCGTAGCTCTGATACACAAAATGCCACATGTGTCTGCTACCTGAAGCCCTTCAGTTACTCCTCACCTGCCCAAGATAAAGTCTAAGCCTCTTTACCTTGACACATGAGGAAGGTGTGTACCAGGCATTGTTCTAGGTGCTTGAGAGACAAAGATAGATAAAACCTACTTCCTACCCTCAAGCAAGGGAATCCCAACTCAAGCAGACTTACAGGGAATACAGTGAAAATGTATTGTTTTATGGAACTGAAAATTCCAGGCAGTAGATTTAGGCATCGCCGGATCCAGCTCACATCGTGTTCAAGGCTTGGTTTTTTTCCCTGTTTCTCAGCTGTATTTTCCTCCGGCTTGGCTTGTCTCTTGGGTAGGCCCTCTCCTATTGGAAAGTGGCCCCAATTTTTCCCTTGACGGGGGTTCCAGGTAGCTCCAAGTTTATGTCCTCCCAAATTAGTGTTCAGAAAAAAAAAAGATTCTTTCTTCTAAACCACTGTGGAAAAAAAAAGTCCTGAATCTGATTCTAATGCGTCCAAAATGGTTCACATGCCCATCCTAAACCCATCATGGTTTTGGAATGCACTGACTGGCTCAAGTCTAGGTCTTGGAACCACCCTGAAGTGTGGTCTGATGGTGTGTGCTCCATCAGAACCATATGGACGGAGTCATGGGTGGGAGGAATTGGTTCTTCGAAGGGAATTCAGGGCACTGTAACTAAGGGAAGAATGAATGAATACTAGGCAAGCTCAAACTACACACACTCAAATCTAACCTTTATTCAGCTGTTGTAATAAGTCCCTTGTCTAGTCATAATACAGAATGTTCTATATGGAGTCCAGAAAATTGCATTAGAGAGCAAGATTTTATAGGATTTCTTCAACATTTTCCAAGGGACAGAATACTCTGATTTTCAGAATTGATTCCATTTATCCAGAGAAAAGTATATCTGCTTATTTTCAGACTGGAGGAAGAAGATAGAAAACAGATAAGAGAAGCATTCCTTAGGAAGATCCAGCGCCACCTGCTTGAATTATTTTCTTACCAAGCAACCTTCTGAACTTGGTCTCTTGAAAGGTCCCACCTGCAGCGTTAGGAGGGAGACTGGCACAAGCGACCAGGACTGGAGAGTTATCTTCCCAGGCATAAATGAATAGTGTGGCATTCCATCTTATGTATCTATTCCTTGTCATTACCCTGAGCTTTCACCCTCCATGAAAAAATAAAATCAGGTTCCTGAGCTTGGAAAACCTCAGCAGGTGGAGATGATGTCTCAATAAGGCAGGCTGGAAGAGCTAGTCTCTCTATTTGCTACAACATTGCCCTTTTAAAGGAAAAAACAGAGGAAAGGTAATATTTTCATCCCTACCACTTTCTCAAGAATTTTTTTTAGCTTTCAGGGTCTTCTGTGTTTCCATACAAGTTTCAGAATTATGTGTTCTAGTTCTGTGAAAAATGCCATTGGCATTTTAATAGGGATTGCATTGAATCTGTGGATTGTTTGGGTGATATAGTCATTTTAACAAATCAATTTGTCCAGTCCATGGGCACAGTATATCTTTCCATTTGTTTGTGTTGTCTTCAATCTCTTTCATCAATGTCTTAATAGTTTTCTGGGTACAGGTCTTTTACCTCCTTGGTTAGATATATTCCTAGGTATTTTATTCTTTTTGATGCAAATTATTATTATTATTTTTTCAGATCTCAGTAGATTGTGATTTTTTTTTTAAGTAATTTGGTGAGGAAGGCAGAATAATTCTTTATTTTATTTATTTTTGGCTGTGTTGGGTCTTCGTTTCTGTGGGAGGGCTTTCTCTAGTTGCAGCAAGCAGGGGCCACTCTTCATCACGGTGCGCGGGCCTCTCATCATCGCGGCCTCTCTTGTTGCGGAGCACAGGCTCCAGACGCGCAGGCTCAGTAGTTGTGGCTCATGGGCCTAGTTGCTCCGCGGCATGTGGGATCTTCCCAGACCAGGGCTCGAACCCGTGTCCCCTACATTGGCTGGCAGATTCTCAACTACTGCGCCACCAGGGAAGTCCTGATGCAAATTATAAATGGGATTGTTTTCTTAATTTCTCTTTGGCTGCTGGGCCCTGCCTCAGGTGGAGCTGCTGATTGGGTGGGGCTGAGCTCCAGCAGGACTGGCAGTTGGGCCTAGGGGCCCAGTATTGGTGCTGGCCCGCTGGTAGACAGGGCTGGCTCCTGGTATCACTGGCTCTGGGGCCCAGTGGGTCCTGGGGCTGGTTCTGATCTGCTGGTGGCTGGGTCCAGGTCCTGGGCCTGCTGGTGGTGGTGGGGGGGGCTGGATTCCCACTGGCTGGCTGCTTGGCTTGGGTGGTCCTGGGACTGGTGCCAGCCAGCTGGTGGGTGAGTAAGCGCCTGGTGCTAATAGGTTAGACGGAGGACTCCAAAATGGCCCTTGTCGAAACCAGCATCTTTGTGGTATATGAGCTCTGAAAAATGTCTGTCGCAGCATCTGTGTGCCCAGGGGGAGTTCCCAGTTGCCTCCTGCCACTCTGGGAGGCTCTTCTAAGATCAGCGAGTAGGGGTGTGACGCAGGATCTTTTCAAATTACTGACTCTGCACTGGGTCTCAGAGCATGTAAGGTTTTGTGTGCACCCGTTAGGAACAGAGTCTCTGTTGCCTACAGCCTCTCAGCTCTCCCAAACTCAAGCCCCACTGGCTTTCTAAAGCAGATGTTCTGGGGGCTTGTATTTTGGTGCAGGACCGCTGGGCTGGGGTCCCCAATGTGGGGCTCAGTCCTCTCACTCCTTGGAGAGAACCCTTGTAATTGTGGTTATCCCCCCCCTTGTTGGTCACCTCTCTGGGGGTGTGGGTCTTGACTGAACCATGTCTCCATCCCTCCTGCCTGTCTTGTGGTTGTTTTTGATATCTTTTTAGTTGTGAGAAATCATTTCTGCTAGTCTTCAGTTTGATCTCATTGATAGTTTCTCTGTGAATAGTTGTAATTTTGGTGTGCCCATGGGAGGTGAGCTCAAGGTCTTCCTACTCTGCCATCTTGGCCACTCACCCCCTTGTGTGTTAACATTATACGCTGTACCTTGCAGAATTCTTTTACTGTTTGAGTTAGTATTGTCATTGATTTCCTAGAGTTTACCAGGTACACTCTCATGTCTTTGGCCAATAGAACAAGTTATAACTAATATTTTTTTCAATTCTTATGCCTACCTTGACTTTTCTTGTCTAACTGCATTAGCTTATACCTTCAACACAATGTTAAACATTAGTGGAGTTAGTGGGTATCCTTGCCTTATCCCTGATCTTTAGTGTTTTTCACTTAAGTAAGATACTGACTTTAGGACTAAGGTATATATATTTTATCATGTTAAGGCAGTGTCCAGCCATTCCTATTTCAAGAGATTTTTTTGTTTGTTTCATTAGTTTTTGTTTGTTTTTTTGGAATGGGTGTTGAATTTTGTTAAAGTTTTTAAAACACATATGGTGATAATCACATAATTTTTCTTCTTAGTTCTTATGGGAATAACAACATGATTTTTCTTCTTAGATGTAAATATGTCAAATTATATTAATAGATTTCTTAATGTTGAACCATCTTTGTATTACTTTAAACCCCTCTTGGTCATGGTTTATAATTTTCTTAATTTTCTGTTTGCTAAATTTTGGATTCTTAAATCAATGTTTGTAAATAACATTGGTCTGTAATTTTATCTTGTGGTGTGTGGCTCTTAACTTGCACTATCAATGTTAACCTACATCATAGAAAAAATTTAGAAGCTTACCTTCATTTTTCTCTACTCTGAAACAATTTATGTAGCAATAGGGCTGTTTTTTTAAATATTTGGTAGAATTCTCTTGTGAGGACATCTAAGCTTGGTATTTTGATGTGGGATAGTTTTTGATATCATTCTATATTTCTTCCTTGAGGTTGATTTGTTTAAAATTTTATCTTTGGTGGTGGGGGGGTCCGTGTTGATCAACTATATTTTCCTAAGACGTTATTCATTTTATTAGGTTCACAGTTTTTGCATGGCACTATGTATGTAAATTAAGGACTGTTTTATGACCTTCTGGCTTCCTCTGTGTTAATAGCTACTTTTCTCTTGTCATTTCTTTTGCTACAGATTTCTGCTTTCTCCTCCATACACACTTTATAAATTAAATTGCCTAGCTGTTTGTCTATTTTCTGACTTTGTTCAAAGAAACTGATTTTTAGATTGATCTACTGTTTTCTAGTTCTCTACTTCATTACTTCTTGCTTTTATCTTTATAATTTTTTTCCCTGTGGTTTCTCTTGTTCTTTTTCTAACTTAAATTGGGAATCTAAATAATTTTAATTTAATTCTGTTTAATTTTATTGATGTAGATTTTAGGGCTATGAATTTTCCTTGGATATATATATGAATTTTCCTTGGGATATATGCCTTACATATTATATATACCATAGATTCTAACATGTAGCAATTCTGTAATTTATGTGATTCTCTTATATTCAAGCATTGTTAAATACAAGGTTTAAAAGTTTCCAGGTAGGAAATTATGCCAGTTATCAAATTATTGCAACTCAGATCCAAAATCACTCTTCATTGCCTGCTTTGAAAAAATGGATTTGATCCCTTTAAATATTGTGCCTTTGTCAGTAGGCACAGTGTTTAGCTTTGACAATAGAGGGCACTGGAGAGACACTGCAGGAGGAATTCCCATTGGCTGCTGCAGCATGGGTAACTTCTCCAGGGCCAGGTTCCTGTGATGTGTGCACCCTGCCCGTGGCCTAGCTCCTGTAGCACAAACCGCTTCTCTCATGCAGCTTCTTCAGGATACACAACTGCTTCAACACCAGGCTCCTGCAATGGCAGCAACTTCCCCAAGATCCAACTCCTGCAATGCACAGGAACCAACACCTAGCAAACAACAGCTTCCCCAGGCACTTCCCCTCAGGTAGATTCATAGCAGAATGGCTCCAGTGAGACAATTTCTAGCACCCTACAGGACAGATTTCTAGCCAGTCCTGGAGTGTGGAGCTCCAGCAATTTCACTGGTGTAGCACAACAATATCCACTCTAGTACTCACCAAACCAGGGCCGTGTCCTCTCTGAGAAGGTCTGGCTCTCAACCTTAGAGGGATGTCTTCCTTAATTAAGAGCACTATCTCAGCCCCAAGGGACGTGGCTGCTTCTTAGTCAGCCTTTCCTCTGTTCTTTAGAGTTACTTTTCCCCTTCCAAAACATTGAAATGATATTGATACCAAAACTAAAGAAAAAATTTTAAAGGAAACTAACTATAGACAAATATCCCTCATAAACATAGATGGAAAAATTCTGAACGAAATTTTAGCAAAGTGAATCCAATGGTATATTAAAAGGACAAACATCATGATCAAGTCAGATTTTTCCAAGGAATTCAAGCTTGGTTTAACATTTGAAAATCAATCAGTGTAACTCATCATAATAACAAACTAAATGGAAAAACCATATGACCATCTCAGTAGATGCCCCTCAAAAGCATTTGGCAAGCCATTTTTTTGTTTTAAGATTTTTTTGATGCGGACCATTTTTAAAGTCTTTATTGAATTTGTTACAATATTGCTTCTGTTTTACAATGTTTTGGTTTTTTGGCCCTGAGGCATGTGCGGCCTTAGATCCCTGACCAGGGATCGAACCTGCACCCCCTGCACTGGAAGCACAGAGTCTTAACCACTGGACCGCCAGGGAAGTCCCAAACCATTTTTTAAAAATTTAATTAATTAATTAATTAATTTATGGCTGTGTTGGGTCTTAGTTTCTGTGCGAGGGCTTTCTCCAGTTGCAGCAAGTGGGGGCCCCTCTTCATCGTGGTGCACGGGCCTCTCACTATCGCGGCCTCTCTTGTTGCGGAGCACAGGCTCCAGACGTGCAGGCTCAGTAATTGTGGCTCACGGGCCTAGCTGCTCCGCGGCATGTGGGATCCCCCCAGACCAAGGCTCAAACCCGTGTCCCCTGCATTGGCAGGCAGATTCTCAACCACTGCACCACCAGGGAAGCCCCCCAAACCATTTGTGATTTAAAAAAAAAAACAAGAAAAACTCTCAGTAAACTATGAATGGAAAGGAACTTCCTCAATCTAATAAAGGGCATCTATTTACAACCTATAGCTAACTCTTACAACTCAACAATGAAAAGAAAAGCCAAATTAAAAAACGGGCAAAAGATCTTGAACAGACATTTCTCCAAAGAAGATACACAAAGGGCCAAAAAGCACATGTAAAGATATTCAGTATCATTAGTCATTAGAGAAATGCAAACCAACACCACAATGAGATACCACTGCACACCCAATGAAGAAGAAGAGGAAGAAGAAGAAGAAGGAGGAGGAGGAGGAGGAGGAGGAAGGGGAGGAGGGGGAGGGGGAGGGGGGAGGGGGAGGAGAATGACAACAACACAACAACTCAAGTTGCAACAATAGCAAGCGTTAAGGATGTGAAGAAAATGGAACCCTCATGCATTACTGATGGGAAGGTAAAATGATGTAGCCACTGTGGAAGACAGTTTGGTGGCTTCTCAATAAATTAAGCATAGAATTATCACATGTCCCATCAGTTCTAGCCATCAATTGAAAACAGATGTTCAAACAAAAATTTGTATGTGAATGTTCATAACAGCACTATTCACAATAGTCAAAAGGTAGAAACAACACAGATGTCCACCAGTTGATGAATGAATAAACAAAATGTGGTATATCCATAATAAAATCCACAATAAAATATTATTCTTCCATGAAAAGGAATGAAGTATTGATACCTGCTAAGTGAAAGAAGCCAGACACAAAAGGCCACTGTACTATGATTCAATTCATATGAAATATCCAGAATAGGCAGATCCATAGAGATAGAAGGCATTTTAGAGGTTGCCAGGGGCTTGGAGGAAGAGGAACGGGGTGTGACTATTTAATGAGCACCAGGTTTCCTTTCGCAGTGAGTAAAAAGTTCTGCAACTAAACTGTAGTAATGGTTGCAAACATGAATGCTCTTAATGCCACCGAATTGTACACTTTAAAATGATAAACACCATGTTATGTATATTTTGCAGACTATTTAAAAACAAGCCTATAGCTGGCATCATACTTCATGATGAAGATGAATGCTTTTCCCCTAAGATAAGGAACAAGTAAGGATGTCTGAACTTACCACTTCCATTCAACATTGTAATGCCTACTAACCAGTGAAATTAGGCAAGGAACAAAAACATATACCAATTGGAAAAGAAGAAGTAAAATTCTCTTTATTCACAGACAACCTGATCATCTATTTAGTAAATCCAATGGAATCTCTAAAAGAGCTACTAGAACTGACAAATGATTTAGTAAGATTGAACAAGATCACCATCCAAAAATCAATTGTATTTCTATGTAGTAGCAACAAACGGGCAGTAATTGGAATTATAAAAACAATATTGTTATTGATAACATCAGAAAATGAAGTCCTTAGGGATACATCTGACAAAAGATATACAAGACTTGTGCACTTAGGGAATTCCCTGGCGGTCCAGTGGTTAGGACTCCGTGCTTTCACTGCTGAGGGCTGAGGTTCAATCCCTGGTCGGGGAACTAAGATCCACAAGCCGCGCAGTGCGGCCAATTTAAAAAAAAAAGAGAGAATAAAAAGATAAGGCAAAGAATAGGAGTCAATATTTGCAAATTAAATATCAGATAAAAGAGTTGTATCCAGAAAATATAAAGAACTCTCAAAGCTCAATAATAAGAAAACAACCCAATTTACAAATGGGCAAAAGATTTGAACATACACTTCACAAAAGAAGATATACAAATGGTAAATAATAACAGGAGAAGGTATTCAACATCATTAGTCATTAGGGAAATGAAAACTAAAACTACAGTGAGTTACTCACTACACACTTATTAGAATGGCTAATATTAAAAACTGACCCAGCAGTGGTTGAGAATCCGCCTGCCAATGCAGGGGACACGGGTTCAAGCCCTGGTCTAGGAAGATCCCACACGCCGCGGAGCAACTAGGCCCGTGAGCCACAATTACTGAGCCTGCGCGTCTGGAGCCTGTGCTCCGCAACAGGAGAGGCCGCGATAGTGAGAGGCCCGCGCACCGCGATGAAGAGTGGCCCCCGCTTGCCGCAACTAGGGAAAGCCCTCGCACAGAAACGAAGACCCAACACAACCAAAAATAAATAAATAAATAAATAAATTTATAAAAACTGACCCAAACCAAGTGTTGGTGATGACGTGGAGGAATGGAGTTTTCATACAACACTGATGGGAATCTAAACAGTAAGGCCACTTTGGAATATAGTTTGGTAGTTTCTTTAAAAACAAACAAACAAACAACCCCCCCCCCCCAAAATGACCATATGATCGATCCATTCTACTGCTAGATACTTACCCAGGAGAAAGAAAAGGATGTGCTTATACATAGACTTGTACACAAATGTTCATAGCAACTTTACTTGTAATCACGAAAAGCTGGAAACAACCCAAAAGTTCACCAAGTGATTGGACAAACTGGCATAAACATACAGTGGAAAACTACTCGTATTTAAAAGGAATAAACCCTAAAATATGGATGAATCTTAAAATAATTATGCTGAGTGAAAGAAGCCATACCATACAGAGTACATACTGTACGGTTTCATTTACAGAAATTTTTAGAAAATGCAAAGTAAACTATAGTGACATAAAGCAGATCAGTGGTTACCTGGGGACAGGTGACTCGGGAGATGCAGTAGACAGGGATTACAAAGGGGCATGAGGAAACCTTTTGGGGTGATGGATATATTCATTATGTTGATTGTGGTGATGGATTCATAGGTGTATATATTTGTTAAACTTATAAAAGTATACACTTTAAGTATGTGCAGTGTACTATGTTAAAAATTTTTTTTAAATCATGACGGCTGCTGACTGGAGAATGAAGTATAGGAGGAGGTAGGAAAGGGTACAGGAAGTCCGGTTAGGAGGGTATTGCAGTAGCCAAAGTGAGAGATGCTGGTGGCAACACAGACAGGGAAAAAGAGGAGAAACTCAGAATATATTTAATGGATAGCATATAAAGGACTTGATAATGGACTGGGGGCAGGAGGTGAGGAAGATGGAGGAATCACCAATAGCTCTTAAGTTTGAGGCTTGAGCAATTGGATGGACTATAGTGCCATTTGTAGAGGATGAAAAAGACTAAAGTAAAAACAGGTTGGCAGGGAATGTGGAGAATCAAGTTTTGTCAAGAACATGTGTTTTTTGAAATTCCATCTGTGGACCAAACTGCATCAGGATACGCCTGATGCATGCATTAAAAATGCTGGTTCCAAGACTCCACCATCAGAATCTCTGGGAAATTGTGATTTTAACAAGCTCCCCAAGTGACTGAAATCCACACTAGGGTTTGACAGCTACTGGACTTCATTCTCCCTTCCCTTTTCCCCTCCTTCCCATTTCTTCTCCTTCCTCCTTTCCCTTTGCCAGTTCTCCTTGGAGAATTAGCTGAATAAAGAAGGCACTGGAGGTATAACAATTGTAAGCATATAACACCTAACAACAAAGCCCCAAAATACATGAAACAAAAACTACTGGAGCTAATAAACAAGTTCAGCAAGGTTGTAGGATACTTGATCAATATACAAAACTCAATTGTATGTCTATATACTCGTAACAAACCATCTGAAAAGGAAATAAAGACAATAAATCTATTTGTAAATAGAAAATCATGCTATTTACAATAGCATGAAAAAGAATAAAATACTTAGGAGTAAATTTAACAAAAGAAGTGCAAATCTTGTACACTGACAATGATAAAATGTCATTGAAAGGAATTTAAGACATAAATAAGTGGAAAGACATCCATGTTCCTGAATTGGAAGGTTAATATTGTTAAGATGGCAATACTCACCAAACTGATCTACAGTTTCAACACATTTCCCATCAAAATTCCAGCTGTCTTTTTTTTTTCAGAAATGGAAAAGCTGATAAAATATATGGAAATGTAAGAAATCCAGAAAGCTAAAATAATCTTGAAAAGGAGAATAAAGTTGGAGGTTCATACTTCCCAACTTCAAAACTTGCTATAAAACTACAGTAATCAAGATAGTGTGGTACTGGCATAAAAACAGACATAAAGACTAATGTAGACATAAAGAAGAAATAGAATTGAGTTCAGAAATAAACTCAAACATTTATGGTCAACTGATTTTCAAAAAGGGTGCCAAGACAATTAAATGGGGTAAAGAACAGTCTTTCCAACAAATGCTGGGACACTGGAAATCCACATGCAAGAGAATGAAGTTGGACCCCTACTTCATACCATATACAAAAATTAACTCAAAGTGGATTAAAGACCTAAAAGTCAGAGCTGAAACTGTAAAACTCTTAGAGGAAAACAAGTATAAATCTTCATGACTTTGGATTAGACAATGGTTTCTTAGGTATGAGGTCCAAAGCACAAGAAAAAATAGGTAAAATAGACTTTTAATCAAAATTTAAAACTTTCATGCTTCAAAGGTGCACTATCAACAAAATTAGAAGACAATCCACAGTGGGAGACAATATTTGCAAATCATGTATCTGCTAAGGGATATTCATCAGAATATATGATGAACCCTTACTACTCAATATAAAAAGACAAATAATCCTATTTTAAAATGGGCCAAGGATCTGAGTAGACATTTTTCCAAAAACAGATATACAAATGGTCAATAAGCACATGAAAAGACACTCAACATTATTAGTCATTGGGGAAATGCAAGTCAAAATCCCAATGAGATACCCTACATACCCAAAATGGCTGCACCATTTTATATCCCCTTATAAACTGCTAGTGGAAATATAAAATGGTACAGCTGTTTTGGAAAATTCAGTTTGCCAATTCCTCAGAAACTTAAACATAGAGTTACCATATGACCAAGCAATTTCACCGCTAAGTATCTACCCAGAACAACTGAAAACCTACATTCACACAAAAACTTGTACATGAATGTTCACAACAGCTTTATTCATAATAGCTAAAAAGTGGAAACAACCTAAATGCTCATCAACTGATGTACAGACAAACAAAATGTAGTATATCCACACAATGGAATATTATTCAGTCATAAAAAGGAATGAAGTACTGATACATGCTACAACATGGATGAACTTTGAAAACATTATGCTACATGAGAGAAACCAGTCACAAAAGACCTCATATGATCCCCATTTGTATGAAAGGTCCATTAGCAACTTTCAAATATGCAATACAGTGTTATTAACTATAGCCACCATGCTGTACCTTATATCACCATGACTTATTTCTTTTATAACTGGAAGTTTGTACCTTTTGACTCCTTCACCCATTTTGCTAACACACCACCCGCTGCCTCTGGCAACCACCTGTTTTCTGTATCTATGAGTTACATTGTTTTTTTTTAGATTCCACATGTAAGTAAGATCATACAGTATTTATCTTTCTCTGTCTAACTTATTTCACATAGCATAATGCCCTCGAGGTCCATCTATGTTGTCACAGATGACAAGGTCTCCTTTTTATGGCTCAGTAATATTCCATTGTATATATACACCACATTTTCTCTATCTATTCATCCACTGATCACACTTAGGCTGTTTCCATACCTTGGCTATTGTAAATAGTGCCACAATGAACATGGGGGTACACACATCTCTTCAAGTTAGTGTTTTTTTTTTTTTTTAATAAATTTATTTATTTTTGGCTGCTTTGGGTCTTCGTTGCTGCATGGCCTTTCTCTAGTTGTGGTGAGCAGGGGCTACTCTTTGTTGCGGTGCATGGGCTTCCCATTGTGGTGGCTTCTCTTGTTGCGGAGCACAGGCTCTAGGTGCATGGGCTTCAGTAGTTGTGGCACGTGGGCTCAGTAGTTGTGGCATGCAGGCTCAGTAGTTGTGGTGCACGGGCTCAGTTGCTCCACGGCACATGGGATCTTCCTGGACCAGGGCTCGAACCCATGTTCTCTGCATTGGCAGGCAGATTCTTAACCACTGCGCCACCAGGGAAGTCCCAAGTTAGTGTTTTTAATTTTCTTTGGATAAATACCCAGAAGTGGAATTGCTGGATCACATGGTAGTTTTATTCTTAATTTTTTGAGGAATCTCCATGCTGTTTTCCATGGTGGCTGCACCAATTGATTTGAATCCTACCCTTTAAACTGGTGAAATATATGATATATGAATTATACCTCAATAAAGATGTTATAAAATGTAGAAAAGCGCGCACACACACACAAAGGCATGTTTATATAAAACATCTTAAGTGGATTGGGTTATGCAGTATGGTTAGACAGGTGATGCTAGAGGTGAAGTAAGGAGGAGAGTTAATAAGGAGTTCCCACAGGGTTTGCAGCATTATTATTGGCCAAATTTTACAGGTGAGGAAACTGAGCTGTACAGAAATTTAAGGTCATACAGCTAGTACAGGACAGAAGCCAGATTCTGTGAGGCCCTTAACTACCACATTACTCTCTCCTGGGAATTTCTGTCTCTGTTCTAAGATAAAGGCAAGGTGGAGAACATCCATGGCTAAGAATTTCTCAATGACATTGCTCTCTCCTCCTAGTGCCAACTCCTCAATGCTCCTCAGAAAGCACTCATCGCTTGGGTGCCTACCATCTGTTTAATAGACATTGTGGAAGTCTTGGTTTCTACAGTTTCTAGAGCAAAATTTAGAACAAAGCAATCCCTTTGAAGATATCAGTATGCAGCTTCTCTCCTTTGGGGAAGTGACGAAGTGATGTGTCTGTCTGCCAATGTGAATACTTAGCAGAGAATGATCAGATAGAAGGCTTTATAACACAGTAACTGAATTTCAGACCACCCTCTGAAAACTCATAAAGATGTCACTTGTATATAAGCTCTTTGAATGTTCATGAGTACCCAGGACAACGCTAATTTGTCAGTATAAATTTAATATAGCAGACTTCTATTTCTCACAAGGCATTTCTGTGTTTTCATATAAGTATAGGGTTTTGTTTGTTCGTTGGACATTCATTTTAATCTGATTATCAAATGAATCTTTGTCTCTCTTTTGGACTATTTCTGTGAGTTAGATTCCCACATGTGGGATAATCCTGAGTCAAAGGGTATGAACATTTCTAAGGCTTTTGATCTGCGTTTCCAAATTGCTTTGCAAAAAGACTGAACCAATTTACACTTCCACCAGCAGTGTATGAAAATATATTTAAATTCAAATTCCAAGCTGCATAGAGTCTCTTTCCTAGGTATTTTACTTAAAACTGTTTCTTTAATGCTAAGCAAAAGCTGACCCAGGATGTTAAAAAAAGAAATCTGATTATAAAAATGGAGCAGATAGTTAAAACAGCTCTTAGGCAGAAATAAGCTTTAGAAAGACCCAAGCGAGATGATAAAAATTTTAAGGCATCATGGCAAGAAGCACGATTCTGAAGGGACCATTAACAATTTGGCTTAGACTGGGATAGCAACCGCCAAGAACGTCGGGCGTGGTCAGTGTACCAAATTCTAGTTTAGAAAAAGCAGGGTATTTTATTTATTTATATTTCACTTTGTTCTAAAGACGATTTAGGATACTTAAAGGGAGGATCTTGAGAAGTAGCACTGTGTCTGAATAATCAGTCCTGTGAGAATGAAACTAGCCCACGTCCCCTGAACTAAGGTCCACGCTTATCTCTCCCTGCACCGGATGGCTTGCCTCTGTAATCTGAGTTCAGTTTGCAACCACAATGACCGCCTCTACGTCTAATAATGGGGCACAGAGATTTTAGGGGGCAAGGGGATGGGGCAGGCAAGGGTAAGCCCAGACTCGGGATACCAACCCACTGAACTCTACACAAATCCAAAAGGTGCTGGGACTTCAACCTTCGGCCAGCCTAATGCATTCCCTCCGCCAGTTATTTGGGACCCCGCCTGCGAGTCTCCCATCACTACTGCTCTGTGCACCACCACCTTCCGCTCCCGACCCGCTTCTACAAGAAAGAGCTGACGCCGCCCGAGGAGTCAGAAACTCGATTTCGCCCCTTTCCACTTCTCCTTTCTCACTTTCGCTTCGCCTTTCCTGCTCTCTCTCCCTTCATCGACTTCCTTTCTTCTTCCCGTCTTCGCCTCTCCCTCCTCCACGCCTACTTTCCACGCCTCGTCCCCGGGAGCAATTCCTCAGTCACCTCCTTTCCTCCAGCTCGGAGGCGCCCTCCTCCTGCCTCGTCGCCTCCCGGCTACCCCTCCGCCCGCGGCCCCGCCCGCAGCCAATCAGTGCGCGGCCTCCCGCGGCCCCGCCCTCCCCGGCTGTTCCGGGGTGGCCCGGCGGAGCCCAGGCCTCGGGAGCGGAGGGTGGCGCCGCGGCGTGGGGGCCGATGGGGCCTGGCGGTCGGGCGGCGCCGGCGCTGGGCTCGCCTGGACGCGGGTGTGCGGGGCTGTGAAGGGGTGAGGCGGGAGCTGCGGCTCGCCCGGGATGGGCCAGCCCCGGCCTGCCGGGGCCGAGCCGGAGGCGAGGGCGGCGCGCGGGACAGGCCTGCCGGGCGGGCGGCCCGGGGACTGAGGTAGAAGTGGGCGCGGAGGAAGGGGCCGAGCCAAGGCGGTGGGTGGAGCGGCGAGGGGGGCGGAGGCTGGGCCGCGGCGGGCGAGCGGAGCGGCGCGCCTGTCCGGAGCTCGGCGGCGGCGGCGGCGGCGGCGGCGGCGCCGGAGGAGGCAGAGGCGGCGGCGGGCCCGGACGAGCGCCCGGAGGTGGCGGACGAGGCGCCGGGGGCCCCCATGGGCGGGTGTGTGGGCGCCCAGCACGACTCCTCGGGCAGCCTCAACGAGAACTCGGAGGGCACCGGAGGTAGGTGAGCGCCAGGGGGCAGCCTCGGCCCCCCATTGTTCCCGGCCAGGCGCGGCCACCTGTCCCGGCCCCTGCGGGCCCGCGGGCCGCGCGGCCGGGGTCCCCGTGCCCCTTTGTCATCCCCGCCTCCACGTCACTCCCCGCGCTCTGCTTCCGGCCGCCCCGCCGGCCGCGGGGTCGCCCCCTTTTCTCCCTGGCCCCCGATAAAGCCCTCAGCGCTCCGGGGATGTAGCCCTCGGCCTCTCGACCCCACCGCCTCGGCTCGGGAAACTCGGACCAGACACTGCCTCTGGCCACCCTCACTCCCTCTCCAGCTGGTTTAATTATTCAGGAACAGGATGGCGGCGCTGGGGTTGCAGAAAAGCCAATTGATGGGGGGTGGGGGGGAGCCTGATGCCTTCCCTCCGACGCGCCCCGTCACATCTCTCCGCACCCGTCCTTGTTCAGCAGAGTTGGCTGGTCTCAGCTTTCCTGAGTTTCAGATGACAGCTGCCCTGGTTGGTTCCAGTTTGGCCTTTTAAACCTGCAAGTTTCTGGAGCTCGGCTGGGGAAGTCTCAAGCGGCCACAGGCATTACTTTAACGAGGGGTGGGGAAACGGTCTTCCCGAGTAAAACGTGGCTTCTTGCTACAGCCCGGGGGTGTTGGACCAGTGTCGGGGTGGGCTAGTCAAATTCCTGTCCGTCTTACGTAAAGGAAAATATGTAGGATAAAAGTACAAATGCCTTAGAGTCCGTTTACCCTAGCAGGATCGGTACTGTAAAAGTTTTTGTAACACGAAACGCACTTCTTATTTATTGTAAAAAGCAGTTTGCTGAGGAGAGTATTTTAATGCAATTGGTGTTGTAGTATAGCAGAAGAATAATACAGTTAATTCTACTTTTAGTTAAATGACCTCTTGCTGAGTCCATTCTGTAGCTTGTGTAGAGGACAGAATGTTTTAAATAAGAAATCGCTTTTAGGAACAGCAAAGATGACAGTGTTGGTCTTGTTCCAACCTTGTGTTAGACGTCTCAAAATGTGGGGCATAAGTTCCTAGACTAAGTCGTTTGGGGATGGGTGGGTTTACAACTTTTTCTTAACATGCTAGCTAGCATTTAGACCAGCTGCTTGCCTGTCACTAAGCTCCATCTGTAAACCATGTACATGAATGGTTTGGCTGATGAATGTCCTGAATTGCCTGGTGTTTAGCCATGCCACTTCATTTAAAGTGTATGGGCATCCTGTATGTCTAAGTCCTGGGTAAATAGTTTGAGAGCTCAGCGAAGCGTGTCTTGAAAAAATCGTCCATGAAAACGGTACTTTATAGTGCATTTCAAGTCAGAGCATAATTACTCAGTGGCACATTAACAATGAGATTTGCCCTGAAAACAGGGCAGGAAGATAAAAAGGGCATGATTGAAAACACCCTTAGGTTAAGATCAACTTGGGGGTCAGATGATTCTTCCTGCGGGTGAGGTGATAATTAATGGTACTGAACTATATAGGTGGTGTTACTTTTTAGTAAGTATAGGTAGCGTGCTTGTTATAGGTAGTGTTTAGTTTTTATTAAAATTTTTCACACTTATTTTAATATTCTAATTCAACGTTTTTCTATTGGTAATGCACTTGAACCAATTTATGGTTTTATGGCCTTTTGGTAGTGTGACTTATGACGAGCCAGGCATTATTAGCATGGGCTTTTTAAAGCAAGAAGTATTAGCTTTTGGTAGTTTATTACCAATGGTATCTAGTTAGATAACTATAGTATCAGTTTCTTTGAGAACTGAGTTCTCTGGATCTTAAGCTGTGCTTTACCTTTTTGAAATAAAGTTTAGAAAAAAGGAACCTCAATCACCAAACCTCTTTATTTTTTTTCTGGAGAGAAGGCATGACCCTGATGTAACTGGGGTGAGGAATGAGCTGTGTGGCATAAAAGGATTACTTCTGGAATTTAATTAGGGAGGCCTTTATTCTTCATTGTCATGATAGTTAAAGAGTTAATTGTGGTTTAAAGGAATTAGCTCAGGTGAGTGTTTCAGGTTAACATGTTAAATAGTTTCTTGCTTATTATGATAGATTTTTGTTGGGAAGGGAAAGACTTTTTCCTAAGGGTGTTGGCACAGATCCTTCACTTTTGAGACGTACAACAGTTGTTAGTAGTTTTAATCTGGACATATTGGCCTATGAAAATTTTTTTATCAGCATGGAGTAAAATACAGTTTCCGATGCTTTTCATGACAGATTTAATTACATCCACAGTGTTGTGCAAACATCACCGTTTTAGAATGGCTTCACTTTCTGAATATCAGCAGACTTAGTAAGATGACTTTAAAAAAAAACAAACTTTTTTGGCTCTTTGAGATACTGTACTTTCCCTTTCCCTCTGAATCTAAGTCTCTTAAGTATGCAAATAATTGTGTGTATATTGAGAAAAACTTCCTTTCTAGATGGATTAGTTCTTTGAAGAAATTTTGAGAAATTTTTGTAAGAGGTTATAGAATATGGAAATGGCTTAATTCATGTTATAGGATTTGTGTTGTCTATTGTTTTGGAATCAGTAGCTGTATCTTCTGGCATACCTTGCCTAGAATTCAGCTTTTGAGTTTCAGCTACTTTGACCATTTTTTAAATGCCTAATTTTAATCAAGAAAGGTATATTACAGGAGTTATGCAAGATTATTTAACAGGTCTCTCCAAGCTTCCACACTCCTAGAATTTCCAATTGTTTTGACATTTGTAGACAGCATATTTTGTATGGTTCTCCACCTTATTATGACATTGTGATGCTGAGGTTGGCACTTAGGTCCTCTAGACAAGGCTCTAGCCCAAGGCATTTGCTAAGTAATTATATCTCTGAGGATTTTTAAAAATAAGAAATATGTGAAGAAAAAACAATAAAATGAAATTCATTGAAGACAGCCAGTTACCTTCTATTCATATTTTGATCATTTCTTTAATGAAAATAGTGATGTACAAAGTAGGTTCTCACTTTCTGGGTGTGTCATTTATTCTGTACATTCAATGATATCCCAAGATTACTGACCCAGGCGGTCACCAGTTTCCAGGTTTACAGGAGGATAACTCTGAATGCTGAACACTGACTTCTTTATTTCAGAGTGTCTTGAGAATATCATGGAATTCTTTCAGATATCCATTTATAGCAGCCTTAACACCTACTTGATGAGAACAATGGTTTTTGAGTAACAACAGCTACCATTTAGCCAGTATTTATTATGTAACAGGTACTGTGATTATGTTCTCATTTAGTCTTCAACAACTCTGGGAGGTGGATAGTATCTCTGTTTCATAGATGGATTGAAGCTGGGAGAAATTAAATAACTTGCTTAACATGGCATAGCTTATAAACGGCAGAGTCAGAGCTTAAACTCAGGGCTATAATAAAGAATGCTAGTTCTTTTCTTTTTTTCTAGTTTTATGTTTTAAAAATTTTAGTAAAATACATATAAAACTCACCACCTTAACCACTTTTTTTTTTTTTTTTGGCTGTGTTGGGTCTTCATTTCTGTGTGAGGCCTTTCTCTAGTTGCGGCGAGTGGGGGCCACTCTTCATTGAGGTGCGCGGTCCTCTCACTGTTGTGGCCTCTCTTGTTGCGGAGCACAGGCTCCAGACATGCAGGCTCAGTAGTTGTGGCTCACGGGCCCAGTTGCTCCGCGGCATGTGGGATCTTCCCAGACCAGGGCTTGAACCCTTGTCCCCTGCATTGGCAGGCAGATTCTCAACCACTGTGCCACCAGGGAAGCCCCTTAACCACTTTTAAGTGTACAGTTCAGTGGCATTAATTATATTCACAACATGCAACCATCATCACTGTATTTCCAGAGTTTTTTATCACTCCAAACAGACTCTGGATCCATTAAGCAGTATCTTTGCTCCCCTCTCCTCCCAACCTGTGGTAACCGCTGATCTCTGTTTTGTCTCTGAATTTGCCTATTGTAGATATTTCATATAAATAGGATCATACAATGTTTATTGTTTTGTTGGTGGTATATTTCACTTACATGTCTTCCAGGTTTATCCTGTTGTAGCAAGTATCAATACTAAATCCTTTTTATAGCTGAATAATATTTCATTGTATATATATACACCACATTTTGATTATCTCTTCATCCATTGATGACATTTGTATTGTCTCCACTTTTTGGCTGTTGTGAATAATACAGCTATGAACTTTGGTGTACACATAGCTGAATCCCTATTTTCAGTGCTTTTGGATATATACCTAGGAGAACCTAGGAATTGATAGGTCATGTGGTAATTCTGTGTTTACGTTTGAGGAACTGCCAAACTTTCCCACAGTGGCTGTACCATTTTATATTCCTACTAGCAGCATACAAGGGTTCCAGTTTCTCCACATTTTCACCAACACTTGTTATTTCCCGTTTTAAAAATTATAGCCTTTCTAGTGGGTGTGATGTGAGTGGTATCTCATTGTAGTTTTGGCTTGCATTTTGTAATGGCTAGTGATGTTAATGTGCTCATTTGGCATTTGAATATCTTCTTTTAATAGATAGAAATGTCTACTTAAGTCCTTTGCCTATTTTTTAATTGGGTTGTTTGGGGTTTTGTTGTTGTTGAGTTGTAAGAGTTCTTTATATATTCTGTATATTAAACCCTTATCAAGATACATGATTTGCAAATATTTTCTCCCATTCTGTAGGTTGTCTTTTCACTCTCTTGATGGTGTCTTTTTTTTTTTTTTTTTTTTTTTTAAAACCCCACATCCTGGAAACTGTAAAGTAAGGTAACTAACTTCAATGGTTTATTTATTTATTTATTTATTTATTTATGGCTGTGTTGGGTCTTTGTTTATGTGCGAGGGCTTTCTCTAGTTGCGGCAAGCGGGGGCCACTCTTCATCGCGGTGCGCGGGCCTCTCACTATTGCGGCCTCTCTTGTTGCGGAGCACAGGCTCCAGACACGCAGGCTCAGTAGTTGTGGCTCACGGGCCCAGTTGCTCCGCGGCATGTGGGATCCTCCCAGACCAGGTCTCGAACCCGTGTCCCCTGCATTAGCAGGCAGATTCTCAACCACTGCGCCACCAGGGAAGCCCCCTTGATGGTGTCTTTTGATGCACAAAAGTTTAATGAAGTCCAGTATATCTATTTTTCCCTTTGTTGCCTGTGCTTATAGTTTCAGTTTTAAATATGTATTTAATGCTTCACTGATGGAGAAAGAATAAATCTATAACCAGTAATTTACAAATTAACATTTGCTTTCTTAACTATGAATAGAAAGCTGTTTGTTTTTTTTTTTAATCAGTCATCAATTTTATACACATCGGTGTATACATGTCAATCTAGAAAGCTGTTTTAAGCTTATTTCCTCTGTCAGATCTGGTGAAAAGTTTGATTTGCAGTGAAATGGTTTTTATTTTATTTTATTTTATTTTTTATAACTCTATTTATTTATTTTTATTTCTGGCTGCATTGGGTCTTTGTTGCTGTGTGCGGGCTTCTCCTTGCAGTGGCTTCTCTTTTGCGGAGCAAGGCCTCTAGGTGCGCGGGCTTCAGTAGTTGCGGCAGATGGGCTCTAGAGCTCAGGCTCAGTAGTTGTGGCTCACGGGCTTAGTTGCTCCGTGGCATATGGGATCTTCCCGGACCAAGGGTTGAACCCTGTCCCCTGCATTGGCAGGTGGATTCTTAATCACTGCGCCACCAGGGAAGCACCTGCAGTGAAATGGCTTTTAAAAAGTTGACAAAGGTAATCCATAAACCTACTTCAACTTCGTAATCAAGAGGTGATTGTTGTATTTTCTGGGGAAGCATTTTAAAATTAACAAGCGCTGAGTACCTATAATATGCCCAACTTTGTATTGGTTGCTGTTGTTCCAAAAAAAGGAATCATTATCCTATTTCTTGAGTATGTCAGAATCCTTTTCTGGGAAAACGTAATAAAATATGCACACATGAAGCAACTATAAAACACTATTTAAACAGATAAAAATACCATTGAATAAATTGTGCACATGCTGAGGGAATAAAGGAAAACAAAGTGGCCTCAGCTGCTCAAAGGTGTGGTCCCTCAACCAGCAGCATTGCCATCACATGAGAGCATGTTAGAAACGCAGAATCTCAAGCCCTAGCTCTGAACTATTGGATCAGAATCTGCATTTTAACAAGATTCTCAAATGATTCTCATTCACGTTAAAGTTCGAGAAACATTGATAGAGGATTGCTTACAATGGGAAGAGACTGGAGTGAGGAACCCATTAGGGTAAAAAAAAAAAATGGCAGGACTTGGTGATTTATTGGATGTAGGGATGGATACAGAAGAGAAAAGAAAATACCATGTTTGTGAACCTATCTATCTATCTATTTATTTATTTATGGCTGTGTTGGGTCTTCGTTTCCGTGCGAGGGCTTTCTCTCGTTGCGGCAAGCGGGGTCCACTCTTCATCGCGGTGCGCGGGCCTCTCACTATCGCGGCCTCTCTTGTTGCGGAGCACAGCCTCCAGACGCACGGGCTCAGTAGTTGCAGCGCACGGGCCTAGTTGCTCTGCGGCATGTGGGATCTTCCCGAACCAGGGCTCGAACCCGTGTCCCCTGCATTGGCAGGCAGATTCTCACCCACTGCGCCACGAGGGAAGCCCCAGAAGAATTTTTAAGTTGAGATATCATTTAGGAATGTGCAGAAGTTTAGATATGGAACTCCTAAATGTTCAGGGTTATGAATATGGATTTTGGAATCACCTGGGGGATTGACTGAAGGTTTAAAAGCGAATGACTGCTATAAGTAAGTAAAAAGAGGAGGAAAGTACTAAGAATTGAGTCATGAAAATTTCACAAAAGGTAGAGAAATGAGAATCATCTCTCAGGACCTGACCATAGTAAGTACTTAGTTTACTGAATTTTGTTGAATTATTGGGAAATGGGAAAACAGGTCTGCCTGTGAAACTGATAGATCTGATTGTATTTGAACTTTTCGTTCTAGTTTGACTCATATCCTAATACAAGATAGACTTTTTAGGCATCCAGCCCCAGAATATACCAACAGCCCTTTTGAGGTTGGTGTACTTCAGAACAAACACATCCTCTACAAGACATCAGTTACTCTTTTTTTTTTTTAAATTAATTAATTTATTTGTTTTTATTTTTTTGGCTGTGTTGGGTCTTTGTTGCTGTGCATGGGTTTTCGGCGAGCGGGGGCTACCCTTTGTTGTGGTGCGCAGACTTCTCATTGCGGTGACTTCTCTTGTCGCGGAGCACGGGCTCTAGGCGCGCGGGCTTCAGTAGTTGTGACACACGGGCTCAGTAGTTGTGGCTTGTGAGCTCTAGAGCACAGGCTCAGTATTTGTAGCACATGGGCTTAGTTGTTCCGCTGAATGTGAGATCTTCCTGGGCCAGGGATTGAACCCGTGTCCCCTGCATTGGCAGGCGGATTCTTAACCACTGCGCCACCAGGGAAGCCTATCAGTTACTTTCTTCACCAAGAATATCATGCAAATCTATTCCTTATATATTTTCAGTGTCCCATATATTATTTATACACATCATCTAACTAGGTTGCTTATTGAATTTTCTTTTGCTTCTACTCTTAGGGCTGTGCCTATAGTAAAAAATGAAGCACACTGAACATGACTAGGACTAAAGATTAAGTCTCCTCCTTTTTTATCCCTAGTGTGACAGTAGAAGTAAAAATCTTTCATATTTTTTTTTGGGTTGGTGAGCTCTGGGGCTTTATGAGAGGGATGCATAAAATTTCATACTATTTGGAGAGAGACGTACTGTGAAATAGGAGGCATTTATTTGATAAAGCAGAGGGTGGCTGATTTGACTAGGAGTGGAGTTGTGTGGAAAGAACCAAAAGGGACATCCACAGCAAGAAAACGCAGGTTGGAAATACAATGAGTGGTACTGTGGGTGGGTAGGTAGGTTCAGGAGGTATGAGAACTGAAATTAGGCCAGGGAAGCTACAGTTGGAAAATACTGCCATATGGGGCAAGCTGAATCCTCTTTGAGAAAAGATTTTAAAACTCCAGTTTACATTAAAAACTGACATGGTATATTGTAGCCCCCGCCTCATCAGCTACCTTCCACTGAGCTAGTCCCACTCGTTTTCAATTTTCTACTAAGTAGAGGGTTGAGATTTTTTCCCAGTCAAGATTATTTTGGAATTTATGTTGGAAAGACATTTTGAAAGAAGAGTCTCATCATGGATATTAAATGGGCTGTTTTTTTCATCTCTGGTTTTGTATTTAGGAATCAGTTGCTAGTGATACACAGTATGGACAGAAGATTTAAGCCACTAGAAATGATAGGAATTGTCATTCCTTTGATTTTTGATGGCCCTAGTCTATAATACCTGTCTTTCTTATGGAGAAATTGTAATCAGTGGATTTTATTTTTAAATCTGATTTTCTTACTGTAAATGCAAAGCTTTGGCAGCACCTTGCTAGTAGTACTATACCCAGGTGAGTCTTCTAATGTGAATGAGTATTGAGTGTTAATAACAGTAATAAGGAACTTTTGCCTTTATGTTAATGAATTATCTCTCTTGGGGTTTTTGACCGAAACACATTCTTCTCTTGTTGCAAGGGAGCATTAGGTTGATTTTGGTAAACAACATGATCATATTAATTGGGCGATCAATTTGCTGATTTAGTGGTTCTCTCCTTTTTCCTTACTGCAGACCACTTGAATGGTTTATCTTCATTTGGTGGACCACTGCACCTGATTCTGACCGCCACCCCTCACCATCCCTACCCAACTTTCTGCTTCTGCTTGTCGGGCAGTACTAGGCTACCAGCAGGCTCCTCATGATTCACTGGTAGTTCAAGCACCATAGGTTGAGACTTTACTAATGCATATGTACTTAAAGATGCATGTGTGTTGGCCAAGAACAATCAAGCATGTATTCATCTTGCATCAGCTACTTTGACTTGCAGGCAGCAAGAATCAAGCTTGGTTTTTAATATACTCCATATATTGAGCTGAGTGGTTAAATATTGCTGAGTATACATTGGGTATTGTAATGCCATATTTTTGCATGTTTGCAGTAAAACTTTTAGAAGTTTCCATTATAGCTCTGTTTTTAGAAATGAAATTTCTGTTGAAGGTAGCTGTCTAAGAAAAAGAGATATTTACATGTGGGGGTAATTTTATATGAATTTTACTTGAGTGTGAAGTCTTAATGATATACATTTGCTCAAGACTTCAGTAAGTAATGAATTAGTGACTTTGGGACTTCTCTGTTTAAGTTCTTACCCTCACAAGAAACCCTTCAGATAATTTTATGCATTTATTATAATTGGCTTGTAGGTATAAGCAGGGTCAGATTGCTTCTTTGCATTTGTTCAGATAGTTTCCATGCTTGTGGGCTGTGTGACAAGAGTATCAAAGGGGCAGAGTAACAAATAGTCCAAGTCATTCAAGGTATGAATCTGCTTCATAATAAACTATCACTTTCAACTCAGGGCAAACACTTTATTTTTTAGGTTCTTCTTGAAAGGAAGAAAGCTGTCTTTTAAAAATAGACAGCTTCTGTTATTTCTAATTGCCAGCACTTGAAGCTAACTTATTTATATCTCTACAGAGATATAAATAAGGCTTGCTCTGTGAAATCAGGTTAGCTTATGGTCTAATGAAGGAATCATATGTTTAAATAATTAGGAAGAGTTTAAAAAGTCTCTATAGCAATGAAAAAAGTATTATGGAAATTCAAGGAGCAGTGTGGAGCACTGTCAGAAAACTTCATTGGAGAGGTGATATAAGAAGTTGGTCTTGAAAGAGGAGTAGATGAAGAAAAGGCAGAAGGGCATTCTGTGTGCAGAGGAAATTACTTGTATAGAAATATGAAAAAACATGGCATTTTGGGGGACTGGCAAGAAGCTTGTGGAGGGAATGGTGAAACATGAAGTTATTAGGGTATGTTGTCAGATTTTGGAAGGCATAATTGGCATAATCAATAGACAAAGTTGTGAGACAATATTATAGGCGATACTAGTTAAGTGGTTTAAAATTTTACTTTTTGTTTTTTTGTGCATCTAATGAACTAATTCCCATTTAATGCTGCATTCTGAAGTTATTTTGTACAAATTTCTGATGTACTAGGTTGTTATAGTCTTTAACAGATTTTTCTTCTTTTGTAGTTGTAATGGGATTATTACATATTAAACATAAAGACAAAACCGATATCGTATATTAACGCATATATGTGGAATCTGAAAAAACTGGTATGAACGATCTTATTTACAAAGCAGAAATGGAGCCACAGACGTAGAGAACAAATGTATGGATACCAAGGGGGAAAGGGGGATGTGGGATGAATTAGGAGATTGGGATTGACATATATACACTATTGATACTATGTATAAAATAGATAACTAATGAGAACCTGCTGTATAGCACAGGGAACTCTACTCAGTGCTCTGTGGTGACCTAAATGGGAAGGAAATCCAAAAAAGAGGGGATATATGTATACGTATAGCTGATTCACTTTGCTGTACAGTAGAAACTAACACAACATTGTAAAGCAACTATACTCCAATAAAAATTTTAAAAATTAAAAAAATAAAATAGAAAAAAACCCATAAAAAATATGTTTGGTTTTTACATATACATGTAGGTGTTTGTCCCAGATCAGTTGTTTTCTCTTGGGTTCCAGTTTTCTGGCATATGTGAAGAGTTTGGGCTAAGATTCTGCAGATCTGCCTGAGTTTTAATCTCTATTGAGAAAAGGCCTGCATTAGCTGTGGTACTTTGGGCTCAGTTTCTTCTGAAGAAAAAAAAAATTGTTGAAAAACAGCGGATTAGTGGATTAGATCTTCTCTATCAAGATATCTCATGCTTTTTAAAACATTTTTAATGATAATTTTCAAACATGTTGAAAAGTTGAAAGACTCTGGTACAAACACTTGAATACCCATCAATTAGATTGAACAAATGTGTATGTGTATGTATATATACATTTGCTTAACTGTTTGAAAGTGAGTACAGACATCATGACACTTCAACATGCATCTTTAAAAAAATAAAGCTCTTCTCCTACATAACAATACTATTATCACTCCTAAGAAGATTAACTGTTATTCCCTAAGATCTAGTCCATAATCAGAATCTCCCAGTTGTCCCCCAAGTGTCTTTTATATCTGTTTTTTTCAAAATAGGATCTAATCTGCATTTAGACATTGCATTTGTTTGTCTCTTTAATCTTTTTTCTTTAGAAATTTATTCTTTTTTTTTAAGATTTTTAAAGATTTATTTATTTATTTATTTATTTTAGGCTGCATCGATCTTAGTTGTGGCACGCAGGGTCAATGATGGGATCTTTCGTTGCGGCCCATGGGCTTCTCTAGTAGTGGGTTTCTCTCTGGTTGTGGCGGCGGGTTTTCTCTGGTTGTGGCGTGCAGGCTCCAGGGAGCATGGGCTCCAGAGCACATGGGCTCTGTAGTTTGCTGCATGCACACTCTCTAGTTGAGGTGTGCTAACTCAGTAGTTGTGGCACATGGGCTTATTTGCCCCACGGCATGTGGGATCTTAGTTCCCTGACCAGGGATCGAACCCACGTCCCCTGCATTGTAAGGCGGATTCTTTACCACTGGACCACCAGGGAAATCCCTCTTCAATCTTTTTAAATTTTTTTTTTTTTTAAAGGAATTCCTTTATTTTTATTTTTTATTTATTTATTTATTTATTTTTGGCTGTGTTGGGTCCTCATTTCTGTGCGAGGGCCCTCTCTAGTTGCGGCAAGCGGGGGCCACTGTTCATCGCGGTGCGCGGGCCTCTCACTATAGTGGCCTCTCCCGCTGCGGAGCACAAGCTCCAGACGCGCAGGCTCAGCAGTTGTGGCCCACGGACCCAGTTGTTCTGCAGCACGTGGGATCTTCCCAGACCAGGGCTCGAACCCGTGTCCCCTGCATTGGCAGGCAGATTCTCAACCACTGCGCCACCAGGGAAGCCCCTCTTCAATCTTTTTAAATCTAGAAAACCTCCCCCCGCTTTTCTTCCCTATGATATTGACTTTTTGAAGAGTCTTATATTATGTACCACCATCTGGATTTGTCTGATTGTTTCCCTGTGGTGTATTTAGTGAATTCTTATAGCCTCTGTATTTTCTTTAGACTGGAAATTAGGTAGATCTAATTCTTTTTTTTTTTTAAGATTTAATTTTTATTTATTTTTGGCTGCGTTGGGTTTTCGTTGCTGCGTACAGGCTTTCTCTAGTTGTGGTGAGCGGGGGCTACTCTTTGTTGCTGTGCACGGACTTCTCCTTGCGGTGGCTTCTCTTGTTGCAGAGCACGTGCTCTAGGCCTGTGGGCTTCAGTAGTTGTGGCATGCGGGCTGTAGAGCGCAGGCTTAGTAGTTGTGGCGCATGGGCTTAGTTGCCCTGCGGCATGTGGAATCTTACCGGACCAGGGATCGAACCCGTGTCCCATGCATTGGCAAGTGGATTCTTATCCACTGCGCCACAGAGGAAGTCCCAGGTAGATCTAATTCTAACAAAATATGTATGATTCTTTATTTCCTAGACTATAGTAGATCCAAAATCCAAACTTTTCCTAGTTCTTTTCTGCTATCTAACTTCCAACACTGGGATAACCTTTCATTATGGAACAAGTATGAGCCTTTTTTTGTTTTTCATTTTTCCACGCAGAAATAATCCTGCCATCCTGAATATCGTAGTACTATTATTCTTTAGTGCTTAGTCTCCTTCTCTTGTTCTTTCCCCCAACTTTATTGAGGAATAATTGAAAAATATTATTGTATATATTTAAAGTATATAATATCATGATTTCATATACATATACATTGTGAAACTATTACCCAAATCAAGATAATTAACACATTCTTGGTAATGAGAATCCTTAAGGTCTACTCTCAGCGACTTTAAAGTATAGAGTACTGTGTTATTAACAGTCACCATACTGAACATTAGATCTTCATAACTTTTGCTTCTTAAAACTGAAAGTTTGTACCCTTTGATCCACATCCCGTTCTCCCATTTTTACAAAGATCTATCATCGTTATTTTTGTACATTACTTATATTCTCACAATATAAGCTGCACTGGACCTGGGACAGAGACTTCAGTTTTCTCATAGTACTTTAGGTTCAGTTAACAATTGTGTGGAACACATCTTTGACTTTATAATGGCGTTAGGGAGAAAGTGATATTTTCTTGATAGAACATTATTTAATTCTAGAACAAAAACCTTGTTAAATAAGACCATACAGTGTAATGAAAAGATCTGGGAGTCAGAATTCTTCAGTTCTGGTTCCACCTCTTTTCCCTGTTTCAGTTACCTTAAATAAGTCACTTGACTTCCTGGTTTCTTAGTTTTTTTTGTCATCTATAAAATGAGCATGTTGGATGAGATCAGTAGACTCCAACTTTTTAGACAGTTGAATCTTCTTTTTTAGGTATGTATTACACTGAACACTAATATATCAGTCTCAGCATTTGATTTCTTTTTATTTTGATTGTATATAGTCACTAAAAAATAAAAATAACTGATTTAGAGTCTCATAAAGTTCTATAGGAGATTTTTTAAAAGTTTGAATCACTAACACTATCAGCTATACTCAGAACTTAAACACTAACATGTCATACAGTATTATGGTTTATGTTTTACTTTCACTAAGCATTCTTCAGTTAATTTTTAAGATGAGGGCATATACTGAGCAGATGCATATGAGATTGCTCTGACATTTAGTGAAGCCCAGACATCCATGTGCTGTATTAGTGTGTTCCCTGGTGCTGTGTTACATGTATGTGCTTGTATTAATAAAAGGCACATGCAGAGCTGTGGTTTTCCCAATCAGTGACACAGTTACAAGACGTTCCTTAAGTTTCATATATGCGTAGAGAAGGCAAGAGAAGCTTCATTTCAATGACTCTGTGATCATTTTGACCAAGCAGCATAAGCTAACATGTTTCATGATGGTCTTTATGTTTGAAATTTAACATTAGATGTGTGGTACTTTTTATTAGGGTTCTTAAAAAATAGCAAAAATATATTTTACAAAATAGTTTATGTTTATGGAATGCTGAAACACATATTTGGTCTCTTGAATTCTTTAGAACCAGTTTAAAAAGTTGTGTGACTAGATCCTAGGGAAAGTCTTAACCTAACACACATAATTTCAATCAGGTTTTCTCTACTCTCAGGATCCGTGTACTGTGTTGGGCATTGTATTAGATATTTGGAGTTTCATAGAATTAATGAAAGAATAGTACTATATTAATTAAGAAGTTTACACAATTCAGAGAAATAATATGTTATCCAAATTAATTTTGATGCTAACTTCTAGAGGAAACAAAGGAAAGATAAAACATTAAAAATAGTGAAGGGATCAAGAAGATGGTGACTTTTGTAGCTATACCAGTAATTGCCATCTGGTTACAGATCTGGAAATTGGTTCACTTACTCCCTCTAATTGATTTGCTTTCACCAGGAATTAAAAGGATGGGGAACAAGCCCTCAGGGTGGTCTTCTCTTCCAGAGCAACTTTTGGCTTAGAATGCACTCTGTAAGTGTAGGTATTTTATTATTCAAGATGTGAACTTCACCTCTCAGTTCATTTGAAGCTGGAAGTGCACCTTGGCATGGTTAGGCCTTTGCTTTTCCCTACCTCTGACGCCATGTCACTTTTCACTTTTCTCTTTTCTCTCTTGAGCATAAAATATTCCAACTCTTTGCCTACAATTGGGCAAACTTGTATTATGTTTAACCTTTGGAAGTTCAGACAGTGAGTACTTCATGGAAAAGGGATTGTTGGATGAGATCTTGTGTTTGTGATTTATGAAGGAGGAACTAGAATCAGAAGAGGTGCTGAGAAGGACCTGGAGGTGAGGTCTGGTGTCTGCCATGTTTGTGAGAGTCTGACTCTTGCTTATGAAGAATGGACTAGATTGAGATGAATCATAGAAGGGATGTCAGCGGAAGATCTTTGCATGTAGTGAATAAAGCTTAGCTTCTTCCCATTTCAGGGCCTTTGCCTTAATGTAAATAAATATTTGCTGTGTAGTGCTTTTTATTACAGTTCTTAAAAATAGCATGATCTTTCCCCATGTTTTATTTTTTTATATTGCTTTTGGAAATTATTTGTTTACTTGTTTATTTCCTGTCTTCTCCCACAATATTATAAGGTCTGTGAGGTCAGGGGCCTTTTCTGATTTCTTCTTTACTGTATGCCTAGTATCTAGTATAGTTACTGGTACATGTGCATTCAGTAGTTGCTGATTGAATAAATAAGTGAAATAATGAATGAATAGTTGTGACTATTTTATCATTTGGAGAATGAAAAGTTTACTACTTGCCTTTAGTTATTTCATTTGTTTTTTGGGTGAAATGTATAGTAATAAAAACTATTGTAATGTTGTAATGTACAACTATGTCCTTGGTTGTACAAGGGCCTATTATCTTTAGTGATCTTCCTCATGATAATTAACTCTGGGATAGATTCTTATTTGCCTATTTGCTGAAAGGAGGGAGTGATCTGATTTGCTTGTTAAAGTCTCCCCACTTATTTTGTGTTTATTTGTGTATTATTCTGTCATCCTTAGCAAACTTAGTGGTGATTTGAATTGCTTTGCATATGAAAAGAGGGTTAATTATATTTAAAGCCCACCCAGCCCAGTAGCATTTATGTCAGGCTGTTTTTGAGCTGATTCTGTGCTTATGTTGAATGCAGCAGAAATCTAGGTCTCACATGCAGCCTGTAAACTATTATATTGACAAGGAATAATGAAGACACCCTTTAAGAATTCTCTGAATTTAGGTGTTTGGGGTTTTTCTGAGGAGACATTTTAGGGGATGTTGGAGAAGGGCAGAGCCTGGGGACAACTTGTAGGGTGGAACTGCTCTCTGAAGTACTTTACTAAAGACTGATTTCACTGTGGGGCTCAGAACTATTCGTCCTTTATTTATTTTCTAAACCACATTCCTCCATATAAAAACTATTGAGTTGGCCAAAAAGTGCCTTCGGTTTTAAAGTAAAAATAAAAGACACATTTTTCATTTTCACCAAGAACTTTATTGAACAGCATATTCACCCTTTTGTTTCACTACCTTCTGCCATTTTTCAGGCAACTTAATAATTCCATCTTTCAACTTTTTATCTTTTTGAGCAAAGAACTGTTCCAGGTGCCTTTTACAGTCTTTCAGGGAATTGAAATTTTTTCCGTTAAGAGAATTTTGTAAAGACCGAAATCAATCGAAATCCGAAGGTGCAATGTCTGGCGAATACGGCAGAAATCAGAACTTCCCAGCCAAGCTGTAACAGTTTTTGCCTGGTCATCAAAGAAACATGCGGTCTTGCGTTATCCTGATGGAAGATTATGCGTTTTCTTTTGACTAATTCTGGACGCTTTTCGTCAAGTGCTGCTTTCATGTGGTCTAATTGGGAGCAGTACTTGTTGGAATTATCATTTGGTTTTCCGGAAGGAGCTTATAATAGAGGAATCTCTTCCAATCCCACCATATACACATCACCTTCTTTGGATGAAGACCAGCCTTTTGTGTGGTTGGTGGTGGTTCATTTCGCTTGCCCCACAATCTCTTCAGTTCCACATTATTGTACAATATCCACTTTTCATTGCCCGTCACAATTTGTTTTAAAAATGGAACGTTTTCATTATGTTTTAAGTAGAGAATCACATGTGGAAATACGGTCAAGAAGGTTTTTTTCACCTGACTTATGTGGAACCCAAACATCAGAGCGATTCACATAACCAAACGGGTGCAAATGATTTTCAGTGCTTGATTTGGATATTTTGAGTATGTTGGCTATCTCCCGCATGGTATAACGTTGCTTGTTCTCAATCAATGTCTCGATTTGCTCGCTATCAACGTCAACTGGTCTGCCCGACTGTGGAGCATCATCCAACGAGAAATCTCCAGCATGAAACTTTGCAAACCACTTTTGACACGTTCGATCAGTCATAGCACCTTCCCCGTATGCTGTACAAATCTTTTTTTGTGTTTCAGTTGCATTTTTACTTTTCTTGAAATAATAAAGCATGATATACTGAAAATGTTTTTTTTTTTCTTCCACCTTCAATATTAAAATGGCTACACAAAAATTCACCAATTTGGATAAGTCATTTTAAAAATAAATTTATTTATTTATTTTTGGCTGTGTTGGGTCTTCGTTGCTGCGCGCAGGCTTTCTCTAGTTGCGGCGAGCGGGGGCCACTCTTCGTTGTGGTGCGCAGGCTTCTCATTGCAGTGGCTTCTCTTGTTGTGGAGCACGGGCTCTAGGCACCCGGGCTTCAGTAGTTGTGGCTCACGGGCTCTAGAGTGCAGGCTCAGTAGTTGTGGTGCACGGGCTTAGTTGCTCCGCGGCATGTGGGATCTTCCCAGCCCAGGGCTCGAACCTGTGTTCCCTGCATTGGCAGGCGGATTCTTAACCACTGTGCCATGAGGGAAGTCCCACATACATTTTCTTGATTCTTACAAGGAACCTTTGACTTTAAGGAAGGCTGATATTAATATCGCCATTTTAGAAGGGAGGAAACTGAGGCACAGAGATGTTTTGATCTGATTAAGGAATAAAAAGAGTAGCCCAAACTGTAAGCTCTGTCTTCTGTTTTCTAATTCAGTATTCTCTCCACAGATAGTAAGGAAGGGTTTTGGTTGACTTTTCTATCCTTGGAGCAGAATGTGTGTGTGTGTGTGTGTGTGTGTGTGTGAGTGTTTTCGTTCATGGCAGTAAACACAGTTGAGTTGAAGTTAATGAAATGTGGTTCTTAAGGACTCTTGTGTTCATACTCCAAAATGGAGATGGCAGCAGTAAGAAATGAGGTGGGTAATTGTCTTTGATCTTAGTCAACAAATTATATTGCATCTCACAAGATAGAAATTTTGAACTAAGATCTTAATTATCTAACTGGCTAAAATGGAAAAAAGTGATAATCTTGCTCATTTTCTTTTGTGCCCCTTTACTCATTTACCTTCTTTTTCATCGTTACCTCTGCCTCCTATCCCAGACTGAATGTTTTCAGCTTAAAATTCAGTTTTATTCAAGCTTGACTTGAATTTAGCAGTTGAACTTTGTGGGGAAGCAAGTTTCCTTCAGGTCCTTAAAGTACAAGAAAAGAAGGCTTTGTCTAATTTGGAGAAAGCTTATAAAGTCTTTTTAATAAAGGGTGCTCTTAAATCACCCTTAGTGGAGTATTAGAATATCTGTCTGCTTCAAATCATAGAGTGTTGATTGTCCTGAAGGGTGAGTTGAAGGAGGTTACATGAAAGTTCACTCTGATTAGTATATACAGAAATTTAAGGATGGGGATTGGAACCCAGAAGTGAATGAGTGTCTGTGCTTATAATATCAGCATATGGACATTTGAAACCAACTCCTGGTTTTTATACCTGATAAAAGGAACTGAAACCATCCGTCACCTGGAGTGTCTCATTCAGAAGTGGGGAGGGGGGAACCTATGGTGGTCCCATAATATAGTTTCATTATCAGAGCTTGTACTTTTTCTGGCAGTCACCAATAAATTTCTTTCTTGACTTGGAAATAATTTTAACTTGATGGTGATTAAACAGCTTTTGGGCCTTTGATCATTGCTGTGTTGCAAAAATTAACACGCAGGGCCTGTTGAACAAACCCTTCTGTGAATTTGGCTTTTGTGGCTCTTGGTTTGTGATGATTGCATCTTGTTGGATACTTTTCTCTTCCTAAATGACTCAGAGTAGTTTATATACCCTTTAAATTCTCATAACTATGAAGTGAAAAATTGAGATGTGCCACTACATATAACAAGTAGGACATAATGAAAAGGAATTTGAGGAAACAATAAAATGATACCCAATATTTCTAGACTGAACCTTGAATAAGACACTTAAGCTGTAACAAGAGCTTTGAGAATGGGGAAAATTGCTTATCTGTAATAAAATGTAATAAATACTACTGGAGGCAAGAAGGAGACTATCTTTTTGCATTGGATCCATCATGGGGTAGAAAACAGGTTCTTGTGTGTGTTTGTATTTTTGTTTTCTGTATACCAGCACTAAGTGTACTGACTAGAAATTACAGTGTAACTGTATAGGGCAAGCAAATGACTGGAAAAAGAACCTTTTTCTTTTTCTGTCACAGATGATCTTTAACCATTTTAAGAAGGGAATAATAAATAAGGACAGAACTTACTTTTCAGTGGTAGAGGTAGGTTTTTCAGTTTGGGACAAGGATGTATACTAAAAGTCTTAGGTGTATGAAAGTTTCACCATTTATCAGAGGAGGGAAAAGACGTTTTCAGGCGAAACATTGAGGGAGATTAAAGAAAATTAAGACGTAGAATAAAATTCAGTTTCCGTTGAGAAATAATTCTGATAGTTCTGATTTAATAATAAATAGGAAGTATAAACAACATTGGTGAGTTATTTTTGTAGTAAAATCTTGGAGGGGGAAATGCTATACAATTTTAAAATAGTTAAAGTATTGGTTAACAATATCTTTGCATTTATTTCTAGATACAAGCTACAAGCTACTTATAACATTGCTAAACTAAATCAATACCTGTCCAGAAGTTCAGACTGGAGCACTTGTAAGATCACTTTTGCCTTCTAAGTAAGAAAAGAGAATAATTAAAGCTTTTGATTCCTATACATAGCATGCACACTCTTATACATATATGTTCTTTATATATACAATATATATACAACATAAACACTATACACATATACAACGTATACGTAGATATATAGACATATACTATGCGTATTATATACATTATTATATATAATCTCTTTGTTTTATATGAGAATTTGTGTAGGATGAATCCTTTTTTTACTAACTTATGATCATTTTTAAATCTTTTTAAAAACTGAAAATTTTTTTAAATGTAAAAAGCAGGTTTAAGAAAAAATTTATCCTGTGACCTAACGTAAACATTTTCGTGTACATCCTTTCAGACTCAGAGTATATGGCTGTGTGTATAAAAGAGAGAGTGAAGCAAAAATGTGTTCATATGTTTAGAGAAATTGTGATGTGCTTTTTGAGGTCACAGCTACAGCTTGTAGAGTTTGACTTTACTGATGTGTTAGCTTTGGGATATAATGAGTATGTCATTGTTAGCTTTTCATTTTGGGAGTGTTGTCAGTATTTTTTCTAAAATTGAGCTGGCTGTTTTAAAAGTTAGGAATTAGTAGAGTCATCATAATGATGTGAGAGATGCACATTCCAGGACTTAATGTGAGGAGATGCAATGTAAACTGGAGAAAGGAATACCACACTATAATTGGCAAGTTGCTTGATGCTTTTTTGTGGGCAGTTTGCAAGAATTTAGTATTTCTTTACTTCCTTCTGAAAAGTTAAATAAGCTGAAAGTAAAGCTTGGAATTTTGTAATGGTGATAGCCATAGATGCAATTTAAAAGGATTAAATGACATCCAAGATATATTTCTTTTCCCATGAATCTAACCCAAAGGCAATACACTTTCTAGTAGTTTTTCTGTCACTTTGATTGTTTGCATCAGATATCACTTTCTTTTTAACTTGATAGAGAATTTGATGTTTGAGCCCCAGTTCTGCTTTATGGATTTTGTGGCAAAATCTTAGACAAGCCAAAATATCATTATTTTCTATGGTTCTGCTGTACCTACTCTTGGATTCTTATCTGTTCTTAAAAGCAAGAGTTCTTTGCACTTAGAATCCCATTCAAGGAGAAGGACTTGGCAGAGGAACACAATTTCAAGTAAAGTATGTTTACCCACATCTTTGGCAGGCTCTTAAAAACATTAGAATTTCTCAAGCAAAGGAAACTTTTCAGATTGAAAAGGGAAACCATCTTGAATAAAGAATTGTATGGACTGCTAGTATCTTTCTCAGGAAACACTTAGTACTAATTTTGGCACTGGGCTTGGGACAGGCACCAACATGCTTTTAGTAATTAGTGTCTGGGAAATAGCATGTTGTTTGGGCACTTCAGATCAATGCCAACTTGCTATGCCATCTTAAGTACTGGTTCACAGCTTTGAAACCTCATGGAACCCCAAGACTTTAGAGATGGATTGATCATGTAGTTTCACTTTGTCGGTGAAAGTCTGGGACCATGTTGAACACTTATTCTAGTAATTCTTAAAACCACGAGACACCATAGTCCTAGCGGCTAAGAATATGAACCTTGGAGTTAGTCTAGGTTTAAATCCCAGCTATACCATTTAGCTTTATGATCTTTGGGATATTTTTTATATTCATTTAACAGACATTTAGGTATTGTTTTTTATGTTCCAGGCACTGTTCTAATTGTGTGAGAAATATTACCTCATTAAATCTTTGTAACAATCCTGTGAAACAGATATTACTATTGTCGTCTCCCTTATCCTCCTCCCCACCTAGATACTTTACCTTCTTAAGTTTGTTTCCTCATTTTAAGATAGAGATTACACTAGAGTTATTGAGAGGATTGAGTGGGATGGTATAGAGTGCACTCTGCACAGTGGCTGGACCACAGTATGCATTCTCTGTTGACTGTTGTTACTTTTTCTGAGAAAAGCAACATTTTTGGCAAACTGCTGCCTTCACCTGTGATGTAACAGTCAGAGTAGTAGGGATCATTCCCTGCAGGGTTTTTGAAATGCTTACAGGAACTTTTCTTCCTTTTCCTGAAGAATTTTGAGTTGGTCAAGGAAAGTCTCAAAGTGTCTAATTCTGTCTAGACACAATCAGCACCCTTACGGTGTCGTGGGTTTTGGGGGCCAAGTGAGATCTAAGTTAATATCATGGTTGTTGTACCAAATCCAAATTATATCCACGGGATTATCAAAGGGTCACAGGTCTTTTTTTTTCTTTTTTACTTTATTTAAAGATAACATCGGACTTCAGAAAAGTTGCAAAAACAGTACAAAGAAGTTCTGGTACCCTTCATCCGAATTTCCCCAAATGTTAACATTTTATCACAGTTGCTTTATCATACTCTTTATATATACATACATGTGTGTAAATACTTAAATTTTCTTGAGCTGTTTGATTAAGTTGCACACAGTAAGCCCTTTTACCCCTAAATACTTTAGTGTGTATTTCCTAAGGAAAAGGACATTCATATAACCACAATATAATAAAATCAAGAAATGAATATTGAAATAATATTTACTCTAGACTTTATTCAGATTTCCCCATTGTCTTCATTAATATTCAGAGAAAATCACCTAGGATCATTCATTGTGTTTAAGTGTCATATCTCTTTAGTCTTCTTTAATCTGGAACAGTTCTGGAGACTGTCTTTTCACGACGTTGGCATTTTGAAAAGTACGTGCCAGTTATTTTGCAGAGTGTTCATCAATTGGAATTTGTCTGATGTTTCCTCATGCTTAGGTTCCTCCATTATTATGCAGTCTGGGTAAGAATACCACAGAAGTGAGATTGTGTCCTTAGTGCATCATGTCAGGGGTCATATAATGTCTGCTTTTCCCGTTATTGGTAATGTTAACTTTAATCACTTATGGTGCCAGCCAAGATTCTTCCCTGCAAAGTTATTGTTTTTCCCTCTGCAAATAATAAATATCTAGTAGGAAGACTGAGTCTATGTAAATATTTTGTTTCTTATCAAACAGGCACTAGTTTTAGCATCCGTTGGTAATTCTTGCCTTAAATAATTATGGTGGTTTTCAAATTGTGATTTTTCTAATTTCACTATTTGTTTTATATTTATTAGTCAGCATTTTAATGTAAGAAAGAGCTCTCATCTCCCCTATTTGCTTACTTATTTACATTGGTATGGACTCATGGTTTTCTGTTTTATTCCATGGGGTATAATCTGTTACTATTGTTATTTATTTTGATGCTCAAATTGTACCAGATTGGCCAGTGGGAGCTCCGCCAAGCTGGCCTCTGCGTTCTTTTGACATGACTTCATTATTCTTGATCACTTCTTTGTTTTCTGACATAACAAGATGTTCCAGTTTCATTTTGTATTTTACCTGTCAGAGCCCTGGAATCAGCCAGGGACCCCTGGTTCCTTTTAGTGGAGAATGATATTTAGAAGCCAAAATCTAGAATCCAGGTGTGTTTGGTGCTATTGGAGTGTCTTTGCCTCTAGATCCTCACGGTGGAAAGAGCTAGGATATATATTTATATATAGCCTATATATCCCTAAGCTATATAGGAGATACAGATATATATGATATATACATGTGTATAACACACATCTGTACCTTTTTATATATTAAAAACAATGAGTTCATACTGATCTCTCTCATTCAGTCTAATGGTACAGGGTTCATTCTAGCCTTTCCCTGTCCATATTTATAATTCTCTTTCTAAGAATAAAGAAACCTGGCTCCCAATTTCCGTAGTGTATTTACTTGTTTACTCAGTCTGAGAATACACATAGAATAGTTTGGAATTGCTAATACATTTCATTGTGAAAAACAAAACTACTAACTAGAATTCAGTATTTGTTTACAGTTCTTTATGTCTGTAGCCTAAGGGTAAAATTACTAACAAAATTACTGTGTTCAAATGTTGGGTTAGGTACACACCCTTTTAATGTAGTTTTTTAATCCTTTGAAATACAGTTAAATTCATTGACTTCTAGTTGTGTTCCATTTTTAGTTTTCCCCCTCTTGTTGATTTTGTTTGTTTGCTTATTTGAGTATGTGTAATGTTAACATAGTTCTAAAAGTTAGAACTAGGCAAAAAGGTATACTCAGAAGTGTAACCCTTATTCATTTCTACCTCTTACCCATCTTTCCATTATTTCCATTGCATTTCCACTCACCCTCTGTAAGTAACCAGTACCATTAGTTTCTGATTTATCCTTCTGTTTCCTTTTGTACAACTGAGCTGATACATGTCTGTCTGCTTTCCTTCCTTCCTTTTTTTTTTTTTTAAATTTATTTATTTATTTTATTTATGGCTGTGTTGGGTCTTCGTTTCTCTGTGAGGGCTTTCTCTAGTTGTGGCAAGCGGGGGCCACTCTTCATCGCGGTGCGCGGGCCTCTCACTATCGTGGCCTCTCTTGTTGCGGAGCACAGGCTCCAGATGCGCAGGCTCAGTAATTGTGGCTCACGGGCCCAGTTGCTCTGCGGCATGTGGGATCTTCCCAGACCAGGGCTCAAACCTGTGTCCCCTGCATTGGCAGGCAGATTCTCAACCACTGCGCCACCAGGGAAGACCCCCCTTCCTTCCTTTTTTTTTTGTTGTAGGACTTCTTTTGAATAGTGAAAATTTGGTTCTCCAAATTATGTTATACCTTTCAGTGTATTTTTTGGCCTTACAGTGCCTCATCAGCAGTACCTACTCAGAATACATTTGTGGAAATACATGGTGATTATACATAACTTGTTTTAGGTGTGGCATTTGATAGACAGTCTCATTACTTTATAGTTATACCATCATGCACAGTGATAACTATGCTCTTAAGGTTTTGAATGTCTCATAGAACTCCTTGTTTGAAATGGGCTAGTTTCCTCCATTGTATGTAGTGCAGATATTTAATGATCGTCATCATTGCAGATATTTAAATGATGTTTTTGTATACCCTCTTATGTAATTCAAACATGTCTGAATTAAAAAGCTTTGAATTTCCAAAGAATAAGAACTTTTTTTGCTTGATTGTACAGTGAAGCACACCAGTACTTAGAGGGTCTCCCTCTCCCTCGCTCCCTCCCTCCCTCCCTCTCTCTCTCTCTCTCTCCCCCTCCCTCCCTCCCCCCCCCCAACAGCAATAAGAGTTTCTTAGCTTGTCTTCTTGATCTTGGGGGGCAACTTTCAGTGTGTTTCTTCATTGAGTATGATGTTAGCTGTGAGTTTTCATAAAGACCTTTTATCACGTCACAGAAGTTCCTGTCTATTCCTAGCTTTATGAGTGTTTTATCATGAAAGAGTGTTGGGTTTTGTCAGGTGTTTTGTCTGCAGTCATGGAGATGATCACGTGAGTTTTTTCCTTTGTTTTCAAATTTTTTATTTTATTTATTTATTTTTTGGCCGTGCCATGCAGCTTGCAGGATCTTAGTTCCCCTACCAGGGATTGAACCCGGGCTCACGGCAGTGAAAGTGCTGGGTACTAACCACTGGACCACCAGGGAGTTCCCTCCTTTGTTTTATTAATATGGCATATTACAGTGATTTTCTATGCTGAATCAGTCTTGCATTCCTGGGATAAATCCCACTTGGTCATGGTGCATAATCTTTTTAATATGCTGTTGGATTCAGTTTACAAGTATTATGTTGAGGATTTTGCATCTGGCTTCTTAAGGATATTGGTCTGTAGGTTTTTTGTATTGTATTTGTCTGGCTTTGGTTAGGGAATGCTGGCTTCATAGAATGAGTTAGAAAGTGTTCCCTCCTCTTCTGTTTTTTTGGAAGCGTTTGAGAAGAATTGGTGTTAATTCTTCTTTAAATGTTTGGTAAAATGCACCAGTGAAGCCATCTGGTCCTGGGCTTTTCTTTGTTGGGAGGATTTTGGTTATTGATTCAGTCTCTTTACTTGTTATAAGTCTGTTGAGATTTTCTATTTCTTCTTAAGTCAGTTTTGATAATTTTGTGTTTCTAGGAAATTGTCCATTTCATCTAGGTTATTTAATTTGTTGGTGTACAACAATTCATACTATTCTAGTATTCTCTTATATTTTTTTATTTCTGTAAGGTCAGTAGTAATATTTGCACTTTCATTTCTGATTTTAGTTATTTGTGCCTTCTCTCTTATTCTTAGTCAGTTTAGCTAAAGGTTTGTCAGTTTTGTTCATATTTTAGAAGGACTAGCATTTGGTTTTGTTGAATCTCTGTTGTTTTTCTGTCCTTTATTTTGTTTATCTCCACTCTAATCTTTAATTATACCTTCTTTCTGCTAGCTTTGGGTTTACTTTACTCTTCCTTAAGGTGTAAAGTTGGGTTATTGATTAAGATCTGTCTTCTTTTTTAATGTAGATGTTTATATAGTTGCAGATTTCCCTCCAAGCACTATTTTTGCTGCATCCCATGAGGTGTTTTTCTTTCTTTTTTTTTTTTAATATTTATTTATTTATTTAGCCTGTGCTGGTTCTTAGTTGCAGCATGTGGGGTCTTCATTGCAGCATGTTTAGTTGTGGCGTGCGGGATCTTTAGTTGTGGCGTGCGGGCTTAGTTGCGGCATGTGGACTCTTAGTTGCAGCATGCGTGTGAGATCTAGTTCCCCGACCAGGGATTGAACCTGGGCCCCTTGCATTGGAAGCACGGATTCTTACCCACTGGACCACCAGGGGAGTCCCTGCATCCCATGAGTTTTTGTATTTGCGTTTTTGTTTTCATTTGTCTTAATGTATTTTCTCATTTTCTTTTTGATATCTTATTTGGTCCATTGGTTGTATAAGAGTGTGTTGCTTAATTTCCATATATTTGTGAATTTTCCAGCTTTCTTTCTGTTATTAATTCCTAGCTTTATTCCATTATGGTCAGAGAAGATATGTCGTATGATTTTATCTAAAGTTTATTGAGACTTGTTCTGTAACCTAACTTAGTCTGGGCAGAGTGTTCTATATATGTAGACCCTGAACAAGTGGGGGTTGATCTGTATATAATTTATAGTTGGTCCTCTGCATCTGTGGCTCCTTCACTTCTGTGGATGCAACCAATCACAGACCATGTAGTACAGAGGTATTTTCTATTGAAAAATATCTGCATAAAAGTAGACCCGAGCATTGAAACCTGTGTTGGAATGCTCAGGTTAACTGTATATATGTATCTTAGGTTTAACTGGTTTATAGTATTAAGTCCTCTCTGTTTCTGTATTGATATTCTGTCTAGATATTCTGTCCATTATTGAAAATTAGAGTATTGAAGTTTCTAACTATTATTGTAGAACTATTTCTCCCTTTAGTTCTGTCAATATTTCCTTCACATATTCTGGAGCTCTGTTGTTATGTGCATATATGTGTGTAATTGTTACGTCTTCCTGATGAATTGATGCATTTATTATAAATGTCCTTCTTTGTCTTTGTTAGTAAAAATTTTTGTCTTAAAGTCTATTTTGTCTGATATAAATATAGCCACTCCACTTTTGATAACTGCTTGCATGATATATCTTTTTCCATCCTTTTGCTTTTGACTTAAATGTGTTTTTTAATATAAAATGTCTTTTTGTAGACAGCATGTAGTTAGATTGTGTTTTTTGGTCCATTCTGCAAATTTCAACATTTTGATTGGAATGCTTAATATTTATATTTCATGTAATCACTAGTAAGATAAGATTTATACCTGCCATTTTGCTGTTTTTTTGCTGTATGTCTTATTCGTTTTTACTTCCATCTCTGCATTAGTGCCTTCTTCTGTGTTAAATAGATATTTTCTAGCATATCATTTTAATTCCTTTAAAATTTTTTTTTACTATATATTTTGAGTAATTTTCCTGTTTCCTGCTCTGGGGATTATAATTAATATCTTAATTTATAACAATTCAGTTCTGATTGAAACCAGCCTAATTTCAGTAGCATATAAAAACTTATACAGCTCCATTCCCTCCCACCTTCTTTGGGCTGTTATTGATATACATATTACATCTTTAAACATTGTATGCTCATCAACACAAATTTTAAATTATTTTTTATGCAATTGTCTTTAAAATCAAATAGGAGGAAACAAAAAGTTACAAAGAAAAAAATGCACATATGCTGTCTTTTATATTGACCTGTGTAATGTTACTGATTTTCTTTTCCTTCCTTCCTCCCTTCCTTCCTTCCTTCCGTCCTTCCTCCCTTCCTTCCTTCCTCCCTCCCTCCCTCCCTCCCTCCCTCCCTCTGTGTGGCATGTGGAATTTTAGTTCCTCGACCAGGGATCAAACCTGTGCCCCCTGCAGTGGAAGTGTGAAGCCCTAACCACTGGACTGCCAGGGGATTCCTGGTCTTTATTTCTTAATGTGTATTCAAGTTACTGTCTAGTATCCTTTATTTCAGCCTGAAGACTCCCTGTTGTTTTTTTTGCAGAGCTGGTCTGCTGCCAACAAATCCTTTCAGTTTTTGCTAATCTGGGAATGTTTTATTTTCTCTTTAATTTTCAAAGGATACTTTTTCCTGGATGTAGAATTCTTGGTTGACACACTCTTCCTTTCATTACTTTCAGTATGTTGTCCCAATGCCTTCTGTCCTCCATGGCTTCTGATAAGAAATCAGTTGTTAAACTTTTTGAGGATACTTGTATGTGATGAGTTGCTTCTTGTTCTTTGAAGATTCTTTTTTTTAAATGTTTTTTAAAAAATATTTATTTATTTATTTTGGCTGCACTGGGTCTTAGTTGCAGCACGTGGGGTCTTAGTTGCAGCATGTGGGATCTTCATTGCAGCATGTGGGACCTTTAGTTGCAGCATGTGGGCTCTTGGTTGCGGCATGTGGACTTCATAGTTGCAGCATGCATGTGGGATCTAGTTCCTCAACCAGTGATAGAACTGGGCCCCCTGCACTGGGAACACAGAGTCTTACCCACCGGACCACCAGGGAAGTCCCTCAAGATTCTTTATCTTTTACTTTTGACAGCTTAATTATGATGCGTCTAGGTGGTGATCTCTGAGTTTGTTGAGTTTCTTGCATGTGTAGATTGATCTTTTTCATGAAATATGAGTTTTCAGCCATTATTTCTTCCAATATTCTTTCTACCCCTTTCTCTCCCTTCTTCTAGGACTCTCATTGTGTGTATATTGGTAATCTTGATAGTGCCCCACTTGAGGCTGTTCATTTTCTTTCATTCGTTTTTTCTTTTATGTTCCTCAGACAAGGTCATCTCAGTTGACCTATCTTCAAGTTCACTGATTCTTTCTTCTGCCTGCTCAAATATGCTATTGAGCCTTTGTAGTGAATTTTTCATTTGTTATTGTACTTTTCAACTCCATAATTTAAAAACTAATTTTCATCTCTTTGTTGAGACTTAATTCTCATTGCTTTGGTTCTTTACACATGATTTCCTTCAGGTTTTTGAACATATTTAAAATAGCTGATTTAAAATCTTTGGCTAATAAGTCCAATGCTTGGGCTTCCTCAGTGACAGTTTCTATTATCTGCCTTTTTTCCCATGTGTGGGCCATACTTTCTTGTTTGTTTGCATGCCTCATAATTTTTGGTTGAAAACTAGACATTTAATATATGGCAACCCTGGAAATCAGATTCTCCCTTTTCCCTCAGGGTTTGTTATTGTTGTTGCTTTTTGTTTACTGACTTTCCTGAACTTATCCTGTAAAGTTTATATTCTTTGTTAGGTGTAGCCACTGAAATCTCTGCTTAATTAGCTTAGTGGTAAGCTAATGATTGGACAGATTTCCTTAACAGCCTAGAATGAGTAAGTCTCCTGTTCTTTGCTAAGTGGCCCTATGTTCAGATTAGGGCTTACTTTCAAAACTCAGGCAGTTTCCTTAGCTCTTACTTCCTTTGTGCACAGAGCCTCAATATTCAGTCATAAGTGGGAGTGTAGGACCTTCTCAGGTCTTTCCTGAATGCACGGCCCTGTGTGTACACAGTTATATGCATATGTGTAACCTTTTAGATCCCCAGAAATATATCATTTTTCCTGGACATCTCATTCTCCAGCTTTGATTAGCTTCTTGGTCCAAATTTTTCATTGCCCCATGCAGGTACAGTGTTTAACAATTGCTGCTGATTGTTTTTGACAAATGCCCCCAGGAAAAGGCTGTTCATACTGGGTTATCTCTAAGTCAGGTCAAATAAGGACAAGCCTTATGAGTAGTATTTTCTAAAGAACTTTCAGATAGGCCAAAAAATGACAATTCTCTGCAGATGGGGCTTTTAAAGAGTACCAACCCTGTTTTGACCCTTCCTATGGCTGCTGAGTTGGTGGCTTTCATTGTATTGCTATCTGTTGGTTTTCAAGGCTACCCTGGAGCTGAGGAGAGGGGGATGGGTCTAGGGTATGCTTAAATACCACATACAGTTTTTTTTTTTTAATGTGTTATTTATTTATTTATTTATTTATTTATTTATGGCTGTGTTGGGTCTTCGTTTCTGTGCAAGGGCTTTCTCTAGTTGTGGCAAACGGGGGCTACTCTTCATCGCGGTGCACGGGCCTCTCACTATCGCGGCCTCTCTTGTTGTGGAGCACAAGCTCCAGACGCGCAGGCTCAGTAATTGTGGCTCACGGGCCCAGTTGCTCCACGGCATGTGGGATATTCCCAGACCAGGGCTCGAACCCGTGTCCCCTGCATTAGCAGGCAGATTCTCAACCACTGCGCCACCAGGGAAGCCCCAGTTTTGTTTTTTTTGTTTTTTTTTTTTACCAAAATTCAGCTATTTTTCTTGAATAAGAAAGAAGAAATGTTCCCTGGATTGTTGCAGGTCTTTGGTTAATTTCCAAAATACTGAAGAAGTTTATTTTGAGTTTTTGCCAATGTTCTCATTGCATTACTGGAGGAGAAGATTTTTGGAAGTCCTTACTCTTCCTTTTCCGATGATATCACTCAGTTATTGGGTCGGCCAAAAAGTTAGTTCAGGTTTTTCTGTAACGTCTTATGGAAAAACCTGAACAAAGCTTTTGGCCAACCCAGTATTTTTTTAAGGCAATATGAATAATAATGTTTTTATTCATGTAGTTATGCATTTCTGGTGCTCCCCATTCCTTTATGTAGATTCATATTTCCATCTGTTATCATTTTATTTCTGCCCAAAGGATTTTTTAAAAAAAATTTTTGGCTGCGTTGGATCTTTGCTTTGCACGGGCTTTCTCTAGTTGTGGCGAGCGGGGGCTGCTCTTCGTTGCGGTGCATGTGCTTCTCACTGCGGTGGCTTCTTTTGTTGCAGAGCACGGGCTCTAGGCACGCGGGCTTCAGTAGTTGTGGCATGCAGGCTCAGTAGTTGTGGCTCACAGGCTCTAGAGCGCAGGCTCAGTAGTTGTGGTGCACAGGCTTAGTTGCTCCGTGGCATGTGGGATCTTCCCGGACCAGGGATTGAACCCATGTCCCCTGCATTGGCAGGCGGATTCTTAACCACTGCGCCACCAGGGAAGTCCCCAAAGGACTTCTAATATTTCCTGTGGTGCAGGTATGTAGGTGATGAATTCTTTCAGTTCTTATATGATTGATAAGGTCTTTAAGTCATCTCTGCATCTATGTTTATGAGGCATATTTGTTGAGAGTTTTCTTATATTTGTCTGGTGTTGTTATCAGTGCAGTCATGGCCTCATAAATTGACTTAGTGTTCCCTTCTCTTTTGTTTTCTGAAACTGATTGTGAGTAATTAGTATTATCTCTTCCTTGTATGTTGATAGAATTCAGTAATGAAACCATTTGGACTTGGAGTTTTCTTTGTTGCAACAATGCAATGTCTTTAGTATATAGACAGCTAGTATATACAGAGCTAGTCAAGTTATCATTTTCTTCGTGAATAGATAGATATTCCTTTGTTATCCCTTTAGTGTCTGTTGGGTCTATAGTGATATTACCTCTTTCATTCCTGATATTGGTAGTACTTGTCTTCTTTTTTTCTTGATCAGTCTAGGTAGAGATTTATCAGTTAGATATTTTTAAAGAATCAGCTTTTACTTTTATGATTTTTCTGTATTTTTCTGTTTTCAATTTCTTTGGTTTCTGCTCTTTATTATTTTCTTTCTTAAGGTTACTTTGAGTTTAATTTGTTCATTTAGTCTTAAGGTAGAAGCCTGCTTTATTGATTTGAGACTTTTCTAATGGAAGCATTTTAATGCTATAAGTTTTTGTCTGAGCAGGTTTTTTAGCAGCATCCTAGAGTTTTTTTTTCTTCTTTTTTAAAAAACTATTTATTTATATATTTTTGGCTGCATTGGGTCTTCATTGCTGTGCACGGGCTTTCTCTAGTTGCGGCGAGTGGGGGCTACTCTTCGTTGTGGTGCGCGGGCTTCTCACTGCGGTGGCTTCTCTTGTTGCGGAGCACGGGCTCTAGGCACGCGGGCTTCAGTAGTGGTGGCATGCGGGCTCAGTAGTTGTGGCTCATGGGCTCTACAGCACAAGTTCAGTAGCTGTGGCGCATGGGCTTAGCTGCTCCGCAGCATGTGGGATCTTCCCGGACCAGGGCTCGAACCCGTGTCCCCTGCATTGGCAGGCAGATTCATAACCACTGCGCCACCAGGGAAGTCCATCCTGGAGTTTTGATATATTGTATTTTCATTTTCATTCCATTCAAGTTATTTTCTAATTTCCCTTTGACTCATGACTTATTTATATGTGTATTATTTAATTTATAGTTATTTGGGGATTTTCCATGTGTCTTTATGTTATTAATTTCTAATTTAATTTAATTATGGTTGTAGAGCATACTTTGTATGACTTCTTTTAAGGTTTATATAATCTGTCTTGGTGAATGGCCCTGTATATGCACTTGGTAAGAACGTATGTTCTCTTTTTGTTGGGTGGGGTGTTGTATCATTGTCATTTAAGTCAAGTTTGTTGATAATGTTCAGGTCTTCTGTATTCTTGATGATTTTCTGGCTTCTTGTTCTATGAGTTACTCATAGAAGAATTTAACGTATTTAAGTATAATTGTAGGATGGTCTATTTCTCCTTTAATTCAATCAGTTTTTGCTTCATGCACTTCGAAACTCTTGTTAGGTGCATACACATTTATGATTGTTATATCTTCTTGGTAAATTGGCCGGTTTTTTTTAATTAATTAATTAATTAATTAATTATTTATTTATTTATTTATTTATTTATTTATGGCTGTGTTGGGTCTTTGTTGCAGTGCATGGGCTTTCTCTAGTTGCTGCGAGTGGGGGCTACTCTTTGTTGTGGTGCTCAGGCTTCTCATTGCAGCGGCTTCTCTTGTTGCGGAGCACGGGCTCTAGGCACACGGGCTTCAGTAGTTGTGGCGCACAGGCTTAGCTGCTCTGCGGCATGTGGGATCTTCCTGGCCTGGGGCTTGAACCCGTGTCCCCTGCAATGGCAGGCAGATTCTTAACCCCTGCACCACCAGGGAAGCCCTAAATTGGGTGTTTTTTCATTATTTAATGTTCTTTTAAAATGTTATTGCTGATTTATTAACTCTTTGTTCCAAATAAGCACTATCCCACAGATGAGAGTTTAAGTAATAACTGTTCAATACTTCTGTTGCTTTTGTTTTGAGTTTTCCAGATCTCCGTTCAGTTGTTGTGTTCTAAATTGTAGATGGTCCCAACAAGCTTCAATGCTCAGGATTGGCGTTGGAATCCGGACATGGGGATATATGAGGATTAGGTATGTGCCTAAAAGCCATACCTAAAGAGGACTCTGAAAGTGGGAGTTTGAGTAGCAAGGATTCAGCTTGTGAATTATCTGCTTTGTATCTTAAATGTATAATTCCTTAATCTTTTATTAAAATCAAATATGGGGAGCTTCAACAGTTGTGTAAACATAATGGTAAATGAGTACACATGTACTTCCCATGTAAATTTGTAGCCAACGTTTTGCTGTATTCACATTTTTTCTCTCTTTTGTATGTGTGTATATGTATGTTTTGTATATATACAGGCACACTCTCCATTTTAACAGCTGAACCAATGAAAGTTGTAGGCATCGTAACACTTATAAAAATTTCAGCATGCCTCTACTTTATGAATAAGGCTATTTTGCTGTGTCATTACAATACTTTTTCATACCTAGGAAAATTTTATATATATATTTTTAAATTGTACATTTTACTTATTTATTTATTAAAAAAATATTTTCTTTCTTTATTTATTTTGGCTGCGTTGGATCTTTGTTGCTGCACGCAGGCTTTCTCTACTTGGCGAATGGGGGCTACTCTTCGTTCTGGTGCTCAGGCTTCTCATTGTGGTGGCTTCTCTTGTTCCGGAGCGCGGGCTCTAGGCATGTGGGCTCAGTAGTTGTGGCTCGTGGGCTCTAGAGCGCAGGCTCAGTAGTTGTGGCGCGTGGGCTTAGTTGCTCCGTGGCATGTGGGATCTTCCCGGACCAGGGCTCGAACCCATGTCTCCTGCATTGGCAGGTGGATTCTTAACCACTGCGCCACCAGGGGATTCCCCTAGGAAAATTTTAAAGTAATTTCTTAATGACATCTATTATCTATTCTTATTTAGATTTATCTAGTTGTCCCAGATTATCTTTTATAACTTTTTTCCATACCAGGTTCCAACCAAAGTTCATATTTTGTCTCATTTGGTGTAGACCAGTGTTTCTCAACTGGGGACAGTTTTGCCCTCCAGGGGATGTTTGGCAATGTCTGAAAATGTTTTAACTTTTTCCTTTAGTCTTTGTATTTGCTATAAATGAGAAGTTAGGTTTAGAAGTTTAATTAGAGTCAAGTTAAACATTTTGGGTAAGAACACTTCATCTTTGTCTTGTTTACTTCATATTGCAGCACATCAGGGGGCTAAGTTTGGTCACTTGGTTAAAGTAATGAATGTCAGGTATCTACAGTGTAATTTCTCCTTAGCAGTTCACAATATTTTGGGGTGATCCTCTGACACCCTACGTATCCTGTTACCCATGATGCTTTAGTATATTTATTGATAATCCTTACCTGAATCAGTTATGGGGTTCTAAAGAATGATTCTTTTAAATATGTCATTCTTTTCTTTGTTTATTACCAGCATTTGTCAGTAAGAAAGAGCCTTTCTTCTCTTATTTTTCCCTTTTATTTATTTAAAAAAACTTTTATTTATTTAATTTTATTTATTTTTGGCTGCATTGGGTCTTCGTTGCTGCACGCGGGCTTTCTCTAGTTGTGGTGAGCGGGGGCTACTCTTCGTTGCGGTGCACGGGCTTCTCGTTGGGTGGCTTCTCCTGTTGCAGAGTATGGGCTCTAGGCACGCGGGCTTCAGTAGTTGTGGCACGCGGGCTCAGTAGTTGTGGCTCGTGGGCTCTAGGGCGCAGACTCAGTAGCTGTGGTGCATGGGCTTAGTTGCTCCGCAGCATGTGGGATCTTCCTGGACCAGGGCTCAAACCCGCGTCCCCTGCATTAGCGGGCAGATTCTTAACCACTGTGCCACCAGGGAAGCCCTATTTTTCCCTTTTAGTATTAGTAGTGATTTACGAATTTTTATTTATTCAGTATTTTAAAGTCCATTTCAGTCATTATTTTTGATGCTGCAAAATTGATGCAGACATCTCCTTCAAACTGACTCCTTTGTGCCTTTGAAGTGATCTCATTAATATTAGTCTTTTGAGCACTTTCTTGCTTTCTTGGCACAACCAGATGTTCCAGCCTTGCTTTGAATTTTCCCAGCTCTAATTTTAGAAATAGCCGTTTCTCTGAATAGCCCTAGGACCTTTTCAGTGGGGAAAGGTGTTTAAAACTAAGATCTGGGAGCTAGGTATGCTCAGTGCTACTGGGTTGTTGTTCTTTCTAAGCCCTTTTAGTCAACAGAGCTATAAAATACTTTTTATCATTAGATTACAAGTTCCTATTGCTATTTCTAATTCAAAAAAATCTGTTTTCCTGTCTTTTTATTTTATATTTTATATTTAATTTTTTCTTCCCTTTCATAAAAAAATCTTGGTTTCTATTGATGTTAATGTAGTTCCTTACTTGCTTTATCCTACAGTAAACATCAAATGTTTTAGAATTATAGTAATTAGTATTGTACATGAATTCTTAGTATTTTAACATACAGAGTAAAGTTTAAGATATCTTTGTAGTATGTTTTTTCTCCCTTAGAATTTATCCCACTAAAGATGTATAGTCAGAGTATCATGTTCAAAATTAACTTGAAATCATTATTTTTTAATTTGTATAGTAATTTTTTTTTTAACCATATAGTACTGCATCTCAGTCATACTTTTTTTTTTTTTTTTTTTAACTTTTGGGTTTATTTATTTATTTATTTGTGGCAGTGTTGGGTCTTCGTCTCTGTGCGAGGGCTTTCTCCAGCTGCAGCAAGTGGGGGCCACTCTTCATCGCGGTGCGCGGGCCTCTCACTATCGCGGCCTCTCCCGTTGCGGAGCACAGGCTCCAGACGCGCAGGCTCAGCAATTGTGGCTCACGGGCCTAGTTGCTCCGCGGCACGTGGGATCCTCCCAGACCAGGACTCCAACCCGCGTCTCCCGCACCAGCAGGCAGACTCTCAACCACTGCGCCACCAGGGAAGCCCTGTATAGTAATTTTAACACTTGGTATACAGTTAGGTTGATTTGTTTCTTTTAATTAATTATTTGTTTACTTTTGTGTGTGTTGGGTCTTTGTTGCTGCGCGCGGGCTTTCTCTGGTTGCAGCAAGAGGGGGGGCTACTCTTCAATGCGGTGCACGGGCTTCTCACCGCGGTGACTTCTCTTTGTTGTGGAGCACGGGCTCTAGGCGCACGGGCTTCAGTAGTTGTGGCTCGCAGGCTCTAGAGCGCAGGCTCAGTAGTTGTGGTGCACAGGCTTAGTTGCTCCACGGCATGTGGGATCTTCCTGGACCAGGGATCGCACCCGTGTCCCTTGCATTGGCAGGCGGATTCTTAACCATTGCGCCACCAGGGAAGTCCCACGTATGTATTTTAGTATCAACTCATCTAGCATGAGAAAAAGTTTTGAAAAAATTATTTTCACTGGAATCATGTTAAATGTAGGTGTTAACTTTAGAAGGATTGACATTTTTATAATGTCGAAGTCCAAGTACAAGAGATGTCTTCATTTTGTTCAAGTCTACTTTTGCATCTTTCAGGGGTTTTAAAAAAGTTTTCCTGAGTTGTTGCATTCCGAGTATTATATCTTTTATGTTTCTATGATATTTATTTATTTATTTTTGGCTGTGTTGGGTCTTTGTTTCTGTGCAAGGGCTTTCTCTAGTTGCGGTGAGCGGGGGCCACTCTTCATCGCGGTGCGTGGGCCTCTCACTGTCGCGGCCTCTTTTGTTGTGGAGCACAGGCTCCAGACACGCAGGCTCAGTAGTTGTGGCTCATGGGCCTAGTTACTCCGCGGCATGTGGGATCTTCCCAGACCAGGGCTCGAACCCGTGTCCCCTGCATTAGCAGGCAGATTCTCAACCACTGCGCCACCAGGGAAGTCCCTATGTTTCTATTATAAACAGGACCTTTTCATCCATTGCATCTTCTCGCTGGGTAGTTTATGTATATAAGAAGGCCTACATTTTATATCCTGTTACTATGTTAATTTCTTTTATCATTTCATTTTAGCACTGATTTTCTTGTATTTTCCAGTCATACCATCATATCATTTGCATTTAGAGATGGTTTTCTTCCTTTCTGTTTCTAATTGTTTTGTTCTGTCTGCTTGTGCTGGCTAGTACTTTCAACACAGTGTTAGATAGTAGTGGAAATTGTGGGCATCCTTGATTTGTGTGTGCTTCCCTCCCCCAAACTGCCCATAAATTGAGAGAAGAAAAGGCCCCTGCATTCCAAAGAATGTAATGCTGGATAAAGCCATTCCCCACCTCCCTACCCCCCAGTAGAATGAACCATCTGAAAGTTTAATGTATTACTTAAAAGGTACAGTGTGCTGGTGTTAGGTGACCATATTCTTAGTCCCAATTTTATGTAATGTTGCCCTTTTTAATAAAGTTGTTTTGTGTGTGTGATTTAATTGTATGTTTTTGTAACATTTCTAATAAGGCTCATCCATTAAAAAAGTCTTTGAAACATTATGTTGCAGTTAGGCTTTCCTGTTGCCTGTTTGTATGCTCAGACCATTGGTAAGTAGACTTATACTCTGAGAAACAGGGCCAGGAAGTCGATATGAGGTCATTATGTTGATTTTTTTCCCCCCTCAATAAAGGTAGCTCAAACAACATTAGAAATTATTATATATGCCTTTAAAATTATGCTCTAGTTGCTTAAGTTTTATAAACTTTAGGGTAGAAGTATAATCAAAGTTCTCATTTCTATTTATTATAAAATTGTAGCATTAAAAAATGATGTATCTAAGTTACTTAAGTAGGTATGCATACATGTGATCTTTAGTGCCTAATGTGGTATAGATGCTGAGTACTTTGTAAGTTGAAGCTGACAGGCCAGAAAACTGCATTACCTCTTTCCTTATACGGTTCTTCTTCGGTGAGCCTATCTCCAAAGAAATGAATTAGGTGGTAAATTGGATGGAGTTGGGGAGCTGGTGCTGCTTGGTTAGTTTTTCCTTTGTCCTACCAGAGACATTCCATTGGTCATAATGAAGCCCGTGAAAGATGGATGAGTGATACTAGAAAAACAGCTCAACACATGCTTTATTTTGAGTGAACCTTCATAATTGATTTGGTTTGTACAAGAAAACACACTTCTCAGCTCTGGTAAGACATGGAGTGCTATAATGGAAAGAGAGCTCTGGCCTTTGAATCTAGTCATCTGGGTTCTGGTCTTGGCTCTTTTTGACCTTGAGCAAGTCATTTATCCTCGTTAGGTCTTCTGTCAAATAGTAAGGTTGCTCATACCATCTAAGGTCTCTTCCACCTCTAAATTCTCAGACAGTAGAGCAGATATGGGTTTGGTATTGACTGTTGGCATGTTACTGCTCGTATTTTAGGCATTTTAAGCCCCATATCCCTGTTTTTATTTTGGCAGTTAGTGCCTTAGGGAATATATGTGTGCATATGTGTATATATAGTGTATTCTAAATTTACGTGAGAATAAAATATTTTACAACTATCCTTTTAGGCTAGCACAATCTGTTACAGAAGGGTTCTGTAGGATCTATTCTTAACTCTTGAAGTGACAGAAAAATTTCCCTTTCATTTTCACGATGTTAAGACTCTAATCAATCTAAAATAGGTGCATTATCCCAGTCCTATACTGTGTTTCTTTAAAGTCTTCAGAATTCTTCTGAACAACATTTTTCCCTTTGATTGTGATCTTTTTAAATATTCAGTTTTTTTTCCCTGAATGTTGTGTTAGGAAAACTCTTGGAGTTTTCAGTTTGTTAAAGCTATTATTTCTTGAGTCATATCTCGATATCTACAGTACCTGTGCATTAATGGCCTCTCCTTCCTTCATTTGAAGAGTCCCAATATTAGATCAGTTTTCAGAAGAGGAACCAAAAGCAGGAAAACAATTACAAACATACTTCACTTTGGAGATCATTGTTTTTTACCAATAAAATGTCAAAATGAGTTGCAAAATGCATTCAGTTGTGGAGTAAAAATATTTAAGATTGTGTTTCTTATCGATATTTAGCTCTGAGAAGCAAATCTTTCTTGGGGTTTTTACATGTTAGATCTATTTATTTGTCACATCTTTGGGAAGAAATGTTGAAAGGTTACAAGGAAAGAGAAGATAAGGAGTAGATGAATGTGATCAAGAGGCTTCTGAGAGGGTGAGTTTTTGGCAAAGTTTTGAAAGTAAATGTGTATTGATAGGGAAAAAAGGGTGTTTTCTGAAATAACTTAGATTTTTTAAAAAAAATTAATTGCTTTATTAATCTTTTGTTTCTTGTATGTTAAACCATGGAATTAAACTTAGTATGGTTGGATGCCTATAATTTAAAGATTTAGAAACAAATTTGGGGAATAAGAACTGTTTCCTGTCTTTCTTTTTTTGGCCACACCACATGGCGTGTGGGATCTTAGTTCCTAGACCAGGGTTCAAACCCACGCCCCCTGCATTGGAAGGGTGGCATCGTAACCACTGGACCACCAGGGAAGTCCCTGTTTCCTGTCTTTAAATTTATTGTTAGAGCATAGTAGTTAGTTCCAGATAGTATGATTGATACTGAACATCTCTCTCTTGGTATCAGGAGTCAGAAGATGTGTGAAACGGATAAATCCGAAAGTGTCAGAGCATAAAATGTAATCCAATTGAGTATATACATTTTATGACTTATTTCATAATAATTGAAAATGATTGAGTTGGTGCAGACATAGCTACTTACCTGCTAGGCCGATTTCTGTGTTATAAGTATTTTAGAAATACAGGTTTGTGATATCAGCTAAAATCAAAGCACAGATTTGGTGAGCAAATTCCTAAAAAATGTACACTGATAAATTCATAGGAAGTACATGATAATCATAGAACAGTTCTTTTTTAAGTCAAGGAAGGTACTTTGTTTTATGGTCTCAGAATGTCAGGTTCTGTTCAGAAATCATGGAAAGAAAAAAGACTTAGTCTGTGTATTTTTGCAAAAATGTTTGAAGATTTAAAAATTCATATATACTTCCAAAGTTATTTTTATTTAACAAGCACTTATTTGTAGTTTTGTTATATATCTATCATTATTGTAAGTGCTATACAGTGTTAATTTATTAAATCCTCATAACAACCTTAAATGTTTTCATGAATATAAATATTTCAGGATTATAGTTTAAATGCTTTTGCTAAATTTTCATTTTCTTCCCCAGGTAGTTTATTTAACAAAAGTAACTTAGACAATAAACCACATTTAGTTTAACATGAAACTTTTAACCTCATATTTTGTAGTGAAAATTCTGTACTGCTCAGTGGTTTCACTAAAATAATATTTTATGTTGCAAAGATTTAAGTATTTTTTAAAAATATTTATTTATTTATTTGGTTGTGCTGGGTTTTAGCTGCGGCACATGGGCTCCTTAGTTGTGGCATGCATGTGGGATCTAGTTCCCTGACCAGGGCTTGAACCCGGGCTCCCTGCATTGGGAGCACGGAGTCCTATCCAATGTGCCGCCAGGGAAGTCCCAAGACTTAAGTATTCTTATAGTGGACATTTGATAGGCAGATATTCTCCATTACATATGTTTGTGATATAGGGAAAGCAGAGACCTAGGCGGAAGTAAAAGTAAGCTTTACTTACATGTCACAAGCATTCATTTTGTCTTATTTACTTTTACAGAAAGTAATTACTTTGGAACTGTTGGCAGCATACAGATTTGAAAATGCATTTAGAGTAATGATTATCCCTAAGCAGCATAATGTATCATCTGTACTTTTTTTTTTTTTTTTAATTTATTTATTTAGTTTTGGCTGCGTTGGGTCTTCATTGCTGCGTGTGGGCTTTCTCTAGTTGTGGCGAGCGGGGGCTACTCTTCGTTGTGGTGCACGGGCTTCTCATTGCGGTGGCTTCTCTTGTTGCGGAGCACGGGCTCTAGGCGCACGGGCTTCAGTAGTTGTGGCACGCGGGCTCAGTAGTTGTGACTCACGGGCTCTAGAGCGCAGGCTCAGCAGTTGTGGCGCACAGGCTTAGTTGCTCCGCAGCACTTGGGATCTTCCCGGACCAGGGCTCGAACCCGTGTCCCCTGCATTGGCAGGCGGATTCTTAAGCACTGTGCCACCAGGAAAGTCCCATCTATACTTTTTATTTGACTTTATTCTTATGCCTTCTGCAGATGGGGGGAGATAAAATAAAGCTGTCATATTTGTAAGGAAGGTGCTTTTACTTTTTCCAAAGTATTTTCTGCCTTCACTGTGAGCTAGTTTTTCTGTTGGGTTCTTCTCTTTGAGGGCCTTTCAGTTTCCTTTGCTTAAGTACCGCGATCGTGGAGGTTTTGTTGTTGTCTTTGCCTTTGCGTTGCGATTCTTCCACAATGGCAGAATTATATCAACTTTCTCTCTCGTACATTTAATACATATGACATTAGACAATTCTCTGGAACTATTCAAGTAGACATGAAATTTTATTCAAATAGGTATTTATTTGAGTATTGAATTAGATACCTATTCAAATAGGTATACACTTGTGATGTCTTATCTTCCACTCCCTACTCAGTAAACTAATAGTGAATGTTGTCTTTAAACTGTTTCTGACTCATCTAAAGGTTAATGTAGCAGAAAATAAAATTTACCTTTAATTTTACCTTGGTGGTGGAATCAGTAGGGGGTGGAATATGATTATCTGACATATTCTGAACACCTTTGGGTGTTCTGAAGGTGAGGGGATGAGACCTGATGTGCTGCCTTGAAATAAGGTGGCCAGATTGGGTGAAGAGAGCATGGTTTACTCCAAGTGTCAAACCAGATACACTTTGCAGCATGAATTGGTCCCGTCATCTTGAAATATAGCCTGGTATAGGATGTAGAGATTGCCTAGGGGCTAGAGTTATTTTGTTTTATTTCTGTTATGAGTAACCCAAATTTCATCTGGCCCTGGGCCAGTGAGGGAGTGGTTGATTTCAGGGATTCTTTAGAACCATTTTGAGAGTAATTTCTTTTAAATTAGTATTCTTCCTGCAATTAAATATAGAACATTGAATTTTGACATACACCCTCTCCCTCCTACCCACTCTGTCATTTATTTCACACCCACTCTTACCCAACACTCCATGGAGCTTCAGTTTTCTTTTTACCTGTTCTTCCATCTGTTTAACAATTTCTTATCTATGGCTCTGTGTAAGATAAGAATGTCTCTGTATGTCAGTATGAGATCAGTGATCATATGCCAGGTAAGTATCTGGGTGCAAAGAAGCTGCCTCAGACTCGTTATAGCACTACTTCTACATTCTCTAAGGAGCCATGCTGCCTCTTAGAGCAAAAAAGGAGTGGACTCTTACCCTCTTTTTTCTTCTCCTCTTGGATTAAAACTAGAGTAGGGTGTTGTAGTTCTTCTCCTTGCGTTTGGGCACTTCTCCTTTGGCCCAGTATCAAGGATCGCCTGTTCCAATCCTGGTCCCTCCAAAGAGTAAAGCACTACCTCTCTCCCTCATCCCTTTCTAAATTAGCTCCTATATTTGAGTTTCAGAGAAAGATATTCACAGTTCTTAGACTCATGTCCAGAACAGGGTGCGAGAGGAAGCTTTTCTATGATCAGGTTTCCTTGTGGATCTGGTGGTTTGGCTGTTATTCCTTTGGATACCACAAAGTAGTCTTTTCCCTCTTTGAGATTTCTCAGTTCCTGCTTTCCGGCTTCATATGTTCAAGGGTCCTGAGATTCAAGGACCCTTGAACATATGCCATTTGGTTTCTCCTAGTGTCTCACCTCTCTTTTATGCTATCCTTTGACTCTTTTTAAATTCTGCCACTGCTGTCTGATGGAACACTTACTAGGATTTTTCTCGGTAATTTAAAAAATTCTCCTTTGGAGAAGGCAGACTGAATGGAAAAGAGCTACTAACTTGTCACTGGAAGATTTGGGTAGAGCCACCTAATGTCTCCATTTGCTCTTGTAGATCTAAAATAAAATAGGTTAGGGGAATTCAGAACGCAAGAGTTAGCTAGTGGGCCAACTTCCAACTATAATTTTGATGAAAGAACCAAAGAAGAATGACCAGATAGCTATTAAAACATCTTTTATAAATTTTGGTTTTGATGTCAGCCTTTTATTTTTCTTCTCAGTCGCTTTAGGTCGTAACCAGCCTTTGAAAAAGGAGAAACCCAAATGGAAAAGCGATTATCCCATGACAGATGGACAACTGCGCAGCAAGAGAGATGAATTTTGGGATACTGCACCAGCTTTTGAAGGCCGTAAAGAGATTTGGGATGCCTTGAAGGCTGCAGCACATGCTTTTGAAAGCAACGATCATGAACTGGCGCAGGCAATCATTGATGGTGCGAACATAACGTTACCACATGGTAGGTTTGGTTGTTGTCAAGGACAGAGCGGGACATCATCAGCTCCTTTCTAATGGCAAGAAACCAAATGGGAAGAGTTCATTTTCCTGCTATGCATTATTCTATTTTTTTTTTTTTTTTAATGTAGCAAAGAGGAACATTCCTCTTTACTTCTTGTATATCTTTTAGCTGGAGATAGGTTTACTCTGTGTGTGTGTGTGTGTTTGTGTGTGTGTGTGTGTGTGTGTGTGTATTTTTTAATATCAAGAAAGAGAACACTTGATAAACCTCTATTTTCTAACCTCCGTCTAATCTAGTTCTCCATCAAGGCCTCCCCCTGCCCCAGTCTTATAGAGCTTCTAGTACACTGGTTTCCTGCTAGCACTAGAGAAGTAGTCTCAAATTTAGATCTCAGAAGCCATGGAGACTCAGTGGACACACCTTTAGTCATTATCCTTTCTCATTAAGCCTGTTTTTAACATAATGAGCAAACCTAAACTTTGAAGTGAGTCTCACATATTCTTAAGGACAGTTTTCTATGACTGTATCCCTGAGCTTTATTAGAAACCTCTCTCCTTTGCTTAGGAATGTGACTCTAAGGACCACCATAAGTTTTGAATGTTTCCAGGGACACATGTATGCTGGACGCATGCATATCCTCATGTTTAGTCTCCTTGATTAGAAACAGAAAAGTTTCATGCTATACTAAGACTTAGATGTTAATTTTACAGTATATTCTTCTGTTGATTACTATATTTATAAATTGACTTTTCAGTTTTTCAAGTTAATATTTTTCTAAGTTGTCTCTTTAGGCCCGATATAATCCTGTATTTCGTTGCATAGTTTACTATTTATTATTATACTTTCATTGTTTTGTTTGCAGTATCTTCCTTTTTTTTTCTTTTCTTCTTTCCTTTCTTTTCCCCCCCACGGGAATTTTTAGTAAAAGGCGAAAGATTCATATGATCTGAAGAGAAACATGAGTATCGATCAGTATCTTACTTTGTCTACAGTTTCAGAGGAACAGTGCTTTTCACTGTTTAATCATCTGCTTTGACTCTTTGTCAAATAAAAGATATTTAACTTAGTATCCTTCCCAGTTTTCCAAATCTCCATTAGTTTTCTGAATTAATTGTGCTTCCAAGAAACTTTTAAAAATATATATTCCATAGCTGTCCTGTTCTTTATTAATAAAACCTTATTAGGATGGGCTTGGGTTAATAACATTGAGCACCCACTATATATAGATCACTTTTTCTACGGAGGTGTAAAAATGATCCGTCCTACATTTGAAAAATGTATAATAGAATGCAGTTTTAGTATGACTCTTTAGTCCCATTTTCATGGATAGTCTCTGAATTCTTTACCTCTTACGTGACTGGAGAGGACATCACCTTGTTCCATTACCTTTCTTAGTTCTATAATTTGTCTTCAAATACTACCTGTATATAATATAAAGGGAAGGGCCTTCCTTTACAGTTAGTTTTATCATCCGTCTCTTTTTACTGCTTACATCCTATATTTTAAAAGCAGAATAGATTGGTATCTGTACAGGCCCGCGAGTGGGATGGGGGTGGCGTTTATCTGCGATTGTCTTTATTTAGGAACCCAAGGCCCAGAACCTTGGAACTTTGACTTCCTTACTTTGTACCTGTCATAGTTACCTATGGGAAAATCGAATTTTGTTCTGTACATTATGGCCTTGTTTACAAGTTCATGGAGGCATAACAGCTCTGTTACATTTAAGGTAGGGACCTACACATATCCTATTAGAAATGGGCTCAGATCTCTAAAAACTCAAGTCCCTCATTTCTGCTTATCTGTGTGAACAGCAAAGTAATGATCCTGGCAGCCCCACCAACCAACAGACTGGGGAGAATTATTCTTGGAAATTTGAGAACATTGGATGAGCCTCTACTTGTCCCCTCTATGTTTAAGGAATATTTTCTGCTTTAGCATGAAAGAATCAAATTGACTTTCCTCAAGCTTTCCTCTTTGAAAGCTCTGTAATAACTTTATGTGTATTAATATTATTGTCATTGGTACCCTTGATTGATTTCCCTTGTTCATACCTGAAACTTATCAATAATGTTTCTTGGGTGGACTTTTGAATTATATTTCGTCAGGTACTCTAACTCACCATCAGTTTATAACTTAGCTATTTAGTTACATGTTTTTACCTAGACCTCAGTGGTATTGGTGAAATCCCTTCCATCTTTTAGGTGTAATTACGTAATTGAAATTTTACTTTGGACACATTTTGTTGTGTTAAACCCTAAACATCCCAAAGTACTTCATATTTTGAGTTTAAAATATTGCATAGGCTTTAGCTCTTGTTTAGCTCAGGCATTGGTATCAGATCTAGCCTTACTTCTTGCCTCTACTGTATTACTTACAGCTATGTGCCTTTGGGCAAATTGCTTCTTTTCTGTAAGCTTCAGTTCTCTCATCTGTAAAATATGGATTGTAAGTACCTACCTTGTAGGGTGGTTGTATTAATTAAATGTGATTATAAGACATGTAAATTGCTTACCATAGTCCAGAAAATACTTAGTAAATAGTAGTGCTGGTGATTGTATCTTTTTTTTAAAATTTTATATATTTTTTTATACAGCAGGTTCTCATTAGTTATCCATTTTATACATATTAGTGTATACATGTCAATCCTAATCTCCCAATTCATCCCACCACCACCATCGCCCACCTGCCACTTTCCTCCCTTGGTGTCCATACGTCTGTTCTCTACATCTGTGTCTCAGTTTCTGCCCTGTAAACCGGTTCATCTGTACCATTTTTCTAGGTTCCACATATATGCATTAATATACGATATTTGTTTTTCTCTTTCTGACTTATTTCACTCTGTATGACAGTCTCTAGATCCATCCATGTCTCTACAAATGACCCAATTTCGTTCCTTTTTATGGCTGAGTAATATTCCATTGTATACATGTACCACATCTTCTTTATCCATTCGTCTGTCGATGGGCATTTAGGTTGCTTCCGTGACCTGGCTATGGTAAATAGTGCTGCAGTGAACATTGGGGTGCATGTGTCTTTTTGAATTATGGTTTTCTCTGGGTATAGGCCCAGTAGTGGGATTGCTGGGTCATATGGTAATTCTGTTTTTAGTTTTTTAAGGAACCTCCATACTGTTCTCCATAGTGGCTGTATCAATTTACATTCCCACCAACAGTGCAAGAGGGTTCCCTTTTCAACACACCCTCTCCAGCATTTGTTGTTTGTAGATTTTCTGATGATGCCCATTCTGACCGGTGTGAGGGTCCTTTCTCTCTCTCTTCTCCTTCTGGGACCCGTATAATGCGAATGTTGTTATGTTTAATGTTGTCCCAGAGGTCTCTTAGGCTGTCTTCATTTCTTTTCATTCTTTTTTCTTTATTCTGTTCCGCAGCAGTGAATTCCACCATTCTGTCTTCCAGGTCACTTATCCGTTTTTCTGCCTCAGTTATTCTGCTATTGATTCCTTCTAGTGTATTTTTCATTTCAGTTATTGTATTGTTCATCTCTGTTTGTTTGTTCTTTAATTCTTCTAGGTCTTTGCTAAACATTTCTTGCATCTTCTCTATCTTTGCCTCCATTCTTTTTCCGAGATCCTGGATCATCTTCACTATCATTATTCTGAATTCTTTTTCTGGAAGGTTGCCTGTCTCTACTTCATTTAATTGTTTTTCTGGGGTTTTATCTTGTTCCTTCATCTGGTACATAGCCCCCTGTCTTTTCATCTCGTCTTTCTTTCTGTGAATGTGGTTTTAGTTCCACAGGCTGCAGGATTGTAGTTCTTCTTGCTTCTGCTGTCTACCCTCTCGATGATTGTATTTCTTGAACTCTGACATTAACAAGTAAATTCCTTGCACCTAAATCTTAAATTATAGATTTCAATCATTTTCTGGGTGTATTGTCTACTGGTAACATCTTTCTTTGGCTTTTAGGATACCCTTCTTTTGGGCATATGCCTAATGGAATTTTGAGGTTATGTTGATTCAATAGCAACAATAGTGGCAGATTTATTTATTTTAAAATTTTATTTTATTTATTTATTTTTGACTGCGTTGGGTCTTTGTTGCTGTGTGCGGCCTTTCTCTAGTTGCGGTGAGCGGGCTTCTCATTGTGGTGGCTTCTCTTGTTGCAGAGCATGGGCTGTAGGCGCCCAGGCTTCAGCAGTTGTGGCTCGCGGGCTCTACAGCACAAGTTCAGTAGTTGTGGTGCATGGGCTTAGCTGCTCCGTGGCATGTGGGATCTTCCCTGACCAAGGCTCAAACCCGTGTCCCCTGCATTGGCAGGCAGATTCTTAACCACTGTGCCACCAGGGAAGCCCAGTAGTAGATTTATTAATTAGATACCTAGCAGTGAGGAGGACATTGTTAGTTTAGCATCATCTCACACCTGATCCATGCCCATCCCCTTCATCTCCATCTATCAGTATTACCCATAAGGTTACTGAACTAATCATAGACTGACAGCCTGAAGAGATCCTAGGATATACACTCCTTTCTAAGTTTTCTTCCAAAAATCTCATTTTTTGTTTTCATCTCATCCTCTCTTCTCTTCCCATAATCTTTTTGTTATCTCAACCTTATTCATATTATCTTCCCAGTATAAATATTATAAAAAGTTCTTTAAAGCTTGAAAGCCATATGAAAATGTCTTTGTAAATGTTGTTTGTATCTGTGTTGTCTGTTATTTTAGATTGTATGCTCGAAGTAAGCAAGGATTATGCCCTTTTTGATTTAAATTGTATTTAGTGTCAGGGTTTTATGCATAAAAATTATGTATTTGTCAATGGCCTTTTTTCTTGTGATGATAGTTACCTTTTCTGTTGTTTCAAGGAAACAACAAAAAACCCTTTTCCCCATATTTTCTCTTTCTTTTCTTTCTCTTATAGTGGCTCCCTTGATAATTAATGTGTTTCATCTTAATTCCAGTCAGCAGGTCATATTTATTATATTCCTGCCTTGTCCAAGCACAAAATAATTCTGTGCTCTTTAATTATCTTCCTCTATTAATATCTGTGAGAAGTCTTTAGTTTGTTATTCTCAAATGGCAGTAGGGATTTTTAAGAGGGAAGTTGGTGTCATAACTACCTGGGGATTTTACATATGAACATATATTTTCACTTTGGAAATTATGACTCAGGTAGAGGATGATATGGACATGTGTAATAGTGTACTATTGTGGAAAAAGCTCCCTCAGTGATTCTAATGTCTGCTACTTCTTTTCCACAGCCTCCCCATCCTAGAAGAGCTTTATTTTTCATTATTTACACAGCATTTTTTACTCATGGTCTTAAATTTCTTAAAGAGCTTATTTCCTTTTTCTAATTGAGTGCTATTTTGTCACTACCTAAAATTCCTAAAAACATTCCTAAATACAGTGTTTTGCCTGTGAAACCAGATTATAGATTAAGTGGCTTGCCCAAATTAGCATAAACAGGGTGAAAAGAGGGTGGTTTTTATTTTCATTTTTCACAGAGTCTGGTTCATAGTGGCTATTCAGATATTTTCGGTGAGAGCTCATTCAGAAACAGTATCTGTTTATCTGGTAAAGAGGAGGATTTAATGCTTTTTTAAAATTATTATTCAGAAGATTTAAAAAGATTTTTAAAATTGCCTACTCCTTTCCCTACCTTCCAATTTTCTAGAAAGGTTGTTGTTTATTTCTTTAGCATCTACAATTAATGTGTTTTCCATCTCGCTGCAATTCACATGTAAAAGCTCTCTTCTTAATCTTCCCTGTATAGGAGGAGTAGCTGCTCACTATTACCCAAACACTTACTTTTCTCATATTTAAAGTCTTAACTCCAAGTTTATTCTTACTTCTCATGGCTAAACGTTACTAGTCATTCAGTTGGACTTTTGAAGGCCATTTTCTTTTGTCCTTTCTCATTCTTCAGGATATGGGAGGTAGAAAATAGTAATTCTTGAAAAAACTTTATTTTTTAGTCACCTTCAAAATCCAGGTGGGAAGGGAGTTGCCCAGAATTTTTTTTTCTTTTTCCTGATCTTTCTTATCTCAGAATATATCAAATGTGAATAAATTAAATTATGTATAATGCAGTTTAAGTTGTTTAAAACTAAGGCACTTATAAATAGCGTAAATAGAGCATTTCTGTGTATAGGAAGCCAACATGATGAAAAGAACTCCTGGTCTGAGAATCAGAAATAATAAAATACTATCAATTCATGTTTTGAGTTGATGTTATTTAATTCTCATGCCTGTGATAATCACCCACAACAGTCCCCATTTTAAACAGATGAGAAAACTGAAGCACAAGGAAGTTACATTATTTTTCCGAGGTAAAAGTCATGAAATTGGGTTTTGAACTCAAGTCCTAGATCTAACGGTAACTAAAGCAACTAAGTTACAAGGTCAAGTCATTTCATCTGTGTTTTCTGTAAAGTTACTAGACGAGTAATTTTCAATGTTAATTCCGTGTGTATCATTTTAGGTCTCTCCCACACTATATAGAATACTTTATTTGTTTTTTTATAAATTTATTTATTTTATTTGTTTATCTTTGGCTACATTGGGTCTTCGCTGCTGCTTGCAGGCTATCTCTAGTTGTGGTGAGCTGGTGCTACTCTTCGTTGCGGTGTGCGTGCTTCTCATTGTGGTGGCTTCTCTTGTTGCGGAGCACGGGCTCTAGGCGCATGGGCTTCAGCAGTTGTGGCTTGCAGGCTCTAGAGCACAGGCTCAGTAGTTGTGGTGCATGCGCTTAGTTGCTCCGTGGCATGTGGGATCTTCCCGGACCAGGGCTCGAACCCGTGTCCCCTGCATTGGCAGGCGGATTCTTAACCACTGTGCCACCAGGGAAGTCCCTAGAATACTTTAAAATGATATACTTCTATTAATACAAAAGAGAAACTAGTGGATTCTCTCAGACATGGACAGATAGGAAATGCATATGTGTAGGCCTTGTTTCTCTTTCCTTTAAGTGTGTTAGACGCCCATTAAGAAGCAAGCCATGGGGCTTCCCTGGTGGCGCAGTGGTTAAGAATCTGCCTGCCAATGCAGGGGACACGGCTTCGAGCCCTGGTCCGGGAAGATCCCACATGCCGCGGAGCAACTAAGCCCGTGCGCCACAACTACTGAGCCTGCGCTCTAGAGCCCGCGAGCCACAACTCCTGAAGCCCAGGCGCCTAGAGCCTGTGCTCTGCAACAAGAGAAGCCACCGCAAGAAGCCCGTGCACCGAGACAAAGAGTAGCCCCCGCTTACCACAACTAGAGAAAGCCCGCGCACAGCAACGAAGACCCAACGCAGCCAAAAATAAATAAATAAATAAAATAAATTTTTTTTTTAAAAAAAGCAAGCCATGAATTCTGATTCCTTTAAAGGTCCCTATAAGAATTTGTCATTTAATAAACTTAATTCATGAACATAAAGCTTAAGAATGAAAGCATGAAAATTGTACATACATGAGAGACAGGATTTTTATCAGACTTGTGTTTAGAAATGAAATGGGGCCTTAATAAAGGATCTGATGACTGACTAATCATAAATTAAATGTTATATCCTTTTCCTCTCTCTATCCTCAACGAAAGAAAAATGATTTGGAGTTACACAGTGTAGCTTTATCCACTCCTCGGCTGCTGTCACCCTTTTTCTTCAGGTAGAGCAACAAAGCGCCTAAAATAGCTGAGGTGGGAGTTTGTTCCTGAGTCAGTAGGCTTGTCTCTGAAGAAGACCTCCTTTCTTTGCCATTCTGGGTGGTGGGGGTGGATGGAAAGCAGGGTTTCTGATGTGGTCCCAGGAAGTGTACTGCACCGACTTCCACTTCTGTAAAGCCAGGTCAGCTAAATAAACCAGTGCCCGAGTGCTGCTGGTCTGTTCCTCTGTTCATTTTAAAGAGTTGGAATTAAAGATCAGTGTCCCGTTAGAAATGTGACCAAATGTTACACAAGCTGTTAATCATGGTCTTAACCATAGTAAGACTTTGGTAATACATCCAAACTAAGCCACTTTTCACCTGTGCTTGCTAGAAGAGATGATAGACTTGGTACTTCTGAATCCCAGTCTTAATAGCTAATTTGGTGGGATGAGACAACTGAACCTGCTTCTCCTAAAGCCTGACTATCAGACATAAGCTTAATATAATTCCCAGCAAAGTGTTTGCATGAGAGAGCCTGTAATTTGTTAGTCCTGAAAGACGGCTCATAATACCTGGATGAAGGGTAATTTCGATGGCCCTTTTGACATTATTGTGAGGTTTGTAAAGGACCCCATGAAGCATAAAGCAGTGGACTCAAACATTATGAAACTTTGATCCTTTGTGATATTGCTATTGGTGAGCTTTCTTCCATAAGTCTGGTTCTGAGATTTAAAACTTGTATGAGAAGGGAACTGACATTACTGTTTTCAATGGATTTATTATATGTACTAGTCAATTTTGCATGTGTTTTATTATTTAATCCTTACAACTACTTTGTGAAGTAGATAGTATAGTCCTTGAGGAAACAGACTGAATATGTCCAAGATTAGGATTCAAATTAAAATTTGGGTGCGCTGGCTCCAAAGCCACTGTTGCTTCTATCAGATTTACTGCTTCTCCAGTCTCTGTTCCTCTGCCAGGCTCAACAGTGGGCTGCCTGAATCATAGGTCTAACCCACTGTTTCTTTCCTTCCCATTCTTTCTGTTATTTCAGTGTTCTTTTCCTATTTAGCTGTGTCCAACTCACTTATGTGTTTAGGTCTTCTGTTGTCTTAGGAAGTCATGTTTTATGAAGAGTTCATGCCTTCTGGATCAGTTAGAAAAGTGAAGTCGAGAATAAAGACGTCCTTTCTCATCCTTGGAAGAAACCCCCAATGTGACAAAAGCCTTGAAGTTCTAGGATATTGCTTTCCTAATTTCTTAATTAATTTTGGGAGGACCGTTTTCTATATCAGATTGCTAGTATGTTTTAAATATTAAATGTTTTCAACTCTGTTGAGGTATATTGAAGAACACTAAACAGCACATATTTAAAGTTTACAGTTTGGTCAGCTTTGACATGTAAACACCCATGAAACCATCACTACAATCAAGGTAACATTTTAATATCCTCAAAAGTTTCCTTACATAAAAATTGATTTTTAACTTTTGCAGATTTGTTCATGTAACTCTGCAAGTCTCACGTGGTAAAAATTTTAAGACTGAGCTGCAATCTTGCAGGAGTGAACATAGAGGGAAAACCAGTGAGGCCTTTGAATGCTTAAAAAGACGTCTTTCTTTTTAACATGAAAGACTACTTGAGAAAGAATAAAGTGTTAGACGTTCTGGCATTTAGTAAAGCTATTTTTATTATTTGGTATATAATTTAGTCTTATCTTTATAAGTTTCTTCTGAAATATTTTGAAGCCTAATTAAAAACAGCCATAGAAAAGAGTTGACCAAGAAAAATAGAACATCTGGGCCAGTCATCTAGATAGAAGATAAATAAAAACAACTTCAAAAAATTATGTATGAAATCAGAACAGAAGGTAGTCTTGGCAGCTTTCTTCCTACCCTGGGGAGCTTTCAGGGCTTCCTGACCTGGGGAAGCAGTGGCCTGGCAATCATTTATCCTGGTGGCCATCTGTCTCTGCTAGGACTTGAGTGAGGCCTATAATGGGTTTTTGAGGAGAAGGGGAAAAAAAGACAAGTGTACTTAGGTGAACAATCTAAGCAAGCCTGGCTAGAACGTCTTTAGAACTAGTGAAGAATTATTAGATGAACTGCACTGCCAGTGGCCAGTGGGTGATGATTAAAAACGTTTTGTAAATTGCAAATGCAAACGTAGCTAGGAGTGATTTTTGGAAACGTAAAAAAATCCTTATGTTTTCAACTTTTAGAGTGGTTCCTTCCCTTCTGTGTTTAAATACAGTGTTTCTTTAAGCAAAACTCTGTCTTCTAACCATGCCCTGTTTTTTACACATTGCTCTTAAATATCATAGGTGAGACAGTGATAGTAATAGGTCCGTTTTGTCACTACATGTGGTGGCTTCGCAGCACTGAAACTTCTTAGTCACTACTTTCTTTTGCCTCATCTTCCAGATCCTTCTTTGACCTGTCACTAACATCACTGGCAAACGTATTGTTGGGCTGCGTTTGGAGTGTTGGTTTCTTGCTCCTTGTGATTCACATTTGGTTCTTCATCCCTCTTGTATTTGTCCTCTGCCTTTTTCCAAGCACATTTCCTCCTCCCCTTAACAATATCATTAACCTGGGAGTCTTGTAGAGCTGTCACAAGCCCTATAGCCTTATCCCTATGTTACACATTTACTTCTTCAGGAATCAGATTATTTTACCGTGTTACTTAACTATCTCTGACCCTGGGCAAGCTACCTCTCTCTTCTTCAATTTTCCCATTTGTAAAATGAGTATGATAGACTTACTTTAGAGGGCTGTTGTGAGGATTAAGTGTTAATGTATGCAAAGTGCTTAGACAGAGCTAGTAAGCCCTCTTAAGTGTTTGCTTTTATGTTTAAACTAACACATTCGAGATTATTACTCTACAAACTGCTTTTACCCTTTTCCCAATATGCTTCTTCAGTTACCTTCAGATAACTCAATTGAAGTATCTCCCTGAACCTGAAGCAGTTAAGAATCCAAGCAGAGGGCTTCCCTGGTGGCACAGTGGTTGAGAATCCGCCTGCCAGTGCAGGGGACATGGGTTCGATCCCTGGTCCAGGAAGATCCCACATGCCGCAGACAGCTAAGTCCGTGTGTCACAACTACTGAGCCAGCACTCTAGAGCCTGCAAGCCACAACTACTGAGCCCGTGTGCCACAACTACTGAAGCCCGCACACCTAGAGCCTGTGCTCTGCAACAAGAGAAGCCACCGCAATGAGAATCCTGCGCACCGCAACGAAGAGTAGCCTCCGCTCGCCACAACTAGAGAAAGCCCGCGCGCAGCAACGAAGACCCAACGCAGCCAAAAATAAATACATAAATAAATAAATTAAAAAGAGAGAATCCAAGTAGAGAATCTTGTAACCCTAAATTCTCTGTCACTCTCATTTCCTGGTTAGGTGATTTGCCTTTCATAACCTATCATTAGGTCTTGCCCCTTACTACCAGTTCTCTCAGATCCATTTCTTTTCATTGTTAGTCAGCCAGTCATTTTAGCAGGGCCCCCTGATTCCAGTCAGTCACTCTCCCTTCATGCAAATAATAAAATAATCTTTAGGCTTTGTCTTCTTCACTAGCATAACCCTAGCACCTGAAACATTGCTTGGCATATAGTAGGCACTCAATATTTGTTGGATGAATGACTCATGGACCTATATTAGCCACATGTACCTATACTAGCCTCCTCTAGAAATTTCCTAGAGTATTAAGTCTAAACTCCTGAACCCTCCTATCAGGTTTTCACTATTGCTCTCTGTTTAGTAATTTCACACCATCGATTGTGTATTCCACCTCAGCAGAGCCACTTGTTATTCCCTACTTATCTTGTACTAATTCTTTTTTTAAAAAAATATTTATTTATTTGGTTGCACTGGGTCTTAGTTGCGGCAAGTGGGCTCCTTAGTTGTGGCTCGAGGGCTCCTCAGTTGTGGCATGCGAACTCTTAGTTGCAGCATGTGGGATCTAGTTCCCTGGCCAGGGATTGAACCCGGGCCCCCTGCATTGGGAGTGCGGAGTCTCAACCACTGTACCACCAGCGAAGTCCCTCTTGTACTAATTCTTGTTTCCATATCATTCGTATTTCTTGGGATGCCCTACATTTGTATTGTGTCATGCCCAGAACACACTATTTCTACAGAATTTTTCCTTCTTGGCTCTGCCAACTCTAGTCACATTTCTATTGTGTGATATCTCAGCTCCTATGTTTGATTTTCAGTGTATCAATTTGTATTTAAATCTTTGGTGGGTATGCTGTGTCTGCTCACCTTGATTATAAGCTCCTGGGGGTCAAGGACAGTCTTGGCTCTCTTGTAACCTTCTCTACTTAGTGCCAGTGACATATCCTACAGACTTCCAGGTGTTTAGTAAGTGTTCATGTAGCAACTCTGGAACGCAAGAATTGTTTTCTAGTGATCTTTATTAAGTCCTAAAGAGATTGTGTGATAGAGACCACTATTAGCAGAGCAGTTTTGTCTTTAATAAAGAGATATGGGGCCATAAAGTGGTGGAGGATTTAGCAGTATATTATTCAAAAGAGTTTGAGCCTGCAGAGGAGTGATTTTGCTCTGAATAGGTAATTTTGGGGTAATATTCAGCTCTGGGCTATATTGATTATTTTTATTGATACTTTATGATCCCAGATATTAAATTTGGGGAGAGGGTAACCCATAAAACTGCAGCCTAAAAATGTAATTAAATAATATTTGACTTCATGGCCTGAATTCTTCCCCTATTTAGTTTTTCGTTTAATCTAAAACTAGAGCATATTTATAACTCAGATTACAGTATAATTTGACGGGTAGGAGTGAGGAAAGGAATAAACCAGAAAACTTCATGTTAAATAAATTTGCAAGTTATCTTTCCCCAAAATATTGGAATATGGGAGCTTCTAAGCAACAGAGTCTGGATAGCTGATTTCCAGCCTCATGGATGGGAGGCTGCCTGAGCTAGAATAAGAAGGTATGCCATCTTCAGCTGTACCTCTTCAATGGAGTTTTTATTCTCACCCATTTGAGTCTGAAAACTGAACCCCTGACTTGCTGGGCTGAAGGGCAGAAGGGGAAAGACTCAGCTTTCTACTGTGATGAAAGGGTGAGTATTCAGATCTAGGAAGAGCCAAAGTGCCTGTTAGATTGTACATTTGTTTAAGCTTGGCATGCACTACTGTTTCAGCACTGTGCTAGAGGCTGCCATGGCACCTCTCGTCCCGGTTTCTAGGGAGGCTAAAAATACAGGCTGTCTTTCGGTCAAGACATTGTTCTGCCTGTAGTTTGACAGCTTTGGTTTGCACTTTTATTTTCTGCCTCTTGTGGTGCATGAAGATGAAGCAGCATGTGCTAACCTGGAAGTCACTTTAGAGGTCATTTTTATCCTGCCTCATTTTGCTAATTGAGAGAAGTATTACAGGTTAAAGAATGTTGCTCAAGGTTGTACACCTAGTTAATAACAAGGCTGGGAATATCATCTTGGTCTCCTGATTCCAAAGGTAATGATTTAGAATGGTGCCTCTCTAAGAGAATGTTTTTCTAGCAGAACAGTTATGTAAGTATATATGTTCTTGTTCCTATCAGGCTGACATTACTGACGCCCCAGTATCAGTGGGATATGTATTTGAAGGTATTTTCCTGAGAGAGATGATGAGTCTGTAGTGAACTCTCCACCTTCTCTTGGCTAGTTTCCTAATGGGCAGCCCACCTGAAAGGCTCTGAGGTTTCTTTGCCTTAGGACAAGGCTATATCAAGTATATAAACAGTGAAGTTTGCACAACTGACTATTTATAAATAATATTGATACTGCAGTGTGATGGTTACTAGTGTAGGGAACTGCTGGTGATCACAACTGGGCTTGAAGCATATCTGTTTCTACAGTCATAGCAGTGTTCAGATTAGTGAATAACACAGAGGCTGAACATTATTTTTAAACACAGAGGAAAGAGGAGATCCGCGTGTATTAATGCTTGGTGCCTGAGTTCTCACCCCAGCCCATCTTATGTAACTTAGAAAGCAGGCCCAGTTCAACCCTTGGTGGATTGGTGACTGTTCCAGTCTCATTTGGGATGCTTTGGATTTTCAGCCTATTGATGGAGATCAGTTTATTAACTCATTTGTTCATTGGTAACCATTTCTCAGTGTCCACGCCCCATATTCATTAGCCTGTGTATGAGTGTTCTGAATATGGTAGATGTTTTTGGTTTTTACCCAAATTGATAATCAGCTGACGTTAATGTTCCAGTTTGAGCAAAAGACACATTATGAATAACCTTACAATAAAACATTCATTAAGTATGCTTTCAAGTTCCCCAAGGGAAGCTCTGGTAATTACAATGCAGTTTATACTTTATAAAGAAATTAACCATCAATACCTTCTTTTAAACCATAAACACTTTTTTCCCCCTCCCCTGAGCTAGCAAGTTATAAACTTCATGCCCCTTTTGTTCTTCCTTTTTAACTCAAAGCTTCTCTGTAACAGATTGACTAATTAGGGTTAAATAAAACACCTCAGTCATTTCTGTGGTAGTTGTGCTAATGAGATCCATACATAAGCCATGAGACAGTGGCAGCTGGTAAGCTTGTCATCTCTAGTTTGTTATCTCTTTGGACTGAGGACTTCTGGCCAAGTACTTCAACTTAGGAAGTCTAGGCACTAAGAGAACCACTGTGGAACACTGTGTTGTGGAGAATTGAGCTTAGGGATCTGGGGTTTTTTGCCTTTTTTTTTAACGTTAGCTGATTCATTTCCTAAAAAGATATCCCAATGTAATTTGCATCTCCCATTAATTTGGTCTAAGCATTGATAATATTAGTAAATTGGAATTTTGTGTGTTTTCTTTTCCTTTTTTAACAAAAGTATGAATTAGGTATGAAATGACTTAGAAGAAGTGAGGGCAAGGAGCTAGGGTCCTGATTAATGTAAAATTTGATAAACACTCAAATATTTGGTCATGGGTCTTGATAATGATTATTGATGATCACTGACAGAGATTGGCCTTATTTTACAATTTTTTCTCTACAGTGGCAAGCCAATGAGATGTTTGAGCATTTTGCAAGATGTAAAGAAAAATGCATTCATTTAGATTAAACTCTTTTTCATATCTTCTCTTTCTGAAGGTGCACTTACAGAGTGCTATGATGAACTGGGGAATAGGTATCAGCTTCCAGTCTACTGCTTGGCACCACCAATCAACATGATAGAGGAAAAGAGCGACATAGAGACTCTGGATATTCCTGAGCCACCACCCAATTCGGGGTATGAATCTCAGCTCCGTTTGCGCCTTTCCACCGGCAAGGACCTCAAACTTGTGGTCCGCAGCACAGACACAGTGTACCACATGAAGAGGCGGCTACATGCAGCAGAAGGAGTGGAACCGGGTAGTCAGCGGTGGTTCTTCTCTGGCAGACCTCTCACCGACAAAATGAAGCTGGAAGAGCTGAAGATCCCAAAGGACTATGTTGTGCAGGTTATAATGAGCCAACCTTTGCAAAACCCAACACCAGTTGAGAACTGAACTGGTCCTGTCGGCTGTCCCCAGATCCCTCCTGCTCCTTTTTATTGTTGTTGTTATCATTTCCTACTCTACGGTGTGAAATTTATTTTCACTGCTCTGAATTCCGTATGAATGGATTTAGTTCTGAGGAATTACCAGTGAAAACTTCCATCTGTGATGGAGACCAACGAAAATAATTAATAAAACACAAAGAGCCAGCCTTTGAGACTCATGTAATTACAGTGTCTAATTCAAGAGGCAGTTAAGAAATAGATAACCATTTATTTTAAAATACCCAACAACTATACAATGGCTGTATTTAAATGAGTCGGACTGTAAATAGACCATTGCATCCATGCAGAACAGCACCAAGCACCTGTGAATACAGAATTCTTAAAAAGTAAATCAAATACAAAAAAATACAATAACAGTTATAAAACTTGAGCTTTTTAAAATGGAAACTGAAAAGAGCAGTACTTGAGGTTCTCTTCTTTTCTGGTCTTAATTCCTTGCTCAATTAATATTTAGCCATAAAGGAGTAGAGACTGGCAAATTGTGTTTCAGTATTGCTTTCCCCATCCCCATATGTTGAGCTCCTTGTTTACATTCACACTAAATTTTGGTGCCTTCCAGCACGTTGGTGGCAGGCACCTTTCTGGAACACTAGGCAATAATTTGGTCAGTGCATTCAGATCTCTGACTTTCAACTGATAACTTAGTTGAAAAGTCTGTTGTCCTCTTGCTGCATAGGTATTTTGAAATGTCTATATAATGAAGCTGTTTCATATCCAGGCTTAGAAGGACACTACTATGTAATACCTTCATTGATCTACCTACTCTGCTTAGAACTTTTCAGAGCTAACTGTGCCCCCAAATGCATGTATATGCATGGAATCAAGTACAGCTGGGAATGTACTTGAATCATTCCAGGGATTCAAGGGAATCCCAGGGAATGCACGGAATCAAGTACAGCTGCTCCTACTGTAGGATAATAAAGTAATTATCTCTTCTCCCCCAATTTGCAGGAAGGGTGTAAGGAAAACCCATTCTGTCTGTGCCTGGGAGAATTGTGCCTGTCTTCAATCTTTTAGAAAAAATTTCAACTCATGATTTGCTAGTGTGAAAGAAAGATTTACTGACATCACGTAAACGTCGACAGTGAGACCAAATGATGATACGTTGCTTTATGCTTTAGTGCTTTCCATAGTTCACTGTTACCTGTAGTTGTGGTGGATGAGAATTTTCCTCTCTCATCTTTCCTAGCGAAGAGGCAAATTAAGAAGCATCTGCAGATTATATTAGAGGACTGAAAAATTTGGTGAGATAACCTGATTCTTCTGTACTAGGACTGGAAGAAACCTGCCAAGGATTATATTTAATTTGGAGCCTTTTCAAGGTTGGTTCCATAAGTGAGAAGGGGTCTACCACGTGATTTCTGAACCCCTGAGAATCCATGAGATGGAAAAGTAGAAGCAAGAAGGCACTTACGTTGTTCTCAAATGAGAAATAATCAAACCTTCACATGTAGTTTGGATGTGAAGCACCATTATTAATTTTAATGGCAAAATGAAACTATTTAGTTTAAATGTAATGTTTAAAATACTATTAAATTTCCTATAGCCTGATTGCACATAATATCTATAATTGTAACATATGTTTCTGAGAGCTTTAACTACTTCTCTTTTTCATGCAATCATTTTAAAGATTGTGGCTACATTTAATTTAGGTTTACTGATAATTGAATCTAAATTCAAGAGGCAACAGCAGCATTAATTCCAAAGGAGTATTTTTATATATGGAGGTGGAGATATGCGAGGGTATTTCAATATAATGCCCCTGTCATCAAAATGTTTCCTTATTAATTTGTGTGCCACATTGAACAGCAACATCTCTCAAAGTTTGTCAACTGGAGGACAAAAAAGTGTTCAAATCTATTTTTCTTAAGTAAATTTGGTGATATAACAATCTATAGTTGGTAGAAGTTTTTTTGTTGAGGATTTGAGCTCTCTTAATAGTTTATTTTAAAGGAACATGTACTTTGAATAACAATTTTCTGGGCATTTAACTAACCTAGGTGAGAAAACCATGGTGCTGTTTAATTGTAAATAGATTGATATAAGATTGGACCAATACTTGATGTGTACAATTTTAGTATGTAGGGTTTTTGTGTTTTTTTTTAAAAAAAAGTTCAATTTTTCTCTTTGTCTTTGCTTTTATTCTGGGTTTTTAATTATTATTACTCTCCACAATAAGGGTAATCTGCTTCATTCCGATAAAAACCTCTAAAAAGGTTTTTCCCCTTTTTAAAACCTCCCAGCTCAGTAACTAACAAGTTCATTACTAGCAAACTTAGGCTCTGCTATGTCAAACCATACATGGTCATTTATAGATATACTTTATTTGCTGCATTGAAATCTTGGTCTCAAATAGGTTGTTGTTTTTTTCTTTTAAGAATCATGCTGTAAACCAAAACCCATAATTCAGTTTTTCAGAAGCACTGAGCTCATTTCTTTATCCATTTTGGATCAAAGTGGTAGGCTTTGATTGTTAATTTTTATTTAAAATAAGTGATACATACACATGGGAAAAAAAATCCAAACATAACGAAGTGAAAAGTCTCTCTGAAGATGCCTGTTCTTCATCTCCCATTTCTTCTCCCCAGAGGTAACATCTGTTCCCAGTTTTCTAGGTATCTTTAAAGATGCTCTACCACAGTGGTTCTCAAACTTCAGCATGCATCAGAATTACCTGGAAGGCTTATTAAAACACAGATGGCTGGGCTCTTCCCCCAGAGGTTCGGAGTTAGTAGGTCTGAGTGGGGTCCAATGATTTGCATTTCTACAAGTTCTCAGGTGCTGCTGCTACTAGTCAGGGGATCCCAATGTGAGAACCACCATTCTAGTGTATGTGAGTATATTTACCCGCCCTACCCTGTTTTTTCCATAAATATGCTGTTCTATACATTTGATTTTTCTCTAAAATGGTTAATCTTAGAGATTGTTCCATATATGTTGAGCTAGATCTGCTTCATTCCTCTTACAGGTGCAGTAGTATTCCATTGTCTGGAGTACCACAGGTCAGTCTGGCTGTTTCTAGTCTTTTGGTACTATAAACCATGCTACTGTGAAATGTCCTTTTCTATAGCTACATCTTTACATCTATGTACATTGCTATATCAAACAGTATATACATTTAGGGAGTAGATGCTGAATTGCCCTCCAAATAGATTTTTACCAATTTAATACTATAGCAATATGACTGCTCTTATTTTCCTATACCCTGACCAACTTTTTTTTTTTTTTTATAAATTTATTTATTTATTTTTGGCTGCATTGGGTCTTCGTTGCTGCCCACGGGCTTTCTCTAGTTGTGGTGAGCGGGGGCTACTCTTAGTGGCGGCGTTCAGGCTTCTCATTGCGGTGGCTTCCCTTGTTGTGGAGCACCAGCTCTAGGCGTGCAGGCCCAGCTGTTGTGGCACTCAGGCTCAGTAGTTGTGGCTCGTGGGCTCCAGAGCACAGGCTTAGTAGTTGTGGCACACGGGCTTAGTTGCTCTGCGGCGTGTGGGATCCTCCTGGACCAGGGCTCGAACCCGTGCCCCCTGCACTGGCAGGCGGACTCTTAACCACTGCGCCACCAGGGAAGTCCCTGACCAACTTACTGATCTTTGACAGTCTAGGTGGAAACCTGTGTCATGTGGTTTTACTTTGTGTTATGGGATCTTAGTTCCCCAACCAGGGATTGAACCCGTGCCCTCAGCAGCAAAAGCACGGAGTCCTAACCACTGGACTGCCAGGGTATTCCCGCTAGGGGATTCCCGCTAGCTCCATTTAGTTTTTGTAGTAACCGTTGTGGGGAAGACAAAAGTTCTGGCTGCTAAGCATTACTCATAAGTGTGTTATCGAAATCTCATGACTATTAGCGTAAATATAGAGAATGTTCATAGTAATTAACATGATTTCAGTTATTACCTGTGACTTATGAATGACAGTCTTAGGCAGTATTCTTGTCTGTTGCACATTGACAAAGTGGTTTTTGATTATTAAGTACTCTGGAACTCACTGAATGCCTTACGGTCAGTTATACTGCATATATTGTTTCCTTAAGAAATTCTTGGTTTATAGTAAATGAGCTGTATTTCTTTAATCACCAAACATGTCCCTCAGAAATCTATGGTGGAAGGAGATGTGGTAATTAGCATTAGGTAGAAGGGGTTTCTGAGCCAGTGAAACGCCAGCTTAAAACTTAAACAGAATCTGCTAAGACTGAAGTGAGTTACTCAAATCACTTGTTCTCAGCACAAGCGTCTCATTGACCTTGAATCTGAACTCTGGTCCTGCCACTAGTGAGTCATTAAGAACCTTGGGTAAGGTTCTTAATCTTGACACCTCAATTTCCTCATCTGTAAATTGAGGATAACACTTAATTCGCAGGGTTAGGGGATAAATAAAGTCATGCGTCTAAAGCCCCTGCCTGACCCATTGCAAGCACTTACTCAGTGGTAGTTATCATTAACATCACAGTAGTCAGGGAGGATTCACAAATCCCATGCTAAAGACACTTAAAAATTGTTCAAGGCATTAGTTATACAAAAAAATAGAATTATACAAGGGCATGTAATAATTATTTTACCCTAGTAGATTTGGTATAGTTGCTTAAGCACTTAACACATCAAAGAGTAATTTAAATTCTAGGAAGAACACAGTCCCCATATCCTTAGAAGTCAGTTTCCCTTATGGTTGGAGGCGCTTCGCCATTTGCCAATTTGAAGTTTGTTTTAGCCTAAGGAGTGGGAGAATTAGAATTCTGAAAGTATTGGACCACTAGTGACAAATGTTAGGAAAGCATCACCTTCCAACTGCTTGGCTCCAGTAAGAGTTGGTAATTATTTGGATACACAGGGACGTAATGGACAGAGTTGATCTGAAAAGCAGCAGCAGAGTTGGGACGTGTCAACAAATAGAAAGTTTTTACTTCACATTACATAATTGTGAGTCATTTGTGAGGTCTAAAGGTTATTAAAGTTAAGAATATGCTGATTGACGAGTGCTTATCTGAACCCCGCATGTGTAAAAATCAATTTAAAGATATCTACTTTGATGTTCTAAATTTATTTTTAGAGATGTTAACAATTGTAATTACTTTCAAAATCATTTATTCCAAGAAGACTCTCTCTTTGGCTCACATTAACTTGTGACACTTTATTTTTGGGCAGAGCTTTCTTTCTCCTCTTTCACTGCTTTCTGACTCTCCTGGTATTTGTCCATGGAGAAGATAGTAAACAGCTTAAATTCCTTGTAATTAAGACGCTTGTGTTGGGGGGCAAAAAGAAAAGTTATTTCAGGAAGGCTTTGATACTTTGTTTCAGATGACAGCAGGATTGTAATCACTTCTCATTTAAAACCTTGGAAACTTTATTAAAGAGGCCCAGTAATTAGGACATAATTATAGTCTAATTGTAGTCTAGGAGCCAGGAACAGAGAGTCTGTTGTAGACTCTAAAGGCACCAAGGGTCACTTTCTTACTTCTGCTACTTCAAGTCCAGACTCCCTCAGGCTGCCATCTGAGCTTCTTCAGAGTATGAGCCATCTTTTTAAACTGTAAACCTTAGTTAGCTCTCATGTGCTTGTCAACATGGACTTCCTCTTTAAATAGGCAGGATCCACTGTCTTCTCCACAGTTGTTTTCTCTTGGGATTTAGCTCATGTGTTCCCATCTAAGAATTTCTTCCTTTCTGCTTATTAAAATCTATAAACCCTTCCCCTAAGACCAACTTCTGCCATATTAATGTATTTCCTTCTTTCAACTGAACTTCTAAACAAAGTTCCCTTCTCCAAACTTATATCATTTTATATCCACATTCTATGATGTAGCACTTAGTTATTCAGTCCTCTCTCTTTCACAGGCCTATATATCTCTTTAGTTTTTTATGATCCCAGAGCCATGACACGCTCCAGTAGGTTCTTCCCACCCTCTTCCTCCCCCGTCTCCACTGTAGGTAGCAGGACATGGTCCTCTACCTTTGGACAGAGGGGCTGCCGGGCCACACTTTAGGGATCTGCACTTACACAGTCACCTGTGATGTCAAAGTCATGGTACAGGTCTCTGAGTTGCTGTTTTTTAATATTGAAGAGAAAGTTGTACATGTGGAAGTTGGATGGGCCAATTTTCAGCTCCCCATCCAGGTCAAGCAGCTCAAAAACAGGCCGGGAATGGCGGAAAATAAATTGCTCTTCCAAATGGTTCTGCTTTGGGAGAAATATGTAAATATGTTGTTGGTGCTACTTTCTAAACTTGCGACATCAAGACTCATATATTCACTAATCCATTTCCTAGACAGCTAAAAGCAAAAGGCAGAATCATAGCAGCTCAGGGCTGAAAGGGTTCTATGGTCGATGTATCAGATCCTGCTTCAGCATCTGCGTTCAAGGGGGACTTAATGCCACCTGTAGTGATTGGTTCTGCCAGACAGAACTCTAGTCACTAGAATGTATTTCCTTATGTTCAGTGAAAATCTACTTAGAAAATTGTGGCACTGGCAGTAAAATGCTGACACAAGGTGCCTTTCCTCAAGGAGTGGGAAAGAGGTAAATACACACTAGGAGTGTGTACCAGGTAAGGTGGGAACCCAAAGAAGAGTGTGTCTTGTCTTTATCATTCATCCCCTTCAGAAAGTTCTCTGAGAAAAGGGATCACTGCGGAAGAGAGGCAGTTAGGATTACTAGTGATTATTTTAAGACCCACCAGCTACAAGGGGCAAGGAAGGGCATGCCAAGGAGGGATGTGACAGGATGAGATTCATTCTTTATAAAGGCAATGTGGGAGGGAGGCTGGATAACCTTTGGAAACTCCTAGGTTATAGATGGGCCATTTAGGAACCAAAAGTAGTTCTCCCCCCATTTTTTTTTCTTCCTGGTTCAAGTGAGAAGAAAAATTCTGATGCACTCTTAATTCGGTGCTACCTTTAGCAAAATGGTGGCAGCAGCCAAGCTGTGCCCCCTGTGCTCCACAGAGCCTGACTCGTTACTTGCCTCCTGTGCCAGCAGTATGCAAACCAGCATGTAGAACTGGTCAAAACCAATCTCGCCCACAGCATTCCAGTCCAGCATGTTAAACACGATTGTGATCTGGTTCCGTTTCAGGTCAGTCACGTGATGAAGGAAGTGGTAGAATAGCACATCTGTTGGTAAGGAGATGAGATGGATTATTCTGAAACGGTTCCAAAATGTTAAACATCTGGGAACCACATAAATGGTTGTCATGTTGGAAGCTTGTTGACCTGGCCATAGTAACGATAATATTTTGTTTCCAGCTTTGCCACTATACCTTCCACAATTTCTCAAACCTCAGTTGCCCTTGAGCTGTGTGGAAAAGCACTGTACCTGGACTTGTGGAGAAGGAGATAGTGGATAGGGCTTGGTTCCTGAGCCCAGCTTACACGCTCGACAGAGCAGACAGATGTGTATACGTAACCAATAAAAGTCTCAAAGTGCTCCTGGTACATAGAAGGAAGAGTTTAATTCTCACTGGGGACCTATGACACATTCTTGGAAAAGCTGACATTTCACCTGGGCCTTTCACTTGAGAGGATTAAAACAAGAGAAATTTAAAAATCATTCCTCTTCCGTAAAAGTATCACTTTTCCTCATGCTTACATAAAGCAAATGCATTCGGTGATGGGGGAAAGGAGCTATCACTGAGCACCTTAGACGCTGGGCGCTTTAAGTGCCACATGTCACTGAACCCTGAACCCTACACAGCCTTTTACAATAAGCCTCAGGTAGTAACTAATCTCAGGGCTTCTTGAGCTATAATAGGCATACCAATCACTTGAGGATCTTGTAAAAACACCAATTCTGATTAGGAACTCTGGCATGGGACTGAGTCTGCATTCTTAACAAGCTCCCAAGTGATGCGGCAGCTGCTGGTCAATGGACCACACTTTGAGTGGCAGAGCTGGGATTCAGATGTGGTCCGTCTGACTCCACAGCCTTGCTCTTTCCACAGTGAAGCCATATCTTTTGCACATTAGTTAATGCATATACAGTCATATACAATCAGAGAAAAAAATACTGTAATTTAAAGGACATGGAAGGTTTTTGCCTGAAATTCCACTCACTAATCATCTGTCTCAGGGAGTGTTAGATGGAAGAAACAAACATGGTGATAAGTTTACACAGTGATATATGGCTGTACAGGTTGTATGTACAAATCACCCAGGGGATTTCAGGGATTTTCAAGTGTAACTTTGTCTACATGTGATTTCTCCTTGCCCATTGATTACAGAGACTACCTCCTGCACAAGACATGACTCCACTAAATCCGTAAAGCACATCTGTGTGGTTTGGAGTCCTGGCTGAAGCTGGCTAAGTGCACAGTGAAACCAGTCGTCACAATGTCATGATCTGGGGGTTTCTGATGGCCTCTTGATGTTCCTTCCCCACGTCCCACCAGGTATGAGTCCAACCAGGTACGAGCACTTGGGAACAACACACCATGTGTAAACACCGTGATGTTTGCTCCTTGAGAAATGTTTTATTGTGAGACTTAGTAGTTACTTAACAAATACTGTGTTTCAATCAGCTGGCTCTGGCCCACTCAAGTCTCCAAGGCTTTAAGTCACTACCTCCCTGGAAGGCAAAACTCAAGGCTATGCCTTCACTCTTTCAGGTCACCATCCAGTCCCTTGGTGACCAGAAGACACAAGTATGACTTTATCTCTTGGGTATTGCATCACCAGGGAGTGATTTAGTTACCAGGGAGATCAGACTCTGCTCAGCAAAGGCTGGTGAGACTAAGAGTGTGGGCTTTGGGTTTTGGTCCCAGATCTTCTGTTTACATCTAGGCGTCCTACAGTTGCTTTATCTAGGACTGGGTTATTGTGAAGATTTGGTGACATACTGTGTGTAAACTGGAGGCATGAAAGATGAGAAAATGAAAGTATCTTTTTATTATTTTATAAAGATTGAATGAATTCTTTAAAATATCTTTATGGAAGAAACTCCTTATTGATAAATGACATCTCTCTCAGGTCACAATGAGTAGGGACACCGTACTTATACCCAGTCCTAAAAACAAAACAAAACAAACAAACGAAAAAAACCTAGGGGACTTCCCTGGTGGTCCAGTGGTTAAGAATCCGCCTTCCGATGCAGGGGACACGGTCTGGGAACTAAGATCCCACATGCTGTGGGGCAGCTAAGCCCGTGCACCACAACTACTGAGCCTGTGCGCCAAAACTGGAGAGAAGCCCACATGCCGCAATGAAGAGCCTGCACACCGCAACGAAAGTGCCCACGTGCCACAACTAAGACCTGATGCAGCCAAAAATATATATAAATAAATAAATATTTAAAAAAAACCTAAAGTGTTTTAATTGGTCTTCTATTAGTTTGTGCACTCAAAGACAGGGTCGAGATCATCAGCACTTTCTGGTCACTCACAAGTACCAAGAATTAGAAGGGATCTTGCAGATCATCTGATTCAAACCTCCCATTCGCTAGACGAGAAGTCTTGCTAAGGGAGTCTTGAGGGTTAACGCCTGAGTGGGGCTCAGTCCCCAGGAATAATTGTAATAATAAGGAACACTTATTAAACCCTTACAGTGTGCCAGGCACCATGCTAAGCATTTTCCATGCATTATCTCATTTATCTTTTTTTTTTCCAACTGTGAGATGGACTCCATTATTAGAAGCCTCACTTACAGATGAGGAAAATGAGACTTAAAAGAGGATGATGTTGTTCTCCAAATCACCCAGGAATAATGGGTGGAGGACCTAACGCCAGAGCCTGCAGTTTTATCCTCCTCACAGAACTGCCTTCAAGTCTCTGTTGGCAATTTTTCTCTGTGCTTCATTTAGAAGATATAATGTATACATTAATGAAATAGTTTGTGGTTCTGTAAATTTTCCTGCACATTCGTTAAAAACCAGGTAATGACCCAGAGGAAGCATTTCTGAAAGTACTAACCATTCAAGGTTTTCTTGCGGTGCACATCAAGAAGGTGAAAATACTGCACCAAAGCCTTCACATTTCTCACGGATAATAAGCAATATAGTTTATCCAGATAGAGGTACCACAGAAACGATCCTTGCTTCAGTTTCATTATGGTGCCCTTTAAGCCACAGACTCTGGCAACCTGAAGTGGAAGAGAGAATTCTGCCTCAGAATTAGAATGTTGGATAGAGAGAAGCTCTGGTAGTAAAGGTCTTCCTACGTCAAAGCATCATAGGAAACAGTCAATAAAAAAGTTAAAATTGTGGGAATTCCCTGGCGGTCCAGTGGTTAGGACTCAGTGCTTTCACTGCCGTGGCCCGGGTTCAAGCCCTGGTTGTAAATAAGATCCCACAAGCCACTCGGAGCAGCCAAAAAAAAAATGGTTGAGAATTTTCCAAAACCATTGAAAGACACCCACCCACAGACTGTGCTCATCATCATTATCAAGGTGAACAGTTACATAACTACATGTTACATAGTAACATCTTACACTGTTCTAAGTGTATTAATATATTAACTCATTTAGTCTGAAGATTAATCATACAATCCTATGAGGTAGAGATTATTATACCTATTTTACAGATTAAGAAACAGGCTCAAGTTACAATCTATTATGTATAAAATAAATAAACAACAAGGATATATTGTACAGCGAATATAGCCAATATATATACATATGTTTTTTTGGCCGTGCCCCATTGCACGAGGGATCTTAGTTCCTGGACCAGGGATTGAACCTGCACCCTTGGCAGTGAAAACGCAAAGTCCTAACCACGGGACCGCCAGGGAATTCCCTAGCCAATATTTTATAATGACTATAAATAGATTATAACCTTTAAAAATTGTGAAAAAAAAAATTGTGAACCACTATGTTGTACACCTGTAACTTGTATAATATTGTATATGAATTGTATCAATAAAAATTTAAAAAAGGCTCAGAAAAGTTAAGTAATTTTCCTAAAGTCACTAAGCTAATTAATAGTGAAGTCAGCATGTGAACCTAGTCTGGCAATAATCACTGCTTTTTAATAGCTATGCTACATTACCTCTCAAAAGACTGAAGTCCTAAGTAGTTGAGATAAGAAGAAATACATATATGTACACATCAGAGTGAAACTGCATTATACCAAAGACAAAGATTTTAAAGGCAATCAGAGAAGAAAGATTATCTTCAAAGGACTGATGATTAAACTTAACAATCAACTTCTTCACAACATGGAAACCAAAACATAATGTAATACTATTTCAATGTGTAAAAACAATCATAGCCAAGCTAAAATTATACACTCAGTAAAATCATCTTTCAAGACTGAAGGGAAGTTCCTTAAAGTTAAACATGAGATTACCATATAACCTAGCATTTCCACTCCTAGATATATATCCAAAAGAACTGAAAACAAGTATTCAAACAGATACTTGTACAAAATGTTTATAGCAGCACTATTCATAATAGGCAAAAGGTGGAAACAACCCAAATGTCCATCAACTGATGAATGGACAAATGAAATGGTAGCACATCCATTCAGTGAAATACTTAGCCATGAAAGGGAATGATACATGTTACAGTGTAGATGAACCTTATAGTAAGTGAAAGAAGCCAGACACAGAAGGTCACATATTGTATAATTCCATTTATATTAAATATCCAGAAGAGGCAAAGCCATGGAGACAGAAAGCAGATCAGTCATTGCCAGGGGCTGGGGGCTGGGGGAGTGGGTGATGGGAAGTGACTGCTTACTGGATACAAAGATTCCCACTGGGGTGATGAAAATGTTTCAAACTGGACAGAGGTGATGGTTGAACAACACCATCAATGTACTAAATGCCACTGAATTGTACACTTTAAAATAGGTAATTTTATATTATGTGAATTCCCCCTTCATTTAAAAGAATGAGGAGGAAAATCAAACCTGAATTTGATCGATTTATAGAAAATATAAATCAGGGAAATAGGACAGCAGAGGTGCATGTTAAATGACACTATGGGGACACAACCAACAAAACCCAGACTATGGAAAGCTCTAAAAGAAAATGACTCCACTTCTTCAATAAACATTTACAAGAAAAGATAAAGAGATGGAAGAGGGTTCTATAGATTAATAGTTAAATTTCTTTCAATCACATCAACCAATTACAGTGTATGGACTTATGAGGATCCTAATTCATATAGATTGTGTACGTAAAAACCCACAAAAACAAACAGCTTACCAAAAAGCATGAGATGATGGAGAACTATGAACACTGATTGGATGTAATATTAGGAATGACAGTGGATGTGGTGGTGGTTTAAAAAGATAAAATGGTAAGATGTCTGGAATTTGCTTCAAAATAATCCAGGCCCATGGGTGTTGGTATACATATAACAGGATTGTTCAAACATGAACTGACTGATGGGTATACAGGAGTACTAGCTTATACTATTTTTTCTACTTTGAATATGTTTGAAATTTTCTATAGTGAAAAGAAAAAAAAAATTAGGATGAGATAAAGCTGTATTCAGGCAAAAACAAACAACCAACCAAACAACTAAGAATGATCACCAACGGACCCTCCCAAAAGAAATTCTAAAGGATCAACTTACGGTAGTTAGAGAATGATCACAGAGAGAAAATCCAAGATATCAGAAGGAATAGAGAGCAATAAAGTAGTAAAAATACATGGGTCAGTGCAAGTAAACAACCATGGAGTAAAATAATAACAATGTCATAGGGAGTTTAAAATGATAAAATTTAAATGCAATACAATTATGACAGAAGGAGGTAACTAACAAAATAAATCCATACACACAAAAACAGAAAATTAACAGCCATAAGTGAATTCTTCAGGCACAGAAAAATAATTCCATATGGAAACACAGAAATTCAGGAAGGAATGAAGAGTACCAGAAATTGAAAATATGTGAGTAAATCTAAATGAATATTGACTGTATAAAACACTAAAAATAATGTCACATGAAGAAGCAAGCTGTGGTGCCCTCATAACTCACCAGGAGCTACGTAGGGAAAGATCTATTGCTGCTAGGGGAAGGGAGAAAAAATGGTGTAATATTTAACTGCATTTTCCCAGCGTATTAGGGTGAGTACTGCTAACTTCTGTAACAAACAATTCCCACAATGTCAGAACTCTCTTTTCCAGTGCCATAGTAGCAGTAACATTCAAGATGATGGTGTTCTGAGGGTGCCACAGTGTACACAGAGTAGAAATATAATGGTGTACACGTGAAACTTATTTAATGTTATAAACCAATGTCACACCAATAAAAAATAAATTTAAAAAATAGATGATGGTTCCTTATCAGTCTTGAGTTCCTCAGTGACTACACGAAAAGACAGAGGATCTTTCCATGTCCTGGGGGTGAGAACCGTGGATTTTACCTGGACCTTGAGAGTGAGGGGTTGCCCTCTCCCAGCAGCAGAAAGCTATTGCTTTGAAGAATTTTGCTTTTGCTACTTCTGAGGAAGTAGATGAGATCTTATACTCATCCCCCGGCAGGCACCAACCACCCCTTCACTCCTGCATCAGCAAGAACTGGCAGTCTCCAGTCTGCTGCCCTGCCCCCAGTTTTTCTCATAGGCTCCCATTGGCGACCCATGGGAAGGAGTTTGCCAGTGTGTGTGATCGCCCCTTGTGTCTGGGAACTCCGGCTATTCCACACTGACATGGTATCCCAAACTTTGCCTCTAATGATCTGCTCAAACTGTAGTTGCTTTCTTCACTTGTACGGTGGCTGCCATTTTCAGCCATGTTCTGCCAAAGGTCCAGTGGTTGGTGTGCCCCCTCTCTCCTTGCAGGGGCTTGTTCTTTCTTAGAATTCACTTTCCTTGGTTGCCTTGTGACCTCAGTTCTTTGATATGCTCAAGAAAAGTTATAGTTTTGTAGATCATCCATCTTTTTTTCTCACTAAGATAGATGCTACATTCTTTGTAGCTTTCTATACAGTAAGAAACCATCTTTGTTGTGTTAAGCTACCAAGATGTTGAGGGTTTTATTGCAGCATAACAGCCTGCTCAAATGGATACAGTGGTTTTTATCTGCATTTCCCCGATGACTAATGAAGTTGAGCATGTTTACATGTGCATATTTGCCATCTGTATTTTGTTTCAAGACAGAGGCACAGATGTTGATGTAAGGATAGATATTTCCTGTCTTAGATCTAGAAAGACTTCTCCAAGGAGCCATAGTATCATTTTATGGAAAATTGTATTTGGAGACCACAATCTAGGCTCTGCTTAGCTTTTTGGTCCATGAGCCTATTGGCTTTCTGTTTGGTCTCGTGACCTCTTTCCCTAAGCTCTGTAGTTTAGGATTTGGCAAATGTCTTGAGGGCAAAAGCCTAGAGTAAGATAGCACTACATAGTCACTGGAATGGCTAGAGTTTTTAAAAACTGATGTTATCAGTGTGATTGGAGCAACATCACTTGTGGGAATGTAAAGTGATAGAACCACTTTGTAAAATACTTGGACAGCCTCTTAAAAAGTTAACCATATACTTAGTGTATGATCCAGCAATTGCACTCCTAGGTGCATCTAGGAAAATGAAAATATATATCCGTACGAAGCCTTGTAAACAAATGTTCGTAGTAGCTTTATTCATGATAACAAGACTGGCAACTCAAATGTCCATCAACAGCTGAATGGATAAACAAATTGTGGTATAGCCATACACTACTCAGCAATTAGAACGAACCACAAATACATACAACAACATGATGAATCTCAAAAATATTATGCTGAGTGAAAAGGAGCCAGGCTTAAAAGAGCACTACTGTATGATTCCATTTATATGGTTAACTAGGAAAGATATTTCCAATATATGGTGACAAGAAACAGATTAGTGGTTGCCTGGGGTGAGGCGCGTGAATGGGGACTGACTTATGAAGAAGCATACCTTGGGAATGTTACTTAGCCCCTCTAGAGGGAGATAAAATATTTGCTTTCCAGGAATGCAAGAATGTTTCAATAAATGAAATTTACCATGTCTATAGGCTAGATGAGAAAACTCCTATGATTAATCATATGATAAATGCAGAAAAAACATTTGATAAAGTTCTACAGCTATGAGAAAAACTTATTAGCATATTAGGTATAGCAGGGAACTTTGTGTGAAGATCTTTTGCCACAATCTTTGGTAAACATCATACTTAAAGGAGAAACTTTAAACCCTTTTCCATTAAATACTGGACCAAGACAAGAATTCCTATTTTCACTGTTACTGTTTAACATAAAGCTAAAGATTCTAGCAAATGCTATAGGAAAGTAGAAGAAATTAATAAGTGTAAGGATTGTTACAGCAGAAGCTGTACAAAGACCCGTGACATCTCTCAATTTACAGGTGTCCTCTTGGCCCTCTAGCAGGGCAGGCTAGAAGTGCCGCCCTAGGGAGCAGCCCTTGGCCAAGGACAGATGAGGTTTAGAGGAAAATTCCCCAGTGTCCTTGACTGTCAGATAGGCTGAGTCTGAAGTGTGTTGCATCCTGATCCCCAGAATTCCCCAGTGGGATTAAGCCCCAGTTGGCCAGAGCAGTAATCATCTACAAAGTACACCCTTTACTGGCTTCAAGTGTCTCCTGTCTTAGCTTCCCACTCCCTACTGGTGCCTCCTGGCATCACCTCCCAAATAAACTATTTGCATTCAGATTCTTATCTTTGGGGAAATCTAGCCTAAGAATACAGTCAAATGCTTTTTCTGTGACTATCAAGAGTATACGATTTTCTTCTTTGTCAATCCAGTGTTTTACTTTAATGGTTTTTATTCCTAGATAGAACCATTCTTTTATTCCTGGATAAACCTTTCTTAGTCATGATGTTTTTATTAGCCTCTGGTTTCATCTTGCTCGTATTTCCCCCCACCCCCCATCTATTTCCTAAGTGAAATTAGTCTACAATTTTCTTTTACTATTCCTACCTAATTGTAGTAAAGCTCATCTCATAAAAATGAGTCTGTTTCCTTTTTTTCTATCTTCCTAAAGTATTTATATAAAGGGAGAGATTATTTGTAAAACCACAGAACCTGATGTCTTTCAGTGGGGGCAGACTTTAGATTTTTGATTCATTTCTTTATTGGTTATTAGCTTATTTAGGCTTTCTATTTCTTATTGAAATTATGTGTCTTTTATATATCATATCATATATTTATATATCATTTGTTTATATCATTTATATTTTCTTCTACATGGTTACCCATGTCACATTAAATTGTATTCACATAAAATTATTTAAAATATTATGATATCAAAATCTCTACTGTACCTAATATTCTGTCTCTTTTTTCATTTTCATTGTCTTGGAGAATATTTTTCTTTCTGCAACTCTTTTTTTTATCTTTTTGACCAGCCTTGTCTATTAGTTATCTCAGAGATATAGCTTTGGTTTTGTTGAACCTCTCTGTTTGATTTCTTACAACTGTACTTGAGTATAATTTACATATCATAAGATTCAGCCATTTCAAGTATACAATTCAGTGATTTTTAGTAAACTTGCCAAGTTATTATATCATCACCATAATCCAGCTTTAGAACATTTTCATCACCCCAATAAGACTCCTCATGTCCATTTCAGCCTAGTCCTTGGCAACCATTAATCTGCTTTCTGTCCCCATGGATTTGCCTTTTCTAGACATTTCATACAAATGGAATCATACAACGTGTGCTCTTTTGTGTCTGGCTTCTTTCACTTATAACATTTTTGAGTGAAGCTCTCCATTTTTGTTTCTCATTTCATTTTTTCTGGAGCTATCGCAGAGCCAGTCTCACAGAGTCCTGTGTGGCCTGGCCCGGCTTGGGGATGAACTGTCCCAGCCCCCCTAGACTGACCTGTGGTCAGAGCCCCCACCTCCCAGTGGGAAAGCCTCCCCCATTGTCCCCCCACCCCCCTTCACAGTGTTGGTCAAATGGACTGAAACTAATGAAAGACCGGCCTTCCAGCTTGTTCTGGGAGGTTTAAACTTGGGCTTACTTGGTGACAGCCCAGTCTTGTGCTGCATTTCTTTCTTTTAGTGATAAAGACCCTCTACGATTGCAACCACTCATTAAGTTGTGGGGACATTTCAAAGTGCTGGGCAACCTTTACTCAGGGCATCCTTTGTGCAGACCACCACCAGTACCCTAGGCTTCTGCATTTGGCTTTCCAAATTTAGAACTATACTTGGTGTTTGCATGCTGCTCAGGAAGGGGTGAAAACACCTCAACATGGACCTTCTCCGCGGGGACGTGGTCTATTGGAGTGTGACATTCCCCGAGACTCGATTTGCTTATGTGGGAGAGTTACCATAATAAGCTTTACAGGTTGCCCACCTGCCCACCCCTCAGCACTCGCTGTTTGGAACCCACTTAGATTTAGATACAAGTGTTAACTGTCCTAGAGACAGTTAACAGTGGCAGGTAGAAAACGGACAGGATCGAGGATGATGGTGGTCAAAGAAAACTTCAATTCTATGTATAATGAGCTTATTTTTAAAAATTGGAAAATTAAGAATAAGGACGTTTATTACCTAATATGCAGATATATCTGAAGATCCAGCAGGAAGCATGTGATAAGTAAGTCCCCAAGGAGCGCTCTCTCTTAGCCCTGTAATCCTGGCCGGTTGGTGGATCTCGGTGGGGCAGAGCCCCTGGGAAGCAGGAGGCGAGCGGGGGAGCCTGGGTCTTCAGGGGCTGACCGCCGCCGCAAGGGCGCAGCATTTCCCGCGCTAGGAGGCAGCACCACGCCGAGCAATCCGCACCGGATCCGCCAGCAGGATGTGCAGCCCGGGGCTAGTGCCCTCGCCCGCCGGGCGCTCCCACCTTAAAAGTGGGCGCGAGCAGAGCAGCCGCGCGGGGCAGTTACGGGGCGGATTCAATGATTAATGCCGGTTCGCCTTTTTGGTCTTTGGACAGCAATCAGTGGGCGCTCGCGAATAACCAATCTGCTTCCCCTTTCGCTCCCGCAGAAATTTTGGGAGCCACGAGACACGGTGGGCCTCCCAGACCCGGTATGGTCCAGCCGTAGGGTCCCCTAAGCTCGCCAAAGCCTAGTCCGTGGCTCGCGGGCGTGCGGCGCGCGGGGGACTACAGTTTCCAGAGTGCCCTGCGGCGACGGGCGGAGCCGGGGAGCGCCCGCAGCCAATTAGGGGGTCTCCGGGCGCTGCCGGGGAGCGGCAGGTGGAGTCGGGGCGATGGGCGGGGGCGGGGCCGGGTCCCCGGAACGCGTCCCGGGGCTTGCGGGCTGGGTCTACATCGGGAGGCGGCCCGGAGATTGGACCGAGCGGGGGCGGGGACCGCGGCCGCCTGCGCTGTTCCGGGTGCTCCCGCCGCGCGCAGCCCAGGGCGCACTTGACCGTGGTCTGGCTGCGGGGAAGGGCGGGTCTGGGGAGAACCCCCGAGCGCTGCGGCGTCCTCCAGCCCCTCCCTCGCGACCGCCGGAGCCACAGCCCGAGCCGCAGCCGGCGCCACCTCGCCCCCCGGCTCGCGTGCCCCCAGCCATGGCTTTCGCCAATTTCCGCCGCATCCTGCGCCGGTCTACCTTCGAGAAGAGAAAGTCCCGCGAATATGAGCACGTCCGCCGGGACCTGGACCCCAACGAGGTGTGGGAGATCGTGGGCGAGCTGGGCGATGGTGCCTTCGGCAAGGTTTACAAGGTGAGGGCGCTGTGTTGTTGGTGGCTGGCTCGGGGCGCGTGGAGCGGCTCCGGAAGGAAGGGGCGCTGGCCCTGGTCAGTCTCGGCCACGGCTTGGGAGAACGCAGAGAGCTGCCCGGCCCTGAACTCGGAGTCCCGGGGTCCTGTCCTGGTGATCCTTGTTCTTCGTTGGGGTGGGGGTGGGGTATCCTCACACAGCCCGGCTGAGTCCCTGCGTGCCGGACGTCCCCTCCGGGCACGGCTGCTGCCCCCGAGCTAAGTTTCTGAGCACTTCCTGTGCGCCCCGCACGGCTCTCGGCGCCGCAGGGGGAGACAAAGGGGGCGCTTATAGGACTTTAGCATCCGAGACGAGGCATCCGCAGTAAAACTGCTACTAGGCATACTTTTTTAAGGGAGGCCACTCAGATGCTGTGAGAGTGCCGAGGCGATGGGGACAGAGAAACTCGGCTGCGTCTGGAAGGGTTGAGTCCGATGAAGTTGGGGACACACCTGAAGACGAGCCAGAGACGGGAGAGACAGGAGGTGGAGGGGGGGGGGGGGTTGTCTAGAGTGAGAGGTTAGGCATGGAAATGTGGGCTGGGGCTGGGCAGAGGGGAAAGTCAGGGCCTCGTGAATCCTGCGCTTCGGGGGTCAGATTTGAGTATGTGGATGAGTCACAGCTGGGGAGTCTCCCAGTCTGCAGTCACCTTTCCCTAGAAGAATAAAAGGACAGAGAGCTTTTGCGGAGGGGTGGGTGGGGCAGAGCTGATTAATTGTAGTCACGTTTGCAGCGGGTCATTGTCTGGTTTCTGGTCCTGAGAACAAATTCTGAGTTGCTCAGTCGTATTGGGGACCCAAACACTTAGAGCTTGACTCCACGCTTTCCCTGATCTCCTTTCCCCCAGGAAACTCTTTACTGAGAGAAACCCACATGTTAAGCTGGTGGTTTCTCCAGGAGGGCACCTCCTTCCTAAGCCACCATCACCTTCTTTGGGGCTCCTATAGCTTGTAGACCACCCTGACCCCAGGATTTCCCTTTTGGGAGCCTGGACCACAGAGAGAGCTTCTCTAGGCCACCCCTGGTCAAGACTTGCTCTCTTTGCCTTGAAAGTGGTGGAGAGCCTAATCACCAAAGTGTAGTCCCTGGAGGAGTAGCACCAGCATCACCTGGGAGCTCGTTAGAAATGCAGAATCTCAGGCCCCACCCTAGACCTAATAAATAATAAAGTAGGGTCTGCATTTTAACAGATGCCCAGATCCCCCTGATTAGAATCCCCCATGTTATGTGCGCATTAAGTTTGAGAAACATTGCTCTAGGGGCAATTTTGAAGTCACCCAGGCCCATCAGGGTGCCTGTTTTGTTACCTTACCACCTCCCCACGGAGCCAGCACTTCCTGTTACAGGGTGAAAGCCCCACTGGAGCAAAGGTTCTGTGGTTGGAAGGCTGGCCTCTGTGACACTCATACCTGTGGCTCTCAGCTGCCTTGATTTGCTGCCTTTCTCTGCCTGAGGGTTCTGCACGTATTCCGGGGCCGTCAGCACATACTTCACTCGCACATCTTTTCTTTCCCCTTCTCAGAGCTACCTCTTCCTCCTAGCGGCACCAGGAAACTGTCCTCAGTCTTGCGGCCCCCATGGACACCCCGCCGGTGTACTTGCCTTCCCCTGACGGAGCCTGCTCTTCCAGGTGTGCTCTGACCACCATGAGAACAGCTGGACCCTTGGTCAGCTCACCACATCCCCCGCTTTCTCCAGAAGGTTCAGTTGGTGTTTTCAGTGCATGCTGTTGGCTCTCGCTGATGTTGTTCTGTTAGGGGCTGACTTTCCGTTGCAGTCTTGTCCCTGTCCCCTAATGAATCCTGGCTTCATGAGGTTCATTTTCTTTCAAACCTAAACGCAGAACTTTGCTTCTAGGCTGCTAAGATTTTCCCCTTGTCAGTTTCGATTGTCATTTCCTCCTGCTTTAGCCCCATAAAACTCCCTTACAACTGAAAGTTTCATACAAAGGAGCCCATCTGATTCACAAGTTATTTTGTCTCCTCCTGGTTCTCCAGAGCACGTGGGCCCTTTTAAAAGTGAGTCTAGTGCTCAAAGCTATGAGCCTGGCTACACCACAAGTCCCTCCCCACCACCTCCGAATCCATGATTTTCTCATAATTAAGACAAGGGAAAGGTAGATCAGGAGAGCTGTGTGATGGCTGACACACCTGGACATTTATTAGGTTCCCTGCCTGGCCTTAGTGTGTGACCCTCTGATCTAACCCAACCCCATGTTACACGCAGGAATACAGGGGCTCAGGGAAAGAAAGGGACTAGAACCCAAGGCTCTGGGCTTAGTTACCAGCTAAGGAAGACCCGTCTTGGATCAGAGATCCCTGTGACCTCGTCTCCTGCCCTGGAGAAGTGCTGCTTAGTCAGCCCCTTAGAGTTGAAGTTGAAGCAGGTATTGCTTTACTAAAGATTCTAATCAGGGACCATAACTCCTTCCCACTTCATTGTTCCCTGGCATGGCCATTTCAGCAGCACAGGCCAGAGGTTCCATCTAGGGTTTATGTCTGGGACCAGAACTTCCATTTTGACATGGCACCTTGGTAACCAGTTGGCTGCGAGCTGGCGAAGTGATGGCCAGCAGCATCTCCTCTCCCTGTCCTAGAACTAGCAGATTCTTCCCCTGGCAGCCTAGGTGGTGAAGGCCTTTCTGAGGATTTCGCTGGTTTAAGAAGACATAGGAATCCCAATTTGTCAAAGGCTTGTCAGAAGAGGACTCCAATTATAGATTTCCTGAGGAGTGTCTTGCAGAGGCTCAAAGCCTGATGTCTTGAGACATTAGTGTCTCAAGATAATGGAGCCTCTTTTTCCCTCTTCTCCCTGATAAATCATCAGTTGATCTCGGGAGAAAAAGAGGCTCGTAGGATTGATTTTTGCACAGTCAAGTTCATGCTCACCTACTCCTTAAGCGATTTCAAATTGATTTCAAAAGAAAATCATTTCTAGTTCATTACTAGATACAAAGTAAAAGTCACAAGCTATATAGTTTCAAAATTCTTGCCCTTAATAATAATCTGTATTCTGAAGACAAGATGGAAAGGGAAGTGTTTGATATCGGGTTGAATGGAAGAAACTGCCTTCAGCAGGGTGTGCCCGCTGTCCTAGCTGTGGGTGAAACAGATACTTATGTGCTGAACAGAGACAGGGAGCGTGTGGGCATGAAGAGTTGGGTTAACAGGCTGAGGTGATTTTTCTGCTTCTTGAAAATTGCTTTAGTTGTCATCTTATGTTGTCTTTAAGCTTTTAAAAGGTTTATGATTTTGCAAAATTAGGTGTGTAGTACAAATTTTTTTTTAATTAAAAAGAAAAACATTACCCTAAGTCCCATCAGTTGCTGTTGACATTTTGATATATTTCCTTCCAGACTTAATCGATTTTTATGGAGAAAAAAATTTTTTTAATGCAGGGTTGTAATAATACATACCTACAGCGTTTTATGTTATCTTTCATTCCTAAAGCCTCTTCCTGTGTTATTCTAAATGCTTCACACATACCTTCTGGGATGGCTCAGTGCCCCCATGATTTTAATCTTATTGGATATTTAAGTAATTCCCACCCCCCCACCCCCATTTTCTTTTTACTATTAACAAGTTAAAATTGACTAAATGCTTATCATGTGCCAGGCGCTGTGCTAAGCCCTTTACACAATACAGTCAGGTCTGCTGTAATGTAAATATGCCTTCCTAAAAATCCCTGAATTGTGCAAAACATGCAACAAAAATCAGAGGCCTTGTGAGAAAAATGGGGCTAAGGGCACAACACTCAAAAACTTCATCGGTACATTAGAAAAAAATAAAGATAGGAACCTAGAAAACAAGTAGCACCGTTTTACACAAGTTTTGCAGATAAGAAATACAAAATTATCGCAATAAATACAGCACTGAACTGGGAAAGAGGTCTGCAAGGATGCTTGTGGCCGTGGGTGGGAAGCATTGCAGTACGTGAAGCTGTGGAAGGAGGGTTATCTGAAAAGAGGGTTATCTGAAATCAGGGGGCACGTTGGACCCCCAGATGGGGTGGGTGTGGCTTAAAGGTTGCTGACAGATGTTTGAGGTGCCTGTGCCATTTGTGCATTCCTTTGCTGCTCGGCTCACCTGGGTGAAGTTTTCTGCGTTCACCTAGTGTTTCTGGCAGACAGAACAGAACATAAGCAAATGTGAATTTAGCCTTTTGATAAAATTGTTCCCTAATACATCGGTGGTGTTGGAACAAAATTGGCATTTTTTTAAAGTAAACTTTATAGCAAAGCTGACTGTATATTTTTATTTATTTATTTTTGGCTGCATTGGGTCTTTGTTGCTGCACACGGGCTTTCTCTAGTTGCGGCGAGCGGGGGCTACTCTTCGTTGCGGTGTGCGGGCTTCTCATTGCGGTGGCTTCTCTTACTGTGGAGCATGGGCTCTAGGCATGCGGGCTTCAGTAGTTGTGGCTCGCGGGCTCTAGAGTGCAGGCTCAGTAGTTGTGGTGCACGGGCTTAGTTGCTCCGTGGCATGTGGGGTCTTCCCGGACCAGGGCTCGAACCCGTGTCCCCTGCATTGCACCACCAGGGAAGCCCTAAGCTGACTCAATATTGATGAACAGCTTTGCTTGTAAAGTTTTTAAATTTTAAATCATTTTTTTATGCTAGACTCCTAGAAGGAAGTTACTCGGTTGAGGGAGTGATGCATGGCTCTTTGAGGGTGGTTTTTAAAAGAAAATGAGATAAATTAATAGAGGCCCCCTTTGCCCCTTGCCTTCGCTTAAGAGCCAATCCCCGAGTCCTCTGGGACCCTGCAGGAACCCGGGATCTTGGCAGCGGCTGCCCCACGGGTGGGGACCTCAGGTGCCCCTGGGCTCAGAGAGCCATTGTTAAGCCCCATCCTTCGGGTGCCATATCCTGCCCTGCCACCCAGTTCAGACAAAGCTTAGGTTCTGAGCCCTCCCCGGCCAGGCCGGCTCCTTTCCCCTCTTCTCTGCCGAAGAGTTTTTAAGCCTCGGTTTCCGCTCCTCCGCTTCCTCCTTCCTCCGGGGTCTGCCGAGGTCTCCCGTGCGCCTCCCCTCCTCCTCCGGAAAGAGCTCTGCCCCCAGGCAGTAACCTTATTTCCGCTCAGTCTAGTGTTTTTAAACACAAGTCCATGCTATTGTGAGTGGGTTCCTGGTTGGGTCCTAAAACCAAGGTGGCCGGAGTTTCCTGGGGATGTTGCCTGCCCAGGGGGTCTGCTTGGGTCTGGAGGGGCTGATTTAGCACTGGCCGCCCTGACTTGTTCTGGCTGGGTCTAGAGCAGGCCAGGGTGAAGTGAGCTAAACAACTAACTGTGCCCCCAGCCTTCACCTCCACCCAGGGTCCCCTGGCCTCCTGAGGTTACCCGGACTAGGGGGAAACCCCCCGGGCTGCCGCGCCACAGGCCCCCAGAAAACAGCCTGGGATGGTCACTCCCAGGCCCAGCTGCTGCTGAGGGCGGTGGAGCAGGGTGGTTAAGGGAAGCAGCTGGGGCTCAGGAGGATCTGGGTTGTAACCCCAGACAAGTGATCCCCCGCCTTCTGAGCCTCAGACTCTTTCGTCTGTAAAACGGAGGTGATAATTTGGAGGACAATGGAGGACGAGGTGAGCTAGGGAGGTGTAATACATTCAGCACCTGATCTCCACCCAGGAAGTGGGCAGGAAAGGATGATAGTTCATTATGGTTGATGCTCTTGCTATCAGATGGAGAAGGTCCTGGCCAGTTACTGTAGCTAAACTGGGGACAAGCAGAAGGACTTCAGTGTTTGTAGCTTGTCCGTGAAAACAGGCTCCCCACCTTGGCACTGTTGACGTTTGGGGCAGCTCATTCTTTGCTGTGGGGGCTGCCTGTGTATTATATGATGTTAGCGGCGTCTCTGGCTTCTACACACAAAAGTACCACCACTGCCGGCACCTCCCCCTCCACCCGCAGTTGCCAAAAATGTCTCTGGACAAGGCCACATGTCCCCTGGGGGGCAAGATCACTCCCGTGGCACACTGCTGCCTCATACAAATGAATGTGCCTCGATTCAGTTCAGCAAACAGGCCGCGTTCACCTGTGTGTATCACATCCCTGGGTGTGTGATGAAAGACTCGGGCCTCACAGCCAGGCAGACCAGGCTTTCCATCCTGGCTGCCCCACTTCGCCGCTGTGTGAAGTCAGGCGAGTGGCTTGTCTCTGAGCCTCAGTTTCCCCATGTGTCCGGTGGGGCTGAGACCAGTACTCACCCCACAGAGCAGCTGTGAGAATCAGACCAGTAGCTCAGAGGTGCTCAGGATGGGCCAGGCGCCTGCCTCCCCTGCTGCTTTCAGGGCCACACGGGGGAGGAAAAGAAAGCTCTGCCAGGGTGAGAGAGCTGTAGCAGGACCAAGATGGGGCTGGAGTGAGAAGGGACGGCTTCCACCGGGCAGGGCAGGTGGGACGGGATAGAAAGCTGGAGGGAAGGAAGTCTGGGCCAGGAGAGAGGCCGGACAGTGAGGCCTGAGGTTGTCCCCTGGTGGCCCTTGAGCCAGGAAGGGCCTGCAGACGGGTTTGTGTGGCTCCCACGGTGCCTGAACCAAATTCAAAGTGATTGCCAGCATTTTGAGATCAGGAGAGTTCACATAAGAGCCCTGATCCATGTCTTCTGTGGAAATATCATATATGCTGGTACCGCCCACGTGTACTTCTGCGGGGCCACATCTGCTGGAAGTGAGGGGCAGCCTCTGGGGCAGCGCTGTCCGAAGGGTATGTAACAGGAGCCGCGTGTGCAAATCACAATGTTCTAGTAGCCTCATTCAAACAAGGAAAAACACCAGGAGAAATGAATTTCAATAGTATATTTTAATTATCCCAGTATTTCCAAAGTATGATCATTTCAGCATATAATCAATACAAAGAAAGAGTTATTTAAAGTTCCCATTCCATACTAAGTCTTTGAAATTGGTGTGTGTTTGGCATTTACAGTGTGTCTTGGTGTGGACCAGCCACGGTTTAGGTGCTCGGTAGTGACCTTGGCTGCTATACTGGGCAGCGCAGATCTGGCCTCTCTGTCCGCCAGCACCTGGTGCCCTCCCCCTGCTCTACTGTACACATTTCAAATGCCTCCTCAAGCCCAGTGCTCAGTGGGTTTGGGAGCTGGGCTCGGCCTGGAGAGCTGGCCAGGGCGGGCCAGGTCTAGAACAGTGTGTGGGGGCCAAGTCAAGAGAGCCTTGAATGCCAAGTTGAGGGATTTGAATATGACGGTTACCGTCCTGCCTGCCCCAAGCCTCCGGGGCCTGACCAGGTCATGAGGTCAGCCTTGTGTGGTGTTAGAGAAGAGTGATCTTTGGATGGTCACCAGATGGGGAGTGGCTTGCCCACACAATTGGGGGATGCCAGAGCCAGGTATCCTGGCTTCCCAAGGTCAGGGTAGCCACTGATGAGTGAAGGCTGGGACAGAGTGGCCACGTCTTGGCGGCTGGAGCCGGTGGGGGTGCGAGGGAGGACCAGAGCTGTGGTCGGAGCTCAAGTTAGAGTCCAGGGAGGGGAAGTGACTGATGGAAGGGGACTAGCCCGAGAGGGAGATGTTGTACGCGGGTGAGCGGCATGGAGGGTTCTAGAGAACTAGGCCTGGTAGTCAGTAAGGAAAGAGAGCAGAGTCGGTGAGATGGGAAGGGAAGCTCACGTTTGCCAGGGACTAGAGATGGTCCGGGAACTTGGATGTGATCCTGGATCCTGGAGTTAAAGCCTGGCCTTCCCTCTTGCAGGTTATGTGATCCTGAGAAAAGTACTTACCTGTGCCTCGGTTTCTTTAGTTGCAGAAAGGTACTGCTTCATAGGGTTGTTGGAGTATGAAATAGCCCATGTAAACCACTTAGTTCAGGACTCCGGAAAAGCTCACATGGATGTTAGTCATTAGCATGATCAGCTGAACACCTCCTACGTGTCAGGCACTGTGGGTTCCAAGGTGAACAAGATAAATGAGTGGGGAGTTGACTTTTGCTCCATTCATTTTTTTTTGGCCTCACCACGTGGCATGCAGGATCCTAGTTCCCCAGCCAGGGATTGAGCCCGTGCCTGCTGCAGTGGAAGCACGGAGTCTTAACCACTGGACCGCCAGGAAAGTCCCTCTCCGTTCTTATCTGTCCATCATTCCATCATATATTCTTCTACCAGCCCCATGAAAGGCAGGAGTTAGTATCCCCACCTGATGAAGCAGAAGCCCAGAGAGGTACAGTGACTTGCTCAGCATCACACAGCTCTTCTGTGGCAAAGTTGGGACTTAAACCCAGATATCTCTGGCCAGGAGCCTCTGCCTTTTCTGCTGTACAATACAGAGGGGAAGACAAAGGGGCTTATTGGGAGGAGAGGGTCCAGGGTCCCTTCAGTGTGGTACCTCCTGTGGCCTTGACATTTGTGAGCCCAGGAATGTGACCCTTCTTTGGGCCTGCCTCAGCCTCCACTGAATCTGAGCCCTGGGATGGCGATGGTGGCCTCAAATGCGGAGGAAGTGGTGATGGTCTTGGGCAGGGCTAGCAGAGGAAGTGGCAGGGGAACGGGGCGGTGTCAGGGTGGGGAAGCTGGGTGCTTCTGAGGCCCTTGTGGGTCCTAAGGTGCTGAGCACTCCTGTAGGCTGCCAGCAGGGAGGGAGGGACAGGCAGGGAGGAAGGGACTTGCAAAAGAGCTTCCTCCTTCTACCCCCTCCTCCCGCTCTCCATGTGCTCACTCTTCTTTCTCTTCCCCTTTCTCTCTGCTTTCCCCTTTGCTACAGTTTTTTTTCTTCCTTCTCCTATAGCTTATTTTTTCCTCCGAAGAACAGGCTGTACCAGAACCAGAATTCAAGCCCTAAGGGTGGCAGGTGGAGGGTTAACCACTCTGCTGGTGACTAAAGAGTTAACATTAGCCAGCCTCCAAGTCTAAGGAGGATGGGGGCCACTGAGAGCAGTTGAAGGAAGCACAGCCGTTTCTGCCTCAGGACCTTTGCACTTCTTGGTCCCTCTGCCTGCCACTCTCTTCCGATGACTGCACAGCTGGCTCCTTCTCATCCTCTGGGTCTCAACTCCCATGTTCCCTCCTGACCACAGTGACAGCTCCCTGCTGATTTCCTTCAAGGCTCCTGTCACAAACTGGGATTCTCTTGTGTGTCTCCTTGTTTATTTTCTTTCCTCTGGAGAACGTAAGGTCCTGGAGAGCAGGGAATTATCCATCTTTTGTGGATAACAGGTATGTGGTAGATACTGAGTTAATAACTGCTGAATGAATAAACGAATTGTAGTAAATGCCAGACCCCGGCTCCCCCCTCTCTTTAGGCAGAACAGCACTGTGGTGATGAGTGCAGGCACTGAAATCAGTTCTGAGCTTTCTCCTGGCTTTGCTGCCTGCTTGCTGTGTGACCTTGGGAAAGTCACCTCACCTCTCTGAGGCTCAGTATCTTGAGCTGTAAAATGAGGATCAAAATAGTGCTTCCCTCAGGGAATTTGTGAAGATGGAGACGTGTGGCCAACCCTAACACCGTGCCCAGCATGGAGGAAGGAGAAGTGAATGGGACTGTTGTCATTGTGATGATGATGATGTTCTCTGCGGGTTGACTAGATTGCCTGGCCTGGCTTTCTGATGATTGACAGGCAGATCCCCTTGGGGCTCCTGGTCCACCTCCCCTTGCTTGTTACACTGGAGGCTGCTCCTGGGTAGACGCTGGTGTGTCAAGTCCCGGGGATCAGCCTAAAGCTTACGGCTGTGTTATGAGGTTGAACATGATTCAGTGACAGTAAAGAAGGCTCCGTCCAGCCTTTGAGAAGTTCCCTGCCCGGGGAGGGCAGTCTCAGCTCCATGCCCGCCGTGTGACCAGTTGATCCAGCGTAGCCAAGGCCATCCTGGGTGGCTGGAAGAGCAGCGTTCATGCCCTGGAGGGAGAAGCCAATGCCGGTGCCTCACTTCCCTTCGCCCTCCTTCCTGGAAAGCTCCAGCCTGTCTTGTCTGGCAGCCCAGACCCAATTCTTGGCCCTCTGAGGTGGTTGCCACAAAGCTGGCATTGTCGCCCTGAGGAATGACCCCATCAGAGCTGGCATGCCTCTCTGTTGGGCCTTGAGATTCTTTCTACCTTTGATTTGCATCTTGGTGGGCTCTGGTGCCAGATTGGGTAGGCCTAGTTCTTTCTCAAGCCTCCTTTTCCTTCGAGTGCCTTCAACACCCCTGCACCCACTTCGAGGTGACAGCTGGGGCTGAGGAGAGGTGACTGGTGTGCCTCCGTTCATGAGGAACCTGGAACCCCAAGCACCAGTGCCAGCCTCTGTCCCCCATCCCGACCTTCTGATCCGTCTGCAGGACCGCCTGCGGGGACCAGCGAGGTGCACCTCAGAAGACCCCTGAATCACCCCACACCTCCCACAAGAGTCCTCCTCACAGGCTCTGGACTTGGTGATGCCCTTCATCCCATGAGTCCCAGCAAGGCCGTTGTCTTTGCTCAGTGACCTTGGGCAAATGATGTCACCCTTCTGAGCCTTAGTTTCCTTCTCTGAAAAAGGGGGATAATCCAGTCCCTTTCACAAGTGGGACCAAAGTGTCTTTACACCTGCAGTCTTACAAGGCCAGTTCCTAAGGGCACACTGCAGAACTGACCCAGGCTTGGCCTCACATCTCAGTGCTCTCTAGGGTACCCACCTGTGTGACCCGTGAGGCCTGGAGTGACCCTGCCACTTGGAGACCTGTCTGGCAACCTGTAAATCAAGTCTCAGGCTTTTGGACGCAGCACCCTGTGACCAGGGTAGAGAGCCCAACGACAGGGGATTGGTTAGATCTACGGTGGACCCACCATTCAGTCTGCAGTAGTTGGAGGGGACGCTGTGGTAGGTGTTTTGTTATCTGAAGGGCTGTTCGTGGCATATTGCTAAGTAAAAAGGAGAATGACAAATCAATGTATATAGTTGAATTCCATTTTTATGAAGTATGCAAGGACACATTTGTGGAGAGAGAGAGACAAGCATGAGGGGGCAGTTGTGGGGAGTGCACTACGGCCCAGCCCTACTCTAAGCGTCTTTGACATATTAATCCACTGAATGCTCACGACAGCCCATGAGGCGGGAACTGCTAACATCTTTATTGTACCAAGCAGGAAAGTGAGGGACAGAGAGGTCACGTAAGTCCCCTGGGGTCACACAGCTGGGAAGTGTTAGGGTGGGGTCCCAGACAAGTCCAGGTACCTCTGTACTGTGGAATCCTGGGAGGAGGTGCTCCAAGATGCTTAAGGCGGTTATCTGTGGGATGATGCCTGGTTTGATTTTCTTCTTTGTACCAGTATATTTTGAAGATGCTCTTTAACGAGTGTGTAATGCTTTTGGAATAATAAAAAACAGCACAAAAAGTACTGTTGATTGAAAACACAGGGCAACCGTAACTTCTCTGAGATTTGGGACTGACTAGAAAACAGGGTTGATAAGAGTACATGACCCCCAGTTTGTGGTGAAGATTGAGTGAGGTGAGGCTTAAAGGTGCCTGCATGTGCAGGGAGTGGGTCGGGGGCGGCGGCCTGGTTAAAGGTGCTTCCTTCCTCTGTGCTGTTGACCCCAGGCCACCCGCCCCCCGTGACTCAGCACCCAGTCCTCTCCCAGTCCTCTGGGTAGAGGGAGCCTGGGAAAGGTGGGAGCAGGAACCTCAAGGAGGCAGAGCCCACGTCACCTGTCCCACCTGCTTTATCAGTGATGCGCGGGGTTGGATTCTCCAGAACTTTTGAAGAGCTGAGATCTGAAACCTCTCATATCCCCAGCCAAGTTGGGCAGGTTGCCTGGGTTTTTGGCCAAGGCCGTGAGATGGTATCTTTGGGGCCAATCCTGTTCGGGTTTTACTTTTTTATTTGCTGGCCCAGAAGGATTTGGAGCCTCAGCATTTCCCTGCTGTGCCAGGACTGCATGCCAGGCTTCTCCTCTCCAAGGGAGAGAGTATTAAATGCCCGTCTTTGGAAGCCACGTTACTCCTCTGCTTTTGTGCTTCATAATCTTTGCCATCCTTAAGTGTTACTTGTTCTGAAACTCAGCCGTTTCATTTGTCACTGAACTGAAACTTGGCCCGGCGATTATTGATCAGGAAGTGGTTTCCTCTCATTAACTGTGTATGTCCTGGCCCAGTCAAAGGCTTTGGCTTTCCCAAGGTAAAGAGGGCCCATCTTCCCAAACCAGAGAACAGATTAGATTCAGGAATCTAAATGTGTTGAGGAGACAATGGACTTCGTGTCACTTTCCTTTCTTTTGTGTGGAGGGCCTCATTTCTCTCTGTTTACAAGGAGATACACATACCGATTCACTCCTCCATCCATCCATCCACCCACCCACCCATCCATCCATCCATCTATTATTTTAAAATACTTATTGGCCAGATAGAATAACAGATACCTTGGTGAATGAGATAAACATGGTTTTAGGCTTTTGAAAACCAAAAATACACAGTCCCACTGAAGGCAGTAACAACCAGTAGTCAACTGACTAACCCATGGTGGCTTATAAACTTTTTCATGTCACTGGAATTATCTCCATCTCCAGCAGGAAACTAAAGTCTAGTTTCCTGTCTTCACCAAGGGCACGTAGCTGGTAAGTAGTAGAGTTGGAATTTGAACCTAGGTCCTGTGCTGTTTCCATTCCAGAAATCACTTGCTAGAAATTAGCCCATTTCCGGGACTTCCCTGGCGGTCCAGTGGTTAAGACTTGCGCTTCCAGTACAGGGGGTGCGGGTTCGATCCCTGGTTGGGGAACTAGGATCCTGTGTGCTGTGTGTTGAAGCCAAAAAAAAAAAGAAAGAAATTTGCCCATTTTTCAGTTTACTAAGTTGGGGATATTGGATGGAGTAGCATTGGTACTTGTAAAAAGAACTTTGTTGGCTGTGGTATAGAGGGAAGAAGAGAGGCTGGTTGTTCACAGAAGCCAGCAACAAAGTAGGCTCTGGTGCCTTTTGGGAAGAAAGGAAGACTTGATGATTGTCTGCTCCCTAGACATACCTTTCATTCCTTTATCGCTCTCACATTCATCTGTTCTCCCATCCAGCTATTCATCCTCCTAGTCACTCACTGTCCTATCCATCTGTCAATCCATCCATCCGTCCATCAGCCCATTTACTCCTCTTCCCATCTATCCATCAGCCCACTTACCCATCTTCCCATCCACCCACCCATCTATCCATTCATCCTCCCACACACCCATCCTTCCATATGCCTTCCCTCCCACCCATCCTCCCATTCATCTAGCCACTTACCCATCTGCCTATCTGGCTAGCCATCCTCCCATCTTCCCACATACCCACCCTCCCATGCTCCCATCCATCCACTGGCTGTTCTGTTCCAGGCTCTCTGGGGCAGAACAAGATGAATCAGACACGGGCTTAGCCTTTCAGAGCTCACAGCCAGGTCAGAGAGAATTTGTGAACACAAATGACTATGGCACCAGGCGGTCTGGTGATGAAAGCCCTAATAAGGTGTGAAGAAGTTCTAGCAGGGCAGGGGGGCTGGGGTGCTGGGAACATTTCACGGAGCAGGCTGTGGTTGAGTTAGACTTTGTGGGATGGTTAAACACAGGTGTGGCGAAGGCACTCCAGGTGGAGGAAAGAGCATAAAGAAAAGCATGGATGTAGGAAGCAGTCAGGCACTGGCTGTAGCAGGAGGTGAACGCAAGGGAGCGGTGGGATCCTGGAAAAGTGAAAGGGGCAGGTCACCAAGGCTTTGGGCCAGGGAACTTGGGCTTGATCGTGCCAGCAGCAGGGAGCCATTGAGGGTTTGCCCTAAGAGGGTCTCTGGTTAAAGGCAATGGAGGGAGACGTGGGAAAGGGGGATTGGCACACACAGCGGTTGGGTGAGAGCCCCTGGAGATTTCCCTCTGGAGGGCTTCTGAGGGGAAAGAGCACTGGGCAGAGAGCTGGACCTGAGTCGAACCCTGGCAGCCACTTCCTAGCTGTGTGACCTGGGACAAGTCACCTTCTCTACCTGGGCCTTCGTTTTCTATAGGAAGAGGTGGCAGTACTTTGCATCCCTTGTGGACCCGTGCTGGCTAAGGTGGGGCGCTCCTTATCCTGCCTCAAGAGATCATAGGAGGACTCAGCAGGCCTTTTTCATCTTGGCCCGTGGTGCCTATGGCTCCACTCTGCCCACCCACTCATGCCCACCAGCCCGGGGGCGGTGGCAGCATCTGAGCCCAAGGCCATATCTGCCACCCATCCTGTCTGCAGCCCTCAGACCACCCTGTTTGAGTTGATGTTGGGCCCTTCTCCTGCACGTAGCCGGTTCTGCTGTGACCCTGGTTTCCTCCGGGCCCCGATTTCCTCCTTCCTTAATAGAGTTGAAGCCTTTCCCGCGATTGGTAACCGTCATCACCATGCAAAGATTAAGTGTGTTCAGGCAGGAATACCACAGCTGTATACTGTGGGGCACAAACCAAGCCTCTTCTTGGTTCCAGTGGCTTGAACCTCATTTGACACATGCCTGGCCCAGCGTCCAGAATCAATCAAGGGGATGGGGAAAACAGAAACCTTTCGCCTTGACTGCTCCATTCTTCAGCTCTGACCCACCCGCCTGGGCTGCTCCTCTGACAGGTCAGCTGGGAGCCTTTCCTCACGCCTGCTGCCCAGCCAGGTTGCTAGGCGACCTCACGAGCATAGGATCACCACCCAATGTTCTTCTACCCACTTTCTGCGCTCAAGCCCTTTGCTTCTTCCTAGAGAAAGAAATGCATGTTTCTGAGGCTGGGTCTGGGAGTGTTTTAGATGCTCCCTCACCTCTGTGAGAATGTCTTTTCTGCCAGGTGCAGCCTTGAGTGCAGAGCTGCCCACTTACCAGAACTTTCTGCAGTGATAAGACTGTTCTGTATCTGCTCTATTCAGCATGGTAGCCACTAACCACATGTGGTTATTAAGCACTTGAAGTGTGGTTAATGTAACCGGGGAACTACATTTTAAATTTCATTTAATTTCAGGTAATTGAAATAGCCACATGGGGCTAGTAGCTACCATATTGGACAGCACAGCTCAAGTGGGTTCCCGAGAGGAGAGAGTGCCCATCTCTGGAAACATTTAAGGCAAGATCTGGATGAACTGGTCAATTTCTGTGCCCCAACCCCAGTCTGTCCTCACCGGGCCCCCTGTGGGTAATTGCCAGATGTCATTGGGTGAAAATAACCTTTAGAAACCACTTGCATTCCTCATGCTGTGTCTCAGCACCTCCCCGTCCGGAGGCACACACAGTTTTCCCAGAGTTATAGCTTAGCTACAATTTTATCATCCAGCTTTGTTTACTTATTATGGCTTAATTATTTTTTCTCTTTATCATATTATTTTCCTAGTTATCATTTTAAAGGGTTGCTTAATATCCCACTAAGTTAACCATCATCCTATAGTTGAACATTTAGGTTACTTCCACTTTTTTGCCATAATTATGGGCTAATGTGAATGTGATCCTAGTACATGTCTTCTGTTGTCTTTTTTGGAATTATTTCCTGACCTTACATTCTCAGGAATGAGGGCTAATAGGCTTAAAAGTTATTTTCAAGGCTCTGGAAACCTATTGCCAGTTTTCATCTTTACAAGATTGAATCTGTTTATATTCTTGTCAGTAATCAGTTTATGCATTTTACCACTGGTTTGGTTACCAGCAGTAGAGGTGGTCATTTTTCCTTGCTTTTTTTTTTTTTTTTTTTTGGCCGCACCTTGTGGCATGTGGGATTTTAGTTCCCCGACCAGGGATCAAACCCGTGCCCCCTGCATTGGAAGCGCAGAGTCTTAACCACTGGACTGCCAGGGAAGTCCCTTGCTTTGTTAATTTAAGAAGTGTAAAGTGATCTTCTCCGCTTTTTGGGAAGAGAGTCTTGGCAGAAGAATCCCATGGTTTCTGTCTGCCTGTGGCCCGTTAGTAACCACGTTTCCCATCTGGGTCCCTGATCCTAGATTATCAGTCAGGTCCTCCGAGAGGCCTCAGTGAAGGTCACTTTGTAGGTCATGGTGCTCTTGGGAGTGAAGAGCGCCTCGTTACACAGGTGTTGGATGGTGAAGTATTTCCATAGGTGTCTGCTCTCTGCTCTAATAACCTCAGCGTTGGGGAGCTCATTTCCTTTTTGGTGCAAATGACAGTCATCCAAAGGAGAGTTTGTTGGCTCCCTGAGGAAAGTCTAAGGGCAGATTCTACCTTCAGGATCAGCTGGCTCCAGGTGTTCGCAGACCCTCAGCATCTGCCCTCCTCCATTTGTGGCTGGTCTCGTCTTCCCTGGTCTTGGCCTCACCCTCAAGCAGGCTCTTCAAAGGGGTGGCAAGGTGGGCTACGAGACCCTCCAGCCTTCTGTTCTGCCAGTTTAGCAACCCCAGAGAAAGAAAAAACTTATTTGCTGATAATTTTACAGAAAAAAAAACAACAAAAGCAAACCAAAAGACCACTCAGGTACGACCCTGTTGGCCTGCCACTGGCTGTGACTGAGAGGGTCAGGACTGAGTGGCTGGGCTGGGCTGGGCTGTGTGCCAGGACCAGGTGGGCTCAGCAGCGCCTCATGAATCCCTGGCGCTGAGACTGAAAGAGAGACGGCTCCCAAAGGGAACTGGAGTTGTGAATCCGCAAGGGAAAATGGATGCTGGCCAGTTCCCCTGCCGCCCCGCTTTAGGATTCATTTCCAGGCAGCTCCACCAGCTCCCAGGCCTGAAGTGAGCTGTGCCGCAGCAACGCGCCCTCCCAGGCCCTTCTGCTTTTGTGCTCTCATTTACTCTGTTTTGGTTCTACAGATAAGGCAGCTGTCACAGATCAGACTCTGGGCACTGCATGACCTTCGCAGACTCAGTTTCCCCATCTGCAGACTGGGAATTGGGAGTTGGGGCTTGGGAGGGGCGGCTAACGTTCCTTCTGGTCCCTGAGCTCTGTGATATCAGCCCTTTCCCTGGAGGAGGAGGGAGGGACACAGTGGTCAGCCTGCAGCCAGGAGGGAAGAGGAGGGCCTGGGGGCTGTGCCCAGCTGGCCGTCTCTGTGTGGTTGACTTTCAGGAAGCTCCCAGTCCCTGACTGGGCTGGCTGGGCCCTTTGGGTGGGGCAGGGCTTCTTCTGGGAGGGTTGTTCCCACCTCCTTCGGGCTGGGCCCTGCGCCGCACAAGGGGGAGGATTGTTCCCACAGAGGTGCCTGGGCAGAAAGCACAAGTGGCCACTGTGTGTGCGCTCTCAAGGGTGTGGGCTGAGGCGTTAGTCACTGCCGGCCAGCGGTGGAGGGCTGGGTGGGCGCTCCGCCCGTCTTTTGCTGGACCCCAGTCTTGCCTCAGCCGGTGGGAGAGACGGACGTCAGAGGCCACAGACGGCCACTTGTTCTTTATATGACTTCTTGCCTATCAACTCCCATGGGTGCCCCGTCCACGTGGACCACCCTTAGCTTTCCAGTGCCCACCCACTCCCCAAGATGCCCTCACATCAGACCCTGGAGAGAGCTTGGTTATCATTTCCCCTCTCTCCTACTGCACAGAGGGGGATACAGAGGCCCAGAAAGGACCTTGGCTGAATTTACAGGCACCTCTGGCAAAGCGGTCATGGACTTTGAAGTCACACAGGCCCCAATTCAACTCCCAGCCCTGCTATTTTACCTGCTGTGTGACCTTGAGCAAGTGACTTCACCTCTCTGAGCATCAGTTCTCTTCTATATATATAAAACGAGGCCCTTAATAATAACACCACCCTATTGTAAAAATTAATTGAGGGGATCTAGCAGTGTCCTCTCAGGCCCTCTCTAGGCTCTGCTACTTCGGAGCTAGTTTCATTTTCAGGCTCCCCTTGGGAGCACGATGACCTAGAAGCTCCAGGACTGTGGTAGGCAGTGCTGGAGGCTAGCAGTAAAGGAGGGCTTGGGGCAGCAACTGTTCTGAGGTTGCATTTCATTAGCTGACTTGATTACGTGTCTATCCCTGAACCAATCACTGTGGTTAGAGGGAATGCAGTGTTCTGATTGGCCGGCATAAGTCACCCGCCTGCTTCTAGATATGGTGGTGGAATCAGCCCCGTTACAGCTTAGGGACTGGGAATGAGAGTGGGTTGGCTCCTCTGAAGAAAAATCAGGGAAGGGTGAATTATGCTATGGGAGGACAATGATTCCAACCTGCTGATTCTCCCTCTAGGCAGAAACTCTTCACTAGAAAAGTGCCTCACACATAATATGGACTCAGTAAATAATGGTTGAATGAATGAATGAATAGAATTAAGCTGATTCCTGCCAGCCTAGTGTAGTAAAGAGAACACTGGACTGGGAGTCAGGAGACCACCACAGCTCACAATCCTGGGTGGGTCCTGATAGCTCCCTGAGCCTCAGTCTCCTCATCTGGGAAATGGACATGATGGCTGGCACCTGCCTTAATGACTCTTGGGCAGATTAAATCCTGGCAGTTTCAGTCCTCCGCAGCTGCCAAGCGCTCTGACGCTGAGAGGTTGCTATTGGCTTTAGCAAAGGGAGATGGAGCAGGGAACACTGGGCACTCGCCAAGAAGTGCGTGCTGGGAAGTGATTTGGAGCTCAGGCTCTTTGAGCCAGGCAGGCTTGAGTTTGTATTCAGCCTTCACCTTCCCACTTGCTGTGTGACCTGAGACACTCACCGTGCCTCTCTGAATCTCAGTTTCCTCATCTGTAAATTGGGAATGCTGATATTTGTCTCTAAGGGCTGCCTTGAGGATGAAATGAGAAATTCCACTCAGGGCCTGTCGCAGCACACAGTGAGTGCTTAGACAGTGTTAGCTGTTTTTATCTTCAGCCATCATTATGTTCTCTGTGGCCTCAAGGTGATAGATTGCTGCTGTCACCTACAAATTGGCACTTGCCATCTACCTCTACAAGGATTAAATCATGAGCTGCTGCAGCTGCTGTCTTTCAACAGCCCCTGAAAGGAGTTCAGGGTGGAGAGCAGAGATGAGGCGCTCTGTGCACTGGAAAAAACTGGCAGAACAGGTCTTCAGATAGTTAGATATTTTCAGAAGACAATTTTATGAGCCCAATTCTTGTATCTCCTCATATCTAGAAAAGCACTAAAATCCTTCATGGTGACGTCTGCTCCTCGTGACTAGCAGTAGCTTTCATGAGACTAGCAGAAACCTGCAAAAAATATGTGTTTGATTGCATGTACTCCCCCTTCACCCAAATCACATGTATACTGACCTTCCCCCCTACCTCTTTAGGGCAGTTTCTCAGAGCTATCTGAAATGCTGTCTCCTGGGCTGTAGTCCTTGTTTTGCCCCAAATAAAACTTAGCCCACAACTCTCATGTTGTGCTTTTTTTTTTTTTTTTTTCAGTTGACACTACCTTAACCAGGCTTTTAATTTGGCCAAGTCGCTTTATGTACCACGATTGCTACCAACCCCTTTCTGGCAGGCCCTGGGTCTCTGTGAAATCTGAGTGAGGTGCTGGGCAGTGGGTGATTCTCAATGTTGATGTTGGCACCCCGCCAGAGGCTGGGCCCCATGGTCAGTGCTGCCTTTCAGGATGGAGGGCAAAACAGGTTTTGTGCGCTCCTGGAAAACGGTCCCCGCCTGGGCCTCACCTACCTTCAGGAGAAAATAGTCCTTTTGAGGAAACCCAGGAAAAGGTGGCTGCAGCCTCCTTCACCAGCTCTCAGGAGTGAAAGGTGAACTCAGCTCTCCCTGTGCCGCTGTGGCTGGGGGCTGGGAGGGCATCTTCAGGGTGGTTGCCTTGGTCACCTGGCCCTAGCTCTGGCCACCCACTAAGCCCGCTCCTGTCTTCTCTGTAAAGGAGCAGAGTGGGCCTTAACTTCTCTCTGGATTTGGAGAGGAGGAGGAGAATGAGTACTGTACAATGTGAAAGGATACTTTGATGGTCCTCTAGTGGGACAGAAGAAAATCAGCTTTACAAGAAATGAAAAGGCAGGCACATCATCAGTTGTGTGTGTGTGTGTGTGTGTGTGTGTGTGAGTGTGTGAGAGAGAGAGACAAGCCCAAATGCTAAATCAATGAGTTTCTAAGGCATTCTGAACAAGCTTTCTAAACTGAGTTCAGGGGGGAGGACCCCACCCAGCTAGGGCCGAGTGAGCAGCGTGAATTCTAGGACAGGGACTGACCTCGGGGGAATGGCCCCGCATGAAATTCCCTTCCCTGAACGGAGCTCCTGGGCCAGATATGGAAGGTTCCATACACTGTGGCCGCCAAGAGTGCAGACCCGGGAGCAGGGCTGCCAGCGTTCCAGATCAGCTTTGTCACCCAAGTCGCTGGGACCCTGCCTCAGTCTCCTCATCTGTACGTGAGATAATAATTGCACCTACATGGTAGGGTGGTTGAGGAGATAAATGAGTTAGCACAGGTTGAAGTGTGGACCAGGGTCCCTTGCAGAGTGGGTCCTTGACAAATGTGAAACCATGATTGTCACTGCTTGGGACTTGGGGACTTTGCAGCTCAATTAGCAGAAACATTTACCTAAACTGGGAGTAAATTTACAAATGAGCGTATAAATTGCCTATTGGCATCACTCCCTTCGAGAAGGTTCCCTAGCGGGGCTTGGCACCCCCTCCCAGTTTCCACCCCCCACCCCCCATAAGCTCACCGTCTCGCCACAGGCAGTAGAGGGGTGGGTCTCTCCAGCTGGCCCTTGAGCTCCTTGAGGCCAGGAGGAGGGTCACTGTGTCTATGCATTGTGAGTGCCCCGTGCAGGGCTGGCCTGGGGGTGCTCTTGCCTGTTGGCATCTGGTTTCAGAGGCTTCTGAATTCTGGAGATGACAGGGGGACCTTGTGTGATAGTGGAAAGCGCTCGGAATCCAGGAAGTTAGAGGACCCAGATTCACATTTTGGTGCTGCCTCCCTAGTTCCAGTCCCGTCCCCTCTCTAAGTCTGTGGAATGGGGTGTCACATGAGCTGATGTGAATGCCGGTTGTCATCCACAGGGGTACTTGGGCATGCGGGAGCGACTCAGCCATTGGCGTTTCCAGCGGATCAGGTGGCAGAGTTGTCCTGTTAGGCGAGTGGCGTGCGGTGCTGTCCACAGGAAGGCACCACGGTGGAGTCCAGGGTGGCTCACTGTTTCCGTGCTTTCCACACCAGACTGCTGTTCAAAGGCTGCAGACGAGCAGCTGGCTTTTAGGCCCGTGTTGTAGGAAAGCATGCTCTCTTTTTAACACCAGGACACCTCTCATCACCAACAGCAGCATGGTGGGTGGGTGCTCCCAGCAGCAGCCCTCGAGGCTCACGGGACCACCTGGGAAACAGTGGGCCCGGCACCCTTTTCCTGGGCACCAGCTCATCGTGGGTGAAATTGCTTGCACTATTACACGGTTACTTCTTGCTCGCTCTCAGTTTTTAAAATCGTGGTGAAATATGCATAACATAAAATTGACTGTTTTAGCGAATTCTAACTGTACAATTCAGTGGCATTATGTATGTTCACAGTGTTTGTGCAGCCTTCCCCACTATCCATTTCCAGAACTTTCTCATCATCCCAAACAGAAACTCTGTACCCATTAAACACTAACTCCCCATTCCTGCTGGTAACCAGCCCCTGGTAGCCTCTATTCTACTTTCTGTCTCTATGAATTTGACTACTTTAGGGACCTCATTTAAGTGGAATAATGCAATATTTGTCCTTTTGTGACTGGCTTATTTCACTTAGCATAATGTCCTCCAGATTCATCCATGTTGTAGCTTGTGTCAGAATTTCCTTCCTTTTTAAGACTGAATAACATTCCATTGGATGTATATATAGTCCTCCCTCGGTATCCCAGGGGGATTGATTCTGGGACCCCCCGCAGATACCAAAATTCATGGATACACAAGTCCCTTATATAAAATGGCATAGTATTTGCATATAAGCTATGCACATCCTCCTGTATACTTTAAGTCATCTGTAGATTACTTATGATACCTAAGTCTATGTCAGTGCTATATAAATAGTTGCCAGGTACGTGGCAAATTCAAGCTTTGCTTTTTGGAACTTTCTGATTTTTTTTTTTTCTGAATATTTTTGATCTGCAGTTGGTTGAATCTGAGGATGTGGAACCCAAGGATGCGGGAGGGCTGACTGTACCTCATTTTGTTTATTCATTCATCTGCTGATGGACACTTGGGTTGTTTCCACCTTTTGGCTCTTGTGAATAGCGCTGCTATGAACATTAGTGTACAGATACTGCTCAAATCCCTGCTTTCAGTTCTTTTGCAAACATACCTGAGTGGAACTGCTGGGCCATAGGGTAGTTCTATGTTTAACTTTTTGTGAAACTGCCAAATTCTTTTCCACAGTGGCTGCACCATTTTACATGTCCACTAGCAATGCACAAAGGTACCAATTTTTCCACATCCTCACCAACACTTATTTTCCGTTTTTAAAAAGTTATAGCTATCCTCATACGTGTGAAATTCTCCCTTTTTCATCAAATAAGAAACTGTTGTTACGACCAGGTGAAATGCATCTAGGAACTACTTCCACTGTAACTGGTGGGCACTAAAAACCCTTTTCATTTTACTTTATTTATTTATTTTTGGCTGCCTTGGGTCTTTGTTGCTGCACGCAGGCTTTCTCTAGTTGCGGCGAGCGGGGCTACTCTTCGTTGTGGAGCATGGGCTCTAGGCGCGCGGGCTTCAGTAGTTGTGGTGCTTGGACTTAGTTGCTCTGTGGCGTGTGGGATCTTCCCGGGCCGGGGCTCAAACCCAACCCCCTACATTGGCAGGCAGATTCTTAACCACTGTGTCACCAGGGAAGTCCCTCATTTTACTTTTAATGTATGTGAAATGATGCAAATAAATGCACGAAACATTCTATTAAAGTTTTAAAACAGTACAGAGAGAGTGAAAGTGTCCTTTGAATCTGTCCCCATTTCAGGCTCCTCCCCAGCCTGCTGTCAGGCAGTATCTCTCCAGAGTTTTCCATGCAATTATGTTCATGTGTGAGCATTTATAAAAGAGTAGTTTTCCATTTTTTTATATGAAAAGCATCATACCACTTTTTTTTTTTTTAAACATCTTTATTGGAGTATAATTGCTTTACAATGGTGTGTTAGTTTCTGCTTTATAACAAAGCACACCACTTTTATTGTTCAGTGACTTGGATCTTTTACTGAACAATAAACAATCTTTCCATGTTGTTGTTTCTAGATCTATGCTGCTCTTGTATTTTTATTTATCCTATAGTATGGGTGTATTGTACTTAAAATAATTTATTATTAACCACAGAACATTGTTCCTCATGCATGCCCTCCTGAGCTGACATAACGAGCGAGCACTGGCCATTGTTGAGAACAGCGTACCTCCTACTTCAGCCTCTCATCCGCATCTGGACATCTGGCCTCTGTTTCCCACTCACGTGGGCCTCTCTGAGCTGGCCTCCAGGGGTCAGCTTCCTGCCGACCATGGCTGCTGACCTTCCATGTCTTCACTTTGCAGGCCAAGAACAAGGAGACAGGTGCCTTGGCTGCCGCCAAAGTAATTGAGACCAAGAATGAGGAGGAGCTGGAGGACTACATCGTGGAGATTGAGATCCTCGCCACCTGTGACCACCCCTACATCGTGAAGCTCCTGGGGGCCTACTACTATGACTGGAAGCTGTGGGTAAGCTACCACCGCCTGTCCCCCTTGGCTCCCATGGCCTGGGGCCACCGGACCCTGCCTGGTTCTAAGGGCCTCAACACTTTCTCAGCTTCTGCTTTGAGGGCAAGGGCTGGGGCGAGGACAAGGTGAAGTTGGGGGGCTCTGGTTCCCCTGCCCCCTCTTTCTGCAGAGCCTCCCCACTTTGGGGGCCAGGGGTAGTGGTTTGGAGCGGGAAAGAACTCTGAGACTCTGCTGCCTGGCCTCGAATCCCAACTCTGCTTGGATAACCCTAGGCAAGTTCTTAACCTCTCCTTGCCTCAGTTTCCCCATCTGTAAAATGGGGATGATAACAGTACCTAGCTCACTGAGTTGTTCCTGGGATTAAATGAGCTAATTTATGATGGGTGCTTGGAAGAGTAGCTGGCACATGTCAGAGTTCGCTGAGTGTGAGCTGTTTTATTATTTGTTGTGGTGGCATCGTTATTACTACTGCTGCGGCTGCTCCAAGGGGATGCCTTTCAATGGCAGCACTAAAGGGAACCCTTTAATAGCCCCCACTCTCCGTCAGCAATCTCATATTTTGAGGTGCACAGTGCAGATACAGCTTCAATCCCCACCTTCCCAACTCAGCATCACCCTTGGAGGAATTGCGGGGTGCCCTGGTTTTCATAGAGCCTGTCCTGCAGAATGGCTCCCGCATTGATGTTCTCCTAGTATTAATGCCTCTCAGTTTATAAAACCCAAACTTCCTAGAAGGTACATGTTTCCAAACTCCCTTTTCAGCCAATGTTGAGCCCGTAAAACATCATATTTACGTTCCTAAAACTCAGCATAACATTTGTAGCGAAATGATGTACAGGAAATCTCGTGAATTCTAGATGTAATTAGAAGACTGTCAGAATCACATGTAGACAGTTTGCAAAGGGAGCGAGGGTCAGTGGGGCCTGGGCATCTCGGAATGTGCCGGATCTGAGAGAGAGGCCCAGGCTCGTGCTACTGCAGTTACCAGTTGTTAATAATGATTTGGTGGTCAGGAGGGGATTTTTTTTTTTTTTGGCGTGGCATGCAGGATCTTACTTCCCCAACCAGGGATCAAACCTGGGCCCATGGCAGTGAAAGTGCCCAGTCTTAACCACTGGACCACCAGGGGATTCCCAAGAGGGTATGTTTTAAGCATTGGACCTCCTATCACGATAGTTTATCATGTACAGGGAGAGTGTTACTATGTGTTAGTTACATTTTAGGAAATTAATGGGGAGTCTTGAGTTGACACGTCATGCTTTATAATTTTTCCCATTTGAAATAATGTGAAATAGGCTCCAAGTTGATTCTTTTTGCACAGAATGCCTGATTTTGAGGAAGAGAGCTACTGATGCTTAATGGGGAAATCTGTGTTTCATTTGAGAAAAGGATCCTGTTATTTAAGAAAACGAAAGGAGTGGTTTAGAAACCACTGTCAAAGTTCATCCCTCTCATTTCACAGAAATGAAGGAAGCCAGTGTCCGAGGGGGATGAGAACTTGGCGCCCCAGCTCCGCCCAGAGCTCTGTCCACTAAAACTGGTTGCCCCGCAGTGGAGGCCAGCTTTCTTTTGCTTCTCTGAGCATCTCCTTGGGGAGTCTTCTAGATGTCACTGGGGGGAATAAAACCACCATCACCTGACTGTCAGCTGTGGATTTCAAAGCCTTTCCTCATCCACTGTTTCTGGGCACCTTGGAAGGTGAGCCGGGCAGGGGACTGGTCACCCTTTTCCAAAGGGGAGGGGACAGATGGACAGAGAGGGCAGGCTCTTTGCTCATGGTCACATAGCTGAGGCCCAGGAAGCTGAGCCTATGCATTTCTTCTGTCTTGATTCATGGAGCTGCCTTTTAAAAAATTTTTCTTCTTTTAAGAAATTAAACAAATTTAAAAATATATGGCTATCAGAGGAAAATGAGAGTATACAGAAAAGCAAATACAAAAACAAAAAAGATTAATACCATCCAAATCTTTACACCAAAGATAACCACTGATAACATTTGGAATATATTTTTCTAGACTTTTTCTATATATACACACACTCATAGTTATTAAAAAAAGATGAACTTACACCAAACTAGTTACTTCACTTTTTACCCTTTGTATTTAAGATATATTAAGAACAACTTTTCACGTCTTAGGGAAACAGCTGCATCTTCATTTTTTTCTTTTTCTGTAGAATTCCATCTTCTGACTATTGAGCATTTAGGCCGTTGCTTTTTTGAAAAATTTTAATTGCTGTTATAAGCAACTCTGTGATGGACATCTTTGAATTTTTGTGTTCTTGCCTGAGAACCTCTTTAGGAGAATTTTTAAGATTTTTAAGTGTCTATTGCCAAGCCGGTCTCACAGAGCCACTTTTTTTTTTTTTTTTTAAATTAATTTATTTATTTTTGGCTGCATTGGGTCTTCGTTGCTGCGTGCGGGCTTTCTCTAGTTGCGGTGAGGGTGGCTACTACTCTTCATGGTGCGCGGGCTTCTCATTGCAGTGGCTTCTCTTGTTGTGGAGCACGGGCTTCAGTAGTTGTGGCATGTGGGCTCAGTAGTTGTGGCTCGTGGGCTCTAGAGCGCACGTTGAGTTGTTGTGTCACAGGGGCTTAGTTACTCCATGGCATGTGGGATCTTCCCGGACCAGGGCTCGAACCCGTGTCCTTTGCATTGACAGGTGGATTCTTTTTTTTTTTTTTAATAAATTTATTTATTTGTTTATTTATTTATTTTTGGCTGCATTGAGTCTTCATTGTTTGGTCTTAGTTGCTGCACACGGGCATTCTCTAGTTGCAGCGAGCGGGGGCTACTCTTTGTTGAGGTGCACAGGCTTCTCATTGCAGTGGCTTCTCTTGTTGTGGAGCACGGGCTTCAGTAGTTGTGGCACGCGGGCTCCGTAGTTGTGGCTCGTGGGCTCTAGAGCGCAGGCTCCAGTAGTTGTGGTGCATGGGCTTAGTTGCTCCACGGCATGTGGGATATTCCAGGACCAGGGATCGAAGCTGTGTCCCCTGCATTGGCAGGCGGATTCTCAACCACTGCGCCACCAGGGAAGTCCTGGCAGGCGGATTCTTAACCACTACACCACCAGGGAAGTCCCCAGGGCCACTTTTGATATTATACAAGTGAGTTTTTCCATCAAACCACCTAACTACAACACATACGCACACCCACCCACCCATCCATCCATCCATCTATCCTGCTATCCATCAACACAATCTTCATTGAATTGCTGATTACGTACCCATTAAGAAAAACATGTTTTATGTGTCTGTTCCCATTATTGTTTGTGACTGGATATCAAGTTCATTATGTTCCCAAGTCCAAAGATAATACCAACAACAGCTAACATTTATTGAAGGCTTACTGTGTGCTGGGCCTTTTGCTGTGCATTTTACTTGCGTTATGTCATTGAATCTTCATTCTTTGAGGTTGTTGCTTTATCCTCATCTTATAGATGAAAGTGAGAAACAAAGATACTAAGGAAGTTCCCCCCTGCCAGGCCACACAGCTAGAAAGTGGCAGAGCTGGAAAACCCGATGGAGAAAAAGGACAATTTATAACTGGCCAGTGGCTGTGATGAGGTTGTTTAAATAGATACACCAGAATTTTCTGTCCCAAAGTTGTCACTTTAGGCTGGTACTTTCTTATCCAGGGCTGCTGCTTTGGCTAAAATCATTTCTCACCCTCCTCTTTTGTACTTGCCCCTATAGCCTATATTTGTTACTTTGTAGACCCTTAAAGGTGCCATCTCTTCATTTTTGAAGATTTGGGTTTTAGACATTGTGAAATCAAGGACAGTGGCCCTGGAACTGGGTGGATCAAGACGGACAGAGGGTTTCAGGCAGGAGGATCAGCGTGGGCAGTGGTGTGCAGGCGGGAAAGGTGTGGCATGTTGGGATCACGGGTGGACTAGGTTTGGGGCAGCACGTGGTGAAAGATGAGGGCAGTCATAGGAGGCGATGTTGTGGAGAGCCTTGAATGCCCAGGTGAGGAGTTTGTACTTGATCTCTTTTTTTTTTGGCTGTGTTGGGTCTTCATTTGTGTGCGAGGGCTTCGTCTAGTTGCGGCGAGCGGGGGCCACTCTTCATCGCGGTGCACGGGCCTCTCACTATCGTGGCCTCTCTTGTTGCGGAGCACAGGCTCCAGACACGCAGGCTTAGCAGTTGTGGCTCACGGGCCTAGTTGCTCCGCGGCATGTGGGATCTTCCCAGACCAGGGCTTGAACCCGTGTCCCCTGCATTAGCAGGCAGACTCTCAACCACTGAGCCACCAGGGAAGCCCCTGCACTTGATCTTTTAATAGATCAGTGGTTCTCAAACTACAGCCTCTCGGACCAGTAGTATCAGCAGTAGCACTTGGGACCTTGTTTGAAATGCAAAATATTAGGTCCCAGCCCAGACCTGCTGAATCAGAATCTCTAGAATAGGGCCCAGCCATCTGTGTTTTTTTTGTTGTTGTTGTTTTGTTTTTTTTAAAGTTGTATTGGAGTATAGTTGATTTACAATGTTGTGTAGCCATCTGTTTTAAGGAGCCTTCTAGGTGACTCTGATGCTTGTTGAAGTTTGAGAACTATTGCTTTAGGTAATAGGGACCCAGTGGCAGTCTCACAGGGAGAGACACAAATTTTGCGTTTTAGAAAGAAATCAGGTCTGAGGGGGCAAGAGTGAAAGCACCGAGACTGACCAGGAAGTGGTAAGAATAGACTAGGCCAGAAGTCCAAGGATGTGAGATGGGAACATCATTTGGTCAGGAAAGGATTCAGAGAAAGGAACATTTGAACTGGATCTCGAAGGATGCATAGCTCTCCAAGGGATGAGAGAAGGAGAGGCAGTCTGAGGGACAGCATGTACAGAAGTGTGTGGAAGGGAGGAGTCTCATTCTGAGATATAAGCTTGAAGGTGCGCCAACTTTTTGGTTCTTGCCTTCTGTGTGATGATTCTTGGCCCCATCTTGTGGCCAGGCCAGGCCTTCTGTGCGGCTCCAGGAGCCAGTTTTTCTGCGTGGGTGTCTTTGACAAAATCAGCCCTGGCCTGGGGTCCACTCTCAGGGGCTGGGCTTTGGGATGAGAAATTAACTGTTGCCCAAGTGTCCTGGGCCTCTTCCCCAGCCATGGCAGGCAGGGATGGACTTTGCCCAGACGGGGTGGAGGTCACTCACCAAACCACCCTACCTGCAACGTGGCAAGATTAGCTCATCTTCTTCTAGAATTTGTAATCTTCGCAAAATCCTTCTAGTGGTTTCTTATGACCACTTCTGCTTTTTTTTTTTTTTTTTAATTTATTTATTTATTTTATTATTTATTTTTGGCTGTGTTGGGTCTTCGTTTCTGTGCGAGGGCTTTCTCTAGTTGCGGCAAGCGGGGGCCACTCTTCATCGCGGTGCGCGGGCCTCTCACTATCGCGGCCTCTCTTGTTGCGGAGCACAGGCTCCAGACGCGCAGGCTCAGCAGTTGTGGCTCACGGGCCCAGTTGCTCCGCGGCATGTGGGATCTTCCCAGACCAGGGCTCGAACCCGTGTCCCCCGCATTGGCAGGCAGATTCTCAACCACTGCGCCACCAGGGAAGCCCCCCACTTCTGCTTTTGAATATCAAATGGTGCAAGTGGGGGAAAAAAACAACCCCAAATATTCTAAACCAGCACCATCCAATAGAAATATAATGAGAGCCATATATGTAATTTAAAAAAGAAATTTTTTTTTTTTTTTTGGCCACACTGCTCGGCTTGTGGAATCTTAGTTCCCCGACCAGGGATTGAACCCAGGCCCTTGGCAGTGAAAAATGTGGAGTCCTAACCACTGGACCGCCAGGGAGTTCCCTAAAAATTTTCTAATTGCCACATTAAAGCAAAAAGAAACTGATGAAATTAATTTAAATAATATAATTTATGTAACCTAGTATATAAAACATATTATCATTCTGACATGTCATCAATGTAAAAATTATTAATATTTTACCTTTTTTTCCTTCTAAGCCTTCAAATCCAGTATATGTTACACACTTATAGCACATCTCAATTCAGGAGCTAAATTTTCATTAGAAAATGCTTGATCTGTATTTAGATGTCATAAAATTTACAGGTGAAAAAGTAGATTCACATCCCTAGGTTGTTCCAACGTTCTTAAATATATCCCAATAATAGAATCGAGTACCAGTTTGTTTGTTTTTTTTAAATTTTATTTATTTATGGCTGTGTTGGGTCTTCGTTTCTGTGCGAGGGCTTTCTCTAGTTGTGGCAAGTGGGGGCCACTCTTCATCACGGTGCGAGGGCCTCTCACTATCGCGGCCTCTCTTGTTGCGGAGCACAGGCTCCAGATGCGCAGGCTCAGTAATTGTGGCTCACGGGCCTAGTTGCTCCGCGGCATGTGGGATCTTCCCAGACCAGGGCTCGAACCCGTGTCCCCTGCATTGGCAGGCAGATTCTCAACCACGGCGCCACCAGGGAAGCCCGAGTACCAGTGTTTAAACTTAAATTAATTAAAAGTGAATAAAATGATACATGTTGTTCTACAGTAGCCACATTTCAAGTGCTCAATAGCCACATGTGTTTAGTGGCTCCTGCATTAGACAGTGTAGACAATGCAGCTCTGGATGTACACCAGGCCCTCCACGTAAGTGAATGTGGGAAACCCTGGGCTGAACTCATGAATTTCCTTTGGTTTATAACTGCCCCTCCCCCTAACAATCCCATCCCCCTGACCCCCACCCCTATCCCTGAGCCAGATTTTGCCCTCTGGGAAAGTCTTTCAAGGGTTAGGTCTCTTTTCCTACACGTCTCATGGGAGTGAGACAGAGACAGAGTAACATGATGGTAAATGTTTAACAATAAACTCTCTGGGAACAACAGCCCTGGTTTATAGCATCTGCCAGTTTCTGTGTTGTATTCCCACCATGGTCAATTTCAAGCTAAAACAAAATGTCACTAACACAGAGTTGGGAAGAGATGCGGTAGCACTCCATGATGAAGTTATTCCTGCCATACAGATACGATAGATGTAAATAACTTTAAGAGTAGAGAGAACACTAGAATGTGCTAAAACAATTAGGGAAGCCATGAGTTTTGAGTGTTTATCATCTTTGTTGTTTTTAATTCAATTTTTAAAATAATAAGGTTACGTAACAATTTTAAACAATGGTTATGTTACCAGCTTACAAAAATTCCTGAAAATTTAACAATCAGTCCTCACAAGTCAGTGAAAGCTGGCTCTGGCACACCTCTGGAGCCACACCAGAGGAGTGTTGACTAAACCGCAGAATGCTACAGCTGGATGTCATGCAGCCAACCTCTCATTTGAAAGATGAGACAACTGCAGACCAGAGAGGGTCCGGAATTTACCCAAAGTCACACAGTGAATTAGTCACAAGCCCAGACATACAGATGTCAGAGACTGTGGATGAGAGGCCCTACTCATGTCACACTGCCCTGTGAACAGCCCTTCCACAGCTCTCCAGAATACATTCCAAACCCGTTACCTGGTACACAGGCTAATTATAGTCCATCTGTCAGTATCTTCCCAGGCCTCTCTTCTCCAGCTGTTCTAAGCTACTTGCAGGTGCTACGTCCAGGCCTTTGTTCGTCTAGTGCCTTCTTCCAGGCAGGCCCTCCGCGTTGTCATCTGCAGAGTCAGCAGGAGCATCGCTCCTTCCATGAGACCTTTTAAATTCTTCCCTGGTACCTCTAGGTGGAACTTACCTCCTCTTCCTCTTCTCTCTGCTCCTTAGTTTTCTCTTCTCCTACCAGTCACATTTTAGTGCCTCTGTGTCTTGGTGTCTCCCTCCTCCGGTAGACAGGACCCTGCTTTTGCTCCCCAAGGGCTGGTCCAGAGCAGGGGAAGGGGTGGAGGTCCAGGCAGACCCCCTCCTCTTTTGGGGCCAGCCCTGCCCTGGGGAGACTGAAGGCAGTGGGGCACCTGCAGCCCACAGACCATACCCTGGGGCCGACATTGCCCTTGCTTTTTTTAAAAATAAATAAATTTATTTATTTATTTATTTTTGGCTGTGTTGGGTCTTCGTTTCTGTGCGAGGGCTTTCTCCAGTTGCGGCAAGCGGGGGCCACTCTTCATCGCGGTGCGCGGGCCTCTCACTGTCGTGGCCTCTCCCGTTGCGGAGCACAGGCTCCAGACGCGCAGGCTCAGTAGCCGTGGCTCACGGGCCTAGTAGCTCCGCGGCCTGTGGGATCCTCCCAGACCAGGGCTCGAACCCGCGTCCCCTGCACTGGCAGGCAGACTCTCAACCACTGCACCACCAGGGAAGCCCCCTTTTTTTTTTTTTAAAAACATCTTTATTGGAGTATAATTGCTTTACCGTGTTGTGGTAGTTTCTGCTGTATAACAAAGTGAATCAGCTATATGTATACATATATCCCCATATCCCCTCCCTCTTGTGCCTTCCTCCCACCCTCCCTATCCCACCCCTCTAGGTGGTCACAAAGCACAAAGCTGACCTCCCTGTGCTAGGCAGCTAAAACATAGGCAGAACACTCTATGATATAAATCACAGCAAGATCCTTTTTGACCCACCTCCTAGAGAAATGGAAATAAAAACAAAAATAAACAGATGGGACCTAATGAAACTTAAAACGTTTTGCACAGCAAAGGAAACCATAAACAAGACAAAAAGACAACCCTCAGAACGGGAGAAAATATTTGCAAATGAAGCAACTGACAAAGGATTAATCTCCAAAATATACAAGCAGCTCATGCAGCTCAATATCAAAAAAACAAACAACCCAATCCAAAAATGGGCAGAAGACCTAAATAGACATTTCTCCAAAGAAGACATGCAGATGGCCAACAAACTCATGAAAGGATGCGCTTGCTTTTGACCGAAGCAATTCTCCAGCTATTGGTAGCTTGCAGGGAGGAGAGGAGGAATCTTCCTGCCTCTGAAGCTCTTCCTTTCTGCTGAATCTGGCTGAGAAGTGAAGGTGGCTGTGGAGTCCTGCTTTGCAGGCTGTGAGGATTTTGAAAGCTCCTTCTGATTGGTTCCTGACCCCTCATTGCCCTCAGCCTTTTTGACAGGACAGCAAACCCTATGTCTTGATCTGTTACCTATTCACCACGGGACTTCTGGCTCCTATCTCTAGAAGCTTGGGTCATCATGGGGGAATTAAGCCTGCAGCCCTGTCAGACCATAGGGTTCTCCATTTATTCATGTAAACAAGTGTCTGTTGAATTCCTTCTTTGTGCCCAGCCCAGTTCAAGCCCTGAGGATACAGATCGGCCAGGTCCCGGGCCTCACTGGGCTCAGAGTCTTGTGGTAGAAGCAGATGATATGGAAGCAAATGAAGAAGTAAATGAGAGGACTTCAGCAAGTGATAAGTGTGTGAAAGAAAAATAAACTGGGAAATGGGATAGAGGTTCCCAGGGTAGGGTCAGGAACAGGTGCTTTAAATAGGATGGATAGGGAAGGCCTTTCTCGTGAGGTGACCTTTTAGCTGAGGCCCCAAAGGAAGGATGCAGGGCAGACCTGCAGAAAATTCAGAGGTGGAAAGTTCTAGGTAAAGGGAATAGGAAGTGCAAAGGCCCTGAGGCAGGAGCCAGTGAAGCCTCTAAAGGACCAGACAAAAGTTGTTGTGGCTGGAGGATGGCAAAGGAAGAGAGGCAGAGAACCATATGAAAGGAGACCAGATTGTCATGGCCTGCTGTGTGCTAGGCCCTGTTCTAGGGACTGGGGATTCAGTAGTGAACAAGAGTTACAATTCTCACACTCATGGAGCTTACAGTCTGGTGGGGAAGATGGCCAGTAAGCACAGAAACACATAATTCAGGTAACGATAAGGACTATGATGGGTATGAAATCAGAGGTGTGGCTAGGGACAGGGCAAGTCACCTTCTGTGCATGGTCAGCAGGAGGCCTCTCTGAGGAGGTGACGTTTGAGAAGGACCCAGTCAAGGGAGGATCAAGGGGACAGCAACTGCAAGGGCCCTGAGGTGAGAGCATGCTTACTGCATTCAAAGGCAGCGAGGGGCTGGTGTGCCTGGGATGGGGTGGGGGTGGTAGGAGATGGGGTCAGGGAGGTAGGGGTTGTGGTCTTATTGTAGGTGTTGGGAAACCTCTAGGAGGTTTCAAGCAGTCCAGCGTCTGCCCTCTTCCTCGGCCATTAATCTGATTAGTTTCTGAGTCCCTTTGATTCTTCTCCATGTCTGTCTCATGCATTGTCTTCCCTACCCTGCAGTGGAGGAACTGGGACAAGTCCTGGCTCGTAACACCAGTTGAGATCTTAGCTAACCTCTGAGTCTCTAGCTCTTTATCCCTAAAATGGGGATGATGGTAGCAAAACCTATCCCATTGTAAGGATTAAGTGAGGTCAGGCATGGGCAGCAGTGTCTGGCACAAAGTGGGTGCTTAGTTAATGCCATTGCTTCTCTCTCCCCTCCTCTCACAGTCCTTTCATTCCATTCCCACTACACCCTCACCCCCTGGTTTGTGGCAGCCTCTTCTCTTCTGGCTTTTCTGCCTTTCACCTGATGAACCTACCCGAGGCTTTGCTGTGATCCATGTCATCCCCAGACAGTAAGAAAGGTGATGTCAGGGTGGATGAAGGAATCAGCACAGGGTGAGGAAAGCCCTTTCACGTGCACACAGCCAGGCCTGGCCACCACCCCTGGAGCCCTGGCACAGGAAAAGTTCAGAAGTCCCTCTGCCCCCAAGTTTTGTCTGGGCAGAAAGTTTTACACAAGTTTATCTGCCCAGGAATCTCCTTGCTGACTACCAAACAAAGCATTGACTCCTTTGCTTGCGTGGAAGGCCTCCACAGTTGGAGAGCCTCCCTGGATTTTCCCCCCAGGTATGAACTTGTCATTCTCGAAGCTAAAGAGCTGTAATATTTATGTAACACTGTCCGTAGGGCTGCCTCTCCCAAACCTCATTCATTCTCCTACCTCTGGAATAGTTAATATTTTTTTAAGGTGACTCACTTTTTAGAAATTAACTACATTAATTGAAAAAGAAACTTCCATCTCATTACCCGAAATGGAAAATTAGGACCCACTTGCCGTAAATAGAAATAAAAGAAAATAAACCACTTCTGTTCCATTCTGGCCCAATCCCTTTGTCTGCCAGAGCCCTCAGCCCAGGACCTGTGCTCCCTGTTAGGAGGAAGGTTGTCACCACGGGTCTCTTTAGCGCTCGGCAGTGACGGGGCTTGGCAGGAAGGACAAGCACGGTGGAGGAACTCCTCTCCCCCCGTGCCGTGCAGTGCCCCAGTCTCAGGACCTCCGCCTGGGGATGCGCCCAGGCCAGGGGTGTTTGGGTCTGGCCAAGCCTGGAAGGCCAGAGGTTGGGGACGGTCCTCTTAGGACTGAGGCGGGCAGGCTCAGCAGCTTGTCCAGGGACACTCAGGGGCCAGAGGCTGGGTTTGGACCCACCTCTCCTGACCCGAAGGCCAGTGGTCTTGCTCACCCAGCTCACGTCTCAACTCTCATTGTCTACACCTGGGCTTTCCCAGCATTCTTAGCTGTGAAATCCTCCTCTGTTGAAATCTTCACGGAAGTCCTGTGGCCACAGAGAAAATAGCAGCTGCCCTAAGCTGGGCAGGCCTCCTGTCACCCTCAGCCCCCCACTCCCATGGTGGTCCCCAGAGTAGCTTCCAAGCCTTTTGGACTCTGTTTGGTCTGCATCAGGGTTTGGATCATTTTCTGTGTGGCGGGGAGCTGTCCTGTACGTTGTAGGATGTTTAGCAATGTCCCTGCCTCTACCCACTAGATGCCAGCAGAACCCCCATCTCCCCACTCAGTGTGACAACCATAAACGTCTCCAGATGTTGCCAGATGTCCCCTGTGGGACAAAACCGCCCTCGGTTGAGAACGACGTGTCTCTGCCACTCACGGCCTCTTGTTGTTGGGAGGAGGAGGGTGTCTGCTAGAACGGGCCTACAGACACATTTTGTTTGGCACGTGAGATGGTTTTAGAAATTTGCTGCTAGCATTTGTCAGAAGATGGCACATAAAGTTCTGGCCTTTAGACTTTTCTTGAACAACCTGAAGATGTGGCAGCAGTTGCCTGGGGCTGAGCAGCAACAGCCCCTTGGGTGGAGATTTGCTCTCTAATTAGCCTCAGACCTCACTACTCCCTGCTGTCCCCAATACTCAGCCTAAGGGCTGTATGTTATTGGTGTGTGCCACTGTTTTTCATTCTTTTTAAAAAAATTTTATTGAAGTATAGTTGATTTACAATGTTGTGTTAATTTCTGCTGTACAGCAAAGTGATTTACGTTCTTTTTCATACTCTTTTCCATTCTGGTTTATCACAGGATGTTGAATATAGTTCCCTGTGCTATACAGTAGGACCTTGTTGTTTATCCATCCTATACATACTAGTTTGCATCTGCTAATCCCAATCTCCCAATTCTTCCTTCCCCCTTGGCAACCACAAGTCTGTTCTCTATATCTGCCACTGTTTTTCTTAAAGTAGAATTGAGAGGATATATTTCTCATTCCCATGTCTCTATTGAAACTGAGGAAAGTGCAGATAAGCAAGAGGACTGTGCTCTTAGAAAAGTGTGCAAGATGACATTTTTTCATACAGGCAGAGCTGCTTTGCCCCGTAAGTTAGCTCCTCAGACCTGGTGGCATTTAAGCTAGGACTCCTGGCCTAGGGAATGCAAAAATAGGTTTGTAAGGCGGCTGGGAATTTCCTGTACGTATATACCAAGTTTGTTTATGTGTGTGTGTGTGTGTGTGTGTGTGTGTGTGTGTGAGAGAGAGAGAGAGAGAAACTGAAGGAGTGACTGTAGGCTTTTCAGAGTGTGACTTCTTGTCAGAAAGTGAACATTCTACAAAGAGGAAGTGCAGGGCCCAGGGTCACAGAGCAGGGTGTGTGTGGGAGGGCCCCGCTGTCCACATGTGTTCATATGACTACATGTCACTGGCCAGGGTTTCTGTGGCTTGTCACCTTGGGCTCTGAGGCTAGCTGTTGGTCACTGACAGAGATTGCATATCTGGCCTTAAAAAATACCAGAACTCTAAAGAGAATGTGACATTAGAAAGTCACTAACTGCGCTGTGTGCATTTAGAAAGTCACTCAGCGCGGCAGAAGGAATGCTGGCCTGGATGGAATCAGGGGACCTGAGATCTTCCCAGATCTGGGACCAACCCTCTGTGACCCTAGGAAGCACTGTCCCTTCCCTGCACCTCTGCTTCCTGGCCCCTAATGCCAGGGCCTTGGAAGGGATGATCTCAAGGAGGCCTTTTGGCCCGAGTCGGCTCAGTTTGTCCTAGCCCAGGTATCTCTGAAATCCTGAACTCCGGGTTCGTGGTCAGCTGTGTGGCCTGTGGTGGCCCTTCTCCGCAGTATTGTGGGCCAGGACCTCTTCCCATGGGCTCTGGGGTCCTGGTGCCCCTGGGCTTCCCTGGCGTTCACTGACTCCTGCTGTCCTTCTGGATTAGGCCTGTAGGGGTATCCACTCTGGGGACACACACGCACATCCATAATAGCACTTTGTGAAGCACTTGAAATTCTGTGCAGCCCTCTCAGTCCTCTGGGGTAAGTGTATTGTTACTTCTTACCGCTTCTGTTGTACAGATAGAGTGCCTTGAGGCTCAGGGTGGGGAAGCAGGTACAGAAGCTTGTGACTTCTTGGCCCAGAGGGTAAATCAGGAGGGGGGTGGGGCGGGGGTGGGGGGTGAAGGTGAGAGGGAAGAGTCAGCAAAAGAACACAAATAGCTGGCCTTTGCTGGGAACTTTCTCTGTGCTGGGCCCTTTCGTGATTATCTTGCCGAATCCTCACAATTCTATGGGATTGAGATGTTGTCACCCCCATTTTATGGATGTGAAGACTGAGGCTCAGAGACAGTGTCTCAGGGCTCACATCCAGGTTCCAACTCAGATCAGCCTGGCTCCCACCTCTGCGGTGCACCCCGCGCCCCCGGGTGCCAGCCCACACAGTCTGTGCCCCCTCCTCCACTTGAGGACCCCGTTGTCCCGCAGACCAGTTTCTGGCAGTGTCTGGTGGGGAGGGGCCTGTGGCTCGAGGATCCATCCAGCTTCTACCTTGGGTGCGGTGGCCTGTCAGCTACTAGCAGGTAGAATGGCAGTAGAATGGTGTAGCTGTGGATGGACAGGCCGGGATAATGTGGGGTTTTGCCTGGAATCCTGCTGTTGGAATGGCCGGACCGGGGTCTCTGTGTCACATTCATAGGAGCGAGGGTGACTCTGTGGTCCGGGGATTTGCCTGCCATGTTCCCAGGCATTTAGTTCACCATGTGACCCCATCAGCCAGCGGTCATCCCCTCTGTGGCACTCCTGTGTGCTCCTCCCATCGCCACTCACCACCCCCCACCCGCTGCCCCAGCTTCACTCACACCCTCGTTCCTTCGGTCCATCAAGCAGTGGCTTTGGAGTCAGCTGGACCTGGGTTGGAATCTTGCTGCCTCTGTGCTGCTGTGTGACCCCAGACACATCTCTGAGCCTCAGTTTCCCCATCTGGACATGAAGGGTGATGACACTGATCTCGCAGCTGTTGGCCCAGGATTAGAGACCCAGCTCGTCCCAGCTCGCAAGACAGTAGGAGCCCCGTGCCAGGCACCCAGCTGACAGGTCACGTGTGTTGTTCAAAGTCTAGATTGGCAGATAAACGTGTAAACCCGGTCCACAGGCTGTACCTAAGGCAGACTTTTTCTAGTGTTTTGCAATAGTGTGGCCCTTTGTAAGCTGGTGTTTTTCATATAGGAATCCAAGTGTTTGGCTTGGCTTGAAGCAGCTCTCGCCACAGGGGCCCATATTCCCTTGCGGCATCTATGAGCTGGGCTGAGGGCTGCTACCCCATAGACGGCCACCTGCTCTCCCATCTGCCCTCACCCCCACCCTGGCCGCTTCCCTGCATTTATACCCTGTCTGGCCCTGATGGGAACAGATAATCCCAGTCCTGGGCAGGCAAAGTGGGGAAACAGAGGGATGAGCCGGGGGCTGAGGGGCTGTCTTCTGTCTTCCTTGGATAGCGAGGGCCACTTCTTCCTTCCTGGCTGTGTCCCTCCTGGTCTCTGTCTCAGGAGCCCTCAGACTTGTGTCATCACTGATGGAACCTTCAATACTTGCCACTGTGGCAATCTCTGCATCCCCGTTGTGATCACTCCTTCCTGTGTCTGGTGTTCCACATCCGTGATCTCATGTGACTGGACCCCCCTCCCCGGAGCACGTGGGGCAGCCATTATTCATTCATTCATGCGTTCACTCACTGACTCACTCATGCATTCATTCGTTCATCAACAAATGTTTCCAGAGCACCAGCTGTGTGCCAGGCACTGTTTTAGTTGCTGAAGGCACAGACATAAAGCCCTGCCCTCTGGGAATTTACATTCTTTGGGGCAGCGGGGGTGGGGAGGCAGAGGATGGACAGAATAAGACTGTAGAGTGTATGGGCAAATAGATGCTTAGACTTGCCCAAGGCGCCCAGTGTTTTTGCCCTGCTCTCTGCTACTCTCAGATTGTTCCTTCAACCTTTCATGGGCAGCCACTGGCGCTGGGGGCTTGTCTCTGAGTGTGGGCTGGTCATTTCAGTTTCCCACGTGGATACAGCCTCTGGTGTTACTAACGGTTGGAGCACACTTGCCGAGTGCCGGGTCCTGAGCCGTGGGCTCTCCCCAAGTCATCCCATTGCTCACTACCCAGGTGGCAGATCCTATAGTTCCCCACACTTTATACATGAGCAAACCGAGGCTCACATCTCTGCGCTTGTTCCGAGGTCTTTCCTTGTCCAAGGTTAGTCAGTGTCAGGGCTGGAATTGGAACCCAGGTGTATCTGACTCCAGAGTCAAAACCCGGGGCTCACCTTATTTACTCAGGTGTTTTGGTTCCTTGGAGACTTTGTCTCTTGGGTAATAAGTCAGGGAAGACTGGGGCTTGCCCTTGGGGATGTAACAGGACACGAACGCCCTGGTTCCTTGGAGACTTTGTCTCTTGGGTAATAAGTCAGGGAAGACTGGGGCTTGCCCTTGGGGATGTAACAGGACACGAACGCCCTGCACCATCTTCGCTGCTCTGTGAGCAGCTCAGCGCTGGCTCTGCCTGCCATGCCCACCTCTCCGCATCGCCACCCCTCTCCCCTTGGTTTCAAATCCTACTTGTCCCTCGAGGACCATCTCACATGCCACAAACCTTTAACGATTTTAGTTGAAAATGCCGTTTCCTACCAGTCAGGCAGGCCTTGCAGCTGTGTGTCTGTATTTCCTGTGACCCTGGTCACTCCTAGTCTTGTGGATTTGTGAGTCCATCTAATGAGGGGCATGGCCCTGGACCATTCCTCTCTATGGCGGCACGAGCCCTGCCACCCCTGGCTTTAGGTAATGGTGGCCAGACAGACAGATGGTCAAATAGATGAAAAATGTCTGTGCAGACAGAGAACTGCTTGTGTCTCCCCTAGGGGCTGAAAATCCAGTTTGCATCTGCCTGAAGTCTGGTTCCAGCCCTGATTTCCTGGTGTGATGAGGAGAGTGGCGATGGTGATAATCATCATAGTGATGACAGTGACTGTCGTCTGTCACCCTCTGGCGGGGTGCCAGGCACTGTGCTTGTTGTTTTCACATGTGGTATCTCATTTACTCCCCTCAGGACCCCATCACGGTTGGAATGTGTTGTCCCCATTTTACAGATGAGCAAATAGAGGCTCAGAGAGGTGAAGCATGTTGCCTAAAGACACACAGTGGCAGCATTTGGACTCAAGCTCAGAGGACGGCACACTTGGATGTGGAGCCATCTCGGTCTCCTCATCTAGTAATCCTCCCCACAGGGGTTGTGGCAGAGGTGCCATAGAATGTGCCAGACAGGCTTAGAGGCTCCCTGTTGCCTTGGTAGGACCCCATCCCCTCCCCTTTGGAACCCCAAGGTTATCCCTTGTGCCCTTCCTTCCTGCCAGGGGGCACTCAGTTCCCACAGTCTCGAGGGGAGCCCAGATTCCTTCCTCGGACTCTCTGTGACGTGGTGGGTGGAGCTGGAGGCGGAGGAGCAAGGCCCGGCGTTCTTGGGAGGCCTTGTGGGTGAGGGCTGCCCCGCTCAATGGCCGCATTGTTTGGCCTGGAGCTCAGAGGTGTGGAGGTTCTGGGACTCCACCTACGGGGACCGGCTGCTGAGAAGCTGGAGACATTTTTGTGTTCACTGTTGTGTTTTTTTGGGGGGGGCCTTCTTTCTACAGGTCTCTGTTGAGTGACCAGAAGCCTCTGTCTTCTGCGCTGATGGGGTGTCCCCGTGCCCAGGAGACGTTGCCTGTCAGGGTAGGGAGACCTGGGAAGGGAGGGGTGATTGCAGCACCTACCCCTCCTACCCCAAGAAGAAACAAGCCTGGAGAGGGAAAGGAGCTTGCCTGTGGCTGCACATTTCAGCAATCTTTGCATCTTAGAGTCAGACAGACCTGGGTTTATACCCTCGTTCTCTCACCTAGGAACTGAGTGGCTTTGGGGAAGCCCTTTCCCCCATCAAACCTCAGTTTCCCCATCTGTAAAATAGACATAAGTATAACTGCTCACAGGAGTAAGTAAAGGAATGCCTGTAGAATGCTTAGCACTCTAAGGTATGCATTAGGCACTCAGTAATGTCAGCCATCATCTCTATTCTCTTGGGTGGCAGAAGAGGGAGGGACTGGCTTGCTTTTGTCCAGCTTTCTTTGCAGAATCAGCTGTGTTAGTCTGTGTTGGCTGTTTTGCCCTGATTTCTGGGCATCTCAAAGCCACTGAAATGTTTCATTCATATTTCTTCATTCTTCATAAATTCATTCAGTGAACACTTACTATTCACATACCAGGTCCAGGCTCTGATAATGGATGATATGAATGGACTTTTATAAATATTAACTGCTTATTCAATGATAAAGTGATGTCCATCACCTTGGACCCTCAAATGTCAGTGTTGAAAATGACCTTAGAGATGTTAAAAGCTTCATTTTCCAGGTAGGAAAACTGAGGCTCAAAGCAGGAAAGTGGTTCTGACAGCACTGTCACAGAAGGACAGGGGCAGATCTGGGACTATGTCCAGACCTATAGAAGAGGTTTAATTTTATTTAATTTTACTTCCAGGACTGTTGCCAACATTTATTTATTGAGCCCCTTCTGTGTACCCAGTACTCCTGCCGGCCTCAGGAAGGGCCAGGGAAAGGAGGGGACCCAGGCCCCGAGCACCGTGTGGTCTCCAGGGTATGGCTTGAGCATCCCTCAGTTGTCCCCTGCGGATGGTCGGGCTGTGGCAGTGCTGACCCGTCCTGCTACTTGGCCCTCCTGCCTGTGGGCTGTACACGTTAATGTCTAAAACCCTGTGGGTGGTCCAGGCCCTCTCTTCTCTGGGCTGTGACATCCTGGCTCCCGTATCTCTGGGTGAGCGAGCTCACTTGGTGTGTGTGAGCTGACCAGTGGGGCCCAGTGAGGGCTGGAGCAGGGAGACAGAGGGGCCTTTTCTTCCACCACCTGGGGGCTGTGTCTCGAGCTTGTGGCTTCCTTCTTGAGGCACAAGGAAGGGAGGATGGGGTCACTAGGTCTCTTCCATCAGGGAGACAAACAGAGCTGACTTGGCACCCAAATACGTCCCAGTTCAGGTCCTGGCTCTGATACTTACTATTTATGTGACCTTCATCTCTTTGAACCTCAGTTTCCTCGTATGTAAAATGGGAATAAAGTATCACCAAATGCTGACAATAATTGGTAACATTTATCAAGCATTTACTTACTGTGTGCCAGGTAATGTTCTAAGTGCCAGGCATCCATTATCCTGTTTAATCCTCCCAAAAACCCCATGAGGTAGAGGCATTTTTTAGGATACCCACTTCAAATGGTGCGTGTAAGATAATCCATGCAAAGGGGCCTGGCACAGAATAAACTCTCGATTCCTGTTAAATGTCATGGGTGGGGAAACTGAGACTGACCCGGGTTCACTGACCAGGCAACTGCTTACGTCCTGAGGAGGTTGAGGGTGTGGAGTGAGATTATATGGGGGAAGCAGTGCACAGGTGGTGTTTTCTGTGTGTGTTATTTAGAAGGGTGGAAATCAGCTTGGCATGGCACTGTGGGGTCAGGGTTTAGTCCTGAAGAGTCGATCAGGTAGAGAAGAGATTTTAAATTCTGGCTCTCTCAGTCCTAAGGAGTATTGAGCTGATTCTTCATTTGCAATAGCTGCAAAGAAGTTTTTTATAGTAACCAGTCCCAGGGCAACTCAGAGAGGACACTGGCCTGAGAGGGAAGAGAGTACTTCTTGATTTGAGCTGTGCAGGTGCAGTGCTAAATTCCCATGGCTAAAATAGTACAGGAACAGGGTAGGTGCCTAATAAATGCATGAATGAATGAATGGATGAATGATAGGAGGGGTGATGTGGCCTGCCAGGATCATGTAGCAAGACCATGACCCTTATGCTACACCATGACAGCTGCTTAATCTAAACTGATAGGGGATCGAGGTAAACACAGGTTTCCAGTTTCCTTTGGCCTCCAGCCAGAGTGGAAAGCCAGCAGGACTGCAGGCTGTCCCCTGTCGGGCACCCTCTGAACATGTTTATGGGCTGAGGTCTCCAGGGAAACAAAGAGCTCATAAGTACAAAGGCAAAAATATTTACTATCTGGTTCCTTACAGAAAAACTTTGGTGACCCTTGATCTAGAAAATGGAGATTATTACTGTCTTCATCTTATAGAACTGTGTGAGGATTAAATGAGAGACTGTGAATAAAGGGCCTGGGACAGGGCTTGGCACATAGTGTCAGCAGTTTTCTGAGCTGAAAAGCACTTGGGTCATATTTTCAGAGCCCACGGTCTCTTGCCCTGGGAGCCTTCCCCCAGGTACTGGCAACCACTAATCTCCTTTCGGTCTCTATGGATTTGCCTATTCTGGGCATTTCATCCAAATGGAATCGCATAATATGTGGCCTTTTGTGTCTGACTTTTTTCACTTAGCATAATGTTTTCAAGGTTCATTCATATGTATCAGTGCTTCATTCCTTTTTATGACTGAATAATATTCCATTGTATGGATATGCCATATTTTATTTTTCCATTCATCTCTTGATGTATACTTGGGTTGTTTCCATCTTTTAGCTATTGTGAGTAATGCTGCTCTGAACATTGGTATACAGACATCTGTTTGATACTCTGCTTTTAGTTCTTTTGGGTATATACCCAGAAGTGGAATGCCAGTTCATAAGGCAATTCCATTTTTAATTTTTTTAATTCTAGTTTTAATTTTTGAGGAACTGCCGTACTCGCTTCCACAGTGGCCACACCATTGTACATACACAGGGTTCCCATTTCTGTACATCCTTGCCAACACTTGTTATTTTCTGTTTGGTTTTTTTTTTTAAATAGCCAGCCTAATGGATGTAAAGTGATATCTAACTGTGGTTTTGACTTGCATTTCCCTAATTAGTAATGCTGAGCATCTTTTCATGCATTTATTGCCCATTTGTATACCTGTAAATGTCTGTTCAAGTATTTTGCCCAATTTTTTTGTTTGTTATTGAGTTGAAAGAGTTCTTTATATATGCTTGATATTAGTCCCTTATCAGATATATGATTTGCAAGTAGTTTCTCCCATTCTGTGGGTTGCTTTTTCACTCTGTTGATAGTGTCCTTTGATGTCCAAAAGTTATCTAATTTGATGAAGTCCAGTTTATTTATTTTTTGTTGTTGTTGCCTGTGCTTTTGGTGTCATAACCAGGAAATCATGGCTAAATTCAATGTCATGAAGCTTTTCCCCCATTTTTTTCTTCTAAGAGTTTTGTAGTTTTACCTCTTACATTTATGTCTTTGATCCATTTTTAGTAAATTTTCGTACATGGTGTAGGGTAAGGGACCATCCTCATTCTCTTGCATATGGGTAATTCAGTTTTCCCAACAAAATTTGTTGAAAAGACTGTCCTTTTCCCATTGAATTGTCTTGACACCTTTGTTGAAAATCATTTGACTACATATGCAAGGGTTTATTTCTGGGATCTCCTTCCATTGGTCTATATGTTTTTATGCTAGTACCTCACTGTTTTGATTATTGTAGCTTTGTAGTAAGTTTTGAAATCAAGAAATGTGAGACTTCCAACTTGCCATTCTGACAGGTGGGAAGTGATATCTCATTGTGGTTTTGATTTGCATTTCCCTGATGATTAGTGATGTGGTGCATCTTTTCATGTGCTTGTTGGCCATCCATATGTCTTCTTTGGAAAAATGTTTATTCAGATCCTCTGCCCGTTTTTTAATCAGGTTGTTTGGTTTTTTTGTCATTGAGTTGTATGAATTCTTTATATATTTTGAATATTAACCCCTTTTTGGATATATGGTTTGCAAATATCTTCTCCCATTCAGTAGATTGCCTTTTTATTTTGTTGATGGTTTCCTTTGCTGTGCAGATGCTTTATAGTTTGATGTAGTCCCATTTGTTTATTTTTGCTTTTGTTGCCATTACCTTTGGAGTCAGATCAAAAAAATATATTGCTAAGGGCAGTGTCAAGACCAATGTCCACCTGTGTTTTCTCCTACGAGGTTTATGGTTTCTGGTCTAACATTCAAGTCTTTAATCTATTTTGAGTTGATTTTTATGTACGGTGTAAGATAGTGGGTTCAGTTTCATTCTTTTGCATGTAGCTATCTAGTTCTCCCAACACCATTTATTGAAGAGACCATCCTTTCCCCATTGTATATTCTTGCCTCCTTTGTTGGTAGATTAATTGGCCATAATATACATGGGTTCATTTCTGGGCTCTCTATTCTGTTCCACTGATTTGTATGTCTGCTTTTATGCTGATACCAAACTGTTTTGATTAGTATAGCTTTTGTAATATAGTTTGAAATCAGGAAGTATAATGCCTCCAGCTTTGTTCTTTCTCAAGATTGTTTTGGCTATTTGGGATCTTTTGTGGAGTGGATATGTTGTTAATTGTCTTGGATATGTATCTAGGAGGGGAATTGTATGGATCATATTGTAATGCCACGTTTAACATTTTAAACTGTTAACATTTAGACTGTTTTCCAAAGTGCCTGCATCATTTTACTTTCCTGCTGTGGGTGTATGAGGGTTCCTATTTGTCCATATTCCTGTCAACACTTACCATTGTCCATCTTTTTGATTCTAGGCATCCTAGCATGAAGTGCATGAAGTGGTATCTCACTGTGGCTTGGGTTAACCTTTCCCTAATGACCAGTGATAGTGAGCATCTTTTCATGTGCTTATTGGCCATTTCTATATCTTTTTTGGAGAAACATCTATTCAAATCCTTTACCTATTTTTGAATAGGGTTATTTGTCCTTTTATTGTTTTATTTTAAGAATTCTTTATATATTCTGGATACTAGCCTGTTGTCAAATATATGATGTGCAGACATTTTTCCCATTCTGTGGGTTGTTTTTTCACTCTTTTGATAGTGTCCACTGATGCACAGAAGCTTTTAGTGTTGATGAAGTCCGGTGTATCTGTTTTTTCTTTTATTGCTTGTGCTTTTGGTGTCACTTCTACCCACCTGATCTTCATCATGCCCCTTGATACACACACACTCAAAGACCCTCAAATCTTTTTTTTAAAGATGAGAGGGTATTTAAATAATTATATTTATACTTATTTTTAAAAAAAGTACTCATTGAAATACTCCTCTGTTTCAATCTGACCATCTCTAATAAGGCAAATCCCTAAAGCCTCTTTGCCAATACCCAGGGCTTCTCAAACCATCATTTGGTAAAGCCTCACCAGGATGATCTTACATCCTCCCCAAGCCCCTAGCTCCTTGGTTAGAGGCAAGAAGTAAAAGAAACACTGATGATGAAGTTCAGGTTAATTAAGGAACATAAAAGAAATGGTAATTCCGCCAGTTTGTCCCCAAGATTTCTGTACCACCATCTTACATTATGTTTTTGCTAGGCGGAGGAGAGATGTGACTCCAGGGTCTAGACCTCTTGCTCTTTTGCGAATTCCTATAGAGCAGCGGTTCTTAAAGTATAGTCGGGGGGAGAAGCAGCAACATCCCTGGGGCATTTGTTCAAAATACAGATTCTTGGACCCTCCCCCAGACCTACTGAATCAGAAACTCTGGGGTGGGGCCCGATTATCTGTGTTTTATCAAGCTCTCCAGCTCCAGGCTGGGTTAACCACTGTGGCCACAGGTTCTGGGTAATTATAGTCACGATGTGCCTGCACCACTCACCTCTGTCTGCGTCTGCCTCTGCCTGTGGTCTTAGGGCAGGGACCTGTGTGAATCGTCCTGGGTCCCCAGGCTTGTCATAGACTAGGAGCTCAGGTAGTGTTTATTGATCAAATGCTTCTTTCGTGGCCCCCGCTTTGCCTAGCAGTGTGAGCCCTTTGGTAGACTCTCAGTTGATAGTTGTTGATGAGTTAAGCTGATCACAAACCTCCCTTCACCAGATCCTGGGAAAAACCTGGGTCACAAGCTGCTTGCTGCCCTCTCGAGGAAGAGTGATGGATGAGCCTCTGATGGGTTCTAGGAGTCGGTCCTTGGTACTGGGAGCTGTTGGATTTTGGGCTTGGTGAGGGCTTAGAGGCCATCAGCTTTGTACCCAGGAACCCTGGATCCTGAGGAGCCTCCTTTCATCACAGGATGCCCTGGGCATGGTCCTGCTGGGGCCTTCATTGTGGATGGGCACAACCCCATCCCCCTTCAGATGAATAGATGCGTCTATAGCCATGGGTGATTTTAGGCCAGTACTTTCCTTTAAAAAAAAGAATACTTGTAATATAAAATTTTATATTACATATTAGTTGAATAAAATATGGAAAATACATGATAGTACAGAACACCGGTAATCCTTCTGTGGGTATTGATGTATGTTTCTATTCTCTTTTCTAAGCAGGCATATTTAGTAATTTCCTAAGGCATCAAGATGGTTATTTTCTTTTTATTTATTGTTTTTATTGCATTTATTGAGATTATTATTTTATTAATTAAACCTCATGCATTTCTGTAAAAGCCCTGAGAAGTTTATAATATAAGCCCCCTGTGACCCTACCACTGACAAGCTGAAAGGTAAAGTGTTAAGATCCATGTAATGGGACCCAGTGAGAACCATGTCATGAAAGGGACATTTTTTTTTTTTTTTTGGCATCACATAAAAGGCACCAAGACATGAAGCTTTTTAAACCAAAAGGACAAAAAAAAGCAACTTTAAAAAAAAAAGAAGAGGGGACTTCCCTGGTGGCGCAGTGGTTGAGAATCCGCCTGCCAATGCAGGGGACACGGGTTCGAGCCCTGGTCTGGGAAGATCCCACATGCCGCGGAGCAGCTAAGCCCGTGCGCCACAACTACTGAGCCTGCACTCTAGAGCCTGTGCTCCGCAACAAGAGAAGCCACCACAATGAGAAGCCCGCGCACAGCAATGAAGAGTAGCCCCCGCTTGCTGCAACTAGAGAAAGCCTGCGCACAGCAACGAAGACCCAACATAGCCAAAAATAAATAAATAAAAATAAAATAAATAAATAAATTAAAAAAAAAAAAAGAAGAAAAATCAAACTTTATTTTGCCACATGTGAGAGTACAGTTGGGCAGAATTACAAAAAGTTAATTAATGGAACATCACTCTGATTAACTCTGAACAAGGACTGCTGTTTCAAAAAAAAGCTTCACAGTTTGAAGTGTGGGTTACAGCAGTGGTCCCCAACCTTTTTGGCACCAGGGACCAGTTTCGTGGAAGACAATTTTTCCATGGACTGGGGTGGGGGGGGTGGGAAGGTTTCAGGATGATTCAAGCGCATTACATTTTTTGTGCCTTTATTTCTGTTATTATATCAGCTCTACCTCACATCATCAGGCGTTAGATCCCAGGGGTAGGGGACGCCTGTGTTACAGGGCACTCATCTCCTAAAGATAATTCTTCGGGGTCCATATGCAAATTGTGAAGTATTATAGGTTTAATCCTGGCATAGAATGAAAAGTCAGTACATTTATTCATGGGAATAAAACCAAAGCTAAGCTCAGAGCTTCCCAGCAGCCAAGGCATAATAATAATAATAATAAGTAAAAAAATACGGGAAGGGCAAGGGGTCATGGAGCTCTCGAATTGCAGAAGAGGAAGCAAACCAGAATGGCACAATGCTCAAGCTTTCCTAGTGCTGGCGTCGGAGAGGAGGGGTCATGGGGGACCTTGAGTAAGGATGTTGTGTAAGGGACAGTTTCACTGAAAGATGCAGGAACTGCCTGGGTTTGACCACTTCTCATACTGACTTTTGATACTGGTAACGGGTGTGTTGATGAACTGTAGTTCTGGGAAGGCATATTTTTGTAGGAAGCCTAAATAACATGGTCTAAGTGTGACACTTTCTAGTGATTTCCTTTGCTAGATTCGACAAGTGCATATTAGTTGGTGTGGCTTTTGTGTTGGGCATGTCATTGGCTGTCTTGATGATGTTGGAGGGAGAGAAGATTAGTTCCATTTTATAGACGAAGAAATTGAGGCTCAGGGACATGAAGTGGCTTACCCAGGGTCACATAGCTAATTAAGAGGCACTACCACCTTTTTTTTTTTTTTTTAACATCTTTATTGCAGTATAATTGTTTTACAATGGTGTGTTAGTTTCTGCTTTATAACAAAGTGAATCAGTTATACATATACATATGTTCCCATATCTCTTCCCTTTTGCATCTCCCTCCCTCCCACCCTCCCTATCCCACCCCTCTAGGTGGCCACAAAGCACAGAGCTGATCTCCCTGTGCTATGCGGCTGCTTCCCACTAGCTATCTATTTTACGTTTGGTAGTGTATATATGTCCATGCCACTCTCTCACTTTGTCCCAGCTTACCCTTCCCCCTCCCCATATCCTCAAGTCCATTCTCTAGTAGGTCTGTGTCTTTATTCCCGTCTGAGGCACTACCACCTTTTCCTCTTCAGCTGCCCCCTGTTAGAGGAGGGAGTGGCTGAGCCTGTCCTGGGTCTGCTCTGTGTGAGGCTCAGGCTTGTTGCTTTATAAATACCACCTCATCCAATCATTACAGTAGTTCTGGGGGCATCCATAGTATTATCCCATTTTGCAGAGAGGTAGGTCATTGCCAAGGCCGCACAGATAGTAGCGGGTGAAGAGCAGGGGTTCCCAACCTGGATTTGGTGGTGGGACTTCAGGGCGTGCAAGAAGTCAGTGGAATTGCACACAAATATTTGTTTGTATTTGCATTTTTCTGTGTGAGAGGAGAGAGGGTGGCTTTCATGGGGTCTCAAAGGACAACACGAAAACCAAAAAAGCCTGAACCTCTGAGCTCAAGGAAGGAATCATAGGAATAGCTCATACTGACTGAGCCTCACCCGTCGCCCGGCAAGGCCCGGATGACTTTGTCACTCCTGTGGGGTTTGGGTGTGTATCCCACCATCTTACAGGCCACTTAACTAGTAAGTGGCCTTGCTTGGTGACTAAATTTGGCTTCTTTTCCGCCACTGCCTCTTGTAGCTGGGTTTTTTCTAGCAATTAACAGGATTTGGGGTTCTCTTTTGTGGAGCTGAGGATTATTAAAAGGCAGAATGATACACTGAGCTTCGAGAGGTCAATGCCTGTGTCCAGGTCACCCTGACCCCTGGGAACAAGCCTGGTTGGTTGGTGGTTGGTTAAATGAACAGATGAATGAGTGAGTGAGTGGGAGAAAGAAGTACCACTTCCTCGTGTTCTGGGTTGCAGGACATTAATCCATCTCTGATGACTTTTATTTAGGACGACAGTCACCAAAGTGGTAGAGAGGTAGTCTGGGGGAGCTGGGGTCAGGCCTGATGTTCCGATGGCCAGGCAGGACCAGAGTGACCATAGGAGCGTCAGAGGCCAGGTCTTTCCTCCCCGGCAGGAGGTGGTGTGTGAGTGGGTGGGTGCCCCCTTGCGTCGCTCCCTCCCATGGCGAGTAGCCTTGCACAGCGTGTGGCAGGCCTGCCTGCTGTCCTGGGCTGGGAGGGTGGTGCAGTTTTGCTACCCCTGGTCCCAGTATCTCTGGTGTCCCTGGCCCAGCTTAAAGCCCCCTGCTTGACCTCCTTTGGTTTCTTGCCCCCAGGGGTGTCCTTCCCCCTAAATATACTCAGAGCTGGGGCCCAGCTAAGAGGAATAGCATAGCAGCCCCATTTTACAGCTGAGAAAACGGGCTCACACGATTGAAGTGACTTGCCCGAGGTCACAACTAGTGAGCCGTGGGCTTGGGACTTGGGTCCAGCCGTGCATCACCACATCCTCATATTTACATTGCCAGGAAGCCTCTGAAAGGTCGGCCACAAGCTTAGAGGCCTCATTGAAACTTTAAGGCTATTTCTCCGTCCTCTGGCTGGAGAGCTGGCTCTGGCCCAGCTGGGTCATGGCTGAGGTTTTCTTTTCTATTTAGAGCGACGAGCCTTCTTGACCGCCCTGCAGGCACTGTGTCTGCCTCTGCTGAACTTGGTTGGAGGGACTTTACAACAAGCAGGGGCCGGGAGCCCGGAGCTGGAGGAGATGCCGGGAGTGCCTTAAAGTTTGTGTCACTTTCTGCCTTCCCCACCCACCTCTATCCGCACTTTAAAAAACAGAGAAAGCATCTTCTCATATATGATAGGAGCCCAGAGTGGGGCAGGAAGTGTGGCGATGGGAGTGGACCAGAGAGGGAAGGCCTGTGTCAATACCCACGGCACTTTTTACTCTAATTGCCCTTTTCCATCCGCCGCGCTGGGCTGGGAGCCTCTTGAAGGCCTAGATCTGGTGGTTCTCCCAGGCTCCTGCTCATTGTTACTTTGCCTTGTATTTTCTGCAGATCATGATCGAGTTCTGTCCTGGGGGAGCTGTGGACGCCATCATGCTGGGTGAGTTTTTTGCTTTTTGTTTTTTTTCTTGGCGCGGCATGCGGGATCTTAGTTCCCCAAACAGGGATCAAACCTGTGCCCCCTGCAGTGGAAGCGTGGAGTCCTAACCACTGGCCCACCAGGGAAGCCCCCTGAGTGAGTCTTCCTTGGTGCAGTGCAGTGGTGCTGGGGTTGGCGCTGCTTAGGACTGGTGTCCATCACTCCTCGGCCCCAGTAATGCCCGTGGCCTGTTTGAGTACCTCCCCACTCTGTCCCCTTTTGGGAGCAGGGGCTGGGTTACTGGAGAGGATGCAGGACACTTGGAAGACCAACATTTCCCGTTCAAAAAGCCACATGACCTTGAGCAGGTCATTCGCTCCCTCAAGCCCTCGGCATAAGACAGGTGTGGTGCCCCCTTGCCGGACCCCACAGTACTCTTAGGAGGTGAAAATGAGACACCTGAGGGAGGTTCTTTGTAAAGTGGGGATCCCCACCCATTCTATAAGAGCTCAGTGGGGAAATTGTTGTTCCAGGCAAGCTTGAGCAGTAACAAAAAATATATATTAGTAATCACCTCTATTTTTTGAATGGCCACTATATGCCAGAGATTGTGGTAGCTGCTTTCATGTATATTATCCTCATGTATAAAATCAGAAAGAGCATCTCTGTTTTATTGACCAGACTGATGCTTAGAGAGGTTAAGGAGCTCGCCCAGAGTCACACAACAGAGCTGAGATGTGAACCCAGGTCTGGGGGGTGCTGTTCCTAACTGCTGCCCGCCCTGCATTATCCTTTGCTTTTGCCAGCCTGGTGAGCAGTGAGTGAGGAGAGGTTGAGAGTCTTGGGCCCAGAAGGTTGAATAACATGTCCGGGATCCTGGGGCAGTTCGGGAGAGGAGAGGCCCTCAGTATAACATAGCACCATTCAGCCATGTTTTTATTGGGAAGAGGGTGTTTTCCCCCTCAGTTTATCCCAGGAATGTCTCAAATTTATGGCAGCCCTTTCCCATCCTGAGCTATAGAATGCTGGCCTTCCTTGCAAAGCCTCTTGCCACTCCCAGAGTTCCCAGGTGGGTAATGACAGTGGGGAACAGGATACGGGCACTTGTGATATGGCCCTTGGGTGTGCCTTCTCCCAGCAGAGATTGCCTTTGAAGATTTTCATTGTTCTGGGTAGAATCTGACAACATAAAAATGGTGGTCTTGTATGAGTTGAGATGCTCTAGGTTATAAGGGCTATTCAAACTGGTTTAGGGAAAAAAAAGTGGGGGATGTGGGAGGGGGAATTTATTTGCACTAATAACTGAAAAGTTTAAGAGTGTCAGTCTTCAGGCACAGCTTGAGCTAGGGGTTTTAAAAACATTGTTGTAAGAACTTGGTTTCCTTCTCCAACTCTTGGCCCTACTTTCCTCTGTGTTGGCCCCATTCTCATGCTGATTTTCTGTTCTTGGTGACAAGATGGCTGTGGGAGCTCCAGCCATCACATCAGAATTCCAAATAGCAGGATAGAAGAAGGGAGGGTAGGACAGGTCCACAAAAACACATCCCACTGCCACTCTTTTAAGGAGACATCACAGAAGCCCCACATGGCACCTCCATTTTCATCTCACTGGCTAGAAGATAGTAACACATAGCTGTAAGGGAGGCTGACAAATGTGGTCTTCTGGCTGGTTGGCCGTATGTTTGGATATTTAAAAAAGAGGGGAGAATGGGAACCAACTAGCAGCCTACCTCTCCCAGTTTGCCGCTTAGCTGAATGAAACCTGGGGGAGGATATCAGAGAGGGAAGAGGCATTGATGAGTCCCAGGTCCTTGAGCTCATTCACAGCTGGGACATCACCCCAGGCTATTGCTCAGCCAGCAGGCAAACTCACCTTGGGCTCTCTGTCTCACTTCTCCTGGCGGAACTGACTGCTCCAGCCCCAAGTGGTTTGCTCCTTTTTGGTGGCAGCAGTTAAAGGAAAAGTACCATCACCATTTTAGAAATCAAGGTGGGAGAAGAGAAGCTGGGACAAGGAGAGCCAGGTTCTGGCTGCAGCTCTGTGGTCAGGGGTTGACTGTCCCGCAGATGCCTGCCCTGCTCAGAGGGCTTTTCTGCCCTAGGTTGCCTCCCATCGCCTTGCAGAGTTGTGCAAAGTGATGAGCCTGGGCTTGGGGTCCAGGCTTCCTGAGGTCCATCCCAGGTTCCTTGGCTTGGTAGCTGTGGGGTGCTGGGCTGTCTCCTTTACGGCATGGGAAGAACATGCACGTGGCACATCACCACATGGCCATCTTAGTTTGTTCTGATCCTGTTGGCCACGCCTTGTTAGCTGCTAAACATTTTGGCTCTCAGCCCTCCTGAAGAACAGTAGGGTGAGGGGCAGGTCTGGATGTGATTTCAAAGGGGACTTAGACTCATTTGCAATGTTGCAACTTCTTTTATTAAGAAGAAAGGATTCATGTATTGCTGTGTAATCAAAAATTCATCTTAAAAATTTATCATACTGTGTGATTCCAATTATGTGCCTTTCTAGAAAAAGATGAAACTATAGGGACAGGAATCAAATTAGTCATTGCTTTGGGGCTGGAATGGGGGTGAAAGGGGCACAGGGGAATTTTGGGAAGTGATGGAAATATGTATTCTATTAATAAATTGTGGTGCTGTTTTTGTGACTACATACATTTGCCAAAGTTCATAGAACTCTATACCCAAAAAAGGTGAATATTACTGTATGTAAATTATATCTCAATAAACTGGACTTTAAAAATGTGTCTTATCTATCTACCTCACTGGATTATTGTAAAGATTAAATGAAATAATGTACCCAAATCCTTATCCCTGTGCCTAGTGCATTGTAAAGGCTCCAAAAATGGTGGCGTTGAGATCATGATCATCACATCATCACTTTGATTTTTCCTGTTTCATTTATGTAAGTAAATCAGACATGAGCCAGACTCATTTTTGACATTTAAAAAATTTGCTGCAGATAATCTGACATAATCTCAGGACCAACGTAACAGCGATCACCTTTTATTGACTATACTCCATGCTGAGAAGTTAACATGCTTTATCGCTGGAGCCCTGCCTACATCTACCATCATACTCCCATTTTACAGACCAGGAAATGAAGATGCAGGGAGATAGAGCGACTTGCCAGAAACCACATAGCCAGTAAGAGGCAGCGCTGGGTTCAGGCGCAGTCTGTGTGGCCCTGAGGTCCCCTCAGGCTCTGAGCCTAGACCCCTGCTGGGGGAGGCGCAGGGGTTAAGGATGAGCAGTTGGGAAGGGGAGCAGTTGTGGACCCAGAGAGAGGGACCTCTGGTCCGGGAGCCCTGCTTTGGGGCCGGGCTTCCCAGGACAGTGCAGTTGGCGCCTCCACCCTGGCCCTGGCCCTGGGAAGTCAGAAGGGAGAGTGCTTCTCCAGCCAGAGGGAGGCCTCAGTGCAGTGCTCTGGCCCACCCGCCTGGGAGCCTGCAGCCTGAAGGCCCAGCAGGCAGGGCTGTGAGGCTCACCTCAGCACAGGGCGCTTGGGCGGCAGCAAAAACTCAACAATCACGGTGACCAGCGGGGCAGAGAGCGGGGCATGTCGTCCTTGACTCTTCTCGCACCCCTCCTCCCCACTGCACCCACCTGGTCCCACACTCTGTCATTCCCCCCTCCCCGACCCAGGTCAGGAATCCTTCCTCTTCAAAGCGTTGGCCACCTTCTAGCTCTCCTGGACCACGGTGTGGCCCCCAGCCAAGCCCCCTGCCCGCTCTTGTTCCCTGCAAGCTCTTCACTCGCTGCACCAGGAGGAATTTTTTAAACGCAAAACTCAGGTTGTATCTCTGTCCCGCTCAGAGCCTCTCCCAGACTGCCCATTGCATTCCAAAGAAAATGCAGCCTCCATAGCTCCTGCCAACCTCCGACCTCCACTTAACTTTCTCCGCCAGCCAAGCGGGGTCCTTTGCACATGCTGTGGAATACTCTTCTTTGCGATCCTCACCTGCTCAGAAAAGAAGGCCCTACCGTCTCTCAGTGGACGCTGGGTTGTATATAGTGGGTGTGTGTGTGTCTGTGTGTGCGTGTGCGCGCGCATGCACGACCCCAACTAGCACACAAGAGGCTTTTGGTGACGGCCCCTCACCTTCCCCATCTCTGGCACCACCACCACCGGCCAGTTAACATTTTTCAACACCGGCTCATGTCACCTCCAGGCCTTTGCTTCGGCTGGTTCTTTGACCTGGAATGCCCTGCCCCACTTTTCTCCTCTCAAACACCTGTTCTTCCTTCAAGACACAGCTCGAATGCCCTTTCCTCTGGGGAGCTTCCCGATTCCCCAGGCAGAAGGGATTGCTGCCTGTCCTGCCCTCCCATGCCCCCCAACCCCACAGTGTTCCAAAAGTTGCTTGTCATTTCCATGCTCTTCTCTGTGTCCCCACACCCAGCACGGAGCCTGACACTCAGTGCCCGCTCACAGAACGGGTCTCTGCCCCTCAGAAAGGTTGTGTTTGCAAACCTGAGCTCTGAAGCCAGGCTGGCTGTTTTTAATCTCAGATCTGTGACTCCCTACTGTGTGACCTTGAGCAAGTGACTTGACCTCTCTGAGCCTCAGTTTCCTAACCTGTGAAATGGTGGAACAATTGTGCCTGCTCCATAGGGTTACTGTGAGGACGAAGCAGGTACCATGTGAAGTGCTTAGAAGTGAACCTGGTATACAGTAAGTGCTCAACCACATTGGCGGCTTATGTATTTCTTGTACCTGGCAGGGGCCTGACATGGAGTTGCCTGCATTGAGCACTTGCTGAGTTAACAAGTTCTCTCTGTTTCCAGAGCTGGACAGAGGCCTCACTGAGCCCCAGATTCAGGTGGTTTGCCGCCAGATGCTGGAAGCCCTCACCTTCCTGCACGGCAAGAAGGTCATCCACCGGGATCTGAAAGCTGGCAACGTGCTGATGACGCTTGAGGGAGACATCAGGCTGGGTAAGGGGTGTCTGTGGGCGAGGCGGGAAAGCAGGGCCCTGCGCCACCTGCCTGGGGTGTCGGCCTGGCCTCTGCGGGCAGGAGGGACCGAGTGTGGGTCTGCACTCCCACGGGATGTCGAGGTCCTCCCCGGTCTTCCCCGGGCCGCAGGGCCACAGTTCCCATCGTGCCTGCATCTAATCCAGCGTTCTCAACCGAGGGTGATTTTTGTCCCCTGGGGACAGTGGCAATGTCTGGAGTCATCTTTGGTTGTCACAACTAAAGGTTGGGGGAGACCACTGACATCTGGCGGGTAGAGAGAGGGGTGCTCAGCACCCTACAGTGTACAGGACAGCCCCTTGCTACCAAGAGTGATCATGCCCATAGGCCAGCAGCGCTGCAAGGAGGCACTGGCCCAACCTCTTTTGCTCTTGCTTCTGATAGGCAGAATTTGAGAGATAGTGATGGACGGAAAGACCACCCTCATCCATTCCCAGACAGAAAATAGAACATCAGGGGCATATAGTGAAACCTTACTATTTTTTTTTATGTCTCCTCTCTGTTTTTTTCTTTTCAATTGTGGTAAAATATACATAACAAAATTTATCATCTTAACTCTTTGTAAGTGTACAGTTCAGTGACATCAAGCACATTTGAATTGCTATGCAACCATCAATCACCACCATCCATCTCCAGAACCTTTTCATCTTCCCAAACTGAAACTGTGTACCCATTAAACAGCATCTCCCCATCCCCTCTGCCCCCAGCTCCTGGCAACCACCATTCTCTCTCTCTCTTTTTTTAAATTTATTTTTATTTTATTTTTGGCTGCATCAGGTCTCAGTTGCAGTGCACGGGCTCTTTGTTGCAGCACGCCGCGGGCTTCTCTCTAGTTGTGGCGTGCGGGTTCCGGAGCACGTGGGCTCTGTAGTTTGCGGCATGCAGGCTCTCTAGTTGAGGCGCACGAGCTCAGTAGTTGTAGGCGCGCGGGCTTAGTTGCCCCTCGGCATGTGGGATCTAAGTCCCCTCCCCAGGGATCTAACCCACGTGCCCTGCATTGTAAGGCGGATTATTTACCACTGGACCACCAGGGAAGTCCCCAACCACCATTCTCTTTAATGTCTCTATGAATTTGACTACTCTAGGAATCTCATATAAATGCAATAATTTGTGTTTTTGTGCCTATTTCACTTAGCATAATGTCCTCAAGTTTCGTCCATGTTGTAGCATGTGTCAGAATTTCTTTATATTTTTAATAAGTTTTTTTTTTTTTTAATTTATTTTTGACTGCGTTGGGTCTTCGCTGCTGCGCACGGGCTCTTCTCCAGTCATGGCGAGCAGGGGCCACTCCCCGTTGCTGTGCGCGGGCCTCCCACCGCGGCGGCCTCTCCCGCCGCAGAGCATGGGCTCCAGGCACGTGGGCTTCAGCAGTTGCGGCCCGCAGGCTCAGCAGTTGCGGCCCGCGGGCTCCACAGTGCGCAGGCCCAGTAGTTGTGGCGCACGGACTCCAGAGCGCAGGCTCAGCAGTTGTGGCGCACGGGCTTAGCCGCTCCGCGGCATGTGGGATCTTCCCGGACCAGGGCTCAAACCCGTGTCCCCTGCATTGGCAGGCGGATTCTTAACCACTGCGCCACCAGGGAAGCCCTAATGAGTTTTTTTAACCAAAATAACGCATACATGTGTCCTCTACTCCTACCATCTCCTTTCCCTGTCCCTCCCCACAAGACAATCACTTTTAACTCTTCTCATATTTACCCCTGCATAAATGCAGGGGTAAATATGAGAAGAGTTAAAAGTGATAATAAAAATAAAAATAAAAAAATAAAATATAAAAAAAAAAGATAATAAAAATAACGCATATGTATCGGGTTTATGAAGCACCCTCTAGATGCCAGCCATCAGACAAGGCACTTTCTAGATGTCATCTGATTTAGTCAGCACTCCTGAGGACACTTGGGGGAGGGGAGGCGACTATGCCCATCACAGGTGAGGACGCTGAGGCCCGCAATGGAATGAGATGCCCGGGATGAGTCCATGAGGGGGGAGAAGCAGCAGGGTTTGTTTGGACTTGGGTCTCCCTGACTCTAGCTGCCAGTGGACTGGCTCTGTCACAGGTGGAGGGAGGTGGTCAGGGAAGGTCCAGGTCAGGGAGAGTCTGGGGACAGAAGAGTCTTATGTGCTCTGGGGAATTCAAGGCAAACCTTCGGCTCAGCCTTCAAGAACATATCAAATGTATACCTATATCCCCTTCCTCTTGGACCTCCCTCCCACCCACCCCCCCCATCCCACCCATCTAGGTCATCACAGAGTACTGAGCCGAGCTTCCTATGCTTTATGGCATGTTCCCGCTAGCTACCTGTTTTAAGCTTGGTAATGTATAGATGTCAATCCTAATCTCCCAATTTGTCCCACCCTCCTCTTCGCCGCCGTGTCCACATGCCCGTTCTCTACGTCTGTGTCTCTATTCCTGCCCTGCAAATAGGTTCATCTGTACCGTTTTTCTAGGTTCCACAGATACGTGTTAATTGTACAGCAGAAACTAACACAACATTGTAAAGCATTTATACGCCAATAAAAATTTTTTTTAATTGAAGAAAATATGCAAAATACTAAAAAAAGTAAAATAAATAAAATAAAGTAAATACATACTGTAATATCTAAAAAAAAGAACATATCAAATGGAGGAGACAGGACACAGACAGCCTGGGTCAGGAGCAGCCTGAGGGGCTGTCAGCACAGGGAAACCCGGGAAGCCCCGGGTGGAGACAGGGATGGAGGGAGGGCCCCAGCAGTCTCGGGCTACGATGTGCCCAGTGAGGGTCTCCTTTCCCTGCTGACTTCCTCCACACACCCCTTCAATCGGGAGGGCGCTGGCGTGCCGAGCTGACCCCAGAACCCCACTCGGAACCCAGCAGAAGCAGATGGGGGCATCAGCTTTCCAAATGACTTGGCAGATGCAGTTGAGAAAACCAGGAAGCCAATTAAGGAGGAAGAAAAGTTCAGGGAGAGCGCAATTACCGCTGGGCCCTGGGAGCCGTGGTGTGGATGCCTGCTGAGGCCTGATATTCTGCTTTGGAAAATCCTCCTTCCCCCTGGGGCTTGGAATCTGCCTGGTGAAGCAGTGGAGGAGGCCTGGGAGACGAGGTAGCAGTCTGTCTGCCTCTCCCTAGGTCCCTGGGACCATCTGGGGCCCCTGGAGGGGCATTATGCAACTCAGGGCTGCATAAGAGAATTGCTCAGCAGATCTTTCTCCCAAGCAGAGCTGTCACCTCGTCAGAGACAGTTTGTGTTTCTCGATGGAGTGGGAATAAATGGGAAGCAGCAGGATGAGCTGAGCAAAGCGTCGGCCCTAGACACAGACAAGCCTGGTTCAGATCCTGGCTCTGCCACTTCCGAGATGGACAAACACATTTAACCATTCAGGCCTCAGTCTTTTCATCTGTGCAGTGGGTGTAACAACAGAACCTCCTCACAGGGTTGTGACCAATGGGCTGACATACAAAGTACTGTCACAGGGAGGCTCAGGGTTCTGTCCCTCTCTGCTGCTAGGCATTTTGCTTCTTCCTTCTGTTAAATGTTTACTTCTGTCTAGGATTTCAAACTTCCTCTGAGATTCATTTGATAGTTGCCAAGCAGAGCACACGTTCTAGCTCTTGGTGGCTGTGAAGCAGTTCTTCATGGCCGGTGGGAATCCATTTGTGCAGAGGGGGAAAGGAAGAGTGTCTGCCACCAGAGACAGTTCAGATATAAAGTGGGGTGGGGTCTCTGAGGTCCAAGGATCTGTGCTCTTGTCCTGGACCTGCCTTTGGCCTTGGATGAGTCACCTAACCCTTTTGAACCTTACTTTCCTCAAACAGAGTGGGGTAGTAGTTCTTACCTCATGGAATTGGTATGATGATTTAATGAGACAATATATGCAAGGCATCTGTAGGTGCCCAGCCCATCAGAGAGGCCTGGCAAAGGTTGAGTTTCTTTCCTGGGCTGAGGAATGTCTCACAGTAGCTGTCGTGAGGAGGAATGTTCTTCATTCTCCAAAGAACCTGTGTTCCTCTCCCCAGAGATGCTTCTCTGAAGGTGGGAGGTGAATTTCACAACTTTTGGGGTCTTTCAAGTTCCGAGAAGAGGTCTGAACTGGCCTAAAAATCAAGGTGCCTAACACAGAGCCTGGCACATAGTAGGTGCTCAGTAAATAGTAGTGTCCAGCATTGCCATTACTTTATCAGTCCAAGTTACTACAGGATCTCTACTTCCCAAAGGCCCCCTGATATTCAGGAGGCCTGGCAGGTAGGCCTGGCAGGAACCAGTCACCTGCCTCTCACCCCCACTTGGACCCTAACCCAGAATTCCTGTTTGCTGCTGCCAGCAGGCTGGGGTCTTGGTTCTTTCATTGTGGCTGCCAGGCACTGAGCCAGTGTTTGGTATGTAACTCATTGAATCCTCACAGACAACTGATAACATTTTACAGAGGAAGGATTTGGCACCTAGAGAGGTTAATTAACTTACCCAAAGTCACACAGCTAGTAAGAGGAACAACTGGGGTTTAGACCAGTGCATCTGGTTTCAGAGCCCATGTGCTTAACCACTACCCTCCTTAGACTCTTTTGGTGGCAAGTGATAAAAACTGGTCTCATGCGACTTAAGGCAGACAGGAGGATGTGTGTATATGGTGTATGGAACCGTGCTGGGGAAGATATGCAGCTGGACATGGAGTTAGTTGGACCCTGGAAAACAATGCTGCCAGGACTGTCTCTGGTTTCTGCCTTTGTGTGCATGTTGGTTAGGCTCTCAGTCCAACCCCTCACACACAGCTTCTGGCTGGGTTTAATTTTACTTTTCCCAGCATCACTTCCTGCAGGATGAACTGAACCTCATCATTTCAAGTCTCAGAGTCAATAATCCCAGTGAAGAGCTCTGATTGGCCCAGCGTGGCTCGGGTGCAGATCGCTGGACCAATCAAGGAGGCCCAGTAAGGAGGGCTTCTCTGATTGGCCCAGCTTGTAGTCAGTCTCTGAGAATGGAGGCGGGATCATGTAGCAGTATGGAAGTCCCCCTCGCCCTCCTGAAACAGTGGGGTTGGGGGTGGGCAAGATGGTTTTCTAGAAGGAGAAAAGATTTGGACTTGCCAGAAAAACAAATTGCTGTCCACCGTAGGCTGGCACAGCCTGCTGGAGTAATAGAGACCCAGAAGAGGGAGTGAGTGAGGCAGAAATGGATGGAAAGCAAGAACAAAGCACTGAATTTGCAACTGAGGTTGAGAGAGAGAGAAAATACCAGAAAAATGCAGGGTTATGGGGGAGAAGAGAGAGTTGATGAAGGCAGTGGGGTAGGAGGCCGAAGATGGAGGGGAATGAATGGGAAAGCAAAGCCCTCATTAGTGGTCATGTGTACCTGGTTGCCTAAAAAACAAAAGAAAATAAAAATAGAAACAGAAAAATAGAGCAGATCTTTCAGTCTCACAGTTGGTTGCATAATATGACCCCCATTTAATAGATGAGGAAACTGAGGCTCAGAAACAGGAAGTAGTTTGTCTCAGATCACAGTAGACTCTTCTCACTTCCCTGCCTGGTACTGTTCCCATGATGCTCCTGGGAAGGCAGATGTCCTGATAATTCAGAGAGGTCACTTGGGTGACTGGTGGAAGCCTCCCTCTTTTGAGCCCAGGCATGCCTCCGGCTGCTCTAAGGAAGGAAACCCCTGGGATTCCAGGGCTGGGGATGGGAGCCTTTGATTCTCCCATCACCACCCCAGTTTCAGCAGGTCCCAAACCCTCTAGAGAGGGTTCACTTTTCTGTCTGCACCATGAGGGTTGTGGCTAGTGTTTGCCCACAGGGCCACTGCTGGCTGGATGGGACACTTTTGCCGTGTAAGGAGATGCAGTGTCCCTGGCTCTTTCTCACTAAATGGCAGCAGTACTGTCTTTTGTTGTGGTAACCTGACTGACCCCATTCATTTCCAAATACTTCCTGGGGCACATGGCACGATCCCTGATTGAGGCCCACCTGGAAGCTTCTCAGACACCTAGAATTCGAGTGTAAGCCCTGACCAAGCTAGATTGTGGACTCCCCTGGTGTGGGGTGGAGGGTCCAGGAGAGGAGGACAGTTGGGCAGTGGTTTGCCTTTAATTGGCATTGTCTGGGGAAAAGCTCCTCTTATCTTGGATTCTTTTGGTTGCCTTCGGTTAAGGGGACAGATGAAAGATTCTCTTATATATCTTCATACATTCTAAGTTCACTGCGTGCGTGTGTGTGTGTGTGTGTGTGTGTGTGTGTGTGTATAATACGTAATGCATTTTACACTGTTATATAATTTTCTGATTATAAAAGTAATATGTGCTATTTATACATGTATAGAAAAATATGTACAATGGTATTCATTGCAACAGTATTAGTAACAGCAAGAAATCAGAAATGATCCAATTTATTCCAGTAGAGAATTACTTAAATAAGTTATGGTACTGTCATACAATGGAATCTTCTTCAGCTATTGAAAATTAAGTTGTAGAAAATGTGTAGTCTCTTGTAAAGATGTATATACATACTGTGAAGGGGGGAAAAACAAGTTGCAGAATAGTATGTTTAATCTGATTTCATTGTTAAAAGTAGCAAATACCTGAAAATGATCTATACATATAATTTTAATATATTTTTATTTACATATATGATTTTTATTTTTATAAATAAATCTGGAGCTCTATGCAGCAAACTCTTAAGTGTTTATCTCTGCCAGGATTATGGAGACTTTTTATTCTGTAAATATTTGAATTTTTGATAAGCAGTATTACCTTGGTAATAAGAAAATAAATATATGAATGAGTATATAGGTAGATATAGTCGTATAGACAGTTAGGAATAAGACCCACAAGGAAGGAAATTAAAGTCTCTTCTAATCTTGCCAAGATGCACTACTTCCTTCCTGTCTTTTTTCTGAGCTCAGAAAGACCAGAGAGTGGTAGAGCACAGGCTTAGCGTCACATTTGTCCTTAGATCTGGGTGACCATCTGCAAGTTACTTAATCTCTCTAAACTTCCTTGTCCTCATCTGTAAGATGGGGATAATACTTTTCCCTACCCCAAAGGGTCATAGATATAAATGACATACATAGGAATATATATGCTGATGAGATGCAAAATGACATACAGAGGAAGGTAAATGATACGCATAAGCCTCTTTGTGTAGTGCTGCACACCTTATAAGTTCTCAGTAAATATTAGTTTTTATTAGATTAACATGTATTTTTTTAAAAAATTTGGATCATAGTATATATATATATATTTTTTTTCCAGTCAGCTTTTTAAAAAAATTGAATAATATCAGATAATTCCCCATATCCTTAAATATTCCTCGGAAACATGGTTATTTAATGTTTTTCTTTCATTCCATCATGTGCACAAACCATAATTGACCTATGAAATCCCCAGAGTTGGATATTTAGGCATCTCGTGAGGTTTCTCACATTATCCTCTAACAAGCGTAGTGATGGGCATGCTTGTTCATGGGTCTGCAAGTCTCTGTCTGTAATCACACCTTTAAGAGGGAGTCTTGGAATTAGGACTGTTGGGTGTGTGCAGCGTGTCGGGTGGTGTTGATACCTGTGGCCAGTGTGCCGTTCACGCTGGGTGCGCCAGTTCACACCCCCCAGTGGAGTGTGAAGTTCTTTCACCACATCCTGGCCCCCACTGAGCTTTACTTTAAAAAAGAAAAAACAAAAACAAAACCCCACAACCCTCACCCCAAACTTCGCCATATGCATCTCAGCTTTTCAAACCTGCTTTTCATAAAAGCGATGCGTACTCTCCGTCATAAACATTTTAAAGAATAAAAGGTGTATTCAGTAAAAAATGTAAGGCCCCTTCAGCATACTGCCCCCAGCAAAATCCCACTTCCGGGGAGGTGGTCACAATTAAGTTTGATGTGCAGCCTTTCAGACTCTTTTCGATGTTGGTGGACGTCTTTGTGTGCATGCAGTGTGCGTGGGTCATTCTTTTAAGATACAACTGGAATTCCTACTGTTCATTCCACACAGTGCGTCGGTCTGTCAGCACCATGGTGGGGGCAGCGTGTTATGGACGCACGTCCAAGTTAGTAGGTACAAAGGCAAATTCGTTCTTTTTTTTTTTTTTAAATAGAAATCCATTTTTAATTTATTTATTTTATTTGTTTATTTTTGGCTGTGTTGGGTCTCCGCTGCCGCACGTGGGCCCCCTCCAGCTGCGGCGAGTAGAGGCCACTCCTTGCTGCGGTGCGCGGGCCTCCCACTGCAGTGGCCTCTCCTGTTGCAGAGCACGGGCTCCAGGCACGTGGGCTCAGTAGTTGTGGCTCACGGGCTCCAGAGCGCAGGCTCAGTAATTGTGGCTCACGGGCTCAGCCGCCCCGCGGCATGTGGGACCTTCCCGGACCAGGGCTCGAACCCGCGTCCCCTGCATTGGCAGGCGGACTCCCAACCACTGCGCCACCAGGGAAGCCCAAATTCGTTCTTTTTTAAGGGCTGCATGTTATCTTATGGTCCGCGTGAGCCCAAATTTACTGAACTATCTGCCAACCAGGCTCCAGCAGCAGCTTAGGTTTTTTTCTAATTTTTCACTCTTTTGAATAATGCTTTCAGAAGCTTCCATGTATATTTGAAATCTGTTTGGGGGGGATTTATTTCCAGAAATAGAATTGTTATCAAACATGTTTCTTAAAACCCAGTTTTGCCATTTTTTTTTCCGTCCGTTCATTTATTCTGTTGTTCATTTGATAGCCCTGTTGAGTGTTTCATGTGGCACATGTGGTGCTGGGATACTGCTGTGGACAAAGCAGAAATGGCCCCTTTCCATATGGAAATGATAATTTATGGAGTCCTCACCTGCCTGCTGCTTTGTCTCTGATTCTTGTTTTAAAATAGGAAAAGGGAAGGGAGGAGTGTTTTCAACAGAAGAGACTGCCTGTTGAAAATCCCAGACTGCCTTTGAGTTGTCCCAGAGCAGCCATCCACCTATCGGAGGATACGGCTTATAAACTCCCTTCAGGGAGCAAACGGCTGTGGCCACCGCTGCCCAGGGACAGTGTGAGGGTTCTGGGCTGCAGGGAGGGGCCGCCCCACCCTCCTGGCTGGTCCCCAGAAGGGGAAGTAGCAGCCACCCAAAAAGCTGGCAGGCGCTTGCATCAGGGAGGGCCCTGGGGACCAACTGTGTGTCATTTTGAAAGTCGGTGGTTTCTGCTTTTCCTCTCCCTTCTCCGGAAGGGACCAGTGGGCGCTGTGGTATGGGAGTGGCCAGCTCCAGCCTCCCGCCTGGAAGCCTCACCCTGGGTCTGAGAGGCAGTCAGTCTCCTGCAAAGATGTGGTGGAATGGCGTGCCAGCCGTTGTTGGTATTTACAGGATAGCCAGGCCCACGTGGGGCCCAGGCGGACCCAGCAGGAAGGAGGTGAGCCTGGGTCCCCATTCTTACCCAGGAGCCCAGTGATGGGGTGACGACTTGCCCAGGCCACAGGGTGGTCAGCAGCAGAGCTGGCTTCTCACCTGGGTTTCCTGGTTTTTGCATCTCACCCTGCAGCAGTAGCTGCTCCCACCCTGGAAGGCGACAGCCCCCCAACCCCCATAGCCAGACGGTCCCGTGAGCACTGTCATCAGCTGATGGAGTAGCTGTTGTCCGGTTAGCACTGACTGGGGCTCAGAGACCAGCTTTCCTGACCATTCCCAGGAAGGGGTCTCAGTACAGCCTCGTCCTTTTCCCGACCTAAGGATCTCGAGGGTGCCAGTTCAAGTACCCATGGAATATTCACCATCATGACAGAGCATTTACCAAGAGCCGGGCTTGGAGCTGCTTGCTTTATGCGGCATTTAATTCTCACTGCAACCCTACAAAGTAGTTCTACAGTCTCACCATCCCCATGTCACTGGCGGGGAAACTGAGGGTCAGAGATTTGGTAACTATCCTGGCCCCTGCCTATTTCCCCACTTATCCAAGTCCACCCCCTTCCAGCCATGCTGCCCTGCCCCTCCTCGGCCCTCCAGCCAGCTTGCTTCCTCTGCCTGGAAATAGTTTCCCCTAGACCTTGACCTCCTGTCTAAAATAGCCGCCCATCCATCCAGAACTCTCTGTCCCTTTGCCCTGCCTTATCCCTGCATGGCCCTTCTCATTACCAGGAATCATGTGGTGTGGAGAACCTGTTTCCACCACCAGGATAACAAGCCAATGAGGGTGAGGGTTTTGGTTCATCTCTGTGCCTAGAACAGTGCCTGGCCCGTGAGGGATGTTCAGTTAGTGCTTGTTGAATGAATGAATAGCCTGGTGGCACTTATCTGGACTTCCTCCAGGTCCTCCCTTCCCTGCTCTCTTGAGGTCACATCCCCCGACTGTAGACCCTCCCAGCCCCGCAGCCCTAACTTTCCATCACTTTACATGGTTGTGAGTTGGTGCTTGTCTGATTGCTGTCTGCCTCCACAACTAAGCTTTGAGCTGCCCGAGGGCAAGGACTTCATTTGCTTTTTCCCCACTGTATTCTCTGCCCTGGGCCTGTGTGTGGTTCCAGATGGTACCTGAATGAATAGATGAATGAACCTGGTGAAATAGAAGGGGCAAGACTGGAACCCACCTCTCTAGTGTTCAGGCCCGTCTCTCAGCATTATGCTCCCTCCTGGTTTGAAATTGTGAGTCTGATTAAAGCACCTGATCGTGGCTTCCAGACCCAGGCGGAGGCTCCCGGGGGGGTGGCCAGCAGTTATATAACAATTTTGCAGTTTCTCGAAGCCAGGCTTCAGACTGAACATCGACAGTTCTCTCAAGGTGTTGCTTCCTCCTGAGTTTAGTTTTTAATGAAGATGAAACTTGGCCCCTGAAGGCCGGAGCACTGGAGAAAATAAATTCCTCTTCGTGGCGCTGGGCTCTTCCCTTAGCAGCGGGTGTGTGAAGCAAGACCGGTGGTGGTGGATGTGTGTGTAAAGAGAAATTATATTTATTTATTTTCTGTTAGTCCTGAAAGTCATACGCGTTTCTCACAGCAAACTTCGGGAATTCAGAAAATAGAAGAAACCTCGTCTAGTCTTACCACCCACAGGCAACCATTTAAGCAGGCTGGTACATTTCCTCCAATAATGCAAAATATATTTTTGCCCTTTTGTGGGGGAGGGAGTGGGGCATAATTCTGACCATATAATATACATCCTCCCCCTTTCCCATTTAATCTATATAAATATACCAATAAAATATTTTAATATTCTATTAAATATTGAAATATTTAAATATATGTTATTTTAAATTTTTAATTTATTTTTACTTCCAGTTTTATTCAGATATAATTGACATTCAGCACCGTATCAGTTTAAGGTCACAGCATAATGATTGGACTTACATATATCATGAAATGATTATCACAGTAAGTTTAGTGAACATCCATTTGTATAGTTACAAAATGAAAGAAAAAATTTTTTTCCTTGTGATGAGAACTCTTAGGATGTACTGTGTTACCAGCTTTCATATATAACACCCAGCAGTGTTAATTCTATTTGTCATGTTGTACATTACCTCCCTAGGACTTATTTATCTTATATCTGCAAGTTTGTACCTTTGACCACCTTCATCCAATTCCCCCTCCCCCGAACCCCTACACATCTGATCTATTTTTCTGTGAGTTTGTTTGTTTTGAGGTATAATTGACAACACTATGTTGATTTCTGGTGCATAGCATAGTGAGTCGATATTTCTACACATTACAAAATGATCACCATGATACGTCTAGTTACCATCTATCACCACACAAAGATATTACATGATTATTGGCTATATTCCCCACACTGTACATTTCATCCCCGTGACTCATTTGTTTTGTAATGGGAAGTTTGTACCTCTTAACCTTCCTCACCTATTATCATTATGAAATGTATGTTAAAATTTAATATTAATGTGTATAATTTAATATTAAAATATTGAATAAAGTACTTCAAAACTTTAATGACTACGAAATATTCCACTGTGTGTGTGTATCACATTTTTCTTAATCTGTTCAATTATTTACCCTTTACCTTCTTTCTTACTTCTCCTAATTTCCTAGTTCATCTTGCTCTGTGTGTGTGTGTGTGTGTGTGTGTGTGTGTGTGTGTATTTGATACACCATCTTAAATTCTTTTTTAAAAAAATATTTATTTACTGATTTATTTATTTGGCTGTGCCAGGTCTTAGTTGCGGCGTGTGGGACCTTTAGTTGTGTCATGCTAACTCTTAGTTGCGGCATGCACGTGGGTCTAGTTCCCTGACCAGGGATCGAACCTGGGCCCCCTGCATTGGGACCGTGGAGTCTTAACCACTGGACCACCAGGAGAGTCCCTTAAGTTCTTTTGGAAAAGACAGAATATATTATATATTGCATGCAAGAAGTTTTAAAATCACTCCCTGAAAGCTAAGCAATTGTGGTTGTTTTTAACTCGTCTCTATTATGATGGCACTTTGGTGAATATCGTTACGCATAATTTTTTTTTAATATTTAAGATTACTTCGGGCTTCTCTGGTGGCGCAGTGGTTAAGAATCCGCCTGCCAATGCAGGGGACACAGGTTCGAGCCATGGGCCAGGTAGATCCCACATGCCATGGAGCAACTAAGCCCATGCACCACAACTACTGAGCCTGCACTCTGGAGCCCGCGAGCCACAACTACTGAGCCTGTGAGCCACAACTACTGAAACTCGTACGCCTAGAGCCCGTGCTTCACAACAAGAGAAGCCACTGCAATAAGAAGCCTGTGTGTACTGCAATGAAGAGTAGCCCCCACTGGCCGCAACTAGAGAAAGCCCACGCACAGCAACGAAGACCCAATGCAGCCAAAAATAATAAAAAATAAATAAAATAAATAATAAAAATTAAACCCCCCCGATTATTCCATTAAGTTAGATTCCTAGATTTGGAATTACTGCACCAGAAGAGTATGGATATTTGAAAGGTTCTTGCTATTTATTGCCAAACTGCTTTCCTAAAAGCCTCTTCAATTTATATTCTTTTTTTTAAAAAAAATTTATTTATTTATTTATTGGCTGTGTTGGGTCTTAGCTGCGGCACCTGGGATCCATCATTGCGGCGTGCGGGCTTCTCTCTAGTTGCATCTTGCGGCATGTAGGATCTTAGTTCCTCGGCCAGGGATTGAACCCGCACCCCCTGCGTTGGAAGGTGGATTCTTAACCACTGGACCACCAGGGAAGTCCCCTTCAGTTTCTATTCTTATTAGCAAGTAGGAAAGTGCATGTCTCAATACATCTTACAGCAGTAGGTATTGTTGTTTTTTAATGATCACTAGTTTGCTAGATAGAAAATGGCATCTGTTAGTTGATTTGGAACGTGTGTCTCTGAGTCCATGCCCCAGGGCTGTGGGTGGAGGAATGTCCATCCAGTACTCTATCTGAGATTCTTCCCTTGCAGCTGACTTTGGTGTGTCTGCCAAGAATCTGAAGACTCTGCAGAAACGAGATTCCTTCATAGGAACGCCTTACTGGTAAGTCGTGTAGCTTCTGGAAATGGGATGGTGGACTGAACGCTACACCTCCAACTCTCCATGGTTCCTCTGGCTGGTCTAGAGGAGAGAGGACAGAGGCAGGGGCTCCTGAGTCAGCCTACTGGGTCTGAGCCCAGATCCCCCCACTTACTAGTGCTGAGACCTTGGCCATGTTGCTCAGCTTCGTGTGCCTCAGTTTACTCACCTGTAAAATCAGGGGTATAATAGCACCTACATAATGGGCTATTGTGAGGCTTGAATGGGATGGTGCATGTAGAAAATGCTCCATTAATAAGAACTGACACCCCTGAAAAATGGTTCTTGACTGAGTGCCAGGCATAGGGCTAGGGCCATGAAGATGAACAATACAAGTTCAGTTCCTATGCTTATATGAAATCTCCCCAGACTTATCCAGTCCATTGTGTTTCCTTCTTTTCCAAAACTATTACTTTAAAAACAAGCAAACAAACAAAAAAACCTCTCTCAGTTTCATACCTAACTACTTTCTGTTTTACTTCCCATCGTGGAGTGAGTTTCCTTTCTTGCTTGCTTATTACTCACTCTTTCTTTCTCTCTCTGCCCTTTTATTCCTCTTTCTCCTTTTCTCTCCCATCCCTTCTCTATGTGCTGTTGTGTTCTCTTCACCCCCCTTCCCGCCCCCAGTTTTTCCTGGGTCCCTTCCCCACTGCTCCCACCCACCCCTTCCCCAGGACCCTGTGTTCTGGATTGTTGCTGCCATCTTGTGGTAGGAATCAGAACTGCAGCAGGACTTGGGCAGTGGAGCTGCTTGGAAGGCATCTTTCTGTGAGAAAACGGTCCTAAGGAAGACAGTGGGATGGAAAGGAATGAAACTCATGACTCGGGAGTGCTGCCAACCCCCTGATGTTGGCTTGTGCTGGTCCTTGACCCTGAGTCTCTGAGAAGCGCCTGTGGAGGCCAGGGTCTGAGCCCTCTGTTGTCCCTTGGTTGGTTCAGGATGGCCCCCGAGGTGGTGATGTGTGAGACCATGAAGGACACCCCATACGACTACAAAGCCGACATCTGGTCCCTGGGCATCACTCTGATTGAGATGGCCCAGATCGAGCCCCCGCACCACGAGCTCAACCCCATGCGGGTCCTGCTCAAGATCGCCAAGTCAGACCCTCCCACGCTACTCATGCCTTCTAAGTGGTAAGTAGCCAGGAGGCCTGCCTGAGGGTGTTTGCTGGACGGCCAGCGGGCCTGGGATGCGGGGTGCCAGGGCTCTGCTGTCGCTGCTGGGCTCCGCAGTTGGGAGCAGTTGGGCCTGGGGGTCTGCAGGCCTCTCTGAGCTCCCTGGACCCTCCTGGCTCTTTCCTCCCTCTGTGCTGTGGACATCGGCTCTCCATCAGGGAGACCGGGTAACCCAGATAAGCCGGATCCCACTGCAGGAGTAAGAGCCCACGTGAGCCCCAGCAGCCACGTGGTACAACCCTGGGCTGGGAATTGGGGCTCGAACCCCAGCACTGCTGTGTTTCACTGTGTGCCCTCGGGCAAGTCCCTGCTCCTCTGATTTCCACATCCTCTCTGTTGGCGCTGTCTGTGACGAGAAGGGCATCTTGAAGGCCCCGTCGCCTCTGCCATTTAGCTTATAAAGGCACCCTTTGTCCTTTGAAGGGCGTGTTTGGGAAGCACGCGCCTCCCAGGAGAGTGGAGTCAGTGATGTGGGGAGTTTTCTCGGCTCTCGCCCGCTCCCAGCTTACCTGTCTGTCCTCCCAGGTCTGCGGAGTTCCGAGACTTCCTGAAGACGGCCCTGGATAAGAACCCGGAGACCCGGCCCAGCGCTGCACAGCTCCTGGAGGTGAGTGGTCCCCTCTCCCGGGTGGCCGCCTGTCCCTCTGCCCAGCCCTTCCTGTGGACAGATCACCCGTGACCTGGAAGCTGGGTTCGTCCTCCCCCAGCCCAGGCGATGGTGTGCACAACTGTTCACTCATCGGCCGACATTCCCTGAGCACCTGCCACGGGCTGGCCCTCGTGCGGGGAGGACTGGCTGTGGTAAGGGAGCCCCCAGACTCCTGTCCTCAAGGACCTTACCTTCCAGCGGGGGAGACAGGCAGCTGGCGAGCAGATAGTGCACGTGGCGGAGAGCAGGGCTGTGGAGGAAAAGAGAACAGCACAGGGGAGGGGGGCCTGGGAGGGGTTGCTCTCCTATAAAAGGACACGAGGGGCTCTGTGCACAGACACCCAAAGGAGGCCAGGGGGCCAGGCACATGGTGCTCAGGAGCAGAGGTGAAGGCCTAGGATGGGGGCACGATTGGTGCAGCTGGGAGAGCCAGGGGGCCAGGGTGCAGGAGCTGGGGTGAGGAGGGGGGCAGGGCTGGAGATGAGATCGGAGCGGTACGGGGGCGTGTCCACCCCCAGGTTCAGTGCTTCCCTAAGAGGACACTCGGGACGCAGCATCTAGTCGTACTCTCCACTGTGACTTATTACAGCAAAAAGATACAGAGGAAAAGGCACCTGAGGGAAGCCAGGCAGGAGCTTCCAGAGTCCCCTTCCACTGGAGTCACACGGTCTGTGCTTAGTTCCCCCAGCTGTGCATTGTGGTGACACGTGTGAGGTGTTGTTTACCTGGGAAGCACATTGGAGAGCTCGGTTGGGTTTCACTGGGGGCTGGCCACGTGGGCAGCCTCTGCCTGGCACGGGCAGGGTTCCAGACTGCAGAAGGCTGGCAGGCATTCAGCATGGGCCACGTCGCTTGCAGTTCAGGCAGAGCTGGCCCCTCTTTTCAGTTAATGGGGGGAACCCTCCCCAAATCCAAGTTCCTGACGAAAGACCAACGGTGGAAGCAGGCCTTTCAAAGAGGAGGGGGACCAGGTCATGGCGGGTCATGCAGGACCTTGGGAGGATGCAAGCTTCACCCTGTGTGCGATGGCACACCCGTGAGGGTTTGGAGGAGGGAGACACCATCTGACTTACACTTACAAGGCTCCCTCTGGCTATTGGGTGTGGAATCTCCAAGACCAGCCAGGTTGACAGCTGACTCAGGGAGCATCCCTTTGGCTGGCTGAACGGCCTCCAGGTGGGGAAATGGATGACTGTTTCCTTGAACCTCTTTGAAATATTGGAGGTAGCTGCGAGCTGCCCTTGCCCGGGGCCGATGCCTCGTGTCCTGGCGGGGTGAGTGTCGGAGTGTTTGCGGCTGTGTTTGGAAATGCCCGGCCGTCTCTAGCGCGGCTGATCCCGGTCCCCGTGCCACCAATGCTGTTGGGAGGGGAGAGGAAGTGGACCTGGGTGATGTGGAGGGGCTGCCCGCCCACGCCCTGTCCACTCTGGTCCTTCCACCTTCGTGTGGTGGGAGCAAAGGGGGCCGACGCTCCACGGCGCACTTGAGTCTTTCTTCACATTCAGCCGCTTCTCCCAAGCACCGACTTACTGTGCGCCAGGTGCTGGGGCTGTGGTTGGCACTCTGGGCTACAGTGCGTCCCTCTGGGGTGTGTAGCACAGTGATTCAGTGTGTGGACTGGAAAAGTCCTGGGTTCAAATCCCAGCTCTGCCACTTACTGGCTGTGAGACCCTGCTCAGGGGGCTTAACCTCTCTGTGACCCTGTGCTCACTCTGAAGGGAGGATGATAGCCAGGGTTAAATGAGAAGACACTGTAAAGCGCTTAGCTTAATTGTTAAGTGCTGTGCGCAGTGAATAGTTGATGCATTGAATTGAATTATTAAAAAATGGAAAGAAGCGGGGATGCAGAATGCGGTCTGTCTGCTGGGGCTCATGATTGTTCCTTGTAGATTTCTGCATTGCATTTGAAAGCACACGGCTGGAGTTACCAGAGGCCTTCTTTTCGGGGTATTGCGGTGTTTGGTGGGTGGCGTCGGCAAGGGACTGGACCAGGCCAACCAGGGGTGGGGGTGCGTGGGCCTGCTGTCACTGTCAGATGCAAAAGCTCCAAGCTCCCGGGGCCAATTGTTTCCCGTGAGCAGGCACCTCCTGGCCTGATACATCCGGCCTCCAGGATATGCTGCCAGGAAGAGACCAGCTGTCCCTCATCCCCTCGTGGCAGCCCGGGAGCCTCAGCCAGAGCCAGGAATTTCCGTTCCATAGTGGAGAAAAAAACGTCCTGCCAGAGGACTCTTCGCTGAGACAGAAGGGTTGCAGAAGAAAGTAGAGATCCCTCCAGACAAAGAAAGCTCCTTTCAGAGCTTAGGCTGCCGTCAGTTTTTTCCACGTCTCTGAGTTAAGGAGGGTGGGGCATCGTTACCCGCTTAGGTGAGGACCCTGAGGCTCAGGCCAGGGAAGTGGCCTGCCGAGGTCACCTGACTTGGAGTGGCCACAGGTAAGCCCAGACCTTGACTTGCCAGCACACCCTCCAGAGCCTCACATCTGCCTGCGGCCCCCACGTTCCTCCCGGCCCCTCCTCCTGCCCTGCACCCCGCCTTCAGCTGACTGACTTATGCCCCCACTGGTTTATGATCCATTCATTCGCTGGCACGGATATTTTGTTGGGACCTTATCACTTGGTGGTAACCTGGGCTCTGAAATCAGGCTCGCCCTCCTGAAACCCGAGTGGTCCTCACGCTGAGCCTCAGTTTCCTCCTCTCTAGGAGGTGGGTCGTGCTTGCGTCACGGAAGTGTGTGAGTGGATGCGATTCTGTGCCCACCCGCTGTCTTCAGCATCGTGGCTGTCACACGTCCGGGGCGCAGCGTGCACTTGTTGAATTTGCTCTCAAACCCACCCCGTTCTAGCACAGCATTCTTGTCAAGGTCGTTAGTACCTTCTGGACTTCGTGGTCAGCTCAGGCCTCAGTGCTGGTCTTGCTGGACTCAGCAGCAGCCGCAGGCGACCCTCTTCCCCTTTGCTGTCAACGCCTGATGTCAGGTCTCCACGCTCTCTTGGTTTCCTTCCTTCTCACTGGCCACTCGTCCGTCTCCTTCGCCTGGTCCTCTTTCTCCAGCTGATTAACGTGAAGTGCGCCAGGGCCTTTCCCTCTGTCTCCATCACCTTGATGGGCTCGTCTGTTCGCCATGACTCTCGCATTTCTGCCTGCAGCCCAGACTGCCCTCCTCGCCCACAGGTCCTTGTATCTGGCTGTTTATACCCTCCACCCCTTTAGGTGTCTGTAGGTATCTCAAACTTAACACGTCTGCAACTGAGCGCCCCCATCTTTCCCCAAATATGCTCTAGCGATGGCTTTCCTGTCTCAGTCGGTGGCAGCCCCACCTTGCCAGCAGTCAGGCCCCAAACCTCGCAAGCATCCTGAACCCCTCTCTTTCTCACACACTCTGTATCCATTCTAGCAGGGAATCCTGTTGTCCCTGGCTTCAGAACATGCCCAGGATCCAGCCACTTCTCACCACCTCCCTTGCAGCCAGAGGGAAAAACATAAGTCAGCTCCTATACCTCCTGAGTCCAAAGCCCCTTAATGGCTCCCATCTTACTCAGGGTAAAATCCAGAGTGTCAGTGACCTGCAAGGTCCTGCAAGGTCTGCCCACCCCACCTTGACTCCTCAGACTTCTCTTCCTCTTGCCCCCTCACTCTTCCCCAGCCAACCAGCCTCCTTGCTACTCTTCAGACACTCCAGGCACACTCCAACCTCAGGGCCTTTGCACTGCCTGTCCGCTATGCCAGGGATGCTCTTCCTCTAGACACCTCCATGGCTGACTCTTTCTCTTCAAGTCATTGCTCAAATGGCAGCTTCTCAGTGAGGCCTCCCCCAAGTACCCTGTTTAAAACTGCAAACCTACTGCACCCTCACATTCCTAATTCTCCTTCCCCTGCCCTACTTTTGATTTTTCCATGGCACATAGCACTTATAGTATATAACTTACAAGTTTATTAAGTTTATTGTTGATCTCCCTGACTAGCATGTCAGCTCCCTGGGGACAGCAGTCTTTGTTTTTGTTTTCGTTTTTGCTTTCACTGATGTGCCCCAGTCATCCAGAATAGTGCCTGGTATGGAGAGGGCCTTCGTTAAATACATTTACTTATTTTTACTTAACAAAGTGTTATGTAACCTCTTCTCCATGCCAGGTTCTATTCTAAATGCTTAGCAAATGTTAGCTAACTTAATCCTCATGACAACCCTATGAAATAGGTACTGTTTGGATCTCTGTCAAACAGATGATAAAACTGAAGCACAGAGAGGTTACGTAGCCTGCACAAAGTCACACAGTGTGTAAGTGACAGAGCTGATTTCTGATCCTGGTCATCTGGTTCCAAAGCCTGTTCTTTTGACCACTCTAGTACGTTGCCTCTCTGAATGAATGAAGGAAAGAAAGAGAGGTGGAATAAAGTTAGGAGGGAGGGAAGGAGGACTGAAGGAAAGTTGCTGACACCTGAAAACTTGAAAGTGTTATCAGGCATTTTCTAAAGCCAGTCTTGGGGTGTGGGACACCCCGGCTGTTGGTTTCTAAGCACACAGAGGAAAACTAGGCTCAAGTTCTTGGGAAGGATGACTGCGTAGATGGCAGGAGAGGCCCTGGCCGGAGGGTGGGTGCCAGCTGGCGAGCTCTGTGGCACCTTGGGGCTCCCTGCAGAGATAGCACAGAACAGCTTTTCCTCTTCTTGAAGGAGCAGACAGCTGAGTTTCCCTCTGATCTGGGTCTTCCACGGGGGTGACCGAGCACCTTTCTAGGGACCCATGTGCCCAGACCAGGCCGTCCCTGTGCAGGTGCACAGTGCACTGGCCACCCGGGAAGGTCCCGCACCCTTCTGTGCTGGGCTTTGTCTCTAATGGGCCTTGGCAGCTTGGCGGTTGAAACGTCTTTTCTAAACACAACCCTGGAAGTAACAGAGCTGATGCAGTGTAGGAGGGGGTCTGTGCTTTGTGTCCCAGAGCAGTTTACAGAACAGTGTTCCGGGCCTAATCAGACACAGGAGGGCCTGCCCCATCTGCCAGCCCCGCTCGCCCGGGGATTCCAGGAGCTTGGCATCCAGGGGAATGGTCCCGCTCACCTGCCCCTCTGTCAGAGGCTTTCTTCCCCATGCCTCCCCCTCCGCTTCCTAAAGACCCCGGGGTGCTCAAGGGAGGCCATGCAGAAGATGTTCAGCCTCAAGAAAGCAAGGCTCCTGGCCAAGCTTAAGAGTCACTAATTTGGTCAATATGTGATATGGCCTGATGAAAACCTGGCATTTCCAGAAGCCTGTGTTTGCATTATTTGTTTCTGCCGCATCTGCTGCAGCAACTGCAGTGAAGTGTCCCGTGGCTTCTTGCTCAAGTTCACATGTGTGAGGTTGTGCAGTGTGAAGCTCGGTAAGCTTTGGGATCTGATTCTTACCTTCAGTTCCAGAAAGCTGCACTCTGGGGATGCAGGAGGGAATGGGGATGGCTGGGAGTGCAAACTGGTGCTTAAAGCCTTCTCTGGTTGTGGTTCTGCTGCTGGTGATGGTCGTGATGATAGTGGCAGTGGTAGCAATGGTGGCATGGTGATGGCAGGGGCAGTAGTGATGGTGGTGATGATGGTGGCTATAGCCATGATGGTGGTGGTGATGATGACGGTGGTGGTAGTAATGGGGATGGTGGTAATGGCGATGAGGATGATGGTGATGGTAGTGATGATGGTGATGGTGGTGATGACGATGGTGGTGATGATGATGATGGTGGTGGTGGTGATGCTGACACTGATGATGGTGATGATGATGGTGGTGGTGGTAGCGTTGATGATGATCGTGGTGGTGGTGGTGATGATGATGTTGATGATGATGGTGGTGATGTTGGTGGTGGTGAGGATGATGGTGGTGGTGGTGGTGCTGCTGCTGCTGATGGTGGTTGTGATGATACAGATGATAGCTGCCGCATTTTGAGCTCTTACTACAATGCTGAGAACAGCCATCCTATTATTCCCAGTATACAGATGAGCAAACTGAGGCTCAGAGAGGTTGAGTGAGTTGCCCGAGTTGGTGGAAGTGGGATTTTATTCCAGGCAGCCTGGCTCTTGAGTCTAGAGCCAGCAATCTTCACTGCTATACTCTCCTGCCTCTCGCGATTAGTACATCCTTATTAATATCCAATTCAAGACCCTTTGGAGCCACACAGCAGCCAGAGTGATACCTTCAAAGGGTAACTCTTTATATCACTGCTCTGCTGCAGCCCTTGTACTTGCTGCTCCCCCTGCATGGAATTCTCTGTGCCCAGATCTTTCCCTGGCCGGCCCCTTCACATCCCTCAGGGCTCAGCTTGAATGTCACCTCCCAAGGAGGGCCCTCTGCCCAAAGACCTAGGCAGACTTTCCCGCCACCCACCCACCGCACCAATCCAGGCCCATGTTCCTCCAGCCTATCCTATTACCTGGTCTGAAAAATGATCTTGTTGTTTGGTTACGTGCCCATTGTCTCTCCCACTCAGCTGCGAGCCCCCAAGGCCAGGGAGCTTACCTGTCTGCGTGTTTGGCCTTATTTCAGCACCTGGTGCATCACTGGCCTCAACATGGGGCTGAGGCGTGAATCAACGAGTGAACGGGGGTGTGGGAGAGAAAGATAAGAAATAAAATTCTTCACGTCTTTACTAGTTTGGACTAACTAGAGAAAGTCAGGCTGGTTTAGGAAGATCTGAATGACAGGGCTCTTTAAAAGGAGTGAGGTGTATTGCTTTCCCGTGTGCAGAGTGGGGTGCCCAGGTTGAATAGGGTGTTGCCTCTGGCCTTCCACAAATGTACTAAACAGATAAGAAAGAACAAGCAGATAGGAATGATTTGTAGTGGACCTATCAGTTGTGAATATGTTTTCAAGGTGTTAGAAAATTTATTCTCGAAAATTTATTCTCTTTAGTCATTTAAATACTTCCCTGCAATCTTGTTGACACTGTTCCTCCGCTGATAACTGACAGTAAAAACAGTGAATTTCATCAGAGCCTTCCTGTGCATTTCAAATGAGCAAATTCCAACTTAACAACTGCCCCACCCCGCCCCTGCCAATGCCTTTCTAAGAGCCCCCGAGTGAGTGTGGGGAATTGAGGAATCCCATGTCCCTGTCCACAACCTGGTGGTGGGGACAAGATGCTCAGAGACAGACTTGTACCAGGGAGATCTTCGGGCTGATTTACCATCTGCCGAGGTCTTAAAAGCTTTGGTGGGGCTTCCCTGGTGGCTCAGTGGTTGAGAGTCTGCCTGCCGATGCAGGGGACGTGGGTTCGAGCCCTGGTCTGGGAAGATCCCACGTGCTGCGGAGCAACTAGGCCCGTGAGCCACAGCTACTTAGCCTGCACGTCTGGAACCTGTGCTCCGCAACAAGAGAGGCCGCGACAGTGAGAGGCCCGCGCACCGCGATGAAGAGTGGCCCCCGCTCGCCGCAACTGGAGAAAGCCCTCGCACAGAAACGAAGACCCAACACAGCCAAAAATAAATAAATAAATAAATTTAAAAAGAGACGTTTAAAAAGAAAAACAACTAACTGATAATTAAGAAAAGTTTATAAAAAAAAAAGCTTTGGTGTTTTCCAAGGTCCGTGAAAGAGCCTTCACTTTTTAAAGATGTGGCATTTCTGTAAACGCCTAGGAATAGAACATACACTACTTGGCCTCAAGCTTTTGCAAACGCACACATCCACCCTGAGACCTATACGAGCATGTTCATAGCAGCTTTATTAATAGTTGCCCCAAATGGGAAACAACATAAATGGTCAGCACCAGCAGGAAGAATAAACAAACCGTGACAGAGTCACGTGGTAGAATACTGCACGGGAATCAAAAGGGAAGAGTTTACCGACATGTGCAACAGGGTAGGCGAATCTCATAGTCTCAGCTCAGCTCGTGTCGAGTGAAGAAAGCCAACCACAAAAGAATACGTACTCTATGATTCTGTTCAGATGAAGTTAAAGCGAAGGCAAACCTAGTCTCTGGAGCTGGGTGCCTGTGGGGAGTGAGGTTGACTGCACGGGGAATGGGGACCTTCTCGAGGTGATGGAAATGGTCTGTATCTTTTTTTTTTTTTTAAACTTTGGGTTTATTTATTTATTTATTTATTTATTTATTTATTTATGGCTGTGTTGGGTCTTCGTTTCTGTGCGAGGGCTTTCTCTAGTTGTGGCAAGTGGGGGCCACTCTTCATCGCGGTGCGCGGGCCTCTCACTATCGCGGCCTCTCTTGTTGCGGAGCACAGGCTCCAAACGCGCAGGCTCAGTAATTGTGGCTCACGGGCCCAGTTGCTCCGCGGCATGTGGGACCTTCCCAGACCAGGGCTCGAACCCGTGTCCCCTTCATTGGCAGGCAGATTCTCAACCACTGCACCACCAGGGAAGCCCAGTGGTCTGTATCTTAAGCTGGGTGGTGGTTACAGCAGGTGTGTATGTATGGAAAAAGTCCCTGAGCTTAATGATTTGTGAACTTTACTGTGTGTAAGTAATTCTTCAATAATGTATGTGTGTATATGCATGTATATACTGTATATATTATACTTTTTAAACCATATATGAAAACCTTTTAAAAAAGTAAATTAACAAATACACAAACAAACCTCCTGAAACATTACTTCTGCTCCCGCTTTGGGCTAAGCTCTTCCCTGTGCGTGATCTCATTCCATCCTCATGCCATCCCTGTGGGTCTGGCATTATTGTCTCCACTTCAGAGGTGAGAAGCCTGTAGCTCAGAGAGGGAAGGGGACTTGCTCAGTGTCACACAGCTGGTGAGTGGCAGAGCTGGCTCACTTTCCACCACACACAGGACTTTCTGAGCTGCCTCTGGGTCTGCCTGACCAAGTTCATGTTCACGTTTCGCTCAGGGATGCCGCTGGCCTTCTCCGCCTGGGGGATCGCCTCCCCCAGCTTTGGCTGCCCCTCCTCATCCTCCCAGCCCACAGTGGTTCTAATCCAGCTGTCTTGCCCCCCCTCAGCATCCCTTCGTCAGCAGCATCACCAGCAACAAGGCTCTGCGGGAACTGGTGGCCGAGGCCAAGGCTGAAGTGATGGAGGAGATTGAAGACGGCCGGGATGAGGCGGAAGAGGAGGACTCGGTGGATGCCACCTCTGTAAGGCCTGGAGGAACGGGGGTGGGGGCGGCGTGCTGGAGGGACGGGATCCCCGCAGGCCTTGACTGGTGTGGGAGGGGCCCGGGAGGTGCAGGAAGGGTTCCTTTCTGTTTATCCCCAGCTCAGAGGTCACAGGCCCCCACGCCACCAGTTATGTAAGACAGCACATGGGCCGGGATGAGGCAGCAGGGTGTGTTGACCAAATCCTGTACGTTTTCAGGGAAGACCAGGAGTCAGATTTTTATATGAGATCTTCCAGTTTTTAAAAGTTGGTAGTTGACTCATTTTGCTTCCCAGCCTTTTTCCTGTTGTGGCTCACATACCAAATGAGGATGCGTGTAGCACACTGTGGGATCAATGCACATAAAGGCTGCACGTGATCAGAGGCAACGGGCCGAACGAAGGGCTCCAGCCACCCCAGACCCCGACTGTCTGCCCTGAGTGCCCAGGGGACCCAGGTCTTGGCATATTCGTAACCCATCTGCAAGCTTCGGTGCTTGGCTGAGTGGAAATTTAAATGAAAGCTAATTTACATTTTTTTAAAACATTTGAGCCAAACAAAACATGTCTGTGGGCTGGATTCTGTCCTGAGCTTCTACTTTCGGATCCCTGGTGTAGCCATTGGGGGAGAGCCTCCCCCAGGAGGGGAGATTTGCTATCCAGATGGTGCCGTGGACCTAGTGAGGGAGGGGCTGGACTGTTGGGGATGGACAATACAGCACTTTCTCAAGTTTAATTCATTCCTGGGAGGAGCCTGAGCTGGCGTGAATCCTCACCAGGACGAGGAAAGGGACGCCCCAAGGAGGACGAGTGGAATCAGCACAGTAACGACAGCCCTTACTGAGCCCCCGCTGGGTGCCGGGCATCTTGCAACTCAGACAGAGGAGAACCCAGGCTCCATTTTACAGATGGGAAAACTGAGGTTCGAGTGGTGCAGTCGCTGAGCTGATAGGTGGCAGGGCCAGGTGTGGGCTGGGAGTGGGAGTGGGAAGCAGCGTGTCTGGGGCCCGGTTCCAGGAGGGGGCAGGCAGCGAGGATGGGGAAGAGGCAGAAAGTGTCACGTCCCACCTGGTTTCTCCACAGGCAGAAGGCTGATCTTTGTCATGAAGACAGTGGGGGCCTTGATGGTTTCAGGCAGGGGTTGGGCGTTGTTGTGTGGATGTCAGGATCAGATCTGAATTTTTGAACCATCATTGCTCTGGGTGTTGAATAGAAGGTGGATTGGAGTTGCTTCTGAAGATTCCATATCCAAGGTTAAAAAAGCACAAGAGGGTGCTTATGGTATGATTCTGTTAGTATCAAGTTTAAAAGCAGACAAACTGACCTATAACACTTCGAGATCAAAGTCAGGACAATGATTGTGTCGGGGGAGGATGGACACAGGTCGGGGTCTCAGGACTGGGACAGTGTCCCACTCCTGACCTGGAAGGTGGCTATGTGGGTGCTCACCTTATTCATTAGGCTGGACATTGATGTTTCATCCACAGAAATCAGTGTTCTATTTCACAATAGCAACATTTTCAGTACTTTCTTCCCCTGAAAAGCTCTAAAAAACAAAAACAAAACAAAAAAAGTGGCTAATAGGCTGAATCTAGCCCCTGGATAGGTTTGGCTTGGCCTTTCTGTGATTTTTTTAAAAATTTGAGTTGCCATCTAAAAATTGGGAGATGTCATGTACAAGTCCACATTCGAGCTTGTCTTGAAAAATTGGAAGGTCTGGGCACAGGGGACCCATTTTCCCACGTTGTCACAATTGGCTGGAGCAGAGTAACCACTGCCCCCTTTCTACAGGGCATGAGCTGTCTAGCTGGCCACGGTTGCCTCCACTCCTAGGAGGAATGCCTATTCCTCAAAGCAAGTAGTACAATAATTTTATTGTTAGTTAGGCAATAAGGAGTGGGGAGGACCGTGGCTTACTAGGGAGGGATGCCTGTTGTACCTCCCTGGCCCACTTCATCTTGTGGGTGTCTGACTTTCTGACCTCACTGCATCTCTGACTCTTGCCTAGGACACACAGTAGCATGACCTTGACTATGTTTTTTTTTCCTCCTAGCCTCTGGGGAACCACACTCGGGACTCCTCTGAGGTGAGTCAGCTGAGCCTCGATGCTGACAAGCTTCTCAAAGAATCATCTTTCACCCCACTGCCACCCAGCCAGCCTCAGGACATTGTGAATGGGCCCAACCAACCCTCTGGGGACACATCCCTCCAAGCCACCAGCCCCCCAGATGTGGCCCCTGGAAATGAGAACGGCCTAGCCGTGCCCGTGCCCCTCCGGAAGTCCCGACCGGTGTCCATGGATGCCAGGATTCAGGTATCCGAGGAGAAGCAAGCCACTGACCAGGGTGGGGACCTCAGTCCAGCAGCCAGCAGGTCCCAGAAAGCAAGCCAGAGCCGTCCCAACAGCAGCGCCCTGGAGACCTTGGGTGGCGAGAAGCTGGCCAACGGCAGCCTGGAGCTCCCTGCCCAGGGGGCTCTAGGCCCTTCCAAGAGGGACTCAGACTGTGGCAGCCTCTCCACCTCCGAGAGCATGGACTATGGCGCCTCCCTCTCAGCCGACCTGGCCCTGAACAGAGAGACGGGCTCCCTGTCTATCAAGGTAACGCTGCCCCTTGTGCCTCAGGCTTGGAGCAGGGGCACTGCAGAATGTGTTGCTGCCTGGTTTTGGTGTTTGAAAGCATATGATGGCTGCCTTCCATTATAAGTAGTTCATGAGGCTGCTGTTTCTTTAAAGAGCTCTCCATTTGATTCATAGTTAAAACCCCCAAACATCTGAGTTCGGTCTGGGATTTAGTCATGTCAGGCAATTAATTGGTTTGGGTTTTAATTTCAGTTTGGGTTTCCATTTAAATTGGGTTTGGTTAAAGGCCCTGCTAAGATGGGGGAGAGACGATTCTAGAAGCGAAAGTTCTCTGACTTGGAGGTCAGCCGTGTGGTCCAGCTGCCAACTGATTCAGTTAAAGGGAGTGGGCTCGAGGCTTCCTCCTGGCTCGTGGCTGTTCCGGAGGAGGTGGCATTGTGAATGACAGTAGCCACTGCACTTGAGAGCTCAGCACGAGGCCTGTACTGCAAAATGCTTAAAAGCAACCCCAGATGAGGCGCCTTCAATCATCCCAAAGTACAGCCCAGCAAACGGAGGCTCAGGTGGGAGGTGGGGAGCTGGTCAGACTCCAGACTCTGAGCTCTGAATCCCACATGCCATTCTGCCCTCGCGGTGGGAGCTTTGGCCTGCTTGTCCTCGGGAAGGGCAGACCGCATTCCCTGCCCATCTCACAAATAGTGAGGTATTCGTGAACTCACTGTTGGTCACCTGATTGGCCACACTGAGGACCTCATCCCCAACCAAGGCTGAATTTAGGGGAAGGTTCTGCATCTTTTTTGTTTTTTCCTTCCGTCACTTACTTGGTGAAAATGACACAGCAGAGACTCAAAAATACTGGCCAAATGAGAGGGAGCCGAAGGAGAGGCAGTCAGTCAGCACAATTAGCTTTGGGAACAGAAAGAAAGCACAGTTTTAACAGGTCACCAGGACAAGCGGAGATGACAGCAGCTCTGATGTATATTCATCTTCCTTAGGGTAGGGGGTCTGTCCCTTCTCTTCTTAAAAAGACACTAAGGGTTAAAAAAAAAAAACAGTAATTTTTTTGTTCTTTTAAATAAAGGTTGACCCACCCAGAGCCGGGTCCCCACCTCTTCTCAAGGGTATTGAGAACATTCCTTTGCTGGCGGGCTGGCAGTGAGTCAGGGAACGCGGCTGTCCTGATAAGAGTCCACGGCTGCGTCAGCACCCTTGGCTTGACGGGGAGCTTGTTACCCCCAGGCGGAGGCCCGGCGACCAGGAGCAAGCAGCTCTATTGTGAGGGCTGCACCCAGGCCTCCTTCCTCCCCCACCATCTCCAGCCAGCGTGCATTTCTGGTTGCTAGTCTGACTCAGCTTGAACTGAGTCCTGGGACACGTGAGCTGGATGCTGTAGGGCGATGAGCTGCAGGGTGACCTTTCAGGGCCGAGAGCATCCAGAGCTGCTGGGCGAGGTGCCATGGGAAGAGGTGGGAGCCTGCAGGGGAGGGGAACCCAGACCTCAGGGCCAAGGACAGTCTGCTGGGCTCGACTGAGCGGGCACGGGGGTCAGCGGGGACTTTGAGGGCAGAGGCCTCCTGCTGGGTGCCACCCTGGCTCTCCCTGCACTTGCAGGGCTGGCAGGCCCTCGGAAAGGCCGGCCTGCGCTGCACCAGGAGGGGCCTCGGAAAGCAGTGGAGAGGTCGGAGGGGAGAGGCCGTGATGCCTTCCTTGCAGGCCCACAGGCCTACATCCGAGTCAGGATAGAGGACTTTCAAAGGGTATTTAAATACCCTTAACTCCTCCTGGAGGAGTTCTGGCAGCACTGTGTAAGCAACCACACGTGAAAGGCATGATTATTCATAGGAAAAAGTAAAGATAAAGATTATGAATAATCTCATGGTGGCTCTAGATGGGCGTGGCCTCCTGTGGAGTTCAGGTCAGGTCAGATTTGGCTGCCAAAGCAGTTATGAACTCTGGTTTTCCGGGCTCTTTGGATTTTGGCATTGAGGATAAGAGATCGTGGTCTGCAGTAATAACCGTCAAAAATAAATACCAAGTGTTGAACCCTTGCCATGAGCCGGGTGTTGTTGTATGCCCCACCCCCATCGCATCTTTGCAACCTCCTCTGACAGGTCGAGGAAGCTGAGGCTCGGACAGGACAACGGACTTGCCCAGGGTCACAGAGCCAGTAGGTGGTAGAGGGAAGATTGGAACCCAGCTCGCTCTTTCTGACGCCGTGTCTTTTGTGTGAGAGAGTGCTGGCTGCCAGCGGGCAGGGGATGGGCCGTATCTGAAGGGCGAGATCAGGGAGAGGAAAGGGCCCAGCGTCAGACACTCAGGCTCCCCCTGTTGAAAAGCTTGAGGCAAGAGGGGGACAATGGACAGTTGCCTCCTACCTGGACGGGGCTGAGGCTCTGGGGCCAGGAGGGCTGTGGGCTGCACCCTCTGTGTCGCCCATGGATTCTTAGCTGTGACGCTGAGCTTTGCCTGATGATCTTCCCCGGCCAGAACTCGAGGCTGCACAATAAGACCCTCAAGAGGACACGCAAGTTTGTGGTGGACGGCGTGGAGGTGAGCATCACCACCTCCAAGATCATCAGTGACGATGAGAAGAAGGACGAGGAGATGAGATTTCTCAGGTAAGCCTGGGGAGGGCCCTGATGGTGGTAATAGGGTGGGGACGCGGTGAGAGGGATGGGCGTGGGTCCTTCTGGTGCAAGAGCTGTTTGTCTGTCTACAGCATCAAGTGTGGGATCAAGGACACAAAAGCAAGCAGGCTTTGCCTGAGATCCTGCATTCTGTAACCCACCCAACCCCCCATCCACCAGTCCATCCACCCACCCACCTACCCACCTCTGCATCTGCTCACCCCTCCATTTACTCATCCGTCCATCCACCCCTCTACCCACTCATTCACCCATCCATCCATCCACCCCTCTACCCACTCATTCACACATCCATCCATCCACCCCTCTACCCACTCATTCACCCATCCATCCATCCACCCCTCTACCCACTCATTCACCCATCCATCCATTCATCTATCCATCCACACAGCCATCTCTCTGTCCACACACCCCTCTGCACACCCACCCTTCCATCCATCCATCCACCCACCCATCCATCACCTACCCACCTACCCAGCCCTCCACCTTCCCCTCCAGCCAGCAAGCCATTCACCCATGTATCCATACCCCACAGCAGGCTGGGGGACATGGTGGTGACCCAGGTAGTTGAGGCTGTTGCCTTTGTAAAACTTACACCTCACGGGCCAACAAACAGCACACAAGAAAATTCCCAACTCTGGTACATGCTGTGAAGGGAATAATGGGTGATAGGATAGTGAGCCCCTGGGCCGGGGTCGGGGACACTGCTCTGTGGGAAATCTCCTGAGCAGAGCCAGAAGGTTGAGAGGAGCTGGCCACGAGCAGAGCCGGGGATCACGGAGGGAACTGCAAGGCCAAGGCCTGAGGGTTGACCGCGTGGCTTGTTTAGGGACCTGAGAGGGCAGGGCTGGAGTGTGGAGTGTAAGGTGGGAGGGAAAGGATGGGGAGCCGTCCCCGGGACCTGCAGGGCCAAGGTCATGTTGGCCCGTGGGCAGGGGTGGAAGAGTGTGGATTTCATACCCAGTATAGCTGGAGTGAAGCAGCTGGAGAGTGACCAGTGGTGACATCCCTTTTGAAAGCCAGCTCCGCTGCCGTATGAGTCTGGGCGTAGAGGGGGCAGGACTGATGCAGGGATCCAGGGAGACCCCGGCCAGGATGGTGGCCAGACAGAGGGAAGAAGTGGTTGGATGCAGCATGCATTTTGGAGGCAAGACCCATGAAACCGGAAGGGATTGGTGTGGGGAGGAGGGTGTGAGGCAAAGCTGTTTGCTAGGAACCATCGTTGCACTTTAAAGGTGCTCAGGCACCCTGACAGCCCTCCTCAGGGAGACCCTATCTCGGCCGTTCTGTAAATTAGGAAACTGTTTCTTGGTGGGAACTTACCTGCCTCAGGTCATCCAGGTGAGAAGCTCTGTCTGTGTGAGGATTCTACCCGGCTTCCACTGGACCAGGAAGCTTGCTGGGGGGCTGCCAGGGGCGGGGTTGAGGGGTTTTGCAGTTAGGGAGGGAGGCCTTGGACCCACAAATCTCCCTTGAGGCCAGACCTTTGAAGGCTAAATTCATGATTGATTTGTAGGACATCTCTAACATATCACACACATTCATATCTTTAAAAAGCACAGGGACTTCCCTTGTGGTCCAGTGGTTAAGACTCCATGCTCCCATTGCAGGGGGCCTGGGTTCAATCCCTGGTCGGGGAACTAGATCCCACACGCGTGCCGCAGCTAAGACCCAGTGCAGCCAAAAATAAATAAATAAATATTTTTTTAAAAAAAGAAAAAAAAGAAACAAGGCCTGATTTTCCTAGAGGGGTGGGATAGGGAGGGAGGGTGGGAGGGAGACACAAGAGGGAGGGGATATGGGGATATATGTATACATATAGCTGATTCACTTTGTTATACAGCAGAAACTAACACACCATTGTAAAGCAATTATTCTCCAATAAAGATGTAAAAATAAATAAATAAATAAATAAATAAATAAATAAATAAATAAATAAATAAATAAAATAAAATAAAAAGGAGAAAAAAAAAAGCACAGACATTCCAAAGCCAAATAGAAGCAGTTTTGGATGCCTGGGGGCACTTTTCCCCTCTAGGAGCCAGGGGGATGAGAGGCAGACTTTTCATTGGTGGTGTTTCTGCGTGCATGCATATGCGTGTACACACACGCACGCACGCACGCACTGGTGTCCTCATCTGTGTGCGCTGGAGAGGCTTGAGGCTGGGGGAGGGGTGGGTGTGGTTGCTCTTGGACAATGACACCACCTTCTGTTTTAATGGTCACCTGGGAGGTGACCTGTACTCCTCAATCTTCAGACCCCAAGGGCTCGGTTTCCTTTCCGTCACCTCCCCTCTGGGCAGTTTAGGTTCCTAGGGTTGAAATTCCAGACCCAGCACACCTCATCTAGAAGCGATGCCTCTGGCCCTGGCACTGGGCCCCCAAGCAGAGGAGTGGGTGCCACTTAGGTTTGAAAGGTGAGATTGAGCCGCGGTGGAGAAGAGGTGCTCACAGTGAAAGAACAAGGCTTTGCTTGTCTGCCTGCTGTGGTCTGAAGGTCCGCACGTCCTGTCAATGTGGCCAGGCCGCCAGGCTGCGAGCTGTGGCGGGCTCTGGCCCACATCCCTGGTCGTACCTGGATCCTAGCATTTCCGGAGGACTGGGTGACACGTAGGCTTTTGAATGGTGTCACCGAATAGTTGCTCTCACAGATTGAGGCTGCTAGGTCAGAGTTCTTTCTGGTTTTGCCTAAAATTGCTGGTTCTTTCCTTCTTAAGCCTGTGTCTGCCTGCCTTTCCCTTGTGAGAACTCAGGTTGGTCAGGGAGGAAATGTCAGAACCTGGCTGCTTACCTTCTTCTCTGTTCGTGTTTTGGTCAGTTGTTCTCTGAGCCTTAGTCTCTCTTGTGTCAGGGTCTCCCTCTCTTTGTCAGCTCTCAGCAGTCACCTCCTGCCTCCTCTCTTCCCAAATGCAGAGGCTCTCAAGGAAGCTTTCTTCTGTGCCCCTGGAAAGCATTTCTGGCTTTTCCCAGAGACTGGGCAGCCTCTTCTTCCTCGTTATCATTCGAGAAGTTACCACTTGGGGAGTGATTGCCATGTGCCAGGCAGACACTACAGGTATCAGCTCATGTAACCTTAAAGAACCTGAGAGGTAAAGATTATCTCCCCATTTTACAGATGCAGGAACAGAGCCTGCAAAGACTTGGCGACTGCCTAAGGGAAAGCGAGCTGAGCTAAGATTCAAATAAGGCCCCCCGACCCCTGAGAGCATGCAGGCCTCTCCTCCTGCAGCTGTTGGTGGGCAGTTCCTGAGTAGCTCTACCCGCTCAGAGCTGTGAGGAAAGCCCCACAGCGGGGGTGGCCATGGTACAGGCTGCAGACACGGGACTGGAATAGGACACAGGCTGCCAGGGAACCGCCCGCCGTTCACAGTCAGGAGGCCCAAGTTCTTTCTGCATCATTTTAATTTCTTTTCTGATTCCATAAATGATACATATCAATTTTTAATGGACTTGCCCGGAAAGAAACACAATTGGTGGGGTTTATCCCACCAGTATTTTTTCTGTGTACACACATATACACAGTGACAATAGGTATGTTACCAAATGAAGGTACACTGTGTGGTTGGGGTCAAAGTTTGATTGTATTTACATTTTTGAATAGGTAATATCATGGTTCAAAACTCGACAAGAAAAAGAGGGTAAACAGCGAAAAATCTCCCTCTCTCACTTTTCTGCCAGCCATCCAGCTCCCCTCCTTGTGTTAATATTTTACAGTGTAATCCTTCCAGAAACACTCAGTGTTTAAATAGGAAAGTAAACACACACATGCACATGTGCACACACATATAGGGTCCTTTTTGTTTTTCACCCAGATGGTAGGTAGCATAAGAGACCCACACGCTTCAACAGCTTGCTTTTTTCATTCAGGGATCAATCCCTATCTGTTCATAAAGAATTGCTGCATTTTTCATAGATTTTTTCCATGTAATTCAATATCTCAAGCAAGAACTTGATTTTTTTAATGGTTGTATAAAATTACATCAGATGGACATATTTAGTTAGACTGTATTGATGGACATTTGTTTCTAATTTTGTACTATTATAAATAACGTTGTTATGAATATCCTTATTCAGTTTTGTTGTACATCTGTGAATATCTCTTTAGAATCAGTATCCAGAAGTGGAACTACTATGTCAAAAGGCAGAGACTTATTGCATTGTCCTCCAGAAATGTGTCAATTTGTACATATCAGCAGTATATGAAAGTATCAATTTCCCCTATATTCTTGCCTATTTAATGAAGATGTTATTTCTTCTTAATTTGTATTTCATATCCACATAGCTAATTTAAAGATTTTGTCTTTTGTTTCATGTCTGTGCATGTTCTGTGCCACTTTTTAAAATTAGGATATTCCTGTTTTTCTTATTGATTTGGAAGCACTCTTTATATATTAAAATTATTAATGTTTTGTCTGTCAATAAACGTCAAATAAAGTCTGAGTTATAAGTTTGCGTCATGCCTCTACCCCAGTCTTGTGTGACGCCTCTCCACGCCCCAGCCTTCAGTGTCCCTAGCTATGAGTTATATGATCACTGACGGCACTTTCTGACTGAAATGTCCTCATCCTTCCACCCTTCAGGCGCCAGGAACTCCGAGAACTTCGGCTGCTCCAGAAAGAAGAGCATCGGAACCAGACCCAGCTGAGCAGCAAGCATGAGCTGCAGCTGGAGCAGATGCACAAACGTTTTGAACAAGAAATCAATGTGAGCGTGAGAAAAGATGGGTCCCTATAGGGCTTCTTGCTTCCATGTTTTCTTTAAGCGGAAGTTGCAGAGTGAGGATGATTGGGCATGGAGAATAATTCACAACAATTGCCCAATTCCTGTTTCCTGATCTCATTAGGCATTGACTTATAAACACAGCATTGCATGAAGGTCACGATGCTCCTCTGAGTCACACAGGAGGATCTCTAGAGGGGACATAACCTTTGAGCCCCATGCAACAACCCTGCGAGGTAGATGGTCTGGTCTTCCTTTTGCATGTGAGAAAAAAAAACTCAGAGAGGTTCAGTGACTTGTCCCAGGTCACACAGCAAAGAGGTGATAGACCTGGGATTCAAACCCAGGTCTGAGCACGGGCTCTGGGCTTTCCCCATCTCCCTCCCAGGTATAAGGTGACTTCCCTGAATTTCCCTTTCTGCTCCTTCCAGGCCAAGAAGAAGTTCTTTGACACAGAGCTGGAGAACCTTGAGCGTCAGCAAAAGCAGCAAGTGGAGAAGATGGAGCAAGACCACGCTGTGCGCCGCCGGGAGGAGGCCAAGCGGATCCGCCTGGAGCAGGAGCGGGACCATGCCAGGTTCCAGGAGCAGCTCAAGCTGATGAAGAAGGAGGTGAGTACGTGCTGGGTGGAAGCAGGGGTGTCTAGGAGGATTAGGACCCTCTCAGCTGCAAGTAATCAAAACCCAACTCAACCTTGCCTCAGAAACAGAGGGAATTTTGGGGAGCTTGTATAATGAAAAACTCACATCCAGCTACGTCTGGATCTACACCCTCCAGCTGTGCCATTAGGAGCCCCTTCCCCATCATTTGGGCTCTGCTTTCCTCTGTGTGGACTTGGTTTCAGGCAGGCCCTCGCCATGTGGCCTCAGGCAGCTTCCTGTACATCCCCCCAGCTTAGCAGCCCTCACTGAAAGAGAGCAGGGGGAAGGAAGGGATGGCAGTTCAGGGAAACTTGAGATGCTGTCTCCAGAGGGGCAGTGGGTGCTGGATGGGTGCACACACGTCCTCCATGCCCTACTCTCCCTTCTCCCAGAACAGCAGCCCCCTAGTTTGGACCTATGTGCCTGTTCTCCCTCTTTCCCCATCCAGCTGGAAGGGGGAGTGGGAGGTGGCAAAGAGGTAGATGGTCCTGAGACAAGGGAAGGGTGGCGTGTTTCTCAGCCAGCCCAGGGAAGGGCATCTGGGTCCCAGAGACCAGCCCACACCTCCCCCTGTGGAGCCAGACACTGGGAAGCTGGGACAGACTTTCTTTCCTAAACTCTCAGGAGGAAAAAGGGGTACGAGGAGGGTAGAAGCCTTGGGGCAGCCGTACCAATCAAGGCTGCTTCCCAATCTCCAGATGGGAGCAGTAGGTGAACAGCTTCTATGGTGCTCGGGGACCTCAGAACCCAGCTCCTAGACTTTCCTGTGACGGACATGACATTTGGTGTATCCAGGGGCCCTCCGGTGGCTGCCTGTGGGAACCGGGGCCACTGGCTGGCTGAGCAGGGCCAGGGCTGGGATGAGACAACTTGTCTAGGGCACAGAATTTAAGGAGGTGCCAAAAAACTCCATAATCAAGATAAAGAATATTCTGATGCAGTGTTTTAAAATAAAAATTCGTGTAAAATATTCATGATGAACAGAATATCAGCTATTTAAAACAGAGGCAGGGGACTTCCTTGGTGGTCCAGAGGTTAAGACTCCGCGCTTCCACTGCAGGGGGCGCGGGTTTGATCCCTGGTCGGGGAACTAAGATCCCATGTGCCGTGTGGTGCAACCAAAAATAAATGAAATGAAATAGAATAAAATAAAATAGGCAGGATACGACAGGGCTGGGGTTAGTGTGAGGCGATGTGGCTGAGCCCTGCAAATGTAGGACTTGATCCTGTCTGTATTTGAATTTTGTTCATAATTTTTTTGGGGGGATGAATTTTGAGTTTTTAAAATTGTATTTATCTTGATTACTGAGTTTTTTGGCATTCCCTTTTGTGCCTGAGGTGAGTGCCTTGACTTACCCTGGTCCTGAACCTCCTGCTGAGAGATGGGCCAGTGGGCTGAGATGTGTGGGGGGAGGAGGGAGAAGCTGATACTAAGCACATTCCCCAGCTCCAATGCCGGGAGCACAGACTTGGTTCCAAGTCTTGGCTGTGTGGCTCAAAGCAAACTGCTGGGCTTTGGACAAGCTACAGGCAGGCCTTGTTTTAATGCACTTTGCAGATACTGTGTTTTCTTTTTTACAAATTGAAGGTTTGTGGCAACCCTGCGTTGAGCAAGTCTTTCTGCACCATTTTTCCAACAGCATTTGCTCCCTTCCTGTCTCTGTGTCACATTTTGGTAATGCTTGCATATTTCAAACTTTATCATTATGATTATATTTGTCATGGTGATCTGTGATCAGTGATCTTTGATGTTACTTTTGCAAAAAGATTACAACTCGCTCAGATGATGATGAGCATTTTTTTAGCAATAAAATATTTTTTAAGTTATATACAATTGTTTTTTTTTTAGACATAATGCTAATGCACACTTAACAGACTACAGTATAGTGTAAAGATAACTTTTTCTATGCACTGGGAAACGAAGATATTCACGTGACTTGCTTTATTGAGATGTTCGCCTTATTGTGGTGGTCTGGAACCGACCCAGCAATATTTTTCGAGTTCTTGCCTGAGTTCTGGCTGCCTTCTGTCACAGTGAGAGTTATTCAGCTACTGTTGTATTGAATATCTACATGTGTGGCACTGTATGAGGTGCCAGGGATACTGTAATGAACAAAATAGGTAGGGTCCCTACACTCAAGGAGTTGTTAATTGCCAGGGAAACCAGAAAAAAAAAGCACAACATCAAATAAAAAAGCACTTGCCCATTGCATACATGCTGTGAGAGCAAATAGGTTGGTTAACTAGAGAAGTTACGGAGAGATCAGTATGTGACATTTAGGCTGAGACCAGAAGGATGTTTCTAGGAGGGTGGAATGGCATGTGCAAAGAACATTCCAGGAGGGTGGAACAGCATATGCAAAGGCCCTGAGGTGTGGGAAAGAGCTTGGAAGGAACTGAAAAAATGATCAGTGTGGTAGGAGCTTAGGAAGCGATTGGGAGATTCGTACGAGATGAAATCAGACAGGTAGAGAGGGGCCAAATCACGGAGGGAGGTGAGTCAGAGGCAGGAGTTCGCTGTTTGATTCGGTGCTGTTTACCGTACATTCCTCTCAGATATTTTGAGCATTAAGTGAGAAGCACCCAGTGTCTGCCCCAGAACAAGTACCCCGCGGATTCCAGTTTCCTCTTGGTTCCTCACCCCATCACGTACGTGCACCCTTTGTACGTGCGGGTGGGGGAAGGAGTTGTGGGGACTGTAAAAGTGGGAAAAAAGAGGAGGTGCCTGGGACGGGGAGGTGTGAGGGGTCCCCACGGAGTTCCTCGCGCTTGGCCGGCACCGACCTTTAACAAAGGTGGATGTTCTCGTTGTTGGCAGCGTTCTGGGAGGGTTTTCAAGCCTGTCAGTGAATTCTGAGACAGTGCGTGGGATCTGGTACTTGGGCTTCTACTCAGATTCAGTTTTTAGATTTTTCTTTTTCCCTGGGTGTTTTTCTTCAAAAAGTTTTCATGGAAAGAAAAAGCTTGACCTCTTTGCGCTTCTGGCTTCTGCCGTTTGGTAGGACTGTGACCCTGTCACTCTCCTCCCATGAGGCATTCTTGCTGCCAGGACTCGGGCTCGCTGCTGGCTTTAACCTGCTTCATGGTGGAGCCAGGCGAAGTGTAGGCTTGCGCTTGCTTCCGGTTCCCAGAGCTAGCTGTGGGGGTTTTGTTACTTAATTAATCAGTATATATTTTTAGAGCTCCTACTGTTTGTCACCCCTGTATTAGGCAGTGATGAGCAAATCATACACAGCCCCTGTCCTCAGATTTGCCATTGTTGTAAGAGGCTGTCAGTATGGAAAGAGTTGCATGTTACATGGTTATAAGAAGTTTGAGAACGTACTACATTTTTATCAGAGGGAGTAAAGGGGGAAGATGGTCTTTTCCACTTGTAAAGAGAGAAGCAAGTTCTTTTAGGATGGCATCCTAGGGAAGTGGTTGTGTGGGCCTGGAGTCAGAGAGACCCGAGTTCGAATCCCGACTCTGAACTCAGGCAAGCTGCTTAAACTCACGGAGCCTCTGTCTCCTCTGTGAAAGCAGATAATGACAGGATCACTCATGAAGCTGTTCTGGATAGAGACTAAATGACTTAATGCAGGCCAGGCACCTGGCACCTGGTAAGCATTTACTGCATGGTGGCCCTTTCGGTTATTCTTACCATTATCATTATTATCAGTTTCCAAAGTAAGGTCTAGAGATTCTTGCTGGTGGGGACCGGTGAAGGGCTTTGCTTCATGGTACCCATCCCCAGGTGTCCCACAATTCCATGTCCTGCCATTGCCTACTCCACAGTCCGAAGACCTTTGATCACAAAGGTCACCTGTGTGAGGGCTGCTGGTGAAGCCCAGCAGGGAGGGGTACGCCCTTGGATTGGTGGTTAGGATGCACCAGCAGGGGTGAAGGACAAAAGTGGGAATGAGTAGGACCCCCAGCTGAGCAGGCTCTGAGCTACCCACAGATGCATTAGCCAGCCCAGTGCTGCATCAGAGAAATCCACACGTGGATGCTGGAGAAGAAGACCATACACAGACCCACGTGGACTTGACTTTCATCAGTTCAGAGCAAGGAAGGGCTCACCCTGTCCATCTCCCTGTGATCCACTGAATGTGAGAAAGCCAGTCGTGATGTGATCTCAGGCATAGAAAACATACAAAAATAACAGAGGGCAAAACTTGAGATGCCTCATGGGACCTCTTTCATGGTTACAGCAATTGTTATGAAATATCATACTAATGACCTTCCAGCATTTAGAAGGTATGCATATGGGAAAAATCATTATTAGTAAGCTAGTTGAATGGGGACGTATTTATTCTTCATTGTTGTTTCAAGTAATTAACTAAATCTAGTACTGTGTGTGTCTACATATAGAAATATAATAAATGTATAATAAGTGTGTTCTATGAGAATGGAATTGATGGTCTGCTCCTCAGTCCCCATGCACACAGTACACTTAACATCCACGAGAAACTCAGTGGACAATTGTAACTTACTTCTTAGATCATCTAAATTTGAAAACAAATTCAATCAGTCTTGAAGGAAATCTTTCCAGAACTCTTTGTTTTCCTGCCTTCCTAGGCAAAACTCATTAAACATAATTTAACTATTTCTTAAATAGTCTGGATCTCTGGAGTTATATTCCTGGAAGGACCCTAGAAGTTTTAGTTAAAGGCCAGATAATTTTTTCTGATGAGAAAATGGGAAACAAGTCCAGGGACTGTTCCAAAGATGTGCAGTTGGACCAGAAGCAGGATTTCTGACATGTAGTAGAAAGCCTTGTTTTTTTTTTCTTTCTTTTGAGGGAAAGAGGTGGAGGGAGAGAAAGCCTCTCTTTATAGACCTCAGCCAGAGTGGCGCTGGTACATCCCTGTCCTCAGGGGTTACTTACGAGCAGGTCCAGGTGTCCCTTTGCTAAGTAGCTCCATGTGACTACTCTGAATGTTCTTTTGCTTTCTCCCTCCATTGTCAGTGGTATAAGACTTCTTACTGTTTTCAGTGCCTTTAGCAGAAACCTCCAGACCCTTTTCTAAACTGCTGTTTCTCATCTTCCGTCCTGGAAAGCCACATCATCAAGCTTGAAAAGCACACTTCTAAGCTAATGCATCCTTTCAATTGTACGATGCCTCGAATGGGGCTGTCAGAGGCGTTTTGACGAACACCTGACTGGTGCTGAATTATGGTTATGTACCATATATCCAAGGGAGCCCTTGGACATGGAAGGTGAAGTGGCACAAATGAGATTTTTGAGATATTTTATGAGGACTTCTAACACAGTGATTCTCAACCAGGGCCTCTTGTGCTCACCAGGGGACATTTGGCAGTGTCTAGAAACATTTTTGTTGTCACAATTGGGGAGAGGGTGCTACGGCATCTAGTGGGTAAGGGCAGCGATGCTATTAACATCCTGCATAGTGCGTAGGACATCCCTCGCAACAGAGAATTATCTGCTCCCAAAGTCAATAGGGCCAAGGTTGAGAAACCCTAATCCAAGACCATTAAAGCTAAAGAACAAAGGGGCCGAATTCAGATTACAAACCTAAAACCATGAAAGAAAACACCCAAGAACTGGAAGAAGAGACAGTAAAGAATAGCTGGTAGGATTTTGGGGTCAGGTGACAGTGTATGTTTAACTTTAGGAGAGGCCGCCAAACTTTCCCAAAAGAGTCTGTATTATTTTACGTCTCCAAGACAATGTGTGAGAGTTCCCGTTGCTCCGCATCCTCACCAGTACTTGGTATTATCAGTTTTATTTTTTCTGTTTTAGCCATTCTGATAGGAGGTGGTAGCTCATTGTGGCTTTTTATTTGCATTTCATTAGTGACTAAAGTTGAGTATCTTTTCCTGTGCTTTTTTGCTATCTATATATCTTTTTTGGTGAGGTACCTGTTTAAACCTATTATCCATTTATTTAACTGGGTGATTTGTTTTTTTTATTACTGAATTGTGACAGTTATTTTTACATTCTGAATACAAGTACTTTGTCAGTTATATATTTTGCAAATGTTTGCTCCCAGTCCGTGGCTTGTGTTTTGATTCTCCTAACAGTGTCTTGCATAGAGCAGAAGCAGTTAGTTTTGGTGAAGTCCAGCTTATCATTTTTTCTTAGGGATCGTGCTTTTAGCGGCTTATCTAAGAAATCTTTGCATAACACAAGGTCACATGTTTTAATTATTATTTATTTATTTATTTATTTATTTATTTTTGGCTGTGTTGGGTCTTCGTTTCTGTGCGAGGGCTTCCTCTAGTTGTGGCAAGCAGGGGCCACTCTTCATCGCGGTGCGCGGGCCTCTCACTATCGCGGCCTCTCTTGTTGCAGAGCACAGGCTCCAGACGTGGCTCACGGGCCTAGTTGCTCCGTGGCATGTGGGATCTTCCCAGACCAGGGCTCGAACCCATGTCCCCTGCATTAGCAGGCAGATTCTCAACCACTGCGCCACCAGGGAAGCCTGGTCTGGTGGGTTTTTTACCTTGCTCCTTCATCTGCTGCACATTTCTCTGTCTTCTCACTTTGCCTAACTTGCTGTGTTTGGGGTCTCCTTTTCACAGGCTGCAGGTTCATAGTTCCCATTGTTTTTGGTGTCTGCCCCCAGTGGGTAAGGTTGGTTCAGTGGCTTGTGTAGGCTTCCTGGTGGAGGGGACTGGTGCCTGTGTTCTGGTGGGTGGGGCTGGATCTTGTCTTTCTGGTGGGCAGGGCTGCATTTGGTGGTGTGTTTTGGGGTGTCTGTGAACTTAGCATGATTTTAGGCAGCCTCTCTGCTAATGCGTGGGGTTGTATTCCTGTCTTGCTAGTTGTTTGGCATGGGCTGTCCAGCACTGGAGTTTGCTGGCCGTTGGGTGGAGCTGGGTCTTAGCATTGAGATGGAGATCTCTGGGAGAGCTCTCGTCGATTGATATTACATGGGGCCAGGAGGTCTCTGGTGGTCCAATGTCCTGAACTCGTCTCGTCCACCTCAGAGGCTCAGGCCTGACACCAGGCCAGTGCACCAAGACCCTGACAGCCACATGGCTCAGAAGAAAGGGTAGAAAAAAATAGAAAAAAAAATTTTTTAATAAAAAAATAAAAAATAAAATAAAATAATTAAAATTAAAAAATAAAAAATAATCAAAATTAAAAAATTAAAAAGTACTAAAAAAAAGAAAAGAAAAAGAAGAGAGCAACCAAACCAATAAACAAATCCAGCAATGATAACAAGCGCTAAAAACTATACTAAGATAAACATAAAAATCACAAGTCAGTTGCAGACAGCAAACCCCAAGTCTACGGTTGCTCCCAAAGTCCACCGCCTCAATTTTGGGATGATTCGTTGTCTATTCAGGTATTCCAGAGATGCAGGGTACCTCAAGTTGATTGTGGGGATTTAATCCGCTGCTCCTGAGGCTGCTGGGAGAGATTTCCCTTTCTCTTCTTTGTTGGCACAGCTCCTGGGGTTCAGCTTTGGTTTTGGCCCCGCCTCTGTGTGTAGGTTGCCCTCAGGCTTCTGTTCCCACCCAGACAGGATGGGGTTAAAGCAACGGCTTATTAGGGTACTCTGGCTCATTCATGCCAGTGGGGGGGAGAGGAAGGGGTACAGTAGTTATAATGGGAATGCGGGGCGAGCCTTTGGCGGCAGAGGCTGGCGTGACGTTGCAACAGCCATGTGTTCTCCTGGGGAAGTTGTCCCTGGATCACGGGACCCTGGCAGTGGCGGGCTGCACAGGCTCGCGGGGGGGAGGGGGGTGGGCATGTGGATAGTGACCTGTGCTTGCACACAGGATTCTTGGTGGCTGCAGCAGCAGCGTTAGTGTTTCACACCTGTCTCTGGTGTCCGAGCTGATAGCTGTGGCTCGCGCCCGTCTCTGGAGCTCATTTAGGCGTTGCTTTGCCTTCTGTGGGCAGACGGGGAAGGAATCCCCTCTCCTCGGGCACCCCGAAACAATGGTCTTTTGCCTCTTAGGCAGGTCCAGAGTTTTTCCTGGACTCCCTCCCAGCTAGCTGTGTTGCACTAGCCCCCTTCAGGCTGTGTTCATGCAGCCAACCCCAGTCCTCTTCCTGGGACCAGACCACCGAAGCCTGAGCCTCAGCTCCCAGCCCCCACCTGCCCCAGCGGGTGAGCAGACAAGCCTCTCAGGCTGGTGAGTGCTGGTCGGCACCGATCCTCTGTGCAGGAATCTCTCCACTTTGCCCTCTGCACCCCTGTTGCTGCGCTCTCCTCCGTGGCTCCAAAGCTTCCCCCCCGCCCCCCACCCCATCTCTGCCCATGAAGGGGCTTCTTAGTGTGTGGAAACTTTTCCTCCTTCACAGCTCCCTCCCAGAGGTGCAGGTCCTGTCCCTATTCTTTTGTCTTTCTTTTTTCTTTTTTCTTTTGCCCTACCCAGGTATGTGGGGATTTTCTTCCCTTTTGGGAAGTCTGAGGTCTTCTGCCAGCCTTCAGTAGGTGTTCTGTAGGAGTTGTTCCACATTTAGATGTATTTTTGTTGTGTTTGTGGGTAGGAAGGTGATCTCCACAGCTTACTCCTCTGCCATCTTGAAGGTCCCCCTTAATGTCAATTTCTAATGTCAGTGCTAGAGTATAGAAAATATTGGTATATTGATCTTGTATATTGACCTCACTAAACTCACTTACCAGTTCTACTACTATTTTTTTTTTTTTAAACATCTTTATTGAAGTATAATTGCCTTACAATGGTGTGTTAGCTTCTGCTTTATAACAAAGTGAATCAGTTATACATATACAATATGTTCCCATTTCTCTTCCCTCTTGCATCTCCCTCCCTCCCACCCTCCCCATCCCACCCCTCTAGGTGGTCACAAAGCACCGAGCTGATATCCCTGTGCTATGCGGCTGCTGCCCACTAGCTATCTATTTTACATTTGGTAGTGGATATATGTCCATGACACTCTCTCACTTTGTCCCAGCTTACCCTTCCCCCTCCCCATATCCTCAAGTCCATTCTCTAGTAGGTCTGTGTCTTTATTCCCGTCTTGCCACTAGGTTCTTCATGGCCTTTTTTTTTTTTCCTTAGATTCCGTATATATGTGTTAGCATACTGTATTTGTTTTTCTCTTTCTGACTTACTTCACTCTGTATGACAGACTCTAACTCCATCCACCTCATTACAAATACCTCCATTTCATTTCTTTTTATGGCTGAGTAATATTCCATTGTATATATGTGCCACATCTTCTTTATCCATTCATCTGTCGATGGACATTTAGGTTGCTTCCATGTCCTGGCTATTGTAAATAGAGCTGCAATGAACATTTTGGTACATGACTCTTTTTGACCTATGGTTTTCTCAGGGTATATGCCCAGTAGTGGGATTGCTGGGTTGTATGGTAGTTCTATTTGTAGTTTTTTAAGGAACCTCCATACTGTTCTCCATAGTGGCTGTATCAGTTTACATTCCCACCAACAGTGCAAGAGTGTTCCCTTTCCTCCACACCCTCTCCAGCATTTATTGTTTCTAGATTTTTTGATGATGGCCATTCTGACCGGTGTGAGATGATATCTCATTGTAGTTTTGATTTGCATTTCTCTAATTATTAATGATGTTGAGCATTCTTTCATGTGTCTGTAGGCCATCTGTATATCTTCTTTGGAGAAATGTCTATTTAGGTCTTCTGCCCATTTTTGGATTGGGTTGTTCGTTTTTTTGTTATTGAGCTGCATGAGCTGCTTGTAAATCTTGGAGATTAATCCTTTGTCAGTTGCTTCATTTGCCAATATTTTCTCCCATTCTGATGGTTGTCTTTTGGTCTTGTTTATGGTTTCCTTTGCTGTGCAAAAGCTTTTAAGTTTCATTAGGTCCCATTTGTTTATTTGTGTTCTTATTTCCATTTCTCTGGGAGCTGGGTCAAAAAGAATCAGTTCTACTACTTTTTTTTTTTTTTTAATTTTATTTATTTATTTATTTATTTATTTATTTATTTATTTATTTATTTATGGCTGTGTTGGGTCTTCGTTTCTGTGTGAGGGCTTTCTCTAGTTGCGGCAAGTGGGGACCACTCTTCATCGCGGTGCGTGGGCCTCTCACTATCGTGGCCTCTCCCGTTGCGGAGCACAGGCTCCAGACGCGCAGGCTCAGCAATTGTGGCTCGCGGGCTTAGTCGCTCCGCGGCATGTGGGATCTTCCCAGACCAGGGCTTGAACCCGTGTCCCCTGCATTGGCAGGCAGATTCTCAACCACTGCGCCACCAGGGAAGCCCCTCTACTACTTTTTAAAAAATAGATTTCTTGGGATTTTCTACATAGACAATAATGTCTGCAAACAGAGTTTTATTTCTTCCTTTTTATTTTTTATTTTTTTTTAATTTATTTATTTGTGGCTGTGTTGGGTCTTCGTTTCCGTGCGAGGGCTTTCTCCAGCTGCGGTGAGCGGGGGCCACTCTTCATCGTGGTGCGCGGGCCTCTTATTATCGTGGCCTCTCTTGTTGCGGAGCACAGGCTCCAGACGCGCAGGCTCAGTAATTGTGGCTCACTGGCCCAGTTGCTCCGCGGCATGTGGGATCCTCCCAGACCAGGGCTCGAACCCGTGTCCCCTGCGCTAGCAGGCAGAGTGTCAACCACTGTGCCACCAGGGAAGCCCTTCCTTTTTAATCTATATGCTTTTTGTTTCTTTTTCTTGCTTTATCATGCTGGCAAGGACCTCTAGTGGGATGCTGAATAGGAATAGTAGAGTGGACATCCTTGCCTTGTTTCCAGTCTTAAGGGGAAAACATTTAGTATTTCATAGTTAAGTATGATGTTAGCATTAGGGTTTTTTTGTAGATGCCCTCTTTCAGATTAAGGAAGTTCCCTTCTATTCCTAGTTTGCTAATAGATTTTGTCATAAATGGATGTTGCATTTTGTCAGATGTTTTTCCTATATCAATTGATGTGATCATATAGTTTGTCTTCTTTATTGATATTGTGAATTACATTGCTTTGTCTTCAAATATTGAATGAGCTTTACATTCCTGGGATAAAGTCCACTTGGTCATTATGTAGTTTACTTTTTATATATTACTAGATTGAATTTGCTAATATTTTGATGAGGACTTTTGAGTCTATGTTTACAAAAAGGATTTGGTTGGTGGTTTTCTTGTAATGTCACTCTGGTTTTAGTTATCTATTTTTTCTTGAATGAGCTTTGGTAGTTTCTTTCAAGGAATTTGTCTATTTCACCTAAGTGGCTGAATTTATTGACATAAAGCTGTTCATAGAATTCCTTTAGTATCCTTTTTAATGACTAGGATCTGTAGTGATTTCTCTTTCACCCTTCATACTGGTAATTTGTGTTGTAGTACCCTCTTCCTCTCCCTCTCCTCCTTTTCCTTCTCCACTTCCTCCTTCTTCTCTGTCAATCTGACTAAAGGTTTATTAATTTTATTGACTTTTGCCTGATTCTTTGGCCAGAAACACAATGTTTCTTACAGTTTTAGCCACTGCATCACTGTCTAGGACAGGGGCAAAGCCAGGAGAGCAAAAGGAAAAAAAAAAAAATCCCAGGAAACTTACCCCCGCTACCAGACCCTTCTATAAGTTTTGACTCCCTTTCATAGCCACCTGATTTTGTTTGAGTCCTCAGTTAGTTGCTTTTTGTATTTTATCCAGAGTTTTTCACTGTAATCAGCAGGAATGAGAGGCTGCATTGGCTTACCTCACCATGCCAGAAGTAGAACTCTCCTGGAGTGCTCTTTTTTGATCATGGACAGTATGGAAAAATCCTTCACTACCTGCTCCTAAGAGCCCTGTCAGTGAGTGCATGTTTTGGGGTGTCAGGTAACTGTGAAGGTATGGGTTACTCAGAGAAAACTGTTTGAGGAACTCTAGCTTCTTTATAGTGAAGTGTCATGAATCTCTTCTTCTTCTGTCATAAAAAACAGAAAGCCAGTTCCAGCTGGCTTGAGAATACTATTAGTTCACCATCTGCCCACCTGGCATCTTTTGGAGTCTCAAAGACATCAAACCCAGAACTTCTGTCTCTGACCAGGAGGGCAGAAGTGTCACCAGGAATCCTTCATCTCTTAACATTGCTTACATGCATTGATTCTGTCTCAGGCAGACCCCTCCAGGGTGGTCCACCATGGCCTACATCCTCCCAGCTCAGCAACCCCAAAGGACAGAGAGTGGCTTTCCCCAATAATTCCAGCACCCATCCTGAAGCTCTCACTAGCCCAGCGAAGATCACACGCTCATCTCTGAACCAATCCCAGATGCCAAGGCATGGAATATGCTGATTGACAGCTTGGATCATATGCCCAGCCTAGAGTCAGATGGGGCTGGGGGCATCAGCCACACCTGAACCTCGGAGACTGAGCAGGGGCTACCTAATGCATGCATTCTCAACCAGGGTGATATCACCCCCAAGGAGTTAAAAACATCTTAGATATTATAATGATCTAACAGATTGACAGTATATCTGTGGGATTAAAGTTTCATGGTATTGGGTAATTAGGGAAAAAATGTCTAAAAGGGCTTTTGAGGGGGCAATAATTTAAAAAGAGGTTGAGAAACACTGTCCTAAAGGAAACTGAGGTGCTGTCATCAGAAGAAGGGGGATGGATACCAAACAGCAAAAACAGCATCTGTCTGCTCTGAAGGAGTCTGGAAACTGGAGCCAGCAGCAGACAGGTGGCCAGTAGGTGCCATCTGTCAGCGGAGTGGGGAGCAGAGTCGGGGTAGTGCCTAGAAAGCTGAACCTCATCTTCAGTCTCCCTGGCCCAGGAGTTCTGGGATTGAAGGCTTATTCATTATGAAGTGTGGAGGTACCCTGACCCAGCCATTCTCTGCTGTCTCTGGTGCAGGTGAAGAATGAGGTGGAGAAGCTCCCCAGGCAGCAGCGGAAGGAGAGCATGAAGCAGAAGATGGAGGAGCACGCACAGAAGAAGCAGCTTCTCGTGAGTCCTCGCCCCTCAGCTGGGGAGTGGAGGGGTTGGGGAGTCTCAGGTTTGAGTCCCTGAATGGTGACCAGAGCTCTTCTCTGTCTACGCCCATGCCCTGCCCTTTGAATACTCACCTATCTCTCATTCTGAGTAAATCAGACCATCCTGATTATCATCCCTGTTATCATCTCCCCCATGCAGCCTTCCTTGATTGCCCTTGCTCCAGCTGGAAGTGAGCTCTCCCATCTCTAGGAGATACCACAGACCTTTACATCCACCTCTCCCAAAGCCTTTAGCGCTTCCTGCCTTGTTTTATAGCTGTTTGTACATCACATCTCCTTGACCAACCCAGTACATCCCTCTGCCCACTTGACATCTTTTGGAGTCTCAAAGACACCAAACCCAGATCTCCCTGACCTGGTCCTGTTCTCGTGTTCTGAGGGGACACCGTCCTCCACTGTGTTGTCAGGCCAGAAGCCTTGTCATTCCTGACACCTCTTTTCCCTGCAATCCTTCATCACCTCTTGAAGCTTGGTTTTTGTTTTTTTTTAATCTCCAAACTCTCTCTGGATCCATCAACTTGTCAACATCTCTGTGACTCCCTAGCCATTCTTGTCTTTTGCCTGGACTACTGCAGTAGCCTCCCAGCTAGTTTCCCTCCAGTTCTTGCAGTTCTTTCTCTCATACCAGTTGTTGTGATCAATACAAATTCCAAATCTGATCATGGCACCCTTCCCCAACAGCCCTGGGCCTTTAAAACCTTCAGTGGCTCCCACTTTGTCCATAAGATCAGATCAGCGTTCTCACATGCTTTCAAGGCCCTATAGGTCTGGTTCTTGTCAGCCTCTCCCAGCTACACTCAGTCCCCTCTACCCCAGCCTCAGTAGCCTTCTTTTCACTTCACGCTCTCATTTTGTCCCACTTCCTCTGCCCCCAAATGCAAAGAAAATTAGAGTCTCCAATTACAAATGTTTTGTATATTATCTGGTTTAGCATTCATGGCTTACCAGGATAGCTGCTGTTTGTTTTCCCCTTTACAGAGGAAGAAGCTAAGGCTCACGGAGGTGACACTGCACAGTTAACAGTGGGGTCCAAGGCCTCAAGCTGAGTCTGACTCCAGGACACCATCATACTTTCCTCCAACCTGCCCCTTGACAGGTTGATTAGAAAAAGAATGCAGGGCTAGGGAGGGTTGGGGAGACAGGCCCTAGTCCCCACAGAGGGAGAGCAGACTGGCTCTTTTAGGAGGCCACTCTGGCAATTGCATCAAGAGCTTCAAAAATGTACACATCCTTTGGCCCAGATTTTCTGCTTCTAGGACTAATCTTGAAGCTGAATCAGCACAGAGGTTCAAGGACATTTAGCTACCAGAATGTGAAGAGCAGCAGTATCTAAAATAAAGAAAACCTGTAAACAACTATTATATATATTGGGTAGATAAGTTGGGTATAGCTAGCTATACCATGAAATATTTTCAGCCATTAAAACTTAGTTTTGATAGAAGATTATTACATTATGACATGGAAAGGTCTTTTTAATAATTTTTAAAAGTTGTGGTAAAATAGACATAACATAAAATTTGCTACCATCTTACCCATTTTTAAGTGTGCAGTTCAGTGATATTAAGTACATTCACATCACTGTGAGTACCATCACCATGATCCATCTCCACAACTCTTCATCTTGCAAAACAGAAACTCTGTACCCATTAAGCAGTAATTCCCCATGACACCCTGCCTTTAGTCCCTGGCAACCACCATTCTACTTTCTGTCTCTACAAATTTGACCTCATATAAGTGGAATCATACAGTGTTTGTCCCTTTGTGTCTGGTTTATTTCACTTACCTTGTCCTCAAGATTCATTCGTGTTGTAGCATATATAAGAATTTCCTTCCTTTTAAAGGCTGAATAATATTTCATTGTATGTATATACCACATTGTGTTTATGCACTCATCTGTTTATGGACACTTGAGTTGTCTCCAATCCCTTGGCTGTTGTGAATAATGCTGCCATGAATATGGGTGTACAAATATTTCTTCAAGTCTTTTAAAATAATTTTTGTGAAACAACAACAGATGTAAATACATTTATATAGGTACACCAAAACCAGTTGCTAGCATTGAGTGATAAGATTAGTGCAAATTTTTAGTTTCTTAACATGTTTCCTAAAAATTTTATTTAAAAGAAAAATTTTAATTTATTATATTTTTATTGAAGTATAGTTGATTTACAATGTTGTGTTAGTTTTGGTTGTACAGTGCAGTGATTTAGTGATACATATATATATAAATATATATATATATAAATATATATTCTTTTTCAGATTCTTTTCCCTTATAGGTTTTTTTGGTTGTTTGGTTTTGGTTTTTTTTGGCTGTGCCCGATGCGCAGCTTGCGGGATCTTAGTTCCCTGACCACGGATCGAACCTGGGCCCTCAGCAGTGAAAGCTCCAAGTCCTAACCACTGGACCACCAGGGAATTCCCCCTTATAGGTTATTACAAAATATTGAGTATAGTTCCCTGTGCTATACAGTAGGTCCTTGTTGGTTATCTACTTCATGTATAGTAGCTAAAACTTTTAAATTTAAATTTCAGTTTTTTACTCTTTATTAAGGAAAATTAAAAACATAGACAGAAACAGGTATAATAGTATAATGAATCCCCATATACCCATCACCTGTTCTCAGTAATTATCAACTCCTGTCCACTCACTGCCCCACTCTACTGTATTATTTTGAATCAAATCCCAGACATTGTATCAGGTCACCTGTTAATATCTCAATATGTATCTCTAAAAAAATTAACCACAATACACATAAACACGCCTAAAATTTTAAATACTTAATAGGACCAGGACTTCCTCGCCAAGCAGAAGGAGGACCTGGAGTTGGCGATGAAGAGGATCACGGCCGACAACAGGCGGGAGATCTGTGACAAGGAGCGCGAGTGCCTCACTAGGAAGCAGGAGCTCCTTCGAGGTGGGTGCCCGAGAGCGGGCGTGCATGTTGGCCCAGTCTCTCCACGAACGTACATCCCAGCCCCGGGCAAGGAAGAGCTGCTAGGTCTTCTCCACCCTAAGACCAAACATCGGCCTTTATGCTGAAACATGAGGAAGATCCCCACTGAAGTCAGGACTGAGGCAGAGATACCGGTTAGCAACAACACTACCTGACATTATTGTGGATGTCAAGGAAAGGAGAAAAAAAAAAAAGGAAGCAATGTAGAGTGGGTGGAAATTGCACGTGAGCTGGGTTAACGGGGGTCGGGGGGCCGTACTGAGAGCCGCTCCTAGCAGCCATCACATATTGAGCAACTCCTCTGCCGAGCCACGTGCCTTAATCCTGCACCTTAGTCACACTGCATCCTATCCATAACCCTGCACGGTAGGCCCTACTGTTCTCCCCGTTTTTATAGATGAGGAAATTGAGGCTTGGAGACTGACTCTTCTTCGGCCTGGGGTGCACAGTTAATGAGTGGTAGAGTGGGCCTTGGATGCAGACCTTATCTTGAAACCAAGCTCTCAACTACCCTTGTGTGGTGGCGCTTTGGCAGGTTTGCATGCTGGCGAGTCCCTCCCAGCATTAGACTCTCCAGAGACAACAGTGTGAGCCACCACCCAGAGGGAGGAGGGCGGGGGAAATCCTGGGGAAGAAGGGGGTCAGAGAGGGGGCTTATGTATCTGGATGCTGTCACTCAGCAGGGGGAGCTCAGCTGAGGCGGCTCTGGGGTAGAGAGCTCTGGAAGGTGCAGGGCTTGGGGTCTGTATATAGCCCCCAGGCTATCTAATTTATGGCTAGCAGATGTTGGGTACAATTTTATGGGGTATGCAAAGCAAGCAGGCTCCAAATGGCTAGAAGTCTGTTGTTTGAACTGCACTTAAAACAACTGGATGGGTGAAAATTAGAGTTTGGTGCCTGTGGGCTTTGGAGCTAATGGTCCCTGTCTGTTGTAAAGATGTAAACGTAGGACTAATATACGAGTGCTGTCTCTGGCTCATTATTATAACAGGGGCCACAGCCAGGACTCTGATGGCCAGAGCAGTTAAACAGTATAAACCACTCAGTACTTGATGTGGGCCAAGAACAATGGGGTCCTTGGTATTCCGACTTTCTGAATAGAGCCACGGATGTTTCAGAAAAGCCCTTGTTTCCTTTTCTTATCATGTGATGGTCTGTAAGAACCATCCTACATGTGGGACTGGGGTTCTGATTTTGGTTTGGAAGCCAAATCACTGTTTTGATGTTCTGTGGATAGATGCTGGCTTTCATGGAACAGGAGTGCAGTGAAATAAACAACTTCGCAGTGGGCTGAGCATGACCAGCTGTATCTTGCAGGGCGTGAGGTTCTCCATCTGACACCAGCTCCCTGCCCTGTCCTGACCACAGGGTCGGTTAATAGACTTCCAGTGATAAAATGCCAGATAACTGTTTCAGTAATGCATATATGGGACATGAAGGGTCTCACCTATTTTTTAAAGGAGGAAATAGTGACAAGAGGCTGTCTTCTTCATGGGGTTTCCACGTGAGCCCTTCCTATTTGCCCATTAGGAAAGCAGAGGTGCAATGTAGATTGAACATAAAAGTATCTTCCAAGGACATTTTCCCTCCACGGTATGGTTGTGCCCATTTGGCAGAGATGGAAGGTGAGGCCTGGAGAGGATTTTGTGTTCATCTCAAATCCCAGTGATGCAGCTGGGTTTTCGCCTAGGTCTCTGGTTTCTCTGGCTCCTGACTCCAAACACTCCCTGCTGTACCGTGCTGCTGGGTGCTGTCATCCCTGCAAGTTTCTAGGAGTTGGCTCAGCCCACATAGTCTAAGGACGTGGCACAGTTACCAGCCAGTGTGAGGAGACCTGGCTCGGGGCAGTGGAGGGGAGGGCCTGGCGGGGCTCTGGCCACCTGCACCTCACCGGGTGACATGTCCTCCGCAGACCGGGAGGCAGCGCTGTGGGAGATGGAGGAGCATCACCTGCAGGAGAGGCACCAGCTGGTGAAGCAGCAGCTCAAGGACCAGTACTTCCTCCAGCGGCACGAGCTGGTGCGCAAGCATGAGAAGGTGAGGCTCCTAGTCAGCTTGGGTTCGGGGGCTGCCACTGGGAGACCTGGGAGACCCGTGAGGCTGCCCCCTCAGTGGGGCATCACTTGCTCCTGAGAGCAGCCAAGTTGGCCACAGTGAGGCTTGAGAGGTTCTTGGGCGATGTCCTGCCTCAGGACAGGGGCTAGGAATTGGGGAAACTGTGCAGGGAAGCAGATGGCCCAAGCAGCTCCCTCGCTGACTCTGACACCTCATGTACATGTCTCTCTCACTTTTTTCCTCTTTTCCCTTTTTTGGTCCTGCCTTTCTTTCCATTTTCATTTTATATCTCTTTCCCATGCATTCCCTCAGAATACTTTTTTAATTGAAGTATAGTTGCTTTACAATGTTGTGCTAATTTCTGTAGTACAGCAAAGTGACTCAGTTATATGCGTACATACATTCTTTTTAAAATATTCTTTTCCATTATGGTTTATCTGAGGAGATTGGACACAGTTCCCTGTGCTGTACAGTAGGACCTTGATGTTTATCCATTCTAAATGTAATAGTTTGTATCTGCTAATCCCAAACCCCCAGTTCATCCCTCTCCCTCCCCACCTGGCCTTGGCAACCACAAGTCTGTTCTCTATGTCTGTGAGTCTGTTTCTGTTTCATAGTTAGGTTCATTTGTGCCATATTTTAGATTCCACATATAAGTGACATAATTTGGTATTTGTCTTTCTCTTTCTGACATACTTCACTATGTATGACCATCTCTAGTTGCATCCAGGTTGCTGCAAATGGCATTATTTTGTTCTTTTTTATGGCTGAGTAGGATTCCATTGTGTATATGTACCACATCTTCTTTATCCATTCATCCGTTTATAGACATTTAGGTTGCGTCCATGTCTTGGCTATTGTGAATAGCGCTGCTATGATCATAGGGGTGCATGTATCTTTTTGAATTATAGTTTTGTCCGGGTATATGCCCAGGAGTGGGATTGCTGGATCATATGGTAACTCTATTTTTAGTTTTCTGAGGAACCTCCCATACTGTTTTCCGTAGTGGCTGCACCAACTTACATTCCCACCAACAGTGTAGGAGGGTTCCCTTTTCTCCACACCCTCACCAGCATTTGTTATGTGTAGACTTTTTAATGATGGCCATTCTGACCAATGTGAGGTGGTACCTCATTGTAGTTTTGATTTGCATTTCTCTAATAATTAGCGATGTTGAGCATCTTTTCACGTGCCTACTGGCCATCTGTATGTCTTCTTTGGATAAATGTCTATTAAGATCTTCTGCCCATTTTTCGATTGGGTTGCTTGGGGGTTTTTTTTTGATAAGTCGTATGAGCTGTTTGCATATTTTGGAGATTAAGAAGGCATTTAGAAGGTAAGAAGGTGAGGTTACTAACGGGAAGCTTTAAGGTGAGAAGAGAAAATGGTATTTAAGAGGAGTAGTGAAATGACACGAGCCTTGCTCTGCTGAGCATTCTGGACCACGCAGGTCCTGGGCTCCTGAGTTGCGTGTGGCAGCCTTGGCATCTGACCACACCCACGTGCGTGGAACGCAGCTGACCTTGGCCCCGGCTGGGTGTCCCCCTCAGGAGTGCGAGCAGATGCAGCGCTACAATCAGCGCATGATGGAGCAGCTGAAGGTGCGGCAGCAGCAGGAAAAGGCGCGGCTGCCCAAGATTCAGAGGAGCGAGGGCAAGACGCGCATGGCCATGTACAAGAAGAGCCTCCACATCAACGGGGCGGGCAGTGCCGCTGAGCAGCGCGAGAAGATCAAGCAGGTGGGGGCCGGGGGTGCACTGGAGTGGGGCCAGATCCAGGTTTGGTGCGGCCTGAATCTTCTGTGGTTGGGGGAGTATAGAATATAAGACGCAGCACGGGGTCTTGGAAGGAGGAATGGAATGGAAGCCAGAAGTCACAGCCCGGAAGCCTAAAAGCCTCACGTTGACTCCCCCTCTGGTGGACAGGGGAGGAGGCTTGGCGTTGCTTTCTCATGCGTGTTCCCTGTCACACTCAGGGTGTCTATCCTGCAGCTGCTTCTGCTGGTAAACTCCTTCCTCTCCTCTACTGAGACCCCGCTCACAACTCACCCATGTGGCTCGGGGATAGAGTCGGTGGCCGTGGGCTCCTGTGACTCCTGCTTACTACATACGCTGTCCTAGCATGTCTCAGTGTCCTCACCAAACTGGGGGCTCCTTGAGGGCAGGGGCTTGGTCTCAGCTCAGGGGGGAGGACTTGACGGGGGGGCACAGCCTGAGTGGTGCAGGGCACTGTGGCTCTGTACAAACCAGACCCTCAGATGGGGTCTCCCTGGGACAGGGCTGAGCTGGGCCCCCAGCCAGGCCCGTGGCCCGCTGAGGCGCCTCACCTGTTCTCTGTTGCAGTTCTCCCAGCAGGAGGAGAAGAGGCAGAAGTCAGAGCGGCTGCAGCAGCAGCAAAAACACGAGAGCCAGATGCGGGACATGGCGGCACAGTGTGAGAGCAACATGGGCGAGCTGCAGCAGCTGCAGGTACTGCCCTTCTGCCCCGCCCCTGCTTGCCTCACCGCCCCCGAGGCAGTCAGCTCCCTGGGGGCCCAAAGACCCTACAAACGGGGAAGGTGTCTGAAGCTCAGGGTGGAATGGTTTCCATCCTGCCGTTCTGTGTGATGTTGGCCAAATCACATCAGCCTCCCAGGCCATAGTTTCCACATTCGTAAAATAGGCAGGGGGTAAGGATGATAATTCCTATTTTGCAGAACTGGAGTGAGGCTTTGTAAATGAGATGACAGAGCTGAGCTGAACGTGCCATGCCCGGGGCCTGGCAGTGGGCGTGCTGCTGGATTTCTCGGTCACCACTGTGTCTTGGGAAAAGGTGTCCCAATTACCCTAATACCAAACCAGACGTTACAAGGAGGAAAACTACAGACCTGTATCTGTCTCTCATGAACACAGATGCACAAATCCCCAATGAAACGTGGCCAAATAGAATTTAAAAATGTATAAAAAGTAGTATACACCATGACCAGGTGGGATTTATCCCAGGGCTCGTGCAATATATGAAAATGAGTTAATGTAATCCATGACATCAACAGGCTAAAGAAGAAACATCACATGATCGTATCATCAACAGATACAGAAAAAGTACTTGACAGAAGCTGACTCCCTGCTCATGATAAACACTCTCAGTAAACTAGGAATAGAGGGGGACTTCCTCAACTTGATAAAGGGTATCTATAAAAACCTACAGCTACCTACCATCATCCTTAATGGTGAGAAGCTCAAAGCTTTCCCACTGAAGTCAGGAAAAGGTATCCTGATATTGACAAGCCCCTTTGTGACCTCTTTCCCTGGGGAGATCCTTGACCTTTTGTTCGCCTCACAAAAGGTTTGCCTCACCCTAAGGGTCCCCCACCCGGGAGCTGGTACTTGGAGCCCCCTTGTGGTGGAGCGAGGCATTGCCATACCTGACAGATGGGCTGACACAAACCTCTGTGACCTCAGGAAATTCTCTAGGCTATTGGATCCATCTGGCAATTTCTGGAAAGGCAGGGAGGTGTGGAGGAAACATTGCAGGTATTGAAGCCTGTCAGGTAGGGGCTCTGCTGCTTGTTGCTGGGTGAATTTTAGCCAGGCCACTCACCTTCTGTATCTATGTTACCAACCCTCCCTCGTGGGTTTACTGTAAGGATGAACTGAGAAAACCCGTAAAGAGTGCTGGGAGCCCAGCTCTGGGCAGGCCAGAGGTACTCAGGGCTGCTGTAAGTATTATTCCCAACCAAGGCAATTTCTAAATTCCCAGAACCCTTGAGCTTGAAACCCCAAATAAAAATCCCCAAGGGGTTCTACTCTTCCAGTCCAGTAGGGTTGAGGTATCTGGATAAAGGCACTTTCCCCCTGCTTATACACTCCTTATAAACCACAAGATTCCCTGTGAGGAATCAACAGGGAACTGTCACTTTTGCCTATGAGAGATCCCAGGGTAAGTTTTGTGAGGCAGGTAACTTACCTCAGCGAGAGAACAGTGAGGTTGGTTGGCAAGCCTCAGCCAGGTCCACGGCCCTTACCCCTGTCACAAATCTCTCCTGGAGAAATGGTATGTGATGCAGAAAATTATATAGTTTATATAAATACAAAATATTTATACACACAGATTATCTTAGCTCACACTGCCGTAACAAAATACCACAGACTGGGTGGCTTAAACAACAGAAGTTTATTTTCTTACAGTTTTGGAGCCTGGAAATCCAAGATCAGCTTTGCCAGCATGGCTGGGTTCTGGTGAAGTCTCTCTCTCTGGCTTGCGGACGGATGCCTTCTTGCTGTGTCCTCACATGGCAGAGAGAGAGAGGAGAGAAAAGGAGAGGGGGAGAGAGGGAGATGGGGAGAGGGAGAAAAGGAGGGAAGGAGACAGGGAGGGAGCACTCTAGCATATGAGCTCTCTGGTCTCTTCTTATAAGGGCACTAATCCTGCCATGAGGGCCCTACCCTCTTGACCTCATCTAAACCTGTTTATCTCCTAAAGGCCCCATATCTCCAAATACCATCACATTGGGCATTAGGGCTTCAACATATGAATTTTGGGGAGACACAATTCAGTACATAGCACAGATGTTTAACACAATGCTATTTATAATAGTGAAGATTAAGAGCAACCTAAGTGGCCAAAAATAGGGAAATGTTTAAATAAATTAAACCATACTATGGGATATTTTGTAGGAATTAAAATGATGATTATAAAAAATGTTAATTCTTTGTAGAAATGTAGAAAGGTTTACATTATAATGTTAAGAGGAGAGGGAGGCAGGTTTCAGAATTGTGTATACAGGGTGAGCTAAACAATGCACCGGACAGAGCCTGACAGGAAATATATCTAAAATTCTGTGGTGGTTGCCTCTGTGTGGTGGGATTAGGGCACAGATTTATTGTTATTAGTTTTATACATTCATGTTGAAAAATTCAAACAATGCAGAAAGCCCAAAGAAGAAAGTTGCAAAATTGCTGCAGATTCCACTACTCAATAAGAATTATTAATGTTAAGATTCTGGAATAGTCTTCCAGGCATCTTTTGGTGCATGTGTATTTACATGTAGAGCGTTTTGTATAAATGGAGTTTATAATCAAGGAGAAGTAATAAATGAATGATGCTGGTACCTTCATGGTATATCTCAGCCCTCTGTGCTTCTTACCTGTACTTCCTGGAATATATTGCAGAATGAAAAGTGTCACCTCCTGGTAGAGCATGAAACCCAGAAACTGAAGGCTCTGGACGAAAGCCATAACCAGAACCTAAAGGAATGGCGGGACAAGCTTCGGCCACGCAAAAAGGTAACCCTGTCTGGGCTGGTGGGCTCTGCTTCGTGTTGTGCCATCGGTGTCTGCCTGGGGTATGGATATAGACACAGATATGGATAAGGTACAGATTTATGGATTTATTGGAAGGAACTGGCTCACCCAATTGTTGGGACTGTTAAGCCTGAAATCTGCAGGGCAGACGGTAGGCTGGAGAGCCAGGGAAGAGTTGATGTTGCAGTGCTGAGCCCCAGGGCAGTGTGGAGGCCCAATCCCTCTTTCTTTAGCGGGACCTCAGTCTTTTCTCTTAAGGCCTGCAACTGATTGAGTGAGGCCCAACCACATTTTGGAGGGTAAGCTGCTTTATTCAGTCTACTGAGTTAAATGTTAATCACATCTAAAAAATTCCTTCTCAGTGACATCTAGTGTTTGACCAAACAACTGGTTACCATGGCTTTGCCAGGTTGACAGATAAATTAACCATCACAGGGCCTCAGTGTGGTCATTTGTAAAGTGAAGATAATATTGTATAGTGTTATGCAGAAAGCCACCAGCCCACAGTATAGGCCAAGGACGTACTCATGTCCTTCCACTCTCCTAAACTCTCTGAGGAGACAGCTGCCCTAATTACCCTTGATCATGTGTCCTGAGCCCTGAGGTTTGTTCTGCCGTCGTACTTGAGCTCTGCTTGCTGTAACTGTGATCTGCCCAGGAGGCAGTTGCCCACCTCAGCCATATAATGGCCTTGGGAGTCCTTGAATAGAGGCTTCCCTCCCTGTGCTAATGGAGCTTTCTAGCTGGAAGCTGGCCAGGGTCCCAGACCTTCCTGTTAATAGGCCCACACTTATCTGTAACCACGCACGGTCTGCTAGGACTTTTGATACTTGACACTCAAATCAATAATACTCCTGCTGACACAGGCTGATCTGGCATCAGGAAATAGATGTTCACCTGGTTCTCTTACCTAGGGCTCCTGCACCCTTGGCACATCCTGAGAGTCTGAAAATGAATCATCATCTTGCCTCTAGCAACTGCCCAGATTGCTTCTTGGGGGTGCCTGGGCTTAGGGGAGGTGCCGCGAGTGTGTATTTGGAGAGCTGGCACTGGATTTTGCTGGTGCGGGCTGCCTCTTCCCAGAATTCTTTGTAGAATCATCCTATCCTTAGTCACCTGGGTTGCTGCTGGAACACTGACCCAGAGGTGATGATTTGCATCCTGGAATAAACGTTCTTTTACACTCTTGCATTTCAGTCAGCAGCTTTGAGCTGCTGCCCATGTATATGGGGGCAGGGGAGATGACTGTACATCGTGGAATATTTTTAGACAAATTCAGATTTCTTTCTTTCAGTAAGTATAGAATATCTAGTAAGGTCAATAAGGTGTTGCTTGGGTCATAGTTGACACAGAATGTGGCCTCAGACAGGTCTTCCCTCCTGAACCTTGCTTGCTTTTTGGGGCCATAAGATGAAGATAACATTTCTTCCCTTAAAAGAGGTGTTAGTAAACTATTGCCCATGGGCCAAATCTGACTCACCACCTGTATTTGTAAATAAAGTTTTATTGGAACACAGCCATGCTCGTTCATTTACGTATCGTCTCTGGCTGATTTTACACCAAACAGCAGTTGAGTAGTTGCAACAGAGACCTTAAGGTTTGCAAAGCCAAAAATATTTACCATCTGGCTCTTTACAGAAAAAAGACTGCTGACTCCTGCCGTAGGTTATATAGAGGAATATATAGGTTATATAGAGGTAAAATAGAGTAGTGCTTAAGAGCATAGCCTTTGAAGGAAGACAGACGTGGGAGAAAGTCCTAGCTCCCCCATTACTAGCTGTGAGACCCTGGGCAAGTTATTAAACCTCTCTGTGCTCAAAAAAGTGGTAGCTATTATAATGAAATCGGTATTCCTATAGCAGAAGTTACAAACTGATGGCCCACAGGCTGAAATTGGCTTAGAGGCATTAGGTATGGCCAACATACAGCAATTCCAAAAAATTTTTTAAGTTGCCAGTTTTTTAAGTATAAGGAAATTTTACATAAAAATCTAGATTTCCAGTATCTTTTGAATATGGATATCTTACAACAGACTGGAAAAACTGGCATTGTGATTCAGTGTCCCTTCCCCATTTTTCCTTAGAGGTAGAGCTCACTAGAATTTAGTACTGTTGAAGGAATGAGAGCTTAAGGGGATATCTAGTAATTAAGTTGTTTGTTGCGACTATTTCAGGGCATCAAATAATAGTTTTAAAAAGAGAGACATAATAGAATGCTGGTCAAATCCTGTGAAAGTGGTTACTTCTACAGTGAAAGTAAGTAATAAAGAAGCCACATTTACTGAGTAACTCATGTGTGCCTGGCTTTGCAGATGGTGGCGCACAGTGTTTCAGAGCTTGAACTCTGAAGTTAGATCCATCTTGGCTCTGCTTCCAGCTAGCTGAATGACCTTGGGCAAGTGACCTAAGCTCTCTGAGCCTCAGTTTCTCCATCGTTAAGATGGGGATAGTGGTGTCTATCTCATAGGGTGGAGTTTAAATAAGATGTAATGCACTTAGCATAGTGCCTGACATGTAAGAAGTACTAAGTAATTATAGCCCATTAGTTTTTAATTTAATCTTTGCAGTAGCCTGGCCAGGCAGGTAGTGATATTGCCATGTTACACGAGAGGAAACAGGCTTGGAGAGGAAAGGTAGCATGCAGAGGCCCACCCAGCTGGTAATGGAGCTGAATCCTATTTGACTGTAAAGCCCCTGCTCTTTCCTCTGCACTCTGCTTCCTTTCTTAATTGAATAATTATTTATTTTTGGAGAACCCTCAAGAAATTTTTCTGGTAGGACACAATTTAGCTAGATAAACTTGCATGTGCCCAAGGGAAGCTCCTGCAGTGCTTGTCGTCTAGATGCTCCCCTTGCAGTTATCTGATGTGCTTTTACAATGTAGAGAACCCCTGTCCCACCACAGACGTTCAGAATTAGAATCTCAGGGGGGTGGCATGACTGCACGTATATTTTGAAAAGAAGTCCCCTGATTCTGCAGGACGGTGCCCTGGTTAGGAACACCATGTAACTCGGACATCTCTGTTTCCTCTGCTGTTAAACCTCTTGCTCCATTTTCTACCTCAGGTTTTTCTCCATTCTTTTGGTTGTTTTCCTGCCAGCTGATCTGCATCTGCTTCTCCCTCACATGCCATCTAGATTGGCATTTCCCCAAAGCAGAGCCCTTGGTCCATAGGAAACTCCTGCGCGGCTGTGGCACGAGGAAGGAGGAGGTGGTACCTACCTTCTGGGTGATGGGCGCTGGGACAGGAGCGAGGGAAGACCAAGTTACCCGAGCACTGAGGCCTGGGAGGGGAATTTCCAGAGAAGGCCACTTCGGTGGGGGTCCTGTGGTTGGGGGAGACTTGTGTCCTAAGGGATCCAAACGAGCTCCGTCTGCCCTCTGTCCTAGGCTCTGGAAGAAGAGCTGAACCAGAAGAAGCGAGAGCAGGAGATGTTCTTCAAAATGAACGAGGAGGCAGAGTGCCTGAGCCCCACCACCCCAAACAAGGCCACCAGGTTCTTCCCCTACAGCTCTGCGGATGCTTCGTAACAGCCGCCCGGGGCTGTGGCTGGCAGGCCGGCGGGCCTTGGGGCCCTCCCGTTCTCTGTGAACAAGTAACTCAGGAGCCCCTTCCCTCTTGCTTCCATGCCGGCTCGAATCCAGCCCCTTGCCTTGTGCCACCCCAGCTGTGCCTGACAGACCCACCCGGCGTTTCTGACTTCTCGCTGGTCGTGGAGGGCGAGGTTTTACGATCCTAACGTGCTGCCTGATCCTAACGTGCATTCCATTTGAGCCCCAGGTTCCTTTGAGCTGTCAGCGATTTGGGCAGTTGGGGGGGCCAGGGACCAGGAGGAATAGGTGTTCTGTGGCCTCGAGGCCCCTCCTGTTTGCCAAAACACCAGCTCTGCTGTCTGTGGGCACGAAGTGCTACTGCTGAAGTCACCGTGGGCGCGCCCTATTGTGATTGTCGGTGGCTTTTCAGCCATTCCCTGCAGTGTCAGACCAAGAACCACGGCTTCTAACAGCCATTTTGGTCCCCAGTGGAGCCTGGTCTGCAGCCAGCTGCTCAGGGGGTGCCCTCCTTCCTCCAGTTCCCCCAACCTGCTTTCTTCTTGAGACAGTGTCTACAGCGCTGGGATGGGGAGAGGCTGAACGCTTCACCCTGATCGCAAGTGTTTCGTGCCATCTTGTACTCCCCCTTCCTGCACACACCCACCCACCCACCCACCCACCCCTTGGCCCCCCGGGCCTCTTGTGCCAGGTGGATTGGAACATGTTCGCTGCCTGAGCCCGTGCCACTGAACACGTGAGGGGAGCCGTTGGGCGTGCTGGGGGTTGGCACCAGAGGCACAGGCTGAACCGCCAGCCTGCGATTCCTTTTGGCCCCGCACGGGATCCTGTGTTCAGGGGTACATTCCTCATCCCACAAGACTTTCCCACCCCAGTCATTCTGTCTCACACTTGCCCATCCTGTCTGCAGGTGATACGGGAAGGCTGCTTGCCTCTGCTCTGTGTCCCTCCTAGTTCAGAGTCCGGCCTTACACTTCAGACAGAGGCTGGCAGTCACTGGAACTTCTGTTCAGGGAGAAAAAGCATCAGGGAGAAATGCAGTGCTTCCTGCCCCCAGGAACCTGGCAAAAGCAAAGCTTCTGTATCGCAGATGGAATGCTGGGCCTTTGGATGACTCAGCTGGCCTCCCACAGATTCTGATCCCCACAGGCTGCAGAGCGTAGATAACCCAGTAAAAGCAAATGCTCAACCCAGCATTCGGTTTATTTACAAAGAAAACTTTTTTTTGCCTTTATGTCTAACTTGAAAAAAATATAAATGAATGGCTTCCTTAGGAAAATACCTGCTTTAAAAAAACAAAACGGAAAACTGAAGGTGATTTTGAGGAATCAAATGGGTGTATTGAGTCTGGGTACTATTTTGGTGGTGATGGGGTGGTTGACACACCCTGGGAGGACTTCCTCTTTCTTCACTCCTATAGGTAAGGGTTCAGTGCTTTGTCTTTCTAAAGCAATTCCCTGGGGTTTTCTGGGCACTGGCTGTAAATGGATCTTGGGAAAGTAGGGTAACCATTCAATAGGAAAAGGGACTTGGGGTTCCAAAGACTTACATATGCAGTAAAGATGCACTGGGGGCCATGGGAAGGCACTGGTCCACTTCGGTTAGTGAGCACTCAGCTTGCCTGATTCAGTATTTGACCCAGAAGGGACAATTTTCAGGTCTCACACAAATGAGACAAGTGAAACAATTATCCCCTTTGATTGTCTTTGGTGCACACGTGCTGGGAAAACGTGAACTAACAGTGTAACTACAGAACACAGACCCAGTTCCCCCAGGCGAGGCCAGCACTGGCGAATGGTCAGGTGATGGCCAGTGGCAGGGCTGACTTGTGCTTTATTTACAGTACTGCCTTTTGTAGCCTGGGGTGTGAGAATGAGTATTAGGTGAAATGCCAGTTTCATGGTGTAGGTGAAAGTCTTTGATCATTTCCTTCTTTGGTTTGTCGTTCACATTGGAATCTCATTCAGGGAGCTGCTGCTTCCTGCTCAGTGCTGCCCTAGCCTTAACACCTCCCCTGTCCTTTCTGGATGGGGTCTGGTTGGGTCTCCCAGTCTCACAATTGAGCCAGCGTGCGATGCCCAACATTGAGAAGGCCCATGCAGTATTCTTTGTGTTCTGTGCTAACGTTTTCTCTGGAAGGGACAGACGGAACTGTTTCTCATTTACAGTCAATTTTTAGCAGAGTAAATAGAACTAACTTATATTTTCCCCTTTATGAAGAATAGAAGTTATTTTTATGTAGTTTCCAAACTTTATATAAAAAACTTTTGTTAAATGTTCTCTGCAAAGTTAACTGCGAGAGTGTAAATATGCTTCTAATAAAATAACAAGGTGAGAAACTCTTTGCATTTGGGTTTGTTCTCTTGGATTGGGGTGGGAAAAGCAGGGCAGACTTAACCAAGAAAGGGTTTCCCCTGCAGCTGTATCCTGATGCTGCATGGCACTTATCTTGTGTGGTCCTAAATTGGTTCGTGTAAAATAGTTCTACTTCCTCAAGAGGTACCACTGACAATGTTGCAGATGCTGCAGTTGCCCTTCAAACCAGATGTGTATTTAACTCTGTGTTATAGCACTTCTGGTTCCTTTAGCGAAGATGCCTAGTCCAACTTTTATTCTCCAATTAATCACATTCTGGGATTGATTATAAATCCAGTGTTGCATGTCTTGTGCATAACAAGACATTGTTATGTCTTGTTCTAAAGAATCTTATGTACTATATGTATCAGAATAGTATACATTGCCATGTAATGTAAAAAGGAAAAATCAACATAAATAATGCAGCCAACTATCTGTTATACCAACTAAAACAATAAATAAACCTTGAACAGTGGAAAAAAAAAAAAAAAAAAAAGAAAGGGTTTCCTATCGTCTGAGTACACTGGTGCCTCCCAGGTTGTACAGCAGGTCAGACGTTGGGGTTTCTGTTCTGAAAGAAGTTACGCTTGGCTGTGTGTGTGTTTTCTCTACAGACATTTATATCATTCTCATTTAACAGTGAACATTTGACCCCAGGAGTTTTTACATGTTAACTTACTGAATCCTTTCAACAACCCACGAGGAAGACACTGTCATTCTCGTTTTATAGACGAGGAAACATGCTGGGTAAGGGGAGAGTCAGGCGAAAGCTCAGAGCACTGGTAAGTGCTGATAAAGTGCCTGTGGCTTCAAAGTTTGAACTGCACTGTCTCCTCCACAGCTCCTCTCCCGCCAACTGCGCCCATTACATTCAGCAAGAGGCACACACACTTAACCACCAGCATCTCTGCCATGTTCAAAAGTGTCGGCCAGGGCTTCCCTGGTGGTGCAGTGGTTGAGAATCTGCCTGCTAATGCAGGGGACACGGGTTCGAGCCCTGGTCTGGGAGGATCCCACGTGCCGCAGAGCAATTAGGCCCGTGAGCCACAGCTGCTGAGCCTGCGCGTCTGGAGCCTGTGCTCCGCAACAAGAGAGGCCACAATAGTGAGAGGGCCGTGCACCGTGATGAAGAGTGGCCCCCGCTTGCTGCAACTAGAGAAAGCCCTAGCACAGAAACGAAGACCCAACATAGCAATCAATCAATCAATCAATAAATCTTTAAAAAAAAAAAAAAAAGTGTCAGCCATGGGCTTCCTTGGTGTCGCAGAGGTTAAGAATCCGCCTGCCAATGCAGGGGACACGGGTTCGAGCCCTGGTCCGGGAAGATCCCACATGCCACGGAACAACTAAGCCCGTGGGCCACAACTACTGAGCCTGTGCTCTAGAGCCCGTGAGCCACAACTGCTGAGGCCACGTGCCACAACTACTGAAGCCCGCGTGCCTAGGGCCTGTGCTCCGCAACAAGAGAAGCCACCGCAATGAGAAGCCTGCACACCGCAACGAAGAGTAGCCCCCGCTCGCCCCAACTGGAGAAAGCCCGCGCGCAGCAACAAAGACCCAACGCAGCCAAAAAAATGTCAGCCATGCCTCTAAAACCTCATTCAGGGGTTCTTAACCTGGAGTCCATGGACCCCCCTCAAACACACACAAGGGATCCATGGGTAGAATTCAGGGTATCTTTGTACCTGGATGGGAAATATTTGGTCTTTAGTTTCACTAACCTCTAACTGAAATTCAGCATTTCCTTTCCTTATGGGTATAGGCAACAAACTCTAATATTATTAGCAGTACTTGTGACTATGTCAGCAGTAGAAATCACAGAGACTGCATCTCACATTACAGCTGTTGCAGACATCTTCAGTTATCATTTTCGTTCATCATTTTGAAATTATAGTAGTTATTGGACCTATTACTGGATCTTGTTATTTAATGAGACACAAATACATATAACATATATCACACATAGTATATATATTTTCTAATATTTTGACACCCCTATTTCATTATGACTGGTTTCACTTGTAATCTATGTGCTTTATACTGTGCATTTGAAAATACTATTCTGAGAAGGGGTTTATATTGTTTGTGGAATGCCTTAAGAACCCCTCCTCTGTCTGTAGCCCTGAGTTGTCATTGGCCTAGAAACTTTCCTGTCACTGGCCAAGAAACCTTCTCACCAGCAGGTGGCAGTCCACTGTCACAGTGTCCCACAGGGCTGTGAACTCGACGTGTCTGGGGGATGCAGGCGGATAAGCAGCTGGCATGCCTCCCATTAAGGAGTAGAAATTGACTGAGGTTCCCAGAGAAAAAGGTTCATTCGACTGGTGGAAAAGACAATGCGTTAGGGGATGTGTGGCACTTTTCCCAAGTTCCCATGAGATTTCCCATGAGATCCTTCCACATTAATTGACACCTCTTAAATGCCAAGTGCTAGAGACGCTGAAATGAATAAGACATTGACACTGGCTTCAAAATGCTTGTCCTCCTGGGGAAACAGACCTGGTGAAGCAGAGTGTTAGTTCAGGCTGATGTAGCTCGGGAGAATCAGGGAAGACTTCCCAGTGGAGATGATACTGAGTCTAGGAGGCCAAACTTGTATGTGCCAAAACACATGCGTTCAGAGACTGGGCTATAGTTGAGAGTGAATGGTTTATGCTCCATGAGGCTGAGAAAAGGACAGGGCCAGACCTGCATGCCAGGCTCAGGCTGACCTTTACTGCCCCGAGAGCAGTACGAAGACTGGGAAAGAGTTTACTCAGAGGGAGGACAGTTGAAATCATGAGTGTAGCAACTCAAGAGATGGGCCGAGAAGAACAGAGACAAAATCAAATGGGAATATTGGCCCACAAAGGTTGGAGACTTTAGGAAGGAAAGGGCAGACTGCAGGCTTCATGAGGGCAGGGAGTAAGACCTTAGCTGACCCCTAAACACCCAGAATCCAGCACGCTGCAACACCAAGATACCCAGTCTGGGCTTCTCATGCCATAAAGGGAGCAGTAGGGATCTGGGGGCTGTAGATTGTATGTATATTAACTCACTGTGCTACCATGCGTGTTCACTAGGTCTGATTAACAAGTATGTCTTTAGTTAAAAATGAAACAGAGGGGGGCTTCCCTGTTGGCGCAGTGGTTGAGAATCTGCCTACTAATGCAGGGGACACGGGTTCGAGCCCTGGTCTGGGAAGATCCCACATGCCGCGGAGCAACTGGGACCGTGAGCCACAATTACTGAGCCTGCGCGTCTGGAGCCTGTGCTCCGCAACAAGAGAGGCCGTGAGAGTGAGAGGCCCGCGCACCGCGATGAAGAGTGGCCCCCGCTTGCCGCAACTAGAGAAAGCCCTCGCACAGAAACGAAGACCCAACACAGTCAAAAATAAATAAATAAATTAATTAATTTAAAAAAATATATAAACAGTGTTTGGACAGGGAGTCCATATTGGATATGAACAACCTGTACTCCCATTCATCTATTAAGAATAAATAAAATCCTTTCAAAATCTGTTTAAAAAAAAAAAAATGAAACAGAGAACTTTCAATTCCAGTGATGGCAGACTAGGTCATCCTGATCAGTCCTGACACTGAGGACGATTAGAAAATCTGGACAAAAATACTGAACATGAGACAGGCTGGGACCTGGGACCCTTTGCTGCAGTGCTTGCGCCTGGGCAAATGTCTCTTCAAGCAACAGAACACAAAGAAACTACAAGGGACTAAAAACAACTGCGTACATGAGCAGATGGGGCAAGTTATGCGCAACAGGATACACAGAGGCCAAAAGAACCCACCTCTCATTTCTGAAGAGCTGGGAGCAAAAGCAGGGTACTATGTATGCCCCCTCCACTCAGCACCACTAAAGGGCTGGGCACACCACCTAAGCCACCCCTCCAGGCCGGTCCTTGGACACACCCCTACCCTCACCCCATACAAGGAACCAGCGCATGCCCACCCCCTCTTCCCTGGGAGCAAGCAAGGGAAAAGCCTTGCCTGAATTTCTTGTCTAGCCTCTTATCAATATCTATTGATTAAGGAGGCCAAGAACCCTGGTTGGTAACGGATTTATGGCACCCAATGTGGGGCAGTTGTCCCCTTCCCGGGAGGGGATCTGGGCACCTCTGGGAACACCGAATGCAGCTTCCCCATGGGTGACAAGTGGCCATCTGAATGTCTTGCTTCAGCATCACCATGTTTGGTTAAGTCTGCCTTCTTGGCCCCTGGGGGCCTCAGTACCCTCATTCAGGCAATGCTTTCCCCCTCTCCCTTGTCCCTTTCCCTCTCCTGATAGCTCTCTACCTCTCCTCTCTCTGTCCCCTCCTACTTCTGGCCTATCCTTCCGAGTGGACGTCGGGCAGCTACAGCATCACTCCTCTCAGCTAGTGAGATCGTGCCCCCTCTGGCTGGCAATGGCTCACCTTGACAGGTGACAAGCAGAGGTGGGAGAGGTGGGAGAGGCTTGCCTCACAATGTGCAGATCCTGGTCCAGCGGGCTCTCTCTGAAGGGAGATTTATGAGAGTGATAGAGGCTCAAACCTCATACTGTGTAGTGGCTGGAAGTCCTATTGTCCTGATATTCTCACCTTTATCTTCCTGCTGTCTCTTTCTCTTTTCCAGTCTTTTCTGTCCCTCCTCCCTTTATCTCTCCCTTGATCCTTATACCTGCACTCCGGTCCCCTTTATCCTGAAAACTTCTTGTTTGTGTCTTTAAGTTTTTGTCATTGGTATCTTTGTTTTATATAGTTTTGTCTGTCCAACGGCTCCTACAAGTCTCCGCTGACATTGTGGGCATAGTGGAGCACTTAAGCCTTGAAATACAAACACAGCCCACGTTGCCTGAGACTCCAGCCTTGGGCTACTTACTGGGATTTTAAAGAAAAAAAAGGCAGTTGCGGGGGGGAGAGGAGCTTGCATCTTTCTCCTCTGCCTTTGCAATGTAACTATTCCATCTGAGCTCAAGGAGTTTGCATTTCTCTCCTCTGCTTCTGCAATGTAATTATTCTGCCTGGGCTCTCAGGAACTACCTGATCTATCTGTAGTCCCCCAAATTGAGAAGAGAAAAAAAAAAAAAGTCTTTTAAATTCAAGTGGGGTGGGAATGTAAATTGGTACAACCATTATGGAGAACAGTATGGAGGTTCCTTAAAAAACTAAATATAGAACTACCATATGATCCAGCAAGCCCACTCCTGGGCATATATCCGGAGAAAACCATAATTCAAAAAGATACATGCACCCCAATGCACCACTATGTACAACAGCCAAGACATGGAAGCAACCTAAATGTCCTTCGACAGAGGAATGGATGAAGAAGATGTGGTACATATATACACAATGGAATATTACTCAGCCATAAAAAAGAATGAAATAATGCCATCTGCAACAACATGGATGGACCTAGAGATGATCATACTGAGTGAAGTAAATCAGAGAAAGACAAATATCATATGATACCACTTATATGTGGAATCCACAAAAAACATGATACAAATGAACTTACTTACAAAACAGAAACAGACTCACAGATCTAGAAATCAAATTTATGGTTACCAAAGGGGAAACGTGGAGGGAAGTGATAAATTAGGAGACTGGGATTAACATATACACAATACTATATATAAAATAGATAAACAGCAGGATCTACTGTATAGCACAGGGAACTCTACTCAATATTCTGTAATAATCTATATGGGAAAAGAATCTGAAAAACAATGGATATATATATTGGGCTGGACAAAATGTTGGGTTTTTCCATAATATATGTATACTTTTCCCAATATATGTATAACTGATTCACTTTGTTGTACACCTGAAACTAACACAGCATTGTGAATCAACTATACTCCAATACAAATGTAAAAAAAATTTAAAAAATACATTCAAGTGGGAAAACTATGAGACATTCTGTCTTTATGTAAAAATTAACTTGTCTAGCTTAAGTCTGTGGGTTTAATTAATACAGACATGTCTTTAGAGTCATTAACATTAAGTATAATATCAATACTTTTATTGTACCTAAGGTTACTGGAAGTCAATAAGTGCATATTGTTTCTGTTATAAAATCTGTCAACAAGTAGAATAACCTGATATAATTAAACTTTTAAGTAAATATAACTGGGATAAGAGCTTTTTGGTAAACTCTATAGGAATAATTATGTTTTGGAAATGTCCATCTAAATAGTCCCTCCAAATTTTGGTAACTTGAAACTAAACTAAGTTGAATGATAGGAATCCACTGAGTATCCAGGCCATTTCAAATAAGATGAAATATTGGAACATTAATTGCTAAACAGGTCTAAATTTACCTACTACTGTCTTCTTGCAAGAGGGAAACTAAAAATGTTTGGGGTCATTAGACACATGTCTTGCACCACATTAACGAAAGAAATTGTGCTTTGGGAAGACAGAAGTTTCTAGAGGTTATGGGATATTCCAATCAAGGAATGCTACTGTAAAAGACAGTTCATGGTTGCTTAAGGAAAGTAGGATGTGTGTTTTCAGAAAAGAAGGTATGAGGAACGAAAATATATTTTGTTAAAAGGAAAAAGGTGATTTTGTCCTAGATCTGGTTATTTCTGAATGGGAAAAGAATAAGGGACAAAAGATGGCTACAGAAATTTGCAGTAGATTTGTGGAAAAGGAACAATTGAAAAAGAATTTTGTATGTGGTCAGGACTTTCTAAGGCTGGATTAAATTTAATTAGGTAAATGGATTTTAAGAGTAGGCTGATGCAAGTCTGGATTTGGTTTCTCTCTCTCATAAGAGAACAAAGTTTTCCTGGAATGCTGCTTTTGATAACAGATCATGTGAGTTTCTGTGCCTTTAAGTGATCTGTATTTATTTTTGAAATCTTTTTTCCACCTTAGCTCAAGAAATAAGTACTGTTTCACAGCAACCTATGATCCTGTTTGACCAGGTGTTTTAAAACTTCTTGAAATTTTTGACAGGCTTCCCAAATATCAAATTCTAATTGAAATTCTTTTGACTTCCAGCTAACTTTGGGGTGCTTCAAGGGACCCCTGGGGCATCCCAAAGAGAAATCCTAAACTAATTGGGTTCATTTGATATGTTAAATTACATGGGAAACACTGTCCAAACTCGCTGTTGCCTGTGTCAGATGGAATCATCAGGCTCTCCCCAATTTTATTGTAGCCACCAAACAGATAGAGGAAAGGGTTCTGGGTTCTTCTGCTGCCTAGACTCTCACCTTACTCTATGTCCAAAAGAAAAAAAAAAAAAACGGAAAAAACAGTCCCCTGGGGGAATACTCCCACCTCTAGGCCCTCAGGTCCTGACCCCTGTGGCATTTTCCGTTGTGCCTAACTCCAATTCCTCCAGGAGTTCCTTTTTGCACCTCTAGGTCCCCCATCACTCCAGGCCTTGGCAGCCCAGACACTGTTACAGATTACATATTGGGCTGGCCACTTCCAAGTAGCCCGCATCGTAGGCTTTACAGATGCTCAATCTCAAGGAATACATCCCAGCATAGGGAAACTTATAGGAACATTCTCTCTTACTTGTCAGCACGTCATGGTTATTCTGGCCCACTGGTGCACCCTGGATGAAAAGAAGGGTATACTAAAAAAGGCCAGGGAACATGCAGATGGCCTACTGGCCACCAATCTACCCCACCAAATTTATCAGGTGGGTGGGGATGCAGTCCCAGAACATGACCCACACTGGGACTATGAAGATCATGTAGGCCAGGCTAGGATGAGACATTATATTACTTGTCTATCAGAAGGAATGAAAAGGTGCATGGTGAAGCCTGTAAATTTTGATAAGGTCTGAGAGGTTACACAAGAAAAAGATGAAAACCTGGCAGTCTTCCTGACCCGGGTGACAGAGGCATTCAGGAAGTACACCAATACAGACCCTGAGCCCACAAAAGGAAGGACACTGTTGGCCATGCATTTTATCACCCAGGCTACTCTTGATATCAGGAGAAAATTACAAAAGCCTGAGGCTTGGCCCCAAACCCCGTTGTCAACCTTGGTAGAGGAGGCCTTCACTTCAAGGTCTAAAATAACCGAGACTTAACGGAGGAAGCCAAGAAGGATAAGAGGCTAATAAAGAAAACGCAGCTTTTGGCTGCTCTGATTCACCCACCACCTCCAGGGGATCCTGGAGGGCCGAGAAGGCTAGACAGACCGCCAAGAAGCCCAAACCAGTGTGCCTTTTGTTGGAAGGAGGGGCACTGGAAGGGGGAATGTCCTGTGGGATGCTGGAGGGGCAACCCCGACCGGCCCCAGGTCCCCAGGAATGTCTCAGATGAGAGACTCCCACACATGGACTGACGGGGCCCAAGCGCCTGCCGGGCTCCAGATCCCACTCAGTCCATCCTCGTCACTCCAGCGAAGCCTCGGGTCACCCTCGATGTGGCAGGTAGGAGAACTGAATTTCCTGTAGACACTGGAGCCGCCTGCTCTGTTCTGACTTGGCCGGCTGGCCTCTCCATCCATGACTGTACTGTGATGGGAGTTGATGGACAGCCAAAGGTAAGGCGATTTACGTCTCCCCTTGCCTGCAGAGTCGGGTCCATTATTATTACTCACTCCTTTCTGTATATGCCAGAATGCCCTGTCCCCCTCCTCAGGAGAGATGTGCTAAATAAGTTAGGAGCTAGTAGGACAGCTTAGGAGAGGGTGAAGTCCAAGGAGGTAGAGAATTCAAACAGAGAATGCATCTATTAGTAGCCCCAGATGACCCACCTGCTGGTCATCAAAATATTCCCCCAAGACATCCCCCAAGAAATTAGAGAACAAGTAGATCCTGCAGTTTGGGATACCTCAGTGCCAGGAAGGGCAAAATGTGTTCCCCCAATAAAAATAAGGTTAAGGCCTGGGGAAAAATACCCCTGGAAAAGACAATATCCTTTAAAGCCTGAGGCCCTGAGGGGAATCCAACCACTGCTCACCAAATTCCTAAAACACGGACCCATTAGGTCCTGCCAATCCCCTTGCAATATCCCCGATCCTCCCCATTCAGAACCCTAACGGGGAGTACCGGTCTGTGCAAGACTTAACGAGCAGTGAATGAGGCACTCACCCCTATTCACCCACTGGTGCCAAACAAACCCTTACACCCTCCTCACCCAAGTGCCAGGGAGCACTCAGTATTTCTCTGTTTCGGACCTCAAAAATGCATCTTTCTGTATTCCCCTACATCCAAACTCAATACCTTTTTGCCTTTGAATGGAGGGACCCTGACCCCCTGGAGGCTACCCAATACACCTGGACAGTGCTTCCGCAGGGTTTTCGGGACAGCCCCATCTTTTTGGAAATGTGTTAGCTACGGAACTGAGGGAACTGAGCCTTGAGAAGGGAACTCTGCTACAATATGTTGATGATTTATTGACAAGTAGTGAGACCAAGTAAGATTCAGATCAAAATACTGTTAGGGTCCTAAATTTTCTGGCAAAAAAGGGGATATAAAGTCTCTCCAACCAAGGCTCAGATCTCACAACAAGGGTTCAATATTTAGGATTTGTTTTGACCCCAGGGGCACGACCCCTGGCCATAGATCGAAAAACAGCAATTAGTGTATAACCACCCCCAACCACAAAGAGGCAACTCCGAGGCTTTCTCGGGATGGCTGGGTTCTGTCGTATCTGGATTCCAAATTATGGCCTTACAGCAAAACCCCTATATGAGGTTCTAAAGGGAGAAGAAAGGGAAAACCTTCAATGAAACAGGGACCACCAGCGGGGCTTTGAGACTCTGAAGACTGAGTTGAGGGACTTCCCTGGTGGTCCAGTGGGTAAGACTCTGCTCTCCCAATGCAGGAGGCCCGGGTTCGATCCCTGGTCGGCGAACTAGATCCCACATGCTGCAACAAAGAGCCGGTGCAGCCAAAATTAAAAAAAAAAAAAAAGACTGAGTTGAGCAGAGCACCAATACTGGGGCTTCCAAATTTGGACAAGCCCTTTACCCTATACATTCACTAGAGGGCAGGGACAGCACTAGGACTCGTGACCCAAAAGCTGGGACCAGATCAGAGACCAGTGGTTGACTTTTCAGAACAACTGGACTCAGTGGCCCTGGGATGGCCAAGCTGCCTGCGGGCAGTAGCAGCCACAGCCCTGTTGGTTAATGAGGCTTCCAAGCTCACCCTGGGACAACACTTAGATGTATTAACGCCTCATCAGGTACACTCTGTGCTGGAAGTCAAAGGACATCATTGGTTGACTGGAGGAAGGTTAACAACATGTCAGGCCCTCCTAACGGACACCCCAGACATTGCCTTAAAGGTGTGCCAAACCCTGAACCCAGCAACCCTGCATTCAGAGGTCGAGAGTGGAGACTTACTGCATCAGTGTATACAGACCAGAGAACAAACTTACTCCAGCAGGCCTGATCTTCTAGATGAACCTCCTGACAGCTCTGAGGTCGAACGGTTTACTGATAGGAGCAGTTTTCTAGAAATGGGAACCTGGAAGGCGGGGTATGCCATAGTTAGTCTAGATGAAGTCATAGAAGCCAAGGCCCTGCCACCCCAGACATCAGCCCAGAAGGCTGAACTAACTGCATTAATGAGAGCTTTGCAATTAGGGAAGGATAAGAAATTAAGTATTTTTACTGACTCTAAATATGGGTTCCACGTGCTACATGCTCATGCTGCCATTTGGAAAGAAAGAGGAATGTTAACCGCTAGAAATTCCCCCATAAAACATAAAGATTTGATCTTGGATCTTTTAGAAGCGGTGCAGCTCCCGACCCAGGTGGCAGTAATCCACTGTAGGGGCCATCAGAGGGATGGATCCTTTGTGAGCCAAGGGAACAGCAAAGCTGATCAAATTGCAAAACAGGCAGCTCGACTGTAGGAACCCGAACAAGTTATGGCCCTAGTGATTGGCCCCCGTGAACTCCCTAGCGCCCCCCCCCCCCCAGTATTCCCCATAGGAACAAGAAAATGCTGAGAAATGGGGCTATGAGAAAGGAAGCACAGGCTGGTACAAAAAGGAGGATAAGGCTCTAATCCCTGAGGCCCAACCATGGAAACTCACTAAGAGCTTACATGACGCCACCCACTATGGGAGGGATGCACTGTGGAACTTGATGCAAAAGACTTTTTCAGGGACGGGGCTTAAAAGAACAGTAAAACAAGTAACGCTTGCCTGTGGTTTATGTGCCCGGAATAACCCACAGGCCCATCCAATCCCCTCTTCGTTACTCAGGCCAATTCAACACGGAGGGACATATCCGGGGGAAGACTGGCAGTTAGATTTCACCCAAATGCCCCCGCGATCAGGATATAAATATCTTTTGCTGTTTGTTGATACTTTCACAGGATGGGCTGAAGCCTTCCCCACGCAATCTGAAAAGGCTATGGAAGTCTGTAAGTCCCAATTAAAAGGAATAATTCTTTGGTTTGGACTTCCAAAGTCCCTCTAAAGCGAAAATGGGTCTGCTTTTATAGCCAAAATCACACAGGGGTTCACAACCGCCCTAGGGATAGACTACAAGCTACACATCTCTTAGCACCCACAGTCTTCAGGGAAGGTAGAGAAAATGAACCATCCTTTAAAGAAAACCTTAGCAAAGCTCTACCAAGAAACTCATGAACCCTGGACCAACTTCTTCCTATTGCACTCCTCGGGGTCCGTGTAGCTCCCAGGAGTGGTCTGAGTCTTAGCCCATTTGAAATGACCTATGGGAGGCCTTTTCTAACTACTGACATTCTACTGGATGAGGAAGTGAACCAGGCCCTGAGATACATTATTAATCTAGGACAAATTCAGAAGGCAATCCAAGACTATGTCCACAGGGCACTGCCAGCTCCCACTAAAAATATAGAGGAAGGAGCAATTCCTTCACAAATAAACCCTGGGGACCAAGTTCTTCCTAAAGCCTGGAAAGAGGGGTCCCCCAAAGGCCAACTATTGCCAAAATGGAAGGGCCCCTATAAAGTAACTTTAACCACCCCCACTGCTGTCAACCTGCAAGGGACAGCTAGTTGGGTACATTTGTCCAGACCAAAGCTTTTACATCCAGAAATCCCGCAGGTCGCAAAAGAAGAACAATACACCTGTGAGCCAGTGGAAAATCTGAGATACCCATTCAGAAGACAGGCACCATCGACAAGATACTTTGTGTGATAACTAATACTTCCTACTGCACCTGGAAATACACGCCCAGGCAGAGTGGCTTCATAATTTTGGTAGGGGTGATATCTCCTCCACTGTCTGGTCAGCAGTTAAAGAAGTCCTCCAGAAGTTAAGCTGGTTCCTTGCCTTTCTAGGCCCTTTAATGGCTATCGTTGTCCTTCCCCTTTTTGGCCCTTGTTTATTTAACTTTTTGGTTAAGTTTGTGTCTTCTAGTCTCCAACAGTTTCAAGTAAGACTCATAATGGCTTAAGGAATTCAGCCCATTCCAGCGGAGGATGGCCCAGGTCCCTACAGGTCCTTGGAACAGTCAGCAACTGTACCTCTAGGGTAGGCTAGGGCCTACAGCCCCTGTCCAGCAAGAAGAAGTTTCAGAAGAACAGACCTTTGGCCCCTTACCCCTTAAGAATAAGGGGTGTAGAATCCCTTAGTGGGGGAGAGACAGGGGATGAGACAAGGGACCTGGGACCCTTTGCTACAGTGCTGCAATGCTTGCACCTGGACAAATGTCTCCTCAAGCAACAAAAAACAAAGAAACTATAAGGAACTAAAAATAACTGCATGCATGCCCACGCAGTTGGGGCAAATTATGGACAACAAGATACAAAGAGACCAAAAAAACCCAACTGCCACTTCTGAAGAGCCGGGAGCAAAAGCAGGGAGACAGGAGCAAAAGAAGGGTACTGTGCACACCCCCTCCACACAACACCACCTAAGGGGTGGGCAAACCACAGTTTGGGCCCGACCCTTGGACACACCCCTACCCTCACCCCATATAAGGAACCAGCTCGGTCCCCGCTCAGCAAGCGAGCGAGAGAGCAAGGGAACCTGTTATTTGTTTTCACTCTCCCCATGCTGCAGCAGGGGCCCCAATAAAGCCTGGCCTAAATTTCTTGTCTGGCCTCTTATCAATTTCTATTGATTAAGGAAGGCCAAGGACCCTGGTCAGTAACAAACACATCTACTTGAAGGCATATGAGAACTACAAGATAGTGAAGAATTACCAGGCTAGGATTCAAGCAAGGACGGAGAGCCAGAGGGATGATGCTGGTATTTTACCCTGGGAGCATTTGCTGATCCCAGAGTGGATAACAGAAATGTGGAGGTGAGCTTTTGACAACCTCCCAGGGCCAAGAGCACAAGGATTAGAAGCCTGATAAGGGCAGGGTGGAGGGGACCCAAGTGAAACCATTGCCTCTGTAGGGCCCTCAAAGGCTACACCCATGAATAACAGTAAACCTGATGTTAACAGGCCTCATAGGTACTATAGTTCTCCTTCAAATAATCAAAACCCCTAAAATTGGCCTCGGGTGATGCAGTATTGCTAGTGCTCACAAGCTCCAGGCAGAAGCAAAGGTGAATCCTCTCTGAAGGGGAACAACATCTTAGGTTTCAATGATTTCTGCAAACAATTTTACAAATAAAATGTCTAGCACACAATTAAAAAATAACTAGGCACATAGGAAAATATTAAAGCTAAAGCTGGCAGAAACAATGAACATTAGAAGTTGACCAACAGGGGTGCCAGATACTGGAGTAATCTGAGTATAAAATCACTGTGCTTACTGTCTTTGAGGAGACAGAGGACGTGATTCGAAATTTTCAGCAGAGAGCTAAAAACAAAAGTTTAAAAAGGAACCAAGTGTTCTAAAACGAGGTAGTGGTAATGGTTGTGTAACTCTGAATATACTAAAAAACAAACAAACAAATCCACTGGTTGTACAGGCATACCTTATTTTATTGTGCTTCGCTTTATTGCACTTTGCAGATACTGTGTTTTTTACAACTTGAAGGTTTGTGGCAACCCTGGATTGAGCAAGTCTAGAGGCACCATTTTTCCAAGAGCATTTGCTCACTTCGTGTCTCTGCTTCACATTTGGGTAATTCTCACACTACTTCAATTTTTTTCACTGTTATTGTATTTGTTATGGTGATCTGTGATAAGTGATCTTGGATGTTACTATTGTAATTGTTTTTTAATTTTCAGCAAGAAAAGTATTTTTAATTAAGGTTTAATTAAGCATTTTTAGATATAATGCTGCTGCACATTTCACAGATGACAGTATAGTGTAAACATAACTTTTATATGCACTGGGAAGCCACAAAATTCATGTGACTCACTTTACTGTGATATTCACTTTATTGCAGTCTGGAACTGAACCCACAATATCTCTGAGATTTGCCTGTATAATTTTAAAGGGTGAATTTTATGGTATATGAATTATATCTCAAGAAAAGTTTTATTAAGAAAAAAAAGAAACAAGTAAAAAGTCTAGACATGAAACAAGAATAACTGAAA